>NC_045595.1:127090469-127708327 GCF_009762305.2 Zalophus californianus | reverse complement strand
TTAAAATAAAGTGGTGGAAAAACAGACATGAACTCTATCCATATGAAATTTATAGTCTTATAAATCAGTAGTAGAGATAGATGAGTTCGAAATAGTTTGTAATATATATTATAATCTGTAATATATAATGTATATAAAATAAAATTAGTGACTTACAATAGTATTTATAATAAATATGTTAGTATAAACATTAATACTATGAAGAAAAATTCTAGGATCTATGAGAAAGTATTCAATAGATTGTAAAAATGGTCACAAATACTTCCTCTGCCTGAATTCATGCCCTTGGAATATAACATTGCAGATCTTCCCATTAAGATACGGAGTCAATTTTCACCTAAGTGGATCATATGCCTTACTTTGGCATTTAGCTAATATGATGCAAGCAAAGACTTCAGAAATATTTGTACATCAAGGCTTGCTTGGCATCCCTACATTTATCACAGCATTATTTACAATAGTTGTGATATGGAAATAACCTAAGTGTCCACCAAAAGATGAATGGATTAAGAAAATGTGATTTTATATATAATTTATATATGATGTGTATAATATTAATATGTATTATTCCTATAATAATATAATATATATGAATATTATTCAACCATAATAAAGGAAATCCTGCCATTTGCTCCCATCCAAGTACTAACCAGGCCCGACCCTGCTTAGCTTCCGAGATCAGACGAGATGGGGCGCGTTCAGGGTGGTATGGCCGTAGACAATCCTGCCATTTGCTACAACATGGATGAAGCTTGAGGACATTATCCTATGTGAAATAAGTCAGATGGAGAAAAACAAATACTGTATGATCTTCCTTATATGTGGAATTAAAAACAACAACAAAAAACAACTCCTATAAACAGAGACAGATCTATAGTGCCAGGGCCAGAAGGTGTGGGGTGGGGAAAATGGGTGAAGGTGGTCATAGAATGAAAATTTCCAGTTATAAAATGAATAAGTTATGGGGATGTAATGTCTAGCATGGTGACTACAGTTAAGAAAACTGTATTACATGTTTGAAAATTGTTAAGAAAGTAGATTTTAAAAGTTCTCACCACACACACAGAATTGTAACTATGTGAATGATGGATTTGGCAACTAACCTTATTGTGATGATCATTTTGTAATATATAAATATATAAAATCATTATGTTGTGTTCCTTAATCGTACACAATGTTATATGTCAATTATATCTCAAGAAAGCTGAAAAAATGAACACAAAAGACAAAAAATACTTGTCTGAACTTTGAGAGCACCATGAGACAGACCCCCAAGTTGCCTACTAAAGAATGAGAGATCATGAAGGAGAATTGAAATGTCCTATTCAACAGCCAGTCAATCCGCAAATATGTAAATGACACCATTTGGGACCAGCTAGCTTCAAGCCAAAATGCCAGTTGGTAGCAGAACGAGTGGTTGACCACAGAGACATGAATAAGCCCAGTTGACACCAGCAGAAGAGAAACACAACTGAACCCAGCCCCAAATAATGACTCATACAATCATGAGCTAAACAAATGATTTTTGTTAAGCTACTAAATTCAGGGTATTTTGTTACACATTGAAAGCTAACTGATATAAAGCATGTTAAAGGACCAAATTTAGCTTGTAGAGTTCTAGAAGGCTTCTCTAAGGAAAGTATCTAAAGGATGAATATGAAAGAGTCACCCAAAGAATGGCATGAGGAGTATTCAGACAGAGGGAAAAGCATATGTGAAAACCTTGAAGTGAGGAACGAGTTTGAAACATTTGAGGAAATAGAAGAATGAAGATTTTCTTTGTCAGGATTCTTCCTTGTTCCAGAATCCCAACATCTTTCTTCCCCACTCTGCCCTGTATATAACCTCAGACTTGAGTTTTGATCATTTGGTTTTCATTTAATTTTCTGTTTTCTAGTAAACAAACACTAAATCTTCTACTGCTGACTGATTCACTCTTAATTTACCATACTCTTTCCAATGGAATGCAATATTCCACTGATCTTGAGCTTGCTGGTTAGGGTCCTGCTATCTGCTGATACACTTTTCAGATTCCCATTTCTTGTTCTGGCTTTGAGAATTGGCATGTCTAGATTCCCTGCTCTACTGTTTCTTAGGCCACCGCGCTGTAGAAGTTTATATGGGAAAGGTAATTGTGAAAGATGGTCATACAGATAGGTAGGCAGACTACAGAAAGATGATAGATAGATGATAATGATAGATAGATAGATGATAAATAGATACATAGATGATAGATAGATAGATGATAGATAATCGAGGCAGTTAAATGAAAAAAACAAGTTAGAGAGCAGCCTCTATAATCCCGTTTTTATAAAAACAAAAATATATAAATATCATAAATACGATAATATATTTATGGTATGCCACCCCCTACACACAAACATGTATACACACATACACCAAACTTAACAGACGTTGTTTCTGCTTGTACAGTCCCAGAATCATAATTCTGTTTCTTTTTTTACTCCTATATTGTTTGAATACATTGATTTAAATTAAATTTTCTAAACAAGGCTTACTCAGGAAATATTTAGTAGTTAAATTGGCTGCTGAGATATATGCCAAAAAGTAAATTTACCTTGGTCAGTTAATAGAGATACATGTAGGGATACACCAGTTAAAATCTGAGTACACTACTTACGTAGTTTGCAACATACCACCAATGAAACCATAATAATCACACTGGGTTATAAGTGTTTTACTATAGACGTATATGTCTACAGATGAACTCTTTCTGTTTTTTTTTTTCCTAAAACGAAGGTAAATAAAGACTAATTCAAATGTTTCTTCATTAAATGTTGATGTCATGAACTTTTGCCCTGGGAAAGAGGGAGCAAGTAAAGTAGGTACACGGACTAGACATTTTGCTTTTCCTCAAGTCAAAGTCAACAAATTTAAAAAATGACAATTTTCATTTTTCAGCATCTTTTTTCCTCACACATAAACATGCAATAAGTGTGTTTAACAAATGCTCACATATCTGATCACATTACGATTACCTTGTGAAGTTGTAAGGCAGGTGTTATTATTCTCCTTGCTTTTCTAGTTGTAGCAGCTGAAGCTCAGAGTTAAAGAATGCATTTAAGGTCACACACTGGGTCAATTGACTGAGGGTTTTAGCAGAGATCAATAAAATAATTCCCTGGATAAGTTTAAATTATTCCCCCAGGGATAGTATTTCAACTGACACATTTCTTTTCATGAATAGTTTCTTCAGAGGATAGTTTAGTTTATGGGACAGCTTTATTACAAAGTATTTGGCCCAACTAAATTTGATTTTCTAGATGACTAAGTAGCCGTTTATTGTAGGCAAAGATTTTAGATAATATGAAAAGGTCAGGTAAGAGCTGAAATATGTAAATTTTGTGTCACGATTCATTTTGTGTCAACTATTTCTTCATTATGTGTAGAGAATTTGGATTTGATTTTTCTCTCATAACACGTAATATGAGAGTGTTTGATTTTAATATTGATGAAATAAATAGAAATTCAGGCTTTCTTTACAGAAGGATAGCCATCTTCAAGCATTTATGTAGCACTTTATATTTGAAACTGCTTCACAATTTTTATATTATTCATCCTTTCAACAACCTTGTAAATATGTCAATAGTATTAACTTAAAATGTAAATAGAAAAAAAAAAAACCTTAAGCATAACAAGTTAAATGACTTGCCCAGATATGTAAGATTTTATATTCCTCATAGCCTTATTGAATTATTAGATTGAAATGATGCTGCTAACCTTTCATATTCTCTATTTATTATTAAAGGTCTTATATGCATTTAATAATGATTATAATTCTGAAATATTGAGGATTAAAATTTTCATTTCAGATCAAAGTATAAATTACCTATATCTGGTATTTTTATTTTTCAATAGAAATTCTACATATGTAATATAATCAAAGTATTTTGTTGATGTCTGAGGTTTAGGTTTCATCAGATTCTATTTTATTTAATTTAGAAATGATGCTAATTTGTGTAACTTATTGCATAAGTGTCTCATTTCTATGAATTTCTTAAGACTTGAACTAAATTACTGAAGAATTAAAAATTCCCACCAAATCAGGGCTAGATCTGGTTGTTAATTAAGAATATTGGGCCCATGTAATCACCCTCTCTCCCCATCAACTTTATTAGTAGCATCACTGTAAGAACTTCAAGATATGATAACCGTGGGGAAAATAAGTTGACATATTCCAAATCCTAATAAAAACCTTGCCATGCAGTTAAGAAAAAAATAACAACAATAAGTTCTTTCTGTGGGCCATCACGTACAATAAACTAGGAGAAACATTAGACAGATGAGGCAGACATTTTCTTTTTCTTTTTAGGCATCTTTATCAAATAAGTCCCCATGATAAACTTTGATGAATCTAACTGAGAAGCAGTTGTGGTGGGCAATTGACTTCCAAAATACATATTTATGTGATTTGATACTCAAGGCAAGGATGTCACTAGAGAGAGTGGCTGCTGAGAGGGAAAGCTAGCAAGAAAGAGAGTTGGGAGGAGAGTGGGAGAAGGACATGCCTGAAAATACAGCGCCCGTCTACTTCTATATGGTCATAGTTACAGTCACATGTTACAGTACACAGGTTGAAGGACCCGGAGAAGCCTGAGGGAAGCAAGGCTGTCTGAAAACAGGAGAATTGAAGAGGAGGTCATCCCCTCCATTCCTGCATAGAACTCAGGGGCAGGCCTGTGGAGCCACCATGAGTGATGGTGGCAGGCTAGGCAACAAGGAAGGTACTTGGTCAGTGTCAACAGAAGGCATCAGAAACAGAGTTGGAAAAAACAGAAAGAAAGAGAGTTGGACAAAATGTCTCTTTCAAGTGGCTTACAGGCAGCCAATTTCAACTAGAAAGCCATAGCAGAAGAGCACATACATGTATCACTCATTCAAAAAGTGTTTCTTGAGCATCAGGTAGAGTATTTGTCTGGGTCCACATGGAACTGCTCCTGGAGAAACCTAGACCTAATTTTGGAGAATTTTTTTCAAGATCTATTCAATATGCTATGTGAGACAGCACTAAGCAAGACACCAAAATGAGTTTCTGATATTAAGATTAGCTCATTTATCCCTAAGAATGTTGTGTAAGTTGTCTGTGACCTCTTACATTCAACTTAAGTTGGTGATCCAGCTTTCCCCAAGAGATTGTCAGGATTAGTCCCTTTATGCCTCACATTGCTACTTCCTTCACTTGATACCAAAACCCTAGCCTGAAGACGACTCCTCCCAATCCCATACTGCTCTGTGCATATGTTTAGCTGATCAAATTTCAGTCCCTTGCTCTTTCATGAGTTTTCCTCCTTATGACTGATGATCCCTAGTACCTGTAAACACCTCTATATCTAACAGTACATCTGAAGCTTTCCCACCTGCTCCAAATGAAATCTGCCGAGCTCTGTAAAATCCTCTCCAGTGAAGGCTTTCTTCCCTTTCACAGCCTTACCTTAGGTCCTGGCCTTGGGATACAAATTCTCCTTGCTCCCTATTGCTTCTTCTTCTTCTTCTGTTTTTTAATTTAATTAATTAATTAATTATTATTATTTATTTATTTTAGAGAAAGAGCAGCAGGGAGGGGCAGAGGGAAAGAGAGAGAGGGAGAGTGGTCTTAGCGGACTCCACACTGAGCACAGAGCCCTATGCCAGGCCGAGCCCATCTCACGACCCTGAGATCATACCATGAACCAAAACCAAGAGTCAGATGCTTAACCGACCATGCTACCCAGGCACCCCTGCTCCCTATTGCTTCTTTCAAACAATTTCTTTTTTGCTTTCTTCTTCAAACTCCAGGGCTCCTGACAGTCATTTATTTTAGGTTTCTCATCTACTACTGCCTCCCCTTGCTCACTGCTGGCCTTTCTACCACTGTAATCAACATTCTGGCAACTTCACCACTCACATGGACGATTCTTCCAGAACCTTGGTCTTTCTGTTCTTTCATTTCTTCTCTCTTCCATTATCACTTCATGGTCACATGGCTATCTTTACTAAATGGATCAAATAAAAAACCTACAACTATCCTCCCTTCTTACTACCTTCTAACCTTCTAGTTCATATACTTTATTAAACCTCTGTAGCCCTCCTTCCACCTCATGGAGAGCACTAATGCATTACCTATCTTTCTCATGCTCATTTATCAAGTTTATGTCTTCATGACCCTCCTTATAAACTTAGAATCTATGATTTATTTAATTCTGCCTGCAAAACCCTTTACCTTCATTGCTTCTCCTTTTATTGAACATGAATGCTAACAGCCAAGCTAAGGTTAAACATAACATTCTATTGCTTTTGTGCCTCAGTTTAAGATGGTAAATGTTTCTAAAGGGGAACATATGCATTCCCTGACTGCCTCAGTTTAAATTTAGGGTCATGTATCTGGCAGTACTCACAACTTCTAGGCAAACTGATTGCATTTCCCTACTATGTTCATTTTCCCATTATCCAGAAAAATTTTCAATCTACTTCTTCTTCTCACTCTTCCTCTGCAAACTTTACTCTCAGCTGATAACTAAGAAAATAAATTCAATAATTACAGGATTTCCCTAATTTTCTTATTCTACAAAGAATAAGCCTAGCCATGTCCATTCACATACTCGTCTTCCTTTTTTGTGTGTGTATGTATAAGTTTATTTTGTTCCTATCATAAGCCAAACTTTCCCCTTCTCTTGATTTACTTCGTCTGATCTTAAGATCTTTCCTTCTGTCATTATCCCTGTCTCTCAATTATTTTGTTGTTGTTGCTGTTGTTTTCTATCAGATCATTCCTCTTGGCATATATTCTCTACTAAAACAAAAACAAGAATTCTCAGTAGACCCAACACCTGACTGTAGTAACCCCTCACCTCTCCCATATCTCTGATTTCATCTACAGCCACGGGTCTTACAGAGTCCATTTCACCACATCCTCACTTCACAATCTCTCAACTCATGTTAACTGATTTTTTGTTCCAAGCAATCTAGCATTTTTCTAGTGAAAGTCAGCACAATGTTTATATTATCAAATCTAGTGGTCATTGCGCCACATAGCTTCCATTTGGCCTTCCAGATTATTTCTCCACCCTTTTCTACCCTATTCTGTGCCATGGGAGTTTGACCTATGTGGCTAGTAGTCAGATTTCTTAACTTATTCTTTCCAGTTGGCTTTAGCCAATGAAGAACACCAGCAGAGGACCAGAGGCCAATATGAAAGTTTGGTGGGGTTATTTAATTCTTCAGCGTCCTCTTTGCAAGAACCTGTGAGTTGATTGGGACTCGATCCCAAGACCCTGAGATCATGACCTGAGCCTAAATCAAGAGTCGGATGCTTAACCGACTGAGCCACCCAGGTGCCCCCAATCTTAAGACTTTTAATAACAACTGTATGTAGATGATACTTTAGCTCTGGATCCGACCTCTCCTGAAATGCAGATCTTGAATATCAGACCACCTACATGTGATTTCCCACATGGGATTCTGATAAACATGTCAACATGAACATAAGAATTTTGTCTAAACTTCTCATTGCTAAAGTTGCCTCTGTGTCAGTAAACCCCACTACCATCTACCCCCTTGTTAAAGCCACATATCCAAAAGTTAGTCTTAATTTTCTTTTTCTTTCATTTAGTTCTCAGATCAATTGTAACAGCAAATTTTGTGGAGTCAGCCTATAGGGCATGTTCTGAGACTATACATTTCTCTCTGTGCCTATCCCTAATCACTCAAGTCAAAGTCATGATCATCTCCGCTTCAGACTGCTACTATCCTTTTAAAAAGGATTGACTCCTTAAATAGCAACCTTAATCATCTTTTAAAATTAGAAGTCAAATCAAAATCATCCCCCTGTTCAAATATCCTCTCATCACACAATACAATTTAAACTTATCCAACTGTGTAAAACTCTAAATAACAAAACATTCTTTGTCTCTTATCACATCTTGTTCTACACCTTTTCTCTCCTAATATGTTCCAGCCACTCTGGCCTTCTCTCTATTCCTTAAGCATGCTAACATAATTTCTATCTCAAAGCTTTTGCACAGAGTGCTTTTTTTTTTTTTTTTTTTTTTTTTGCCTGAAATGTGTTTCCTCTAGTTTTTACATGGCTCTCTCCTTCTCTTGGGTCTCAAATGTCACCTTCTCAAGGTACTTTCCGTAATCATGAGATCAAAAGTTACTTAGCTTGACAATAGCCAGGCCTACTGATCCTGTAAGTCTTCTTTAACCTATGAAAATCCCTTTAGAGATTTCCTTTATCTCTACCCCCTCCCCACCTTAAAAGTATATAATCAATAGCTCCTCACAATCACAGTGCAGCTCTTTCTGCCCAAGGGTCCTGTCCCTGTGCTATAATAAAAGCACTTTTTTTTGCACCAAAAAAAAAAAGTAACTTCCCAGCCATGCTCCAGCACATCAACCTATTTTAAGTTTTCATCAGAGTACCCATACCTTTAAACTATTTCTTGTTTATTTTATTGATTTAAACAACAACAACAACAAACCCTTGTCTTTCTCCTCCTTGAGAAAGATATTTCCTGACCTTTTCTTCACTAGAGTTATGAAAGTGCATAAACTGTACCTGGAACAGATTAACTGCCTAAAAATGTTTGTTAAATGAATAAGCACATTAATGATACCTGAAAACAGTGAGATTACATTATAAGAAAGTATTTATATTACCACCCCTCCTCCCAGGTATCCCAAAACATTATATTGGGCCTCCAATTAAAGACTTTAAAGACTGACAACTGAGCAACGTCAGCTCTGCCCTTGGTGAGAAGCAGCTAGCCCAATAGAAAATTGCATTATTTACCCTGTTCTTACCCAATTTGCTTTTGCAAAAGTGAAACTACATTTATTCATGCATTCTTAATTAACCATCACTTGATTTTACAACATGGGAAGTCCTATAGACATTGGTATACAAAAATGAAAGGTCTGCTCTTGCCCACAAGGAGTCCTTAGACTTAAATTACTACTTTTCTTATGGATCTCCATGACTTCTATACCCATTGCATTATCGGCAAACATGGTAGGTAAAATACACACACTATAAAGCATTCAGTGTATAAACTACAGACACATCTACCAGGCGTGGATAAAATGAATATAATTAAGATTTGAGCTTGCATTAATGGTGCAAAAAACATCATTTTTTGGATAACATTTGCAGACTAATTTTTGTTCTTAACATCGCCAGCATCTCAATTAAATTGTTTGAAATTTCAAAGTTACTGTAATTGAGAAGTATGACCAGAAGTGAGAGGCATCCCAACAGATTCACACATCCACAGCCTGAAGCAGAAGACCTACAATATGAAGTAAAGCCATTTTAGCTGAACCAAAACCATATAAGCAAGAAATAAATGCTCATTGTTGTACACCCTGAGATTTTTTTCTGAATGATAATTACCTAGCTGATTAATATATCAGGATTCTCAAGTATGGAAGATCCTTCTAGTTCTTTATGATGTCCTGTGCTCAGCAATATCCCAGGCAGCAACCCGCAAACACCGGATCAGAATGGTCTCAGGTGACCAATACTCATGGATCCAGAGAACTAGGCTTTTAGGATTGAAGTTTTTGAATCCTTTCACCTTCATTCCACATGTTTTCCTGCTTATGCTCCTTTTGCACTACTTTTTAAAATCACCGCGTAAAATTTCAAAGATTAGTTAAGAGTTTCCACTCAGGAGTCCCTTGCATGCTGTGACTCTGTCTTTTTTAGCCATATGCAGACTTTGATCTCCCAAAGCTAAATGTAAGCTCTGTACACTAGATTGTAACTCTTACTTCTAATTCTTCTTTCTAGATCCCAACCATTTAAACATCTTCTTTTTCTCCTTCAATTATTAAAGTTCATCTCTTTCAAAACAAAGCCATATTATTCCAATTATTTCTGTATCTCAGGCAATAAATTAATAAACATTTGGTCTTGGCCTGCTATGTGCAGGTTTTATGCTAGTAGTTTTGGGAATACCAAGGCATATGAGACACAGTCCTTGACCTCAGTCATTTATACTTAAGTTGCATAGGCAAATTACAGTTAAGAACAGGGTAATATAAAATAGGTGCCTCACAAATGGGATGTCTAAGTGGTCCTATCTTTGTGCCATGGCTGCTCTTTATGAATGATGTTCCAGACACTTTTAAAAATCATCTCAAGCAATGTTGATGTGAGTGTGTCTAGAGAACAGGACCTCTTTTAAATTTAGAATGCTCCCCGCATAAAGCATATGAAATTGTGGCAGAGTGGAAGTCAGAAATGCTGAAATATAATGGCACATTTGTTCATATTAGCTCTACTCTATGAAACACATATTAACCCAAAAAATAAAGAAATCTTTGGTTTTCATCCAAATGAGTAACTGATATCTGTAGGAACTTGAAGTTTTTAATATGTAGTCTCTATTCGTAAAAGGGGGATAATGAAATTCACTATCTGCACAGGCAGGGTTTTAAAATCAATCTAATGTTTATAAAGTAATTTAGTAAAAATATTACCCCATTAGTGCTGTAAAAAATTACCAGTTAAATGTTTTGGTTATGGATTTTTATTAAAGCATTCTTGAAAACCAAAATAATTACTCTTTTAGGAAGCCTTATAATTAAAGAAACTTCTTTTACTTATGAATACTATGCTCTATGGTGAGTGGACAGAATTCCACATTATATCCCATCATTCATTTTTTTCTTGTTGTTTTACACAGTCATTTAACTTACTCCGACATTTGTGTGTATAACTAAAAAGCCCAATGAGCCAGAACAGATTTTAAGACCTTGCTGCCCCTTCAACTGAGAAGTAAATGTTTGACACTATTTCCTTAAGGAAATAATCAACAGATTTGCAAAACAACAGAAGGCATCAAGTTTTATTGCTGGTCCCTGAATTACAATATTAAATTATGTGTTAAAGAGGTATTAGGCACACAGTCTTATGGAATAACCATCATCATTACATCATATTGCTTTCCATTTTGATTAGCATATAAATGAACAAAGATGGCCAACGACATAGCTGAAATGAGATTTGCCATCTTAAGCATTTAGTTGCCTTGGAAACAGATTGTGTAAAATGCAAACTGGTGTACTTGGATGCTGATACTTGCTTGTTTGGGAATTTAAAATTCTGGAGTTAGTCAGGATAGCAGGGACACACAAAGGAATTACATAATTTTTCCCAATAGATCTTTGAAAACATGTTAAACAATGCCAGGGAGCTAAGCAGGTAGAAAGGGTGGGCATTCTTTGTTCAATGGACAGATGCACAGGGGGTATGAAACAACATGGTACATCACAATAGCTGTAAGCTAGGCTTACCACTAGTTATAGGCATCTGAAGAGAAAGGCATGGCAAAATATAAAGCAAGAATTGTTGGTGGATGGTCTATGGACAATGGAAACCATTTTTAAGTATTCAATCATGGCAGCCATAAGATCAGATCTACATTATCAGGAAGATAAGATCAGCAGCAGTGTGCAGATGGAGGATGGAATGGAAGGGATACCATGAATTAAGAAGTTAGAACAATAATCTCAGTGAAAGATGATGCAAATTTGAACTAACACACAAATAGTGGAGATGCAGAGGGAAGATTCTTAACACAAAACATGTAATTAGAATCTACAGGAGTTGGCAATGGATACAATGTAGTGGATGGAATGAATAAAAGAATAAATTCAAGACAGACACCCAGATTCCTAACTTAGGAACCTGGTGAACCTATGGTAGTAACTGAGCTAAGTATGGTAGTAACTGAACTGAATAAATTCAAGACAGACACCCAGATTCCTAACTTAGGAACCTGGTGAACCTATGGTAGTAACTGAGCTAAGGAGTAAAGGAGAGAAGTAGGCTAGTTTGATATGCCCCTTTCGACCCGCCTAGAGGACATTCAGATAGCAATACCCAGGGACTAGTTCCTCACGGAGGCTCTGCACTCCAGGCTTGAACTCACTGATTTGGGGATCTTCTGCATGTAGTGATTGAACCTCTAAGTTTCGTTGCTATCATCCAAGATTGTGCAAAGTGAGAATAAAATAGACAAGAACAGGATCCTTGGATCCACCACCATTTAAGAAGGAGCTGGGAGAAGTAAGTCCACAAAGGTGACTTTGAAGAAATAATTAGAAAATTATTCGGGGGAGACTGCTAACTCAAAAACTGAGGGAGAGTTTTCAGAGGAAGAAGGAAGGGACATTAATGTCAGAGACCACCAGATAAGTATAAATAAAGTGAAGTTAGAAGTAATCCACTGTATTAATTAATTAAGAAATCATTGGTGAACTTTGTCAGAGATGTTTTAATGAGTACTCAGAAATAGGAGCCTAACTTCAGTGTGTTCAGGCATAAGAAGAGAGGCAAGGAAAGGAGTGTAGTTTGTATTAACCTTATATAAAAGGAAGAAAAATGATACAAGATAGTTTGCTATAAAGTGATTTGGAATTAGTGGACTTTTTTTTCTTCCTTCCATTCAGAAGAAAACGTGAATGCATTTTTTAAGCTGAGAGAAAGAAATGAGGAAGGAAAGGAAAGTAAACATTTGAGGGTAGGAGGGTAAGAAATACTAAGAAAGAAATTCTCTTGAAAAAGTAAGAGATTACTAAAACATCAAATATTTATTTTCCTTTTTTGAAGTTTTTAAACTACTGAAAACACAAGAAAAGTAAAAGTAGCCAATTTTTAAAATGTATTTAAATTTACTTAAGTTCAATTGATTAACATATGGTGTATTATTAGTTTCAGAGGTAGGGTTCAGTAATTCATCAGTCTTTTTTTTTTTTAAAGATTTTATTTATTTATTTGAGAGAAAGAGAATGAGAGATAGAGAGCACGAGAGGGAAGAAGGTCAGAGGGAGAAGCAGACTCCCCGCCGAGCAGGGAGCCCGATGCAGGACTCGATCGCGGGACTCGATCGCGGGACTCCAGGATCACGACCTGGGCCGAAAGCAGTCGCTTAACCAACTGAGCCACCCAGGCTCCCATCATCAGTCTTATATAATACCCAGTGCTCATTACATCACGTACCCTCCTTAAAGATACAAATGTAGTGATCCAAAGGGGCACTTGCACCCCAATGTTTATAGCAGCAATGTCCACGATAGCCAAACTATGGAAAAGTAGCCAATTTTTTAAAAAAGTTTTAAAGAAGAGTAAGTTCTTGTCTTTAGACTTTCAATCTCCCAACATGAGTTCCCTAACTCCAGCCTAAACCACCCCAGTCCTGCTCTCTTCTCCATACCACTAAAAGTTTGGGATATATTTAGTTGGTTTATTTTGTATGCCTTGATAACACACTTACACACATGTACGCCTACACATATATACATTTCACTTTTATAAAAAATAAATCATTGTATACATATTGTTTTACAGTTTACTTTAAAAAACATATCACTGATGTACTTCCAGACGAATGTGTATATGTTTCACATTCCTTTTAATGCCTGCTTTCTAATGGCTATTTGGTATGGGGGTATTTTATTGTCTATTCCTACAATAATGAGTATTTATTTTGTTTCCAATTTTTGATATTGAAAGTGCCTCTTTAAGACGCGCTATTTTTTTCTCTAAAAAAAGGAAGAAGAATGAGTACAGGCAAAGATATTTTCCCCTACCTTTATTAAGTTATGACCAGCAAATAAAAATCTTATATATTTAAGATGTAAAACATGAAGTCTTGATATCTGTTTACCTTGTGAAATGATTACCACAATCAACCTAATCAACATGTTAGTCACCTCACGTAATTTCCTTTTTTTTTTTTGTATTGAGATCTACTCTTTATCAAATTTCAAGTATGCTGTACATTATTATTAAGTATAGTCACCATGCTGTGCATTAAGTCTACAGAACTTACTCATAAATGAAAATTTGTTCCCTTTGACCAACATCTCCTTATTTCCCCCTCCCTCCAGCCTCTGGTAACCACGATTCTACTCTCTGTTACTATGAGTTTGACCTTTTAGACTCTACATATAAGTGAGATCATGCAGATTTTGTTTCTCTGTGCCTAGCTTGTTTCATTTATCGGGTTTCCACTCAGCATTTTGATTGTGATATTCAGCTATATTGTTGTGCATAGTTGTAGTTCATTTGTTCTCATCATCGTATAGTAATCCATTGCACACATATAAAACAATGTATTTATCCATTCTACTGTTGATGAAATTTTGGTGATGTCTAGCTTTTGGCAAAATAGTGCTGCCATGAACATGCTCATATATCTTTTGGGTACACATATGTCTGTGTTTCTCTTGAGCATGCACATAGGAGTGACATTGTTGGGTACATTGTATTTTAAGTTATTTTTGTGTTGTGTACAAATTCCTTAGACTGAGAAGATCAGTGAGGGCTGGTGTACAGTAATCAAGAGCTCTGTGCAGGGGGCAGTACCGAGGTGAAGTAGTAGGCTGGCTAAGCTTTCAAACTCTGGAGTCAGATTGATGCATCACTCTCTCTGATGTTTTGCAGTTTTGTATAGAGGTAAGTCACACATCTACCTTCATCCTCAGCTTCGTCATCTATAGAATGCAGATAATAAATATAGGTTCTTATTTATAAGAAACTTCTTATACAAGTAAAGTGCCTTATATATGTGAAGTACACTTTATACATGAAAGTGCTTGACAGACATTTAATGATAAATAAACCCTAGTTGTTAATTATTATAGTTATTTTTACTAATATAAGTCTAATATAAAATATAAGTAAAAAAATAAATTTTTACTATTATTTTTACTAACTGGCCCTTTCAATCTTTCTTTGCTATTTAATTATTCCTCAGTCTTTGCTGCAGATCATTTTTCTTTAACAATTAATCGGTCACATGAAGGCTGCATATTAGGAGGATTCGGGAAATATAGTCCTCTGCTACTAATAGCCAAATTCCAATCAAGAAAATTAGATAACCGAAGGTGTCCACAGTAGCAGCAACTGGGCAATCTCCCTTGAGACTCTGTTTTGACCAGTCTGTGTCTTCTCAGCACTGGGGAAGGCCAATTTATTTCACACTTGTTTGCTCCTACCCCATAATTTTTTCTCTTTTTCAACTCTGTACCACTTTCTCTTTTTATTCAGCATGGTTCTCAACAGGGAACAATGATTTATCTTAAAATATTACTGAAAGCCACATCTAATACTATCCATGGAGAATTCTTTCCATACGGCCTTCTTAAAAAATATCTAAATGAGGGTTTTTACTTTTGTGGATGTAGTTTATTAATTTTAGAACTATAGAATATGTGTATATTACACTCTCAGTTTTCCCCCTTATATTATTCTGGATTACAGGGTACAAGAGCATCTTCTCTTGCCTCTGGGATTTTCCCCATCAAGTCCAGGCACAAGGAAAATACATCATTTCAGACTCCATTTGTGGACCTCATGAGAGGCCTGCAGACGTCCTACAGACGTCTTCATGAGATTGTCTCTTTTCAAATTCTCTAGGCCCTTAGGGGGCAAGGTATGATCTGTCTATCTGTTAATGTGTAGGTTTGGGAGAACGTTTTCTTAAGTTTCCCATGCCCTGGCTCTGCCCCCATTTCTTTATTCAAGCCCACCCACTCCTTTTCCTCCAGGGGAGAATTTTCACTAATGATCCCTCTTGTCTTGGATCCGTTTTGCGTTTTAGAGACACAGTTTCTTATGCTGCTTTTACAAAGTGGTCTCATTCATGCCATGACATTTGGAAAGCCCATATAGAAGAAAATCAAACTATGTCTACTGTTTTTATTTTCCATTTACTTGATCTGGTGTTTGAGCAATCAGTCAAATTCTCTTAGGCAATTGTGTTACAGAATTCCAGTGAGTGAGGTGATAATAGAACTCCAAATACCATAATTTTCTAAATCTATTTTTTAATGAGAACTTTTCATAGGGAAGACAGCCATAATATAGAAAATTATTACCTAGAAAAAAAAAGACACAGTTTGAAGATTTAAAAGGCATGAAAAGAAAGCAAAAATCTCTAAATATAATTTTTGAAGATTATATATTATTAGTAAAATCTTTTCATGCATCAATAAAATTAATTAAAATCTTAATGCTGAATAGAAAGAGAATTCTATTTTTCCAATAATGGCTGAATATTAATACTAGTAATATACAGCTTCATAATATCTTTCTATCTAACCTTATTAAACTTTAAAACCCTATATACAGTGTCGCTTGCTTTGTATCCAGAAATTTCCATTTTTGTGAAATCAGCACTGTCCTTGGTTCCCTTCCCAGGAGCAAGGCTCAGATATTTCAATTTCAGAAACAATGAAAGAATAACAAGAAACGTAGTTTGAGGCAAAGGAATGAACATTAAACTGAGAGAGCAATTGGATGACTTCCTCCTCCCTATGTAACTGCTTCACAGCAGTTTTTTGTTGAATGGAGGAATGAATGAATGATGAAATTGCGGGAAAGACATTTTTCTGTATTTTTTACCCATACAATGAAGATTACAGAAAATCCTCATTGAGAAATTATTATGTGAATTCTAGCAGATGAAGTATTGGACAAAGCATCAAAATTGTCTATGAAAATATTTGCTTAAAAATGAGTTCCAGGGGTGCCTGGGTGGCTCAGATGGTTGAGCGTCTGCCTTTGGCTCGGGTCATGATCCTGGGGTCCTGGGATAGAGCCCTATGTCTGGCTCCTGGCTTGTCAGGGAGCCTGTTTCTCCCTCTCCCTCTGCCTCTCCCTTGCTCATGCTCTCTCTCTCTCTCTCTCTCTCTCTGTATCTCTATGTCTCAAATGAATAAATAAAATCTAAAACAAATAAAAAATTAAAAAAAATAATAATAAATGAGTTCCAGCAGCACCTGGGTGGCTCAGTAGGTTAAGCTGGGATTCTTGGTTTCAGCTTAGGTCATGATCTCATTGTTCTGAGATTGAGCCCTGTTGTTTGGCTTGACACTCAGCATGGAGTCTACTTGTCCCTCTCCCCTTCTGCCTCTCCCTCTGCTCTCTCTCAAATAAATAAATAAATAAATAAATAATAAAATCTTTAAAAAAATGAGTTCCTTTTCTGGGAAAACTAGATACCCCCATGTAAAAGAATGCAATTGAATTATTTCCTTTCACCAATACAAAAACTAACTCAACATGAATCAAAGAGCTAAATGTAAGAGATAAAATTATACAACACTCAGAATAAAACATAGGGGAAAAGCTTCATGATATTGTATTTGGCAATGATTTCTTGATCAATGACTTCTTGTTAGAGAAATCTGGATGGCAGGGATTCCAGGAAAAAAAATGAGAAAGTCAATGAAAAAGAATGTCATGTATATATGAAAGTTTCCAAAAATAAACACATCCATGACACCACCAACAAAAAAAGAGGAAGGCACATTATGTAAATGAGAATCAAATTGGGAAAGAAGTCAAATTTTGCCACAGTTGTAAAGGAAAATAATTTTTAATCATCACTTATACATTTGGACTCTTTTTTTTCTATTCACTTTCACTTTTTAAGGATTGCTTCATTTTCTGTTTTAAATTCTTTTTAATTATGTGAAACATTTAAATTATTGTAAAGTTGACACCAAAAGCAAGTTAAATTTATAGAATTCTCACTTACATCCCTTTTTTCTTGCTCCTCATATTGGTATATATTTATTAGGTTTTTGCTTATTCGACCATAATTTTTCTCAGAAAAAATAGCAAGTTGAAACATCCATCCATCCAAATGCATACACATACCATTATAAACACAGACACATATATTTCTCTTTCAAACAAAAAGGATCTTTTTGTGTAATGAATACTACAAACATTGTCCTGCTTTTTGTTCAGTAAAAAATTATTCTAGCAATTATTTGATAGTATATATAGCATAAAGTATATATATATACTATTACAGTATATAAAGACCTTCCTCAATCCTTTTTATATATTCACAATAATCCAATTACAGATAAACCAGATTTTATTTCAGTAGTTCATACTGATGAAATGTAGGTAGTCTCAGTCTTTAGTTATTAAAACCACAACTAATATTCTGTTTATGTGTTATTATGTATTTTTGCTAGTGTATCTTTGAGGTATATGGATACTAGAAGTAGACTGAGTAAAAGGTACCTGACTATGCAACTTTGATAAATAGTTAAAATGGAAATATATTTTCTATTAGTTATAAAATAGATATAGATAAAAGCCATGTTCATTTCTGGAGGGGTTGTAACATTTGCATTTCAACTAGGGATGGTCACTTAAAGTGGTTTCTTTGTTGTCTGTTTTTGGTGTTTTGTTTTGTTTTGTTTGGTTTGGTTATGAGCTATATTTGTGGTAATCCTGAGGATCTAAATCTTGTCTTCTCCCAGCAAGGAGTTTGTTTTTTCCTGAGCTGCTATTGACCACTTTCCATCTATGAAGTTCCAAGTACAAAGGAGTCTAGGATTCCACCCGAACTCCTTCCCAAGGGCACAAAGCATAGATTTCCATGTTGGTTCAGATGTAAACTTTTGTCCAAAAGGCAAACCCATCTTTTGAGTTGTATTCACCCTTAGTACTTACTGTTTCATCTACAGCTTCATGTTCTTTTTTTGGGGGTGGGGAGGGTTTTATTACTTTCTAGAAAGTCTAGAAGAGTGTTAAAATGTGTTTGCTGTAACTTATCCATAAACTAGGTATATTTAGCAGAAGGACCTTTGGGGGTACCTGCTCTGCCATAGTACCAGAAGTAGAAATTGTATTTTTTAAAGACTTTTTTCATTGCTTCTTCATTTGAGGTTTTAAGCTTTTTCTCATTCTCAGTGTTGTGTTTTTCATTTTCATTGATTAATCTTGACAGATTTCTTTTTTGTGTTTTATATTGACCATTTCAATATTTCTAGATATATTTATTAATTCTACCCTTTATAGTTCATCCAGCCCTTGGATTTATCTATCAAGTCTATCCTTTATAATCCAGCCATGTTTATAAGATTTATAAACTTTTTTAGTTGAATATTTATTTTTTATGCTTAATAAGTAAACTGTTTAGAGCCTATTATTTATTCTGATTATAGATTTAGCTATATCCCATACATCATTATATGTATTGTTTTTACTGAATTCAATTACCTAAGTTATCATTTATAAGATTTTTTAAAGTGATTTTTTTATATATCTTTGTTGTAATGTTTCATATTTTATGCTATTAATTTCCAGTTTTATTACATTTTGACCAAAATATGTGACTTATTGGGTTGATTATTCAAATTTATTGAGTTTTAGGATGTAGGAAAGTAATGCAACTAAAATTTGGTAATGTTCCAGGAGTAATAAAAAAGAATTATTCTCTGCACTCTGTTTATATAACTCAAAATTCACTGCGGATATATTACTTTTCTCAGTGTATCAGTGACCTCCATTCCTTTTTGTGTGTGTTTTTTTTTTTTTTTGTACTCAACCTATATGGCTAGCTGATTAGTTACCAAAAGAGTCCATTACCTGGTCTGTAATCCATACACCAGTGAGGCTGAGAACATGGGCTCTACCATCTCAGGAGTGGAATTTCTCTCTTTAATTTCCTCTTGAGGTCTAGAGAAGCCACTATGCAAAGATAGAGCTTTTATTTATGTACTTAAGATATTTTTTCTCTTTGGTCCAGCTTCTATACTAGGTACATAATGAGGCTATTTTCAGCTTTACTAGGTTCAAAGCCTTTTGAGGCAAATCCTTTGCACCTGGGATGCCTTGTATTAGAAGTGGTCAGGTCGCTTTGGGAAAGCATAATACAGCTGCTTGTTCATGCTAGCGTGGTGCTGCAAGGAAAGTGGCCTTTATCTTTCCTTTAGTCTGTCTTTAGTGTCAGCAGCCAAACACACCCTGCCAAAAAGAAAATGCTAGGTATGAGGCACTTTGGCCAAATTGTGCTCTGTTTACATCCTGTGGCTAAAGCACCATCTTTTCAGGAAGGCCAATTGTGAGTAGATCCTTGCTGTTCCTGTCTGTCTGATCCTATCTGCACTATATGTGGCAGGAATTCTCAAGGCCTGTCTTTGATGCATAATAGCCTCCCCTATATAAGTTTTCCTCTACTTTTATAGCCCTTTGATCATTTAAGACAGGATTTCAGTAACATTACACATCACTTTTTCTTTTCTTTTCTTTTATTATGTTATGTTAATCACCATACATTACATCATTAGTTTTTGATGCAGTGTTCCATGATTCATTGTTTGCTTATAACACCCAGTCCTCCATTCAATACATGCCCTCTTTAATACCCATCACCAGGCTAACCCATCCCCCCACCCCCCTCCCCTCTAGAACCCTCAGTTTGATTCTTAGAGTCCGTAGTCTCTCATCGTTCGTCTCCTCTACACGTCATTTCTTGAGATGCTATTTATTTTGTCAATCTCCTAGTTGAATCATTTCTGGAATCATTGAAAATGATTTTTCTTATTTGTAAGACTAGTTGATATTTTAAAATATGCCCCCTCCCCATGTTTAAATGACTAAAAATTGATCTATCAGCCTACAAGTATGATTTGGTTAACTTTGTAAGGATTAGAGTAGCAAGGATAAGTGTAGTGGACCAGGAGACAAGGACAATAGAAATAATGAGACCTGCTTCGTGATGATTTAGAATGAAAGGATAAAGAAATTTGCCCCCAGCGTATATTTAATTACCCATACCCACAGAAGTAAATTGGGAATGTGCAAATTAATCAGAGTGTCAAAAACCTACTACCCCACAGCTACTGTAGTTTTTATTACTTTCTTCGTCAGGTTATTTAGTTTTTTTGCTAACTGGGCTTCTTAATGTATACTCTGTCAGTTACCCCTTTAAGATCAATGTCTTTACTATATTTTAATTTCATAATCTCAGAGAACTACTGCTAATGTGAAAGTAGGGTTGTAATGCAGTGATTTCACCATTGCAGAAATCAGAGGACACAGGGGCAAAATTGTAGGGTGTTGGTTATACAAAGAGTTGTGAAGATGCACAAAATTTTATCATTATCTTAGTCACCAAGTCAAAATGTGTACATAAAAGCTGTCAGGAAGTTCTTTCATATTTTAAACCAAAATAATTGTAGATAATAGGTAGGTAGGGGTAGATAGATAGGTGATAGGCAGGTAGACAGACAGACAGACAGATGCATAGATAGATAGCCAGAACTTAATTCAGTATATGGAACATAGGCTGTAATAAATATATTTTCAATTACTTGATGCCTTGATTGATTTCAAAGCATTGGACTGTGGTAATGCATGTTTCCTTGTGTAATTTTCTATGTGATATATAATATAATAAAATACAATGCAATATAATATATATAATACAATATATATAATAATAGCTTCCTGTCTCCACAAAATTTCATTGAATTTAATTGTCTGGTGTGACAAGTATTAAATCCAACTTGTTAACTTATTGGTATGTTCCTAGTGTTTTGAAGAAAAGACATTGACAAAGGCTCTACCTCAAATGTTCTTTGTTTGCTTACAATTATTCACATAATTTTGGAGCCAAATCTGACATTCTTTTTTCCTCCTTAAGGGGAAAAAATAGCTTTCTTATAACATAATAAGCATTTAAATGGAAGGTGAATGATGATAGGAACTTAAAGGAAAGGAGCCTCGTCAGGTTTCAGAACATCTTCTTGAGCCTGCCATTGACAAGTTAGATTACACATGCTGAGAGTGAAACCAGTGTCACATGCCTAAGGAAGGAGAATGCTAACTCTAAGTAGAACAGCCTGGACTGAATCATTACTCCATCATTTCTTTGCGGTAATCCGTGGGAATTCACCACATCTCACCCACATTCAGTGTACTCATAAGTACATGAGAGGGATCACAAGATCTCCCTCCCAGTTCTGTCGTTAGGATAATAGTATCACTGAGATTGGCAGGTAAGAACCAATTTGAGGAAATGTTCTTCATTCCTAATGGCATGGACCCTCCACTGAATCTCATCCTGGGAACTGGCCTGATGCAAAGCCCTGGTGTTAGAAAGTCATAGGCAAACACACAAAATCATCAATTTTATCTATATTTCAGACGAGACGCAAAAGTTATCGGTCATCAAACATGAAATATTTGGTAGACATTCTACTGGAGAACAGTGATCTTTGTATCATAATTAGAGATATTTTTCATCCTTGGAATGTTTTGATTGCTTCTTTTGACTCATTGTTGTATTTTTTTCTTTTTTTTTCGACTCATTGTTTTAAATGTTTCTTCATTACTATGACACACTGTCTATATCTCTCACATTTTATTTGGCTATTGGAAGAACATGTGAAATAATATTTTTTTCAAAGTGTCCCAAGCATGCATCATAATAAAATAAATAGATCTAGTGCATATCACACTGATAAATACAAACAATTTGGTGAATGAGATACAATAGAGAAAACATCATAAAAAATAAAATAAAAATATTTTTAAGTTCCTAGATCAGATAAGCTCATGAATTTTATCTGCATTAAAACATATACACTGTAAAAAAATTATTAAGATATTCCTAACTTTAAAAAGAAAAATTTTGAATTTGTCCTCAGAAAAATCGTAGGTGGGACCACTAAAATACCCAGTATATTCCTTGACATAACAGGTCCACATCAGGACTTCTAATCATGTATCTCACTAATTTTAGTACTAAGCTCATGGTACAGATAACAAATTATGATGCTCTCGATTTCAAATATTATATCATTCCATTCATTTCTCCTTCCTGCCCTTGCCCAAAGATGTGTCAAGTATGGACAGTAGAAAAGCTGCTGCAATATCTGGGTTGTATGTCTTTGTTTCTTCTCTGAGTCACTTGATGGCTTGACAGTTGGATATACAACAAAATGCTCTGACTCTTACATTTTGGCAATCTAATATGAGCAGGAATATGAACATTCCTTCATATTACCATGACAATCGATATGCTGGGCTCAAACCTCATTGAATGTAACTCTATGGAAGAATTCCCCCTGAGTACATAGGCTGAAGTTCAGGCCTGCTATTTTTATCACATCAATTACAGTAGTCAGCAAGAAAAAACACTAAATTTTCTATGAAAATATTATAACTCTTTGGCATACAATAGCCCCATATTCTCTGAATACTAAATATGTAAATAAACCCATTTGTGTAGAGCTGCAAGAGCTATTTCTTTTATGGCTATTGACGTACGAATGCATGAACCCTTGGGAGCTTAAAAATCTGCTCTAATTCTCAAAAATATAAAATTAAGAATAAAATGTAATCTGTTCCACATGCAATCTCATCTATTCTTTAATGATATAGCCAATAAATCAGGAAGTAAAGCTTCCTCATTAAAAAAAATATCAGCATGATCCCAACATCTGCAACGTTTGAGTGCTAGGAATCTAATAAACGAGTGGTTTTAAAAAACAAATTTTATAGTTTAAATCAACTCTAGTCTTTAAAAAAAGTTAAACATTATTTAAATAATTAGTTTGTACATCCTTGGAGTTAGATATCCAGTCATATTATAGACATCGATACAAATATAAAGATGGAAATATGTTTTAGAATATACACAACATAGCACTCATCTTTTACAAATACAGAAAGCAAGAAAAAATTAAAATCCTACATAAAATTAAAACTGCAAAAATATAGAAATCTTGTGGCTTCCTTTAACATTTTCAAAATTATGATTAATACTATTTCTGTAGAGTAACAATGTAAAATTGACATTCTAAGATCCTCAGAAGAAAACTCTAAAGTGTGTGAAAATAAATGAAGGATAGTTAAAAATAAGCTAAAATCTCTTATAATCAATTTAGTAAGGTAAGGATAAAATTGCCACATGTCCACTTACTGAACAACAATTCTACCAAGAACATTTCTGCCACTTGCCATTACTCAGCTCTGGACTATGTATAGATCTGCAACAAGGATGAGGCAGAAGAGAACTTCATACTTTGAAAATAAGTTTAGATGATTTGAGAGTTCTCTTACAACTGTATATTCCATGGCAGACTTTAAAATGTCAGAAGATTTCAACTTGTTTACATAGAATATGCATTTAAGCGGTGCCTGGGTGGCTCAGTCGATGAAGCATCTGCCTTCAGCTCAGGTCATGATCTCAGGGTCCTGAGATCCAACCCCGTCAGGCTTTCTGCTCAGCAGGGAGTCTGCTTCTCCCTCTCCCTCTGTCCCTCCACCCTGCTGGTGCTGTCTTTATCTCTCTCTCCTAAATAAATAAATAAAATATTTTTTTAAAAAGAATATGCATTTAAATACTGTATGCTTAATCAGTCTTCTCATATTCTATTTCATTTCTAACTGCACAATAGCCAACATACTAACAAATATGATGAAATATGTACCTACTTGGTACATACCCAGGTATTATTGTTCAAATGATTAATTTTACTTCCAAATTAGACCATTCCATTATATAAAATAAAAATATGCTTAAAATATCAAGGTTATTTCCAAGTTATACTAAAACCTGGATACAGAGAAAATATACTTTGAGTATTTGGGTGATGTGGCATACAGTAGTCCCCCCCTTATCCTTGGGGAATATATTCCAAGACCCCCAGTGGATGTCTGAAACCACAGATAGTACCAAACCCTGTATGTCCTGTGTTTTTTCCTATACATACATACCTATGATAAAGTTGAATTTACCAATTAGAGTTAGATACAATTAGATCTTCATTACTAGCACAGTTGGATATCGATAACAATAATTAATAAGAATTAGAGCAATTATAACATGTTGTAATAAAAGTTATGTGAATATGTTCTCGCTCTCAAAATATCTTATTGTACTTATTGCACACCCTTTTTGTGATGATGGGAGATGATAAAATGCCTATGTGATGAGACGAAGTGCGGTGGCTGATGTAGGCATTGTGCTGTAGCGTTAGGGTACTATTGTCTTTCTGACTATATGTCAGAAGGAGGATCATGTGCTTCTGGACCATGGTAGACTGTGGGTAACTGAAACCTTGGAAAGTGAAACCATGGATAAGGGGGACTACTGCATTGCATGGTTCCCTTCACAAGTGATTTGGAAGTTTTATCAAGGGAGAATATTCAACAAGTCCTAAATATATTTCAATTAAAAATCAGTAGCTCAGATAAAATTGGCCATAATATTAATTTTTTACTATTCAGACAATTTGAAAATATAAACACCTTAAAAAATGGCCTAAATTTTACATACTTTTACTGACCAAATCTATTTGGTGTGTCTAAGCTAATTAGAAAATTCTCTAAACAATTCACATGGTCAATTGGAAATACTGTCTTGTCCCCTCCATATTATCTTAAATAATCAATTTCTCAATTAGGGAAAACTTCAGAATTAAATCAAAAGTATGCTGACATTTATTTTACTTATTTGAATGTACATCAAAATCAATCAATCAACAATGAATGAAAATTTAAGTTTCTACAAATACTTTTTGACTCATTAGTACTTTTTTTTTCCTAAGGAGAGATTTAAAAATAAATAAAATAGAATAAAACTTGGGATTCTGAATATCCTGCTCAAAAATGTGCAAATCTGTGAATTCCTACAAAGATATGGCAAGTTTACTGACTCATCTTTTTATTGAAACAATCACTAGGTAAGTTAAAGAACACTATGACAGTTTTATTTTATAATTTTTATTTCTTATTTAAAAAATACTGAGTGGGAAATGAAAAAAAACCCAAATCATCAAATATTCCCTGCACTTTGTGGTTATAATCAGTTTCTCAGCTTTCTCTGAAGACTCCTTTCCTTAATACCTTTCTCCTTTATCCCACACTCTCTCTAAGTTAAATCCTAGACTCAGTTTAAACTCCCACATGTCAATGACTCAACTGTCTTTATTTACAACCTTGAATTCTCTAAGAACTCCAGATTCAGTGATTATAATATATAAGTTGTAAAATATTCTATAATATATAATATCAATGGCATTCTTTTTCTTAAACTCCTCCAGTTGTTTGATGAAAATCACCCCACCTCTTTTCTTGAAAAGTATTTAAATGATATGAACCTTGTCATCTTGTTTGCCCTTTAATAAATTATCTGCTTAACCTCTAGTTGAATTCGTCCACTTTCTTCTCAGCTTGGCAATGACACATATCAGACACATTCTAACTCAATGGCTTTCTTACTAACTTTTCTTTTTGCTTGTCATGGTATTTTTCCAATCTTTTGATAGCTATTTTCTCCTTATTTAGGTTCCACCTTAAATGTCACTACCTCAACAAGGCCATCCAATTCTACAAGATATGATCCTGGTTTAATTCTCTGCTTAGCTTTTATGCCTTTCTGATATCCTCTCCTATATTCTCATTTTAGGAGGTGAAGAGGGGAGAAGATGCAATTTCTGTTTTACTTTGTCATTTTTCAAAGTATTTCCGGGACCAATGGGACTAGAGTCTCAATAAATATACATTGATTGGTAATTATTATTAACAACTGTATTTCAAGTTCTAATTCCAAAGAACCCATTAGACTGTTGGGTTTTTTTCCAGCTGATTTATTGCATACTTAGCTTTTCGCCTATTCACTCTTCATCCATTCGTTTGGTCAGGGGATGTTTGTTGAGGGCCTGCAATTTGCAATACATAAGACAGGTCATTGTAAATTTTCAAGTTGCTAATTGAACCTTGAGTGTTGAAATTAAAAACCAAAAACTAAGAAAGAATTACTTTTGCTGTTGGTGTGTCCCCCCTCTTGAAATGCTGCTTTATTTTTTTTCTTTATTTTTTTTCCTTTTAATCTCTTCAATCACCCATGCTTTGGCTAAGTTCCTAAGAGCTAAAATTGACTTTAAGGATAATTTATTTTAAGGTCATGCCCAACCAGTGCCATCATATAAGAGATGTCAGTTATGTTCTTTACAATTTTCTTTTTGAAAATTTGACAAGCACCACAATATGCAAATTATGTATTTAGTTGTGGAATTAAACCAATATTGGTGAGCATATCTGTTTTTTAATCAGTTATAAATTTTTTCAACCAGCTTTTTCATATTTTATGATGAGCAACTTTTTTAATGTGTACATTTCTGTTAAAACTTCTGCTTATTTAATTCAGTTCTTCTTATTCAATTCTTCATTTCATTTATATTTAGATGTTTAGAATATTTCAGAATGTATTGGCACCATTTGACAAAATGATTGAAGTAGGCTCGTCCTAGAAACTCTGGACTTAAGACAAATAAGTACTATCCCAAGTGACAATCAGCAAGTTGGAGAATTTGTCCAACCGTTTGTACCATTTTAAAAGAACTTAGACAAAATTGAAAATTTATTTTTTGTAAAACTTAACTATGAGAACAGTTTAAATCAATGATTTTGGCATTACATACACTACACTATAGAAAACAAATGTATCTAGGAAAAGTTTTGCTGAGATAAACATCTATTGCCACCTCACTAACTCACCAGAGCCTGCCTCATTAGAATATTAGATCAGTTCTCAATTGTGTAAGACTGTTGAATCACAGACCTGTACCTCTGAAACAAATAATACATTGTATGTTAAAAAAAGAAGATAGTAGGAAGGGAAAAATGAAGGGGGGGAATCGGAGAGGGAGACAAACCATGAGAGACTATGGACTCTGAGAAACAAACTGAGGGTTCTAGTGGAGAAGGGGGTGGGGGAATGGGTTAGCCTGGTGATGGGTATTAAAGAGGGCACGTATTGAATGGAGCACTGGGTGTTATACGCAAACAATGAATCATGGAACACTACATCAAAACTAATGATGAAATGTATGGTGATTAATATAATTTAAAAAAAAGAATATTAGATCAGTTCTCAAATAGCATTTTCCTGTTCATGAAAACGTACCCACTTTTCAAATATAATACTTTGTAGAAAGCAAAGAACTCATGATAGTGAACATTGTGTAAAGCATAATGGAACATAAATATTAAAAGTACTCATGATTTAAATACAGAGAACAAACTGATGGTTGCCAGAGATAAGGGAATTGGGGGATGGCAAAATGACTGAAGAGGAGTGGGAGATATAGGCTCCCAGTTACGGAATGAATTGGTCATAGTTATAAAAGGTAGAGCATAGGGAATATAGTCAATGGTATTGTAATACTGTTGTATGGTGACAGATGGTAGCTACACTTGTAGTGAGCATAACATAATGTAAAAAAATATGTAAAAATAAAATAAAAGATAAAAGACTCATGATTGCAGGCAAAGCAAACTCTACATGAAAAACTCACCATTGTTACTAGTCATTTGAACTGTGCCTCCACAACACCCAAACAAATCAACCAATTTATTATAAAATACCAAACAACTTCATTTCCATTTGTCTCTTTGTTGTTATTTTATTAAGTGAATTGACTCTTTTTGGTCAGAATCAATTTATTCTTTTGCTGTTGTGTAGAAACATCCTTAATGTTGGCTATGGGCATTCAATGGCAAAACAAACAACAAAACTGAGAAGAAAAATGACTGCAGCACAGATTTTAAGAAACATATTTTCCTGCTCACTGATCTCCTTTTATCTTCTGCCCATATGTTTCTGTGTTGCAGTTTTATCTCTTCCACACTTATGGAATGCTTTGGCAAGGGAAATGAATTCTGATGAGAGTCTTGGTGATATTCCAGAAAGTTTTTAAGAAGTTCAGATACCCAGACATAGGACTGAATCACTGTGTTGCAAGGACTTAGCCTCCACTTGTCAACTGACTCTGCTTGTTTTTTGTTTGATACATGTGATTTTATGATGTGTGTTTGCAATGCTCAGTGATTCAATTGTGTTTCTATTATCTGACAGACTTGACCAAACCATGAACTCATTTTGCAAAATTCACAGTATTTGGCTAAGTAGAATATTTCTCAGTGTGTGAGGAGGATAGGAGAGGTATGTATCATGGTAATATATGCAAGGAGTACATTTCAAGTACCTGGAGGGGCAGATAAAGAGCAGCATGCAAGTCAAGTCATGTAATTCCAATGACAGTGATCCTACGTTTAGCACATTTACCCCTGGATGGCCACAAGAAGGAATGGTGCTTCATTTATTCTCTCAACATAATGTCTTATGTAAATAATTTGCATTTATTAGTACATTGGTGAGCTGCAACTTTTCATATTGAATGCAGAATTTACCTTCCACATCAGAATGCAGGTATTTGTATCTATTCATACACTTCTTACACACTCCTAAGCAATGCAAGATATGTTACTATCTTTCCTTTCTCTTGCTCTTTTTAAAAACTTTCTCTCTCTCTCACCATCCTTGTAATGTTTGTTTTGCTTTCTCCCACTCTCATTCTTGCTCAGTCTAGAGTTGTTTTGGAAGGAATGATGGGAGAAGAGTTGGAAGAAGTGTTATTCATTTCAACAGATGTTTATAAATGACATTTCAGGGGCCAGGTCCTCCATTTAGCCATTCATACTAATCATGATGGAAATATGAAGAATGGCCCACATTGCTCCTTACACAGTCTTACTACTTATGCCATTACTATGGGCTTCTATATGAAACCAACTTACATTTTGTGAAGCAACAAAGTTACATTTAATATGCAAGATCTTTTCCTATGTTATATAGTTGTTCTCCATATGCTCATTAGTCGTTTGTTCTTTTTCTATTTCAGAGTTGCAAATATATTGGGAAGTTTGTCTCATTAATAAAGAACTTGGAGATTTAGGATAAACAAGTATTTGTTTAATCATTTTTATTAGTTCTCGTCAGGATTTTTTTTTTTTTAACCCTCTCAGATTTTGTCCCTTTATGTTTCTTTGCTGTAATATGCTCTCTTTCTCCCTCAGGGCAATTCCTGAATATCAATGGCTGTTTTTAGAACTTCATGAGTTGTAATAAATATTTTCTTCTTAAAGAATTAATCAAAGTGCTAACATATTTTATTTAGGACTATGATAGTTTTATCTTTGTAATTGCCACAATTTTGAAATCACAGTTCATTCCATGGTAAATGGAATTTAAAAAAAAAAAACGTGCAAACTTTATGGCTGATGAGTACTCTCTCCTAAAGATTCATAGTACACATTGCTCTAATATCTCAGGTTTTATGAAAAACAGTGTGTTTTATTCCATGGAAATTTTGTATCTTGTAATGTCTCATACTTCTTTCTTCGCCTTGGCCCCTAGGAAACTCAGAAATGATTTGAGTGCAAACCTTTAGTTACTTTATATCATGAATTTCTTTGTGCTAATATCTGCACAAGATTTATTTTACTATCCCAGCACTCTTTCACATAGGCATTATTGATTATTCATATGTCTGATCTGTCTCTAGTCCCCTTGTTGATCAACTGAAACCACACTATCCAAACCATGCTGAACGTGCCCAATCTCATCAAACCCCCTCTCTAAATCACAGACTTGGTCTTACTGGCATGGACAGTTCCCTCTCCCTGCCCCCCACCAAATCATATTGCTAGACTATCTGATCACCCAAGGCCACAGAAAAACAAAGACAATCCTACAAGGCATGAAATTCCACGGGCTTAGAGATTATCTCCCAGAGGCCAAGGACAAAGGACAGACCTCTTTTGGAAAAAGATGAATTCTTTACCATACATAATTAAAGAGATAAGTACTACCCTTGGTAAAATTATTTGAAAATGAAGACTTCTAAATTCAGCCAAGATGGAGTAATAGGCACCAAAAATACTTTCTTGCTTTGAACCACACACACAAAAAAAATACGAAAAAATGTTTTTTAAGGTATTATATATTAGGCCAAAAGGTCAATGAGCCTAAGGTTTAGAAAACAAATGAGATTGGCCCTATTATTGATATACGTCAGTACCTGGAGAATTTCCAGGCTGTGACACAGAGCGTGGAAACAGGCAAAATACAACATTTTCCTTGGGTAGGAAAGACAGAGCTGATATACTGGAGAAGCTAATGTAGCTAGTGTCCTCAGGATAGAGTATAGAAGAAAAGACAGATGCATAGACCAAGAGTTCTGGAATTTATAGAGAGACTTCCTTGAGTCTTCAGCTGAGAACTGATCAGTGCATATGTTCTTGTTCCCATGGGGTAGAGTGGAAAAACCTCCTAATTCGTGCCTGGAATGCTTGGAAGTGTATTGCCTCAATAGCAGGGCAAAATGACTACTTGACAATGTGCTTCTTTGATCTTACATAAAGTGACTTTAAAACAAGACTTGAAAGAATCAAAGTATTTCCAAATAATTTGATTGCATCCCAGAACAAATCTCAAGAATAGGAATTAAAAAATATTCAGCACATAAGAAGGTAAAAATATATGCTTTATGTTTAATCAAAAATCATATGCATGTAAAAAAATTTCAGGAAAATAGAATCTATAATTACAAGAAAAGTCAGTTATTCAAAAAGATCCAGAAATAACCCAGATTATATAATTAATATACAAGTGCATTAAAACAGTCCTTTTTAACTCTATGCCATATGTTCAAGAAGCTGGAAGAAATACTGAGGATGATAAGTAGACACATGGAACATGGCTTTAAATGTGATATTAAACTTACAGGGATGAAAACAACAGTGTCCAGGGTAAAAAATAAATAAATAAAACATTGAGTATGATTAACAGTAAATTGGACACTGCAAAAACAAAAATTAATAAGCTTGAACATAAAGCAATATGAATTTCCCAAGATCAAATCCAATGGGAAAAAGACTGGGAAAATGACAACAACATAGCATCTTTGAACTGTAAGAAAGCCTCAAAAGGTCAAATAAACAAACGACTGGAGTACCTAAAGAAGAGACAAAAGGGAAAGAGACAGAAAACATATTTTTAAAATAAGATGAAAAATCAATCAATCAATAAGTAAATAAAATGAGGTTGAACATTTTCTAAGTTTGATGAAAATTATTATCCCACATGTTTTAGAAGTTCAACAAATTCAAAACACAAGAAATCTAAAGAAAATTACACTAAGGCACATCAGAACCAAATCTCCTAAAATTATTTATATACAATCTTAAAAGCTTTTTCTAAGAAGGTATGAATGGAGGAGCACCTGGGTGGTTCATTCAGTCAGTTGAGCATCTGACTTTTGATTTCAGCTCAGATCAAGATCTCAGGGTTGTGAGATTGAGCCCCCCATTGGGCTCCAGGCTCAGCACAGAATCTGCTCTCCCTCTCCCTTTGCCCTTTCCCATCATGTGTGGGCATGTGCATGCTCTCTCTCTCTCTCTCAAATAAATAAATAAAATCTTTAAAAAAGAAGATATGAATGGAAGGAAGATATGAATAATAAGGGATTTCTGTTTGTAAATAATGTAGGTTGGAAGGCAGTAAAGTAACAAAGTACTGAAAGAAAATTTGACAACTTAGAACTCTGTACTGAATAAAAATCTTTCTAAAGCAGTGACAAAGTACAGATGTGTTCAGTCATGCAAAAGCTAATATGATTCATCAGCAGTATACCTGCACTATGACAAATTTATACTTTGTATTGTATACCAAAACGCTAACTCAAATTTGACTACAGACTTAATGTAAAACCTAGATATACTACTTTCAGAAGAAAACATAGGAGAACTATCTTTGTGTCTTGGTTGGAAAAGTACTTCATAAGTAAGACACTAAAACCATGATACATAAAAGGGAAAAAAAGGATAAATTTGTTGTCACCAAAATTATTTCTCCTTTTCAAAAGATACTATCAAGAGAATGGAAAGATGAACTGAAGACTGGGAAAATATTTATAAATAACATATATGATAAAGAACTTGCACCTAGAATATATAAAGAGTTCTTAAAATCCAGTAAGAGAATGAATGACCCAATTAAAAAAAAAGCAAAAGATTAAAATACATACTTCACCAAAGAAGATACATAAATGGCAAATAAGCACATGAAACGTATTTAACATCATCAACCACTAGATGAATAAAAATAAAAATCACAATAAGATATTCTTACCTACCTACTAAAATGTTTGCATTTTAAGAATTGATCTGATCAGTTGTTTCCTAGAACATAGAGTTTACTGGAACTTTCATACACTGTTGATGCAAAGGAAAAATCATACAACTCCTTTGAAAAACAATTTGGAAGTTTCTAAAAAGTATATATTTGTCAGGTATTTTACTACTAAGTTTTTATCATAGAAAAAAAGAAATAAATGTCCAAAAGACTTCCACATAAATGTTTGTATGAGTGAGCTTTATTTTTAATAGCCAAAATCTGGAACCAAATCAGTTGTCCACCAATAGGTAAGTGGATAAATAAACTGTGGTTCTTCCATAAACTGATCAGTTATGAAAAGGAAAGAACTTTAACAGGGATTGGCAGCTATGGCCCTGAGGTAAATTTGGTGTATGGACTGTTTTTATATGGTCCACAAATTAAGAAAATTTTTTACATTTCTATGGGCTATAAATAAATAAAGGAGAATATGCAACAGAAATCTTACGTGGCCCACCAAGTCTAATATATTTAATATGTGGCCCTTTAAAAAAAAAAAGTTTGGGCGCCTGGGTGGCTCAGTTGGTTAAGCGACTGCCTTCGGCTCAGGTCATGATCCTGGAGTCCGGAGATCGAGTCCCACATCGGGCTCCCTGCTCAGCAGGGAGTCTGCTTCTCCCTCTGACCCTCTCCCCTCTCATGCTCTCTCCATCTCATTCTGTCTCTCAAATAAATAAATAAAATCTTTAAAAAAAAATGTTTGCTGACTCCTTCACTACAATATGGAAGAATATCAAAAAATTATGCTGACTGAAAGAAACTGCGAATACATATTTGAGTAAGATTTGTATTACATATTGAGTAAATTTGTATTAGTCCATGTATACAAAATTTTTGAAAACAAAAACTAATCTGTGATGACAAAGAGCAAATCATTTGTTTCTGGGAAGGCAGGGCATGGGAAGGAGTGGAAAGGAGAGATTGAAAGGGGAATGAAGAAACATTTGGGATGATAAATATATGCATTATCTTGATTAGAGTGATACTTTCATGGGTATCTAAAAATGCCAAAATATCAAATTGTGTACTTTAAATATATAGTTTTTTGTATGCCTATTATGCCTCAAGAAAATTCTTATTTTTAAATGGTGATTTGCATTTTCTGATCAATAATGGAATAACCAAAATAAATTTTTTTCTGTTTTCACTTATATTTTATTTGTATGCCGGGTGTATCACCTTAGTGTGGTCAAAGATTATTTAAAAACAATTTTGGGGGCACCTGGGTGGCTCAGTTGGTTAAGTGTTTGCCTTCAGCTCAGGTCATAATCCCAGGATGCTGGGATGGAGCCCTGTGTTGAGCTCCCTGCTCAGTGGGGAGTCAGCTTCTCCCTCTACCTCTACCCCTCCCCCTGCTCATGCTCTCTCATGTGCTTGCTCTCTCTCTCTTACAAATAAATAAAATCTTTAAAAAATAATAATAGTTTTTAACATAAAAAAAGCAAGATGGATACTCTAAAAGCAAACTCTGCTTTTCCAATTTTTTTTTTTTTTGAACACACAAGTTTACTGCTGTTCATCCTTAAAGTGCCTGATAAAGGGCATGCCCATAAAAAGAGTCATTCACAATTTATGGGTGCGGCGCAGACTAAGCTAAAAACCTCTGCTGAAAATTGAGCTTGTCCACGTGTGGTGAACCACTACATGATTGTCAGAGAGGAGGAGTAAAGATGAGAGAATTATTGGCCAACTCCTTTAAAGGATATTTTTAAACTTCTAACATTTCCTTTACAATTATGTTTCCTTAGGATAGTTAAATGAAGTCCAAAGAAAAAGTTTAGCTCTAGAGAATTAAATACTATCAAAAATGGCTACTTTAGGCATTGTATAATATATTTTTCACTCAATTTATTAAATATAGTCATTGGTCAAGAGGATTACAATGCAGAAACAGAGGAACAGAGATTGTACCCAATGAGTATACTTATTGGTTAGACATTACCAAAAATCACAGTGTCATTGTCAAATTCATATAAGAGAAAATTAGCATTTGTACGTCAGAGGTGATGTCCATGACTCTAAAATGATCACCTAAGTCCTAAGGTCAAGTCTCAGATGTTGTTAGCGAACATCTACATACTCATACCCCTCCACATATTGAATTTTCAGTGTTTTATCACAAATAAATCACAGTATTCTAATAAACACAGGGCATAATTCTGATGGTATCAATGGGCTTATAGTAGAAAATGTCAAAGTAGTGATTTTTTGTTTCAAATAGTAAATAACACTTTAGATAGACGATAGATGGATTAGCTAGATGTTAGATAGGAACATTATGGAACAATTCAGTTTCACATGTGTTAACTACAACTCAGAAGATTGACCCTTTTTTTTTTTCAGTCTTCTACATTTCTGACAATGAATGATTTAGTCTCTGATTTCAAAATGTAAGTCATCTTTTACTCACTTCAATTTTTATCTGCCATATTCACCAGTCCCAGAGGTTTCAGATTCTTTACTTTTTGGTATGAAATGACTTGACTGTATTGCTGAAACCATGGTCATGGTTCAGTTCCTTATCATTTTCAACTGTTCACATCTTGATTTTTACAAGAGCCGTAAAACTGACCCTCTGACTCCAGGATCTGCCCTTCAACCTATGGGGCCAATTCCTATCAAATTAATCTTCCAAATTCTTTCTTTAATTAAACCTGGAAGGACTTAAAACTTTGTTTTGTCTTATCACATACAAACTGATTTGTTCGTCTTATAAAGTTTTTTGGATCATGGTCTTTTCCTACTTAGCCATTCTTACTCTAATATTCCACAATTCCAATATTCAATTCAAATCAATGGATTAATGAACAGATTTTTTTTCTTTTTTTTTTTTTTGTGCCACTGAACCTCTACTTTATTAGTTCTCCCAAACCTAGAGATAGATACCTTTCCTAGGACCTCTGACTAGTCAGATTCTGCTTCCTACTTTGTTCCCCTCAAACCCTAAATTTCTAATATTCCCTTCCCCAATTATACTAGTTTAACTTAATCTTAATCATGGGTGGCCCATGATTTCCCCTTATCAGTTAGTGTTATTCCACAGGTATTAATCTTATTCATTCATGAATCTTATAAAATGATTGAGCACAGAAAGTTATTAATGCTCAGTCTAGAGAAAATCACATGGGTGCTTTTGAACATCATGATAGAGTGCCAAAGTTACTAGGTTCTGACTCAGAAAACCTGGTCTCTGGTCTTAGCAGTACCATAGCTAATAAATTACTTTTTAAATGTGTTTATTATTTAATTCATCCAATATTCATTGGGTTGCTATTTTGTGTTGTGTTTGACTCTTGTTCTCACATACTTTATAATATAAATAAAAATGTTGAGAGAATGAGCTTTTGCATCAAACTTACCTGTGTTGAAATTCCAACCTTATTATTTTGGAAAAAGTTATTTAATCTCTTTAAGTTTTTATTTCTTATCTCATAGAGTAGGTTTAATGGCATCTTTCTTATATGGGTGCCATAAAGAATACATGTAGGGGCACCTAGATGGCTCAGCTGGTTAAGCATCTGCCTTCCCCTCAGGTCATGGTCTCAGGGTCCCGGGATGGAGTCCCGCATCAGGCTCTCTGCTCATTGGAAGCCTGCTCCTCCCTCTTGCTCTGCCTTTCCCTTCCACTTGTTCTCTCTCTCAAATAAATAAATAAAATCTTTTTTTGAAAGAAAGAATACATGTAAATAGCATATACATTGATTCCAAGGAGCCCTCTTTTTACTCACATTTCAATATCTTTGAAATCAGAATGTAATGCATAATCAGTGACGTCTTCTGATTATATTTGATAGTGATTTCTATGCCAAATGAAGATATATCATATTCTATGAAATAAAGTTATATATATATATATATATATATATATATATATATATATATATAGGGCAATTGCTACTGAGCTTGAAACATGGTTTGAGCTCAATAAATGATAGATATTACTCACAGTAGGAAGAAAATACAGACTAGCAAACAGATTATTAGAGTAATATATAATAAATGGAAAATTTTTAGGAAATAGAGAAGCCCAGGGTGTTATGTGAGCACATTTTAGAGCACATAATCTATACTTAAGGAAGCTTCTCGTATGTTCATAGCAAATATCCATATACTCATATCTATCCACATATTGAATTTTTATTTCCTTATCACAAATAAAACACAGTATTTTAATAAGCATGTGACTATGTGACTTTTATGATAAGAGATAGATAACAATATTCAGTGAGAAAAAAATTAATAAGCACACAAAACTAAAGGAAATAGCATGTGCACCCAGAGGGTGTCATGTTCAAAATTTTTAAAAAATCCAATTAAAAAATGGACGGAAGACATGAATAGACATTTTTCCAAAGAAGACATCTAGATGGCTAACAGACACATGAAAAGATGCTCAACATCACCATGGAAATGCAAATCAAAACTACAATGAGATATCACCTCATACCTGTCAGAATGGCTAAAATTAACAACACAGGAAACAACAGGTGTTAGTGAGGATGTGGAGAAAGGGGAACTCTCTTGCACTGCTGGTGGGAATGCAAACAGGTGCAGCCACTCTAGAAAATAGTATGGAGGTTCCTCAAAAATTTAAAAATTGAACTACCCTATGACCCAGCAATTGCACTGCTAGGTATTTACCCAAAGGATACAAAAATACTGTACAAAGGGATACATGCACCCTGATGTCTACAGCAGCATTTTCAACAATAGCCAAATTATGGACAAAGCTCAACTTTCCATTGACTGATGAATGGATAAAGAAGAGGTGGTGTACATATACAGTGGAATATTACTCAGCCATAAAAAAATGAAATCGTCATTTGCAACAACATGGATGGAGTTAGAGTGAAGTCAGTCAGTCAGAGAAAGACAAATACCATACGATTTCACTCATATGTGGAATTTAAGAAAAATAAATGAACATGAGGGGAAAAAAGAGAGAGGCAAATCATAAAACAGTCTCTTAACTATAGAGAACAAACTGAGGGTTGCTGGAAGGGAGGTAGGTAGAGGGATGGGTTAAATGGGTGATGGGTATGAAGGAGAGTCTTGTTTTGATGAGCACTGGGTGTTATATGTACGTGATGAATCACTAAATTCTCCTCTTGAAACTAATATTACGCTATATGTTAACTAATAGGAATTAAAATAAAAACTTGAAACTACAAAAAAAATTCAGTATTGCTGGAGTATACTGAGAATTGGCCAAAGATTAGACTGGAGAATTAAGTAAGCATCAGGTCATAAAGGACATTTTAAGTTGTTTTGATGATTTGCAACTTTATATGAAGATATTGGGGAGACATTGAAGACTTTTTAGAAGCAGTGAAATTCTGGGGCCCCTGGGTGGCTCAGTCAGTTAAGCAGCTGCCTTTGGCTCAGGTCACGATCTTAGGGTCCTGGGACAAGCCCCGCATCTGTCTTCCTGCTCAGCGGAGAGCTTGCTTCTCCCTCTCCCTCTGCCTGCCACTCTGCCTACTTGTGCTCTCTATCTCTCTGTCAAATAAATAAATAAAATCTTAAAAAAAAAGCAGTGAAATTCTAACAGATAACTTAAACTCTGTAGAGCTCAGTTACTTGTCTATTACTAGATAATGGGATAAGGCATTATCTCAACATGAGTATTATGAACTCCAAATTTTATGAGAAAAACTAAAGAGCACATAATTCTTGTAAAGACAGTTTCTCTGCAATGAGCTTTAACCTATACTTTTCAACAGAAATACATATGGTGTGTGTGTGTGTGTGTGTGTGTGTGTGTGTGTGTGTGTGTATCCTCACTTTATTTTAATAAATTGCAAACCCTGGTGCAGTAGCAGGATATCCAAAAAAAAAAAAAAGAAAAGCAGAAAAAAGTCAACATGCCCACCTTGACTTCTCTTTCAAGAAACTCCTTGAAATACGTTTCAAAATCATTACTTTTGAATTCCTTAACCTCTCTCTAAATAAAAATTTAACTCTGACCTCATTTCATTCTCTATTCCCTAAAGCACTCATCTATGTCCTTTGATCTTGGAATACCTATTAAACTGTGTATATATTTCTCTTACATTTATTGTGTATATGAAAGTGGCCTAAATATGACTATATAAAGTTATAACTACACTTCTCAGAAAGTTATACAAATGGAGAGGCACAAAAATTCTGTTTTCTATTTCTCCATGTTTTCCTCTTTCTAGACCCCTAAGAAAGGTGCAGATATAACCATGGCCATTTTGTAAATGACACTGAAGAAGGTATGAATTACACACTTAGCCTTCTGTGTTGTTCTTGGAAGTATTTATTTTCTAGCTCAAAGAATGTGACCTTGACCGTTTTTTAATAGACAAGATGATTTGCTGAAAGATTAAGAAAAATCATTTAAGAGCAGGTAAAGTATTCATAGTGTCTGTGGGTTATGCCTACTTACAGTTTTCCAAAAACCAGAATATCTCATGTACTCTAATAATTCCCCTATTTGGTCAGTACAGGCAATGTAGTGTAAGCAAAGTCCCTTAAAATCCAAAAATGTATGGGAAGATTGAAGCTTACAGCAGCTCTGAGGCCATTAAGAAACCACTAGTGGCATAAAGCTTTGGTTTTAATGTTTTCATGGGCCCCACACAAGATGAGAAATCTGAATAGAGATACCAAACAAACAAACAAGCAAAGAAACAAACAAGGCTTCTAGAAGGAAAACCCCTAGTGAAAGGATAAGAGAAAAATAACTTTCCCTAAAATTGTTGTGTCCATAAGCAAGATTTAACTTTTTTCTTTTTTTTTTTTGAAAGTCTACCCTCCTGTAAGTCTGTTAACCAAATTTATACCATTCAAGGCTTCTGGAAATCTTTCAGCTGAGAATATATTTTAAACTGTTTCTAAGTTGTTAGTTCCCTCAGGCACCTGGGAGAAACAAACATAAATCATACCAAAGATCTCAAAGAATTTATTAGATAATGATTTTTTTAAAAATGCAAAATCTATGGCTCATTAATAAAAACAAACATTAGTGATCAAAAAAAGAAACAAAAACAATAAATATGAAAACACTTAAAATAGGAAAAATTACCAAATACAGAAAATAAGTGATTAAGTATTAATAGAAGGAGAAGTGGACATCAATAGTGAGTTTAAGAAACAGACTATAGGGGAGGAAGCAAGATGGCAGAGGAGTAGGAGACCTAAATTTCATCTGGTCTCAGGAATTCAGCTAGATAGGGATCAAACTATTTTGAACACCTACAAACTCAACAGGAGATCGAAGAAAAGAATAGCAGCAACTCTCTGAACAGAAAAGCTACCACTTTCTGGAAGGCAGGACGTGCGGAGAAGTGAATCCCAGGCGATATTTTGGAAGATAGACCGCGCGGGGAGGGAGCCTCTGTCAGCCACTACCGGCAAGTGATAGAGCAGCAGAGCACAAAATCGGAACTTTTAGAAGTCGGCTCTACTGACCGACGTCGCTCCAGTGGCTAAGTGAGGGGTAGAACCCTTGCTGGGACAGGGTGGTCTCAGGACCCTCAGGGTCACAGAAAGACCGGGGGTGCCTGAGTGCAGCAGAGCTCCCAGGTATCAGAGCAGGGAAGGTGGCTGCAGAGACAGAGCTGAGGAGTGGGCTCTCAGCTCGGGGTTGCCATAAACTGTGATCCATGGCACAGTTGGGCCACTGCTCCTCCAACAGGGACCCAACAAGTGGCAGATGTGGGGGGACTCCTCTTCATCCCCTGGAAGGAGCGGTGCAGGAGTGCACCGCAGGGATCTGCTGGGTTTGGAGACTCCACACCGAGTCAGGTGCCAGAGATAGAAATGCTCGGTCACAGGCCGGGTGAGCACGGAGTGCGGCTGGAGATGGGAAGATGGGAGTGACTGACTGCTTTTCTCCGGAGGCACACTGAGGAGGTGGCCCTGAGTTCTCGGCTCTTCCGGTGTGGAGATTGGGTGGCCGCCATTTTCACTCTTGTCCTCCAAAGCTGTACGGAAAGCTTGCAGGGAACAAAAGCTCCCAAGAGCAAACCCTAGCAGATTACTTAGCCCGGACGACAAGGGCGGGGCAATTCCGCCTCCAGCAAAGACATTTGGGAACCATGGCAACAGGCCCCTCCCCCAGAAGATCAGCACGAATAGCCAGCCAAGACCAAGTTTACCCATCAATGAGAATGGCAGAACTCCAGAGCTAGGGGAATATTGCACATGGAATTCATGGCTTTGTCCCCATGATTTTTTAGTCTTTCAAAGTTAATTTTTTTTATTTCTTTTTCTTTTTGTTTTTTGAATTTTTCTTTTTCCCTTTTAAACCAAAATCTTATCAACCTTTCTTTAAAAAATCTTTTTCATTTTTCATTTTTAGAGTCATATTCTATCCCTTCATAGTAGTTAACCTTAGTTTTGAGATATATATATATATATATATATATATGTATATGTTGTTCCCTCTTTAAAATTTTGGGATACAGATTCTTTGAACAGACCAAAATATACCCTAAATCTCTAGTGTATGACTTTATTCTAGTCTCCTGCCTGATCATTCTCACCCTTTTTTTTTTAAATTTCTCTTGTTTCTTTATTCAACCAACTTCTTATCTTATCAATTCCTTTTATAAAATCTTTTATAATTTTCATCTTTACAGTCATATTCCATCCTTTCATCGTATTAATCCTTATTTTTGTACATATATAAGTTTTTCTTTTGTTAAAATTTTGGGAGGTACTTTCTTCTAACAGACCAAAATACACCCAAAATCTAGTGTGTGGCACTGATCTATGCACCAGCCTGATCATATTTGATCATATTCTGTTTTTTTGTTATTGTTTGTTTATTTTTTATCTTTTTTTTCCCTTTTTTCTTTCTTTCCCTCTTTTCCCCTGGTTTCAAGTCTCTTCTGATTTGTTTAGTGTATATTTTTTCTGGGGTCATTGTTACCCTGTTAACATTTTGTTCTCTCATTCATCTAGTCTCCTCTGGACAAAATGACAATATGGAAAAAAACACCTAAAAAAAAAAAAAAGAAAAAGAGACAGTACCGACTGCCAGGGACCTAATCAATACAGACATTAGTAAGATGTCAGAACTAGAGTTCAGAGTGATGATTTTAAAGATAACAGCTGGGCTTGAAAAAAGCATGGAAGATATTAGAGAAATCCTTTCTGCAGAAATAAAAGAATTAAAATCTAGCCAAGTCAAAATCAAAAAGGCTATTAATGAGGTGCAATCAAAAATGGAGGCTCTAACTGCTAGGATAAATGAGGCAGAAGGGAGAACTAGTGATATAGAAGACCAAATGATGGAGAATAAAGAGGCTGAGAAAAAGAGAGATAAACAACTACTGGATGACGAGGGCAGAATTTGAGAGATAAGTGATACCATAAGTTGAAACAATATTAGAATAATTGGGATCCCAAAAGATGAAGAAAGAGAGAGAGAGGCAGAAGGTATATTGGAGCAAAGTATAGCAGAGAACTTCCCTAATTTGGGGAAGGAAACAGGCATCAAAATCAGGAGGCATAGAGAACCTCCCTCAAAATTAAAAAAAATAGGTCAACACCCTGACATCTAATAGTAAAACTTACGAGTCTCAGTGACAAAGAGAAAATCCTGAAAGCAGCTCAGGAGAAGAGATCTGTAACCTATAATGGTAGAAACATTAGATTGGCAACAGATCTATCCATAGAGACCTGGCAGGCCAGAAAGAACTTGCATAATATATTCGGAGCACTAAATGAGAAAAATATGCAGCCAAGAATACTATATCCAGCTAGGCTGTCATTGAAAATAGAAGGACAGATAAAAAGCTTCCAGGACAAACAAAAACTAAAGGAATTTGCAAACACAAAACAGCCCTCCAAGAAATATTGAAAGGGGTCCTCTAAGCAAAGAGAGAGCCTAAAAGTAACATAGACCAGAAAGGAACACAGACAATATACAATAACAGTCACCTTACAGGCAATACAATGGCACTAAATTCATATCTTTCAATAGTTACCCTGAATGTAAATGGGCTAAATGCCCCAATCAAAAACACAGGCTATCAGATTGGATAAAAAAACAAGAGCCATCGATATGCTGTCTGCAAGAGACTCATTTTAGACCCAAAGACACCCGCAGATTGAAAGTGAGGGGGTGAGAAAAATAAAAAGAATGTGAGGGAGTGGAAATCCATTTACCATGCTAATGGACACCAAAAGAAAGCTGGGGTGGCAATCCTTATATCAGACAAATTAGATTTTAAACCAAAGACTGTAATAAGAGATGAAGAAGGACACTATATCCTACTTAAAGTGTCTATCCAACAAGAAGATCAAACGACTGTAAATATCTATGCCCCTACCATGGGAGCAGCCAATTATATAAGGCAATTAATAACAAAATCAAAGAAACACTTCGACAACAATACAATAATAGTGGGGGACTTTAACAGCCCCCTCATTGAAATGGACAGTTCATCTAAGCAAAAGATCAACAAGGAAATAAAGACTTTAAATGACACACTGGACCAACTGGACTTCACAGATATATTCAGAACATTCCATCCCATAGTAACAGAATACACATTCTTCTCTAGTGCCCATAGAACATTCTCCAGAATTGATCGCATCCTAGGTCACAAATCAGGTCTCAACTGGTACCAAAAGATTGGGATCATTCCCTGCATATTTTCAGACCACAGTGCTTTGAAACTAGAACTCAGTCATAAAAGGAAAGACGGAAAGAACTCAAATACATGGAAGCTAAAGAGCATCCTACTAAAGAATGAATGGGTCAACCAGGAAATTAAAGAAGAATTAAAAAAAATTCATGGAAACCAATGAAAATGAAAACACAACTGTTCAAAATCTTTGGGATGCAGCAAAGGCGGTCCTAGGAGGAAAGTATATAGCAATACAAGCCTTTCTCAAGAAACAAGAAAGGTCTCAAATACACAACCTAACCCTACACCTAAAGGAGCTGGAGAAAAAACAGCAAATAAAGCCTAAACCCAGCAGGAGAAGAGAAATAATAAATATCAGAGCAGAAATCAATGAAATAGAAACCAAAAGAACAGTAGAACTGATCAACGAAACTAGGAGCTTGTTCTTTGAAAGAATTAACAAAATTGATAAACCCCTGCCCAGGCTTATCAAAAAGAAAGGAGAAATGATGCAAATCAACAAACTCATGAATGAAAGAGGAGAGATCACAACCAACACCAAAGAAATACAAACAATTATAAGAACATATTATGAGCAACTATATGCCAGCAAATTAAGTAATCTGGGAGAAATGGATGCATTCTTAGAGATGTATAAACCACCAAAACTGAACCAGGAAGAAATAGAAAACCTGAACAGACGTATAACCACTAAGGAAATTGAAGCAGTCTTCAAAAATCTCCCAACAAACCCAAGAGCCCAGGGCCAGATGGCTTCCCAGGGGAATTCTACCAAACATTTAAAGAAGAATTAATACCTATTCTTCTGAAACTGTTCCAAAAAATAAAAATGGAAGGAAAACTTCAAACTCATTTTATGAGGCCAGCATTACCTTGACCCCCAAATCATACAAAGACCCCATCGAAAAGGAGAATTACAAACAATATCCCTGATGAACATGGAACCAAAAATTCTCACGAAAATACTAGCGAATAGGATCCAACCGTACATTAAAAGGATTATTCACCACGACCAAGTGGGATTTATCTCTGGGCTGCAAGTTTGGTTCAACATCTGCAAATCAATCAATGTGATACAATATATTAATAACAGAATGAACAAGAACCATATGCATACATTTATCAACATTCCACAAGCTGTATATTTAAGATTTGTGATTTTACTATATGCAAATTATACCTTAATAAAATATTGTTATAAGAAAAAGAATCATATGATCCTCTCAATAGATGAAGAAACAGCATTTGACAAAGTACAGCATCTTCTTGATCAAAAGAATTCAGAGTATAGGGCTAGATGGTACATACCTCAATATCATAAAAGCCATCTATGAAAAACCTACAACGAATATCATTCTCAATGGGGAAAACCTGAGAGCTTTCCCCCTAAGGTCAGGAACACAGCAGAGATGTCCACAATCACCACTGCTATTCAACATTGTATTAGAAGTCCTAGCCACAGTAATCAGACAACAAAAAGAAATAAAAGGCATCTGAATCAGCAAAGAAGAAGTCAAACTCTCACTCTTTGCAGATGATATGATACTTTATGTGGAAAAACCCAAAAGACTCCACCCCAAAACTGCTAGAACTCATACAGGAATTCAGTAAAGTGGCAGGATACAAAATCAATGCACAGAAATCAGTGGCATTCCTATACACCAACAACGGGACAGAAGAAAGAGAAATTAAGGAGTCGATCCCATTTACAATTGCACCCAAAACCGTAAGATATCTAGGAATAAATGTAACCAAAGAGGCAAAGAATCTGTACTCAGAAAACTATAAAATACTCATGAAAGAAATTGAGGAAGACACAAAGAAATGGAAAAACGTTTCATGCTCATGGATTGGAAGAACAAATATTGAGAGGATGTCAGTGCTACCTAGAGCAATCTACACATTTAATGCAATCCCTTTAAAAATACCATCTACTTTTTTCAAAGAAATGGAACAAATAATCCTAAAATTTGTACGGAACCAGAAAAAACCTCGAATAGCCAGAGGAATGTTGAAAAAGCAAAGCAAAGCTGGTGGCATCACAAATCCAGACTTCCAGCTCTATTACAAAGCTGTAATCATCAAGACAGTATGGTACTGGCACAAAAACAGACACATAGATCAATGGAACAGAATAGAGAGCCCAGAAATGGACCCTCAACTCTATGGTCAACTAATTTTCAACAAAGCAGGAAAGAATGTTCAATGGAAAAAAGACAGTCTCTTAACAAATGGTGTTGGGATAATTGGACAGCCACATGCAGAAGAATGAAACTGGACCATTTCCTTACACCACACACAAAAATAGACTCCAAATGGACGAAAGACCCAAATGTGAGACAGGAGTCCATCAAAATCCTGAAGGAGAACACAGGCAGCAACCTCTTCGACCTCATCCACAGCAGCTTCTTCCTAGAAACATCACCAAAAGCAAGGGAAGCAAGGGCAAAAATGAACTATTGGGACTTCATCAAGATAAAAAGCTTTTGCACAGCAAAGGAAACAGTCAACAAAACTAAAAGACAACTGACAGAATGGGAGAAGATATTTGCAAATGACACATCAGATAAAGGGCTAGTATCCAAAATCTATAAAGAACATGAAACTCAACACCCAAAGAACAAATGATCCAATCAAGAAATGGGCAGAAGACATGAACAGACATTTTTCCAAAGAAGACATCCACATGAAAAAGTGCTCAACATCCCTCAGCACCAGAGAAATCCAAATCAAAACCTCAATGAGATACCACCTCACACCAGTCAGAATGGCTAAAATTAACAAGTCAGGAAATGACAGAAGTTGGCGGGGATGCGGAGAAAGGGGAAACCTCCTACACTGTTGGTGGGACTGCAAGCTGGTGCAGCCACTCTGGAAAACAGTATGGAGGTTCCTCAAAAAGTTGAAAATAGAGCTACCATATGACCCAGCAATTGCACTACTGGGTATTTACCCCAAAGATACAAATGCAGGGATCCGAAGGGGTATGCGCACCCCAATGTTTATAACAGCAATGTCGACAATAACCAAACTATGGAAAGAGCCAAGATGTCCATAGACAGATGAATGGATAAAGAAGATGTGGTATGTATATATACAATGGAATATTATGCAGCCACCAAAGGAATGAAATCTTGCCATTTGAAACGATGTGGATGGAACTGGAGGGTATTATGCTGAGTGAAATAAGTCAATCAGAGAAAGACATGTATCATATGATCTTACTAATATGAGGAATTCTTAATCTCAGGAAACAAACTGAGGGTTGCTGGAGTGGTGGGGGGTGGGAGGGATGGGGTGGCTGGGTGATAGACATTGGGGAGGGTATGTGCTATGGTGTGTGCTGTGAATTGTGTAAGACAGTTGAATCACAGACCTATACCTCTGAAACATATAATACATTATATGTTAAAAAAAGGAGAAGATAGCAGGAAGGGGAAAATGAAGGGGGGTAAATCGGAGGGGGAGATGAACCATGAGAGACTATGGACTCTGAGAAACAAAGTGAGAGTTCTAGAGGGAGGGGGTGATTGTATGGGTTAGCCTGGTGATGTGTATAAAGAGGGCATGTACTGAATGGAGCACTGAGATTTATATGCAAACAATGAATCATGGAACACAACATCAAAAACTAATGATGTAATGTATGGTGATTAACATAACATAATAATAATAAAAAAAGAGAAACAGACTGTAAGCTATGACTGGGCAAATTGTCACCTAAAAGCTACTAGTCTTGCCTACGGGTGACGCCCCTCAAGAGCCTACGGGTGACGCCCCTCAAGAGCCTCCCTCAGGTGTAGGGAAAAACATCTTTTTGGCCAGAAGAGTAGAAAAAAGAGGTGTTGTGATCACTGTGTATGAGAAACTCCCATTTTTTTCTCGGTGCTTATCCAGAGATGTCCCCAGTCATGCAGTACTGCACTGAAGGGCACCTGACTACAACCAAAAAACTACTATCTTTCAAGCTGGAGGATCAGGAAAAGCAACCTCTGGGAGTCAGAATGTGGGTGTAGGGATCCCCTAATTCAGTGTATGAACCAACAGAGGTTCAGTTTACCCCTGAGCTGTGCGTGTGTGAGACAAACTCCAAGTAGTCTAGCAAAAGCTTTGAAACATGATGTGACATTAGAACCCAAGAAGCTGAAGACCCAGCTCTGTCTCTACCTAATTGGGTAGATTGTTTGAAAAAACAAAAGACTTACCATTGTCAGGAGATTTGTACAGGACCCAGAGACTTCACAACATACCAAATGTGTCTGAGACACAATCCAAAATTAATCAACATACAAAGAACAAAAACATTCTTAAAGGAAAAGTTATCAAGGTAAAATCTACACTCTTAAATGAAAGGTAAGATAGAAATTGTCAGAAGAGAAATAGAAACCAAAACCAAAAACACAAACAAATGGAAATGTAACAAAATATCTGCAATACCTGGATACTGTAAACTATAAAACATTACACAGGAAAATTAAAAGAAGACCTAAATAACTGGAGAGATATATTCACGGTTCAAAAGATTCAATATTGTTGAGACACCAATTCTCCCACAATTGAATGTGCAAATGATCTAGAATAGCCAAAATTTTTTTTATAAGAGCAAACTTGGATGACTTCAACTAAATGATCTTAATAATTACTCTAAAGTTCACTCTAAAGTGAGCCTGGTATTTCAGAAAGCCAATATTTAGATCAGTGGAAGAGAATAGAAATCCACAAGTAGACTTTGACATATTTGGTGCTAGGAAAACTATCTATTTATCTGAATAAAAATCAACTTTGACTCTTACCTCACATCGTATAGGGAAATTAATTTGGGAGGTATCATTGACCTAATTTTGAAAGTTAGAACAGTATCATTTCTGGAAGGAATTATAGAAGAAAATCTTTGCAACCTTGGGGTAGGCAAATATTAATCATATAAGACACAAAACTTACATATACAAAATTAATAAGTTAGACTTTATCAGAATTAAAACACTTGGTCTTTGGGGGCATCCAAGTGGCTCAGGTCGGTTGAGCGTCTGACTCTTGATTTTGGCTCAGGTATTGATCTCAGGGTCCTGGGATCCATCCCTATGTGTGGCTCCATGCTCAATGGGGAGTTTGCTTCTCTCCCTCTCCCACTGCTCCTCCCCCGCTCTCCCTCTCAACCCCTGAAATAAATTAAAAAAAAAAAAAACTTGCTCTTTGAAATATTTTGTTAACAAAACAGAAAGTCAATAAAAATATTGGGAAAAATAATTATAATACAACTGTCTGTCAAATACTTGTATCCAGAATGTATAAAGAACTCTTGAAATGCAGTAATAACATAAATAACTCATTTTAAAAATAGAATATTTAAACAGACACTTTAAAAAAAGATATATGGATGACAAATAAGCCCTTGCAAAGATGCTCAGTACCATTAGTCATCAAAAAAATATTAGTAAACCACAGTAAGTATGTCTATATTTTCGCTAGAAGAGTTTAGTATTTTTTAACTGACAAAAAGAAATATTAGTGAAGATCTGTAGCAACTGGAACTCTCATGCATACAGGGGCAGTGTGAGATGCTACAATCATTTTGATAAACGTCTTCATTAGAATATAAAGTTAAACATAACCCTAACATATTATAGTCTACCCATTCTACTTCTATATACTTCCTCATGAGAAACAAAAATATAATTTACCCTTGAATAACACAGGAAGTTAGGAATGCTGACTCCCTACCAGTTGAAAATCTGCACATAAGTTTTGAGCCCCCAAAACCATAACTACTAATACCCTACTGTTGACCAGAAGCTTTTCTGATAACATAAACAGTCAATTAACATACATTTTATATGTTATATGTATTATATACTGTGTTCTTACGATAAGGTAAGCTAGAGAAAAGAAAATGTTATTAAGAAAATCATAAGGGAAAATACATTTACAGCACTGTACTGTACAAAATCTGTGTATAAGTGGGCCTGTGCAGTTTAAATCTGTGTATTTAGGGGTCAACTGTATATATGTCCACATAAGGACTTATACATAAATCTGTATAGGAAGTTTATATATAATCGCCAAAAAAATGGAAACAACCCAAATGTTTAAGGTTGAATGGATAAATGAAATGTAGGGTATCCATATACTTAGCAATGAAAAGAATGAGCTACTGATAAATATAACTGTATGTATGAATATCAAAAACATGTTGAGTAAAAAAAGACAGACCAAAAAAAAAAAGCATGCATACTATATGATTCCATTATTTATGAAATTCTAGAAAGACGTCAAGTCTGCCCAAATGAATTTACAAGTTCAGCTGATTCTGGGTTTCTTAGTAAATGTATAAATGCTAAAAATGCTAAGACATTTAAAAAAAATGAAGACCTAGCTTTGCTAGATACCATAGTATATTACATAGCTGCAGATAATTGAGATAACATGATAATGGTCCACAAAGAAGGAAATAGATCAGTGGAATTTAAGTAAGGTCCAGGAGTAATTCCAAGAAAATGTGAGATTGATAAATTATGAAAGTGACATTTAGTATCAAAAGTGAAAGAATATGCTATTTACTAAATTCTCTAGAACAGTTGAAAAAATAGGAGTGAGGACGGAGTGCTGAAAAGGAAATAAAGTTATATTCTTGCCTCTCAGGTTATACCACTGAGTTCCACATCAATAAATTATGTAAATATATTAAATAAAATATAAAATGATTAAATTTTAAAATTGGACCACTTTTACAATTATTAAGGTTATAATGACTCTCTAACAATGACAGAAACCTAAAATACAAAAGGAAAATTTGACAGCATACCTATATAAAAATATATCTTTTTTATGATAAAAGACAGCATAAAAGATACTAAAAGATTGGAAACTTTTTCATTATATTTGACAAAGTACATCTAGAGCCTATGAATAGTACCAAAAATCAATAGTGAAAGATGAAAAGCCACACAAAAAAATTTAATTAAAAAAACATCTGAAAACGTAGAAAAAGAGTCACCTGGATGTTAAGACAAAATATAGTTGTTTATTCTTTCCTCAAATAATTCATAATTCAAAAAATAGTTGTTGCTAAGGGATTTCAGGAAGAGTATACAGGCAAAAAGTTAAGAAATTTTTGAAAAATAAAAATAGTGTGGGAAATTACCTTACACATAAGTGAACGCCAAAAAGTGCTAGAAAGAATCAACCCGCTGTTAGCATTGGTTGCTTGTGGTGGGGTAATTGGGCTTGGGAGGGACGGGAGAAAGAGGCCTTTCTTTTTTAATCTTATGACAGAATTGTCCTTCCTTGTTAGGTAGTTCTCATAGCCGAAAAAGCAGCAGCTTTTATAGATGGTGAATATACACTCCCCTCCGCCTTTTTTTTTTTTTTGCAAATTTACCACTATGTATCATGTAAATATTCTTTCTATAATCTCTCTTATGTGACCATGAATTAAGAGAAGCCACCGTATGGCGGTATGTGTATGTGTGTGTGTGTGTGTGTGTGTGTGTGTGTGTGTGTGTGTGTGTGTTTTGTATTTGTGGTTTTACTTTTCATCCTCGCAATTGTCTCCACATAATATATTTTCCACCTAAAACTGGCCACAGATTTGTACTGGATCTCTTCAGTTTCCAGTTCCTTTGCTGGTCCTCAAAATAAATTTCTGGGTCTTTTTTGGTTTTAAGAACTTACTGTCATTCATGACAGACAAGCATAAGCATTAAAATAATTGAGTATATTCATACATTTTATGTATATGTGTGTATGTGTAGGAATATATGTGTGCATGCCTATATAGACATATTATTGAGTATAGATAGATATTTAAATATGACAGCAAGGTTTCAAACAATTTAACTCTTCCCAGTTATTCTGTGATTTTTTTGATGACCTTTGGTACTACAAAGCTTCTGCCAGTGCTTCCATCTTATGACCTATCAAATCATTTTTTGCTTAGCTCCCCACTTTTGTTTGGGTCTCCCGGATAATTCCAGATCAAAGACATCTGAAGCAGGTCTGATAACATAAGACAGGAGATATGAATGGACCAATGATCCTTTTCAAAGTGGTTGCACAAACGTTTTCTCTGGGACTGTAATTATTTTATTTCATTTTTATGTTAATCTATATTCAAGTTTAAAAGGGAAATTTCTTCATAAACTTAAAAACAAAAAGCCATATACTGCCGCAGCATTTTAGTCACAGTCTGGATGCAGGTTTAAGATCATATTTATACCAAATGCAGCTCTTCTCTAATTTTTGAGATAAATAGCTAAGAACCGAGGTTACTTAATAAATAAATAAATAAATAATAAATAAATAATAATAATAAATAAATAAAAATGCCTTCATGCCAAGAGAGGCAAAAGTAGATTTTGATCCGGTGTATTAACACAGGTTTTCACTAGTTCAGCTAATGGTATGGAATGAGAAACTGAGTTTTGTATAATATACGTAGTTAGGCCCTGTAATTTTAAAAGAAGCTGGACCATAGTCAGCACCACATTTATAGTGTAATCAACTATTTGGTTTTAGCTAAACAACATCATCTGTCAGAGCAGATTAGTATTTTTACTTTTAATTCAATTTTGAATATTAAACATTTTATATTTATTTTGTAACTTTGTTTTATTTCTAGAATTCTTTAAAACTGCAAGTAAGAGCTTGTAATTCATTTTAGGTTTATACATAGTCACATAAAGTTAATCCAAAATTATTTAAGTTAAATATAAGAATCCTTGTGGAGCCTGAGTGGCTCCATCTGTTAAGCTCCAACTCTTGATTTTGGCTCAGGTCATGATCTCAGAGTCCTGAGATCCAGCCTCGCATCAGGCCCCAGGCTCCGTGCTCAGTGTGGAATCTGATCAAGATTCTTTCTCTCTCCCTCCGTCCCTCCCCCGCTTGTGCTCATGTGTGCGCCCTCCCTAAAATTTATTGTGATACACAATGTTCAAATGTTTTAATATTTAATTTTTAGTATTTTAGAAGTTACCTTATTTTAAATGTTATCTATATTCAGTGAAAATCAAGATTTTAAAATTATAAAACTTTTAAATCCTACAGGGCAAAAATTTTAAATCCATGATTTTAAGTTTTCCAAACTTCAAAGTTAGTTTAAAAAAAATATCAAGGGCACCAATATTCTCATTCGCCATTAGAAACATTAGGAAAACAACTAATTTCATCTACAAAGCAGTATCCATTATCATTATCATTCAATTTAAAAATGTAATAAGCAAAACTCTGAGAGAAAAAGGTCAATCCTTTATATTGACTAAACAGCTTCATAAACAATTTACTATATTATTTTTAGTTTTCTCTTTGGGAGAGAAATGGTGAAAATTTATACACTTGACTACTGAAAGACTTCCTAAGAACTATTAGACTAAGTAGCCCCACACAATTAAATAGCAGCTTCACAGATTCTAGACTACTATCTTAGTCAAAATCCTAGAATACACACCGAGACTAACTGTCTATTGACGATTTTTCTCCCAGGGTTAATAAAGGATCTGTAATACCTTTGCTGAGATGTCAATGACCACATTTAGAATTAGTGTTAGTAGACCATGTGCAGCTTTTTGACCTTTGCTGTCATTAAAATATATTTTAAAAAATTATTATATTTTGTAACACATTTTAGTGTAGGAATTTTCTTTTGACTTTAAAAATCTTGGAAAACATTTTATAGAACTTTCAGAAAGCATTATACAAAATAAAGACATGGAAACTTTTACTTTACCCATGAATTTTACTCTTAAAATACACACTAACAGTAATCCCATTATTTCCTCCAGTGCTAAGCATTTTAAAATGTGAGATTAAAATCATCAATAAAAATAAAAGGCTTGATCATTCTTTGTTAATATTTTAGAGCAAAATGTGAGACCATAAGCACTTTTTTCAAAACTTCAGTCTCCCACAAATTAAATATTCTCTTGCTATCTTAGGTGCTTTTTTGCTTCCTTAGTTTAGCTTTGTTTTAAGCAAAGTTTTCATATGAACAATTTCTAATAGACTTACAGATATAGAGCACTTGTTAAAAATTCATGCCAGCCCAGAATACAAGAAGGTCAGAAAATGCCTTTGAATTTATGCCATGGTCTTTTAGATAATTCATTCAGGTTTTAAAAGGGAAATTCCTCATTAAGTAAAGGACTCCATGCTTATTAATTTATATGCTTAAGCAAGGGACACCAGTAATTCATTTATTAAATATCAAAGACCATATGTTTTCACCCCTTGTCCTTGCTTATCGATTAATTGCCTTAAGCCAATATAGATGAAAGCAGGGGAAAACATACAGTAACCTAGGTAGGTTTCTGATCTCATTTTTTAACCTAATGAAAGATAGCCCTTCTTTACATTTCTGTGCAAAAGCCCAGATTCTATGGTTTAAAATGAGTTTTCTTGTCTAAGTGTGAATTTTTCAATTCTCGAGAAATGTGATGCAATTATTTCAATGCAATGGAGATGATATGAAGAAGGGGAGGAAATGAATGTTATGGAAGCAGTAATTGACTATGGAATGTCCGACAATTCCCCAGTTTTAACAAATTCTCATGGATACAGTTAATGGATCAGAACATGTTGCTCAAAGCATGCTAATTGGAGCTAATAGATGTTCAGGAGACAGGAGATGAGGCAAGGAGATGGCTGGAGGAGTTGTTTGGTCAAATCAGGTAGAGAAATATTGGGTAAAATACAAACAGATTAGATAGATGATAGGTAGATAGAGAGATAGAAATAAAATACAGAGATAGAGAGGTAGATTTAGAGATGTACACACACACACACACACACACACACACACACACTCACACATTTCTCGCCTGGAAGTTTGGCAGGTTGTGCATGTGTTTTTTGTTTGTTTTGTTTATGTTTATCAGGTTACTTTCATCGCAATCAAGAGAAACACATTGCCTAAATGAAGCGGAGTTGGACTATAATTAAAGTATATCTTGTAGTTCACAGAATTGACAAGGATAGAGAATAGGTTTGGAAAATACAGAAGCCAGGACTGCGGTAGTAAGAATTTGTCAAAAAATCCTGTCAGGAAACCCCCAAAATGCATGCTCTCCAACTGTCTTTTGGTTGACTGTTTCAGCCCTGGAGGCATGCAGGTTCAGTTTCAAACTCTAGGAGATAGGCTTCAATTGGCTAGTTTGGGTTACCTATTTACCTCTTTTATAAATAAAGGGCTCTTTTATTTACAATTCCATCAAGACTGCACATAACAGAGGAGAAGTCACGGCAGAAAATAGATCGAGGTGCTGTTTTCCAAAGGAAGGGAATTCTGGATAACCTTAAACATAATAAAGCTCACTACAACATGGGATTCCCAAGAATATTTTTGTAGGTGTTGTTTTAAGTTTATTTCACATTGAAACTTTATTTTTATTTGCTTTTATTTTTTTTTCAGAGCAGCCATATGACAAGAAATGTTTTAAGATATTGCCTGACAGTAGTACTGCCTTAGAAGCACAGGTCGTGTGATCACACTACATTGTCAGAGGAGGACACATTTACCTAAAATGAATCATTGCTGTTTTCACAAAAGGTCTCCTCTAGGTCTAAGTCTTTTGGACACCTGTTTTTGTGTATAGCGTAGGAATGCACACGTGTAAGTTGGTGGGAGAGTGAAATTGTCTTTGTCAATTTGGGCTGCTGTAACAAAATACCACACTGGGCAGATTAAAAAACAGGCTATTTCTCACAGTTCTGGAGGCTGGAAAGTCAAAGGTCAAAGTGTGAGCGGATTTGGTGTCTCCTGAGGTATGCCCTCTTGCCTTAGAGGCAGCTGCCTCCTCACTGTGTCCTCAGATGGCCTCTCCTCCGTGCGTGATCAGACAGAACTCTTCATGTCTCCACCTCTTTTTTATAAGGGCACCGATCCCATCATAAAAGCACCACTTTTGTGACCTCATCTAAACCTATTTTACCTCTCAAAGCCCACCCCCCCTTCAAATACCATCACACTGGTGATTAGGGTTTTAAGATATAAATTTGAGAGGAATGCACATTCAGTCCTTGACAGAAATGTTCTATAATGTTTTGTAAGAAAACAAAGGGAGATTCCATTTTATAGGCTCTTTTACCAAAACTTATCTTCTAAACTTTTAAAATGAAGAGTCAAAAGAAGACATGATAGTGTAACAACAATGACAGCAGAGGTAACTAAAGTTTATTGAGCATTTTCCAAGTGCTCCGACTGTCTTAAGCACTTTACATTCATTAGTCTATTTAATTATCACAATGATCCACTACAGAATATACTATTACTAATATCCCGATTTTACAGATGAGAAAATATGAACAAAAAGTAGCATGCCCAATCACATGGCTAATAAGGGAGAGAGCCACAGAAGGACTTCATATTTGTGAATATATAAAAGTTATCTTATTTCGGTGTTTATGATTTCTCATTCCGTTATTTAAATAATATACAATCAGAATCTGAGAGGTACTGATAGTTTTAAACACTTAAATGTCACTATTCTGTTTAGGGTGTTTGCATAACTATAGAGTTTCACTGTCAAAACTTTGGCTAAATGAGTGTTTATTAAAGTAACAGAAAAAACACCTCATCTAACTGTGCATAAAAACTGTTACGGCTTTTGGCATATATGTCTGTTCACCTGATTTATTAGCCTTTAAAAATGTGCAAAATTAAATATGTGCAACTGACACCTCTGTAAAGATTATGGTTAATTCATTTTCTAATCACATCTCAGGCATTTTATGAGAGCTGGATGACTTAAAATCTGATGTGGAATATAGATCTTTCACTCATTCAATTTGATTATGGTCAGGAGGTCCTGAGCCATGGAAAAAAACATCTATTTCTTGCTTAGTTTACTAAGGCAATATTTATACATAGTTATCCACAATTTGAAGAGATTTTTTTTTTTGTAGGGAACTGCCAAAGTGTATTTCTCTTTCACAGTATGTTTACAGACTTCAAGCATAAATGGAAGTCATTAAGGAGTTCTTTTCAACAATCTTATATTTCATTCATTCAAACAAAGAAGAACTTGCTTAAGGCTATCATTTCTAAAGCTAGTTTTGTGACAAACTAATATATTCTAATAGAACTTAAAGCACTCCTTCAGCTGTCAAATATAACCTCTTATAAGATGGTATGAGATGTACTTTTTACCATATGTGTGTGTGTGTGTGTGTGTGTGTGTGTGTGTGTATATATATATATATATATATATATATATATATATGATTCCCAGTTCAAGTTCAGTAGTTAAGACTGAATTGCTTATGGTTTGAAAATTGACAGTGTATATTAAATTCTTCTTGCAAGGCAGAAAGTACATTTCTCTACTTTTCATAGTCTGTGGCCATATGAAATAGAATATAGAAAGACAATGGTGATAAAAATATATGTATGTATCGGCATACATAACTTTTCTTCAAGAAAAACCAACTGCTCATATTGGAGAAGGATTAGAAGCCCTTTCTTATAATTTCATTTCTGATATTAAGTACCTTCATAATCTTAAATTGCTTGCTCCTCTGAACTGTGTTAAATAAATTCTGGAACTGTAAGGAAGCTAATAGGAAACATTGTCCACTGCTCACTGCACTGCCAGTACCCAAATCTTCACTATTTCTCGAAAGAAATCCCTTTTCCTTTGGGGAAACATTTCTAGTTGTAAGAGAGCCTTATCTTAAGGACAGGCCATTCATTGCATGTGAACAATTTAAGGCTTGATTTGAAGGTAGCTCTCAGCCTAACAAAATATTTTCTAGTTGTGTTCACCACACTCACATAAAAATCTATAAAAAATTCTCTGGCATGAGAGCTCTTCAAATATTTAAAGACGATTATCATGGAAAACTGTCATGGATTCTTCACACAAATTTTTGTTCCACGTTAAAAGTTTCTGGCTTATTGAATTTTAGTTTTTTACATCACCACGCTTCAAAATCCTTTTGTGTCCTTGTTTGACAATATTAAAAAAAAATTGGCATTCAAAATTCCAAGTCCAGTATGATTTGAGCAGAGTGAGAATAATACATATTCTGATATGGTGACTACTAGTCTTTTAATGCAGCTAAACTTACATTAGGGAAGGTTGTTTTGTTTTGTTTCAGTAGCCACAATACTCCAATGGTTCACATTGAACATGCACACTGCTATATTCCTACATATTTTAACACATGAATGGCTAAACCACAAGACCATTATCTTGTACTTTCATAATCAAATCTTTAACTCAAGATCCAGGAGTCAGCTTTTTTTCTCTATTAAACATTATCATTACCATTCTAGTAATAAGACTATTTTTAAAAGTAGACTATTGTCATGCCAAATATTATATGTGGTTCCTAATATCATGACACTGTAATTTTTTAAAAGTCAAAGTCCTAGTCACATCCCTGATAAAGATTCTTTAACTGCCAAAATGGAGAACTAGACTATATAGAGCACACACACACACACACACACACACACACACACAAACACACACACACACACACACACACAGCTTTAGTTATACTTTGAATAATAGTTCAACAAAGTAGAAATCAGGGACACCTGGGTGGCTCAGTGGGTTAAGCATCTGCCTTCAGCTCTTGTCATGATACTGGTGTCCTGGGATTGGGTCCCGCATCAGGCTCCTTGCTGGGTGGGGAGCATGCTTGTCCCTCTGCCACTCCCCCTGCTTGTGCTCTCTCTCTCTGACAAATAAATAAATAAAATCTTTTTTAAAAAAGATAAAAATCAAGCTACTCTTATCATCTAGCACTCATTAAAAAAATCTTCCTGCAATATAATCAAGATTTATTAAATGTCTTAACATTGTCTAAATGTCTTAACAATGTCTAAAAAGCATTTAACACTTTTTAGAACGTCAGGAGGTCCTGAGCCATGGAAAAAAACATCTATTTCTTGCTTAGTTTACTAAGGCAATATTTATACGTAGTTATCCACAGTTTGAAGAGTTTTTTTTTTTTTTGTAGGGAAATGCCAAAGTGTATTTCTCTTTCACAGTATGTTTACAGACTTCAAGCATAAATGGAAGTCATTAAGGAGTTCTTTTCAACAATCTTATATTTCATTCATTCAAAGAAAGAAGAACTTGCTTAAGGGTATCATTTCTAAAGCTAGTTTTGTGACAGACTAATATATTCTTTTTTTTTTAAAGATTTTATTTATTTATTCATGAGAGACAGAGGGAGAGAGAGAGAGGGAGAGAGAGAGAGAGAAGCAGAGGGAGAAGCAGGCTCCCAAGGAGCAGGGAGCCCGATGCGGGACTCGATCCCAGGACCCTGGGATCATGACCTGAGCTGAAGGCAGACGCTTAACCATCTGAGCCACCCAGGCACCCCAGACTAATATATTCTAATAGAACTTAAAGCACTCAGCATGTCTGTGGTCTTGCCTAAGTTATTAGTTGGCAAATATTATCAAAAAATAAAATGAAATTGTATCCCAGTATTAGGTAATTCATTTTCTAAGTGCCCTCAAAATTTGCTGATATTCTCTATTAAGTGTATTGTTCTGGAACAGAGTTCTCAATCCTGGGTGTATATTAGAATCAGCAGGGAGTTAGGAGAATATACTGATGACCAGGCCCACTCAGATTAACTGAATCTGAACCTCAGCTAGGGGGCCCTGAGTACTGATATAGTTTAAAAATTCCCCAGGTGATTCTGGTGGTTTATTAGGGCATTTTTGCCCAAAGCAAAGCACAGTACTTCTGGTTGACTTTAGCCAAACTTCCAATTATTTCATGTTGTACACTGACTTAAATTATTATTAATTGAATAAATGATATTAATTAAAAGATATTGAATCATTCCCTTTTCTTTTTTAAAAAAGATTTTATTTATTTGAAAGAGAGAGAGAGAGCAAGAGAACGAGCAGGGGAGGGGCAAAAGGAGAGAGAGAAACAGGCTCCCCACTGAGCAGAGAGCCTGACTACAACTGGCGCTTGATCCCTGGACCCTGGGATCATGAGCTGAGCCAAAGGCAGACGCTTAACCAACTGAGCCACGAGGCACCATTCCCTTTTCAATTGTGAAATTATATTCCATCAAGAAGGATGTCTCCGTTTGGTATTAGTATTTATTTAACACTTTTTAGTAACATTTGTTGATATTCCAATTTAAAAAAAAAAAAGATCTCAGACAGAGTTTTGGCAGGTAGAAGCATCTAGAAAGAATTTTAATGTGGTTTTGAAATTCATCATAATATTTCTATTAGAAGTGACACTCGGTTTCTGTTTGTAGAAGTAATCAAACCACCCTTCATAAAACAAATGTGACCAAACTAACATGAGTTTGCTCCTTGGAAAATTGCAGGTACAGACTGCAACCAGGTGGAATTGTCAAACAAAGGAAATTTTATCAGCAGCAAACACGTAGATCACAGGGAATGACTTCCAAAGCCATGACTCCCCAAGCAAGGGCGAAAGCATTTCTTTTATTTAGGGTTAGGATGAATATTCAGGGGAGATTTGTCATCAGCGTGGAGGTGGGCATAAGGTCGTGCATATGTCTTAAGGAAATATGACTATGCATACATTGTTTATTATGTATATTTGTGCTCCTTCTTAGGCAGAGATTTTAACATTATAATGAAGCAAAGTAACTGTCAGACAAGGTGAAGAGGCTGTGGGCATGTTCCAAGAACCAGTATAAACTGGATGGGGTCCTGGGCTCCTTATCTCAGGTAAGTTTTGCTTACTTTTGAAACTGCACTGGGAGTTTTTACAACTGATTAACTATCTCTGATATGGTTAGCTAGACTTTTATTTTTTTTAAACTTATAATGTATTATTGTTTCAGGGGTACAGGTCTCTGATTCATCAGTCTTAGACAATTCACAGCACTCACCATAGCACATACCCTTCCCAATGTCCATCACCCAGACACCCATGCCTCCCACCATCCTCACTCCAGCAACCCTCAGTTTGTTTCCTGACATTAAGAATCTCTTATGGTTTGTCTCCCCTTCTGATTTCGTCTTGCTTCGTTTTTCCCTCTCTTCCCCTATGATCCTCTGCCCTGTTTCTCAAATTCCACATATCAGTGAGATCATATGATAACTGTCTTTCTCTGATTGACTTCTTTCACTTAGCATAATACCCTCTAGTTCCATCTACGTCATTGCAAATGGCAAGATTTCATTTTTTTGATGGCTGCATAATATTCCATTGTATATATATACCACATCTTTTTATCCATTCATCTGTTGATGGACATCTAGGCTCTTTCCATAGTTGGCTATTGTGGACATTGCTGTTATAAACGTTGGGGTGCATGTTCCCCCTCGGAACACCACATTTTTGTCTTTGGGGTAAATACATAATACTGCAATTGCTGTGTCATAGGGTAGCTCTGTTTTCAACTTTTTGAGGAAAATTCGTACTGTTTTCCAAGTGGCTACACCAGCTTGCATTCCCACCAACAGTGTAGGAGGGTTCCCCTTTCTCTGCTTCCTTGCCAACATCTGTTGTTTCCTGACTTGTTAATTTTAGCCATTCTGACTGGTGTGAGGTGGTATTTCATTGAGGTTTTGATTTGGATTTCCCTGATGCTGAGCGGTGTTGAGCACTTTTTCATGTGTCTGTTGGCCATTTGGATGTCTTCTTTTGAGAAATGTCTGTTCATGTCTTCTGCTCATTTCTTGATTGGATTATTTGTTCTTGGGTGTTGAGTTTGATAAGTTCTTTACAGATTTTGGATACTAGCCCTTTATCTGATGTGTCATTTGCAAATATCTTCTCCCATTCTGTCGGTTGTCTTTCGGTTTTGTTGACTGTTTCTTTTGCTGTGCAAAAGCTTTTTATCTTGATGAAGTCCCAACAGTTCATTTTTGCCCTTGCTTCTCTTGCCTTTGGTGATGTTTCTAGGAAGAAGTTGCTGCGGCTGAGGTCGAAGAAGTTGCTGCCTGTGTTCTCCTCTAGGATTTTGATGGACTCCTGTCTCACATTAAGGTCTTTCAACCATTTGGAGTCTCTTTTTGTGTGTGGTGTAAGGAAATGGTCCAGTTTCATTCTTCTGCATGTGGCTGTCCAATTATCTCAACACCATTTGTTGAAGAGACTGTCTTTTTTCCATTGAACATTCTTTCCTGCTTTGTTGAAAATTAGTTGACCATAGAGTTGAGGGTCCATTTCTGGGCTCTCTATTCTGTTCCATTGATCTATGTGTCTGTTTTTGTGCCAGTACCATAGTGTCTTGATGATTACAGCTTTGTAATAGAGTTTGAAGTCTGGAATTGTGATGCCAGCACCTTTGCTTTTCTTTTTCAACCTTCTTCTGGCTATTTGGGGTCTTTTTTGGTTCCATACAAATTTTAGGATTATTTGTTCCATTTTTGTGAAAAAAGTTGATGGTATTTTGATAGGAATTGCATTAAATGTTAGATTGCTCTAGGTAGCATAGACATTTTCACAGTTTTTCTTCCAATCCATGAGCATGCAACGTTTTTTCCATTTCTTTGTATCTTCCTCAATTTCTTTCATGAGTATTCTATAGTTTTCTGAGTACAGATTCTTTGTCTCTTTGGTTATTCCTAGGTATCTTAGGGTTTGGGGTGCAATTTTAAATGGGATCGACTTCTTAATTTCTCTTTTTTCTGTTTTGTTGGTTAGCTAGACTTTTGTCAGTCTCTGTGTTCCTTTTGTTCCCTTAAAATCCTTAACTACTGATATTTTTGCATTTCTTTGTAATTCTGACACCTCCTAGGAAGTTCTGCAGGGTGTGTGCTTGGGCAAGTAGGACATAGATCATAGAAGATAGCTGGCAACCTACAATGACTTCTCTGTGTCAAGAAAGTTGTGTCTGTCTTTTTCTGGGGATCCTTAACTCTGCTTCCACAAATACTGATAGTACACAGAAATGGCCGAAGTCCTGACAGTTATGCAATGCACTGATGGTTAGGAAGTAGTAGTCTGGAGCACTAGAGTCTATCAACTTATCTCTTCTTTTAGCAATATCAGGATGATACTTCTCAGGTCTTCTTTCTTTAGGTTTCTCAAAATTGCATTCTGAATTATCCGAGGTACTACTTAGTAAACTTGAAGCATTTTTTATCTAGGGCTGGAAACAAAACTTTGAGAAGTTTCTGCTGGCTCTTGCCTAGCATCTTGAATCCCATGTTGGTTTTCAATGTCCCTTGGTCATCAGATTTTAGCTCAACATATTAAACATTGATTTTAGTTTTGCTCCAATTCAATTAGTTTCTCAATCACGTTTGATTTTTTTAAGTTAAATTGTAGTAGAAATTAGACTTCCCAAATTGCAAGTTTGTGTTTTCTCATTTCAAACCCAGCACTGAATGTAAAAATTCTTTTGTCTTTTGGTATTATTTTCAAAATTTACTGTATTTTAGTGTTTTGTGCACTGCAAGTTTATTTCTCCATTTTAAATGGGATCTTTTAAATAGATCACTTCTCTATTTTGAAGAGGATCTTTTTAATCAATCACTTTATTAAGTTTAGTTAATTTTTTGTAGGATTTAAGATCTGAAAACTTTCAGATATTAAATCTTATCTTGAAGATCATCCTATCAAGTGTTCTTAATTTACAGGTGAGGAAATGAAAGCTAAGAAAATAGTAATAAATAAAAGCTGCTATTTATCCTACATTTATCATTACAAGTATTTTACTAAGTGGTTTAATTTTATTATTGCACCAATATGCACAAAAAATATTATGAGGCAGATATTATTTTTAATCCTTCTTTTATAGATAAAATAAAGGGGTTCATAAAGAGGATCTGCACAGGTGATCAGCTAGTAGTTGGTAGATTGAGAATATATGTATATATTTTTTTCTGCTCTAATTTTATTGTTCTCTTCCTTCTGCTGGCTTTGAGCTTTGTTTGTTGTTCTTTTTCAAGCTACTTTAGGTGTCAGGTTAGGTTATTTATTTGAGGTTTTTCTTGTTTCTTGAGGGTAAGCCTGTATTGCTATATACTTCCCTCTTAGGTCCACTTTTGCTGTATCCCAAAGATCTTGGACCAATGTGTTTTCATTTTCATTTGTTTCCATGTATTTTTTTTTATTTCTTCTTTGATTTTCTGGTTGATTCATTAATTGTTTAGTAGCACGTTGTTTAACCTCTGTGTATTTGGGGTCTTACCAAATCTTTTCTTGTGGTTGACTTCTGGTTTCATAGTGGTCAGAAAAGGTGCATGGTATGATTTCAACCTTTTTGTATTTGTTGAGGCCTGATTTCTGACCTACTATGTGATCTATTATGGAGAATGTCCCAGGTGCACTAGAAAAGAATGTATATTCTGCTGTTTCAGGATGGAATATTCTGAATATATCTGTTAGGTCCATCTGGTCCAATGAGTCATTCAAAGCCATTGTTTCCTTGTTGATGTAGACTGAGAATTTGAATCCTACTGTTTTATTCTGTAACTCCAATACATGACTACTAGAGTTCTTCCACCTCAATATTATTAAAGACTGTAGCTGAAACAGAACTAGATACTAATCCTGCTCAATCCAAATCCAAATCCAAAAAAAAAATTTTTTAAAGATTTTATTTATTATTTATTTGAGAGAGAGACAGACAGAGATAGTGAGAGAGAGCACAAGTAGGGAGGAGAGGGAGAAGCAGGCTCCCTGCCAAACAGGGAGCCAGATGCAGGACTCGATCCCAGGACCCTAGGGTGACTGAGCCACCCAGGCACCCCAAATCTGAGATTTTTAAAGTATAAACATCACTTTCTAGTTCCAACAGGAAATTTCACATATAGCCATGGTGCATTGTTTGGATGTTTCCCTTTTTTCCTCATTATTGTAATTTGTAATTAAAAAAAAAAACTAACCTCACATATTCATGGAGCTATGTTATTACCTAGAGCAGACTTTTTCAACTTTAATTCTATTGAGATTTTGTGCTGAATAATTATTTGTTGGAGCAAGGGGTAAGGGGGCAGTTCTGTATTGTAGGATGTTTAGCATCATTCCTGACCTCTGCCCACTAGATGCCAATAGTATCCCACAGTTGGGACAATCAAGAATATCTTCAGACATTGGCAAGTGTCACTGGGGGTAGAATTGCCCCTGGATTAGAACCACTGCTTTACAAAATTCAGGTAATAGGATCATACCTTTTTTCCTTTCCCAAAAGCTGTTTCCTGTGTTCCCAAATCCTTGGTGATAGTGTCAGCCACATTCTCTTCTTTGGCAAAAGTCTTGATAGATTTTTAGAAGGTGTGATAAATGTTTTAAAAAGTTATTATTATTTACAATATCCTTTTCCCAATTTTTGTCCATATAGGGTATTACATCTTCACAAAAACATCTTCCAGTTTCTTCTTAAAACATTTGAAAGAGGAAATTATTATCAAGGCAAAAACAGTTCAAAAATTGATCACATATTGCATTTTCTTAAAATGGAATTCCTTTTAAACCCTATTATTAAGACCTTTGCCACTTCACCTATTTTGTAACCTTTAGTAGGAAATCACTGTGGTTGGACAGGCAGATATAGTATATTTTCAAAATAAAATGCCTTCAATATTTTTTTTCTAAGTGATTTTCACTTTGGGTGAATTTACAAATAATTATTCATAATTTTGACATAAAATCCTATTCTTTTCTTTGCATTAAGATCGTTACTCCTGGGGATGCTATAGTTTTCATTATAACAATTTAGATCTACATCCCATGTCATATTTGCCTTCTTTACATTAAGATCTTATATGTATCTTATTATATTTAACCTCAATATTGTTATTTAGAAATTTACAGACATTAAGTTGAACTCTAAATGCATTTACTGGTTTTTCCTTAGAAATAGTAGGTATCCACACCATTGTTTTTCCTCTCCGGATTTTACTTGATATACATCATTTTATTTATTATTGAATTTTCCTCATGGCAATTGCTTTCCCTCTTGAGATTTAAGAATCTTGTTGATTATGTCAGTGAATGTCCTGAAAAATATGTCCTCTGCAGACCCATGAAATGCACTTTTCACTGCAGGAGCTAGTGATTGTGTTAGCATAATTATGTCCAAAAGAACCAAATCCTGTTCTTTGATGTCATTTATGCAACCAGCTGTTCATTTCTCATATCTTCATTTCTATTCCAAAGGTATGACCTTCAAATGGGGAATAAAAGATGAACACACCACCTGGACTCTATGCCCTTCAGGTGCCTACATAATACTTGAAAACCAGTAATGACAGACTCTAGGGGTTTTTTTTTTAAGCTCCAGTATAAATCTCCTGTGTTTCGGTCCAATTGGGTAAAAGGTTATTGAGTTTTTTGTTCCTAATCCTGGGGAAAATTTCTCTCACATATTAGTCACATGTTCTGAGAAGATAGCCCGGTGCCTGTCAACTGATTAGCCTTGAGTCTGTTTGCTTCTGGAAAAGAAATCAGCAATCTTCATATTTGATCTCTTCTCACAAGTATCCTCCAAGCCTTGCCAAATTTACAAAGTTTTGAATTTTTATGTGAAATATGGAATATTATGTATTCGAAAAAGCCATATTTACTCTTGATAGAAATATCTTTAGATGGTATAGAATTTCAGTAATTAAGAGAGAAATCCTCTCTATCAATATCTTGACATTCTTTGGTTTCCTACCACCTATCGAGTAGCTTTCTTCTCAGAGGCTTGCTCTTTGAATTATTTCTCCATCATCTCTGGATAAACTGACCCCAATTAATTGTTTAACGCTGTCTCTTCCTTTTTCTTTTTTTACAAGTAGTGTTTCCAACTTCATATTGGAGACAAACAGTAAGAAAAATTTAACATATCCAATAAGTCATTTGAAATGATTTCTTGCTGCTCTTCACTACCATATACACAACTCTTTACAGCTTCTCCAAGAATTGTTTCTTTCATTCATTTATTCTGCATGTATTTGTAGAGTAGATACTATGTTTCCATTACTATTCTAGGATTTGGCTGAGAACAACATAATAAGAAACTTGTTTTCATGTGTTTACATGTAAGAGGAGGTACACAAAGGATAAAATATAAGTCAATGCATACCATAATTTCACTTAACAATGAATAAAACAGGGTAGTGTTTGGTAGAAAAGTGTCAGGGTCCCTAGATGCTTGGGAATAGTGCCTTGAAGATGACCTGGTCATTTCTGTCTTCCTGATGACTTCTGTAAATGCACTAGCATGCTGACCAATAATATAACTTTCCTAATTCTGGAATGGCCACTCATCCTTGAATATCACTAAAAAACTCAAATTGGAGCTGAGTTTGTTATATGTTTATTTGTTTACTATTCTTGAGAGCTGTGCCAGTGTTGGAATAAAGTTCATGCATATTTAGAAATAAAGTAAATGTCCCAGCCATTAAGAAAATAAACTTAGGTATCAGATAAAAACAGTTTGATTTACCAAGTGGCTACATACTAGTTGTGAATTTGAACAAATGTCCTTACTTCCTGGAGCCTTAGTTTTCTCTCCTATAAGTTAGAGCAATATACTAAGCAATCTATGTCACAGTTTTAGGGTGAGAATAAAATGTTATATCTAACCTAAAGCTCATAACTGAGTACCTAGCATATGGTAGACAAAAATATAGGTTATCTCTTATTTATACATTTTTGTTATGAAACTACCTTCATCTAGAAAAGTTCTAAGACAGAAATACTTACCTGTAGTGACAATAGCACTTTGATTTTCTAGCACAGTCCTAGATTCATAAATTGTATTCCTTTTTATTTATTTTTTATTTTTTTTAAATTGTATTCCTTTTTAAAACTGGTAAGTCTGGCTTAGTTTCCTTTGGTTTTGTTTTAAAAATATTAATAAATTATAGATAACCTAAATACACTGTGTTCTGTATGTTGATAAACAGTCCTTGTTTTTCCTGTTTTCTTGGCTGGCCATACTATCTTCTGTACAGATGATTTAGAGGCCAGATGCCAAGCAATCTAAGATGTAGATGCCCCCTACTGTGAAGCAATTATTGCCCTAGAGGCTCTTATCCTTGCCTGGTTATAATTTTATTACAAAGCAAACAAAGTTTTTACTGTGGAATATTTATCAACCTGTAGCAACAGAATCATTATGGATGCAAATTTACATGACCATATTGGTAGACATGTTGTAATGGTCTGCATCATAGCATTCATGGAAAAAATAAAGTCTAAAATTTTCTCCAACCACATTTATTATTGATAGAAGTTTATTTGCCTGCCCCCTTTCTTTGTTCTTGTTGCTCAAAATGCAGAAAAAGGTTCTCTGGAAACTCTTTCAAGACATGAGCCTAAATAACTCAAAGTATTTAAAATCCTGAATAAGGAGTCTTAGAAATAAAATGCTAAGGAAAAAAAAAAAGATTAATATATAGAATCTTAGGCAAAAGAGAAATTGGTATTGAAAGGAGAAGTGGTGCACTTTGGTGGCTCAGTCAGTTAAGCATCCAGTTCTTGATTTTGGCTTAGGTCTTGATCTTGGGGTCCTGGAATCAGCCCTGTATGTGGTTCCATGTTCAGTGGGGAGTCTCCTTGTCCCTCTGCCCCTCCCCCAACTTGTGCTCTCTCTCTCTCTCTCTCTCATAAATAAATAAAATCTTAAAAAAAAAGAAAGGGGAAGGAAATGGGGTTGAGGTGAACAAAAGATAAGTTGGTGCTTTAGGCACGCAGCGTCTATTCAAGTCCTATCCCTGAAAATAGAAACATGGGACAAGAAGATTTTTGATTATCTTTCTGCTTAACATCCACCTAAGAAGGCGATGTACAAGATTTTGTAGCACCTTCAAATATACTATAAACGTAATTACTGTTTTAAATGGAAAGAGGAAGTCTGAATTTTCCATTAACTTTTGGAACTGAGAGGACACTCAAAAGAGAAATGCAATTAAATTTCTTTTTTTAAAAAAAGCCCATATTGGGCGCCTGGGTGGCTCAGTTGGTTAAGCGACTGCCTTCGGCTCAGGTCATGATCCTGGAGTCCCGGGATCAAGTCCCACATCGGGCTCCCTGCTCAGCGGGGAGTCTGCTTCTCCCTCTGACCCTCCCCCCTCTCATGCTCGCTCTCTCTCTCATTCTCTCTCTCAAATAAATAAATAAATAAAATCTTAAAAAAAAAAGCCCATATTGTAAAAAGTTAAGTCAAATTTAAGGTAGGAGAGGACTTTGAAATTTTACATCATAATGGATAGCACATAACTTATTTTTAATACAATATATGATTATATGTTTTTATTTTCTATTGCTTATGAGAACAGCTGTTAGTAAAAGAATAAGTTGTCTTCTGAGAGATTCTGTTTAAGTGAGAAATAATATGTGTTGTAATTTCATATTTCTAAACTCAATTTATCTAAATGGTGAGGCAATTTTTAATGAGCAATATACTCAAAACTCTTAAGATAAAAAGTTTATACTTCTGGATGAAAAAATATTAGCATAATTATGAGATGAAAAACCAACATTGGCAAAGTCAGATTTTCTTAAAATCAGCAAGAGAGCACAAAAAGGATACTTAAACATGACTTAAACTTGCTTCTCTGGTGATCATTCATCATAAGGAAAAGGAAAGGGGGTGGGATCGGTAAGGAAATAATGAAGAAAATATGTCTAACCATTTTTATTTGTCAGCTACAACATTTCCTGCTGATCAAGCTGGCTGTTGTGAATGGCTGATGAGAAGAAAATGAAGATTGAAGTGCCAGAAAAAAAATTAAGAGATTTATCTCTTTTTTTTATTAGAATGTACCATGGGAATGTAAGAATAGGAAAAAAAAGACACCATCTTTTTTTAGCTTCAAATGGTTTGTTTACTTGAAAAAGAAGTAACACAGGTGTGGTATATAAGAAGTTTGGAAGTCACCACCCTATCCTAACAACAAATAAACACTGAACAAGTTGAAATCGACAACCAAAAAAAAAAAAAAGAAAGAAAGAAAGAAAGAAAAATCAACAACCATTCTTAGATGTATAAGAGAAGTTAGGTCAGAGGGCAAACTACTGTCCCCATATTGGAGACAGACAGGTGAATACAAAGAATTACAACTTACTGGAAAAGAAACCCATGACCTGAAACCTCTGTGGGAACCAGTGCAGGAGTAGGGAAACTTGAACTGTAATTGATGAATTGCTGGAGGCTCAGCGAGGACAACTCTGAGAGTTAAGAACTTCAGGGAGATGAAGTCATGGGGTGTCCATACACTTTTATGAATTTTACCTCCTGGAGTTCTACCAGGTTCTCACAGTGAATATCAGATAACAATTCCCTCATGGGTCCTGCAGGGGGAAAGGATTCGTTTTGAAATACACCAGAAATACACCAGAACATTTTTTTCTTTCTTCCTTTCCTTCTTTCTTTCTTTTTCTTCCTTCCTTCCTTTCTCTTTCTTTTTCTTTCTTTCTTTCTTTCTTTCTTTCTTTCTTTCTTTCTTTCTTTCTTTCTTTCTTTCTTTCTTTCTTTCTTTCTTTCTCTTTCTTTCTTTCTTTTTCTTTCTTTTTCTTCCTTCCTTCCTTCCTTCCTTTCTCTTTCTTTCTCTTTCTTTCTTTCTTTCTCTTTCTTTCTTTCTTTCTTTCTTTCTTTCTTTCTTTCTTTCTTTCTTTCTCTTTCTTTCTTTCTTTTTTAACAAAGTCTTCCCTTAGAAGAAAGTATTTAACTAGAGCCTAACTGCTTGGGTTTTATCACAGCCTCACCAACCTAGGGACATGGAGATATCCAACCCCAGCTAGTTCTAGCCTTTCATTTGGAGGAAGGGGAATACCCAATTCCATCCATTCTAGGCATCCTGCCCCACCTAAGAAGGAACTGAAATGCACATGTAAAGTTCACAGTCTAGAAGCACAGGCTTACTAAAAGGTACTGAGACCTAATCATAGGACTGTAAAATGCCTCTCCTCCCCTACATATTACCACCATAATACTAAAGGTCTATTTACATTTTTTTTAACTCAGTAAATCATTCCTGGCTATCAAGAAAAAAAAAATTACAGACACACTAAAAGGCAAAAACACAAATTGAAGAGACAGAGCAAGCATCAGAACTGGACTCAGGTATGACAAGGATGTTGGAATTTAAGACCAGGAATTTAAAAAGACAATAATTCATATGCTAAGGGCTCTAATGAGATAAAGTAGACAGCATGCAAAAAAACAGATGGACAATGTAAGCAGAGAAATGGCAATTTTTAAGAAAGAACCAAAAATAAATGCTAGAGATCAAAAACACTATAACAGAAATGAAGAATATTTTTATGTGTTTTTTGGACTGAGGTGGCTAAAAAAAGAATCTCTGAGTTTGGGATATCTCAGTAGAAACCTCCAAAATTGGTAAGCAACTGGAAAAAAAGATTGGAAAAACAAAACAAAACAAAAAAAAGAAGAGAATATCCAAGAATAGGACAACTACAAAACATGTGAAATACATGTAATGGGAATACCAGAAAGAGAAGAAAGATAGGAAAAGAAGAAATATGTAAAGTAATAATGACTGAGAATTTCCCCAAATTAATGACACCAATCCACAGACCAGGATGGTCAGGGAACACCAAGCAGGATTAAGGCAAAAAAAAAAAAAAAAAAAAAAATGCAACAACATATATCATTTCCAAATTCTAAAAAAAAATCAAAGATAATGAAACAATTCTAAAAGAAGCAAGGCTGGGGGGAAGGTACCTTACCTATAGAGGAACAAAGAATTATATCTTATAATCAACTTCCCCTCATAAACCATGTAAAAAAGAAGAGGGTAAGTTTTTTGAAGTGTTGAGAGGAAAAAAACCCACCAACCCAGAATTCTACACCCTACAAAATTGTCCTTCAAAAGTGAAGAAGAAATAAAGACTTCCTCGGACAAAGAAATTTGAGAGGTTTTTGTTGCCAGTAGGCCTGCCTTGTAAGAAATGCTAAATAAAAGTTCTTTAGGAGGAAAGAAAATAATAAAAGTCAGAAACTTGGATCTACATAAAGAAAGGAAGAGCATTAGAGAAGGGATAAATGAAGGTAAAATTAAATCTTTTATTTATTCTTAATTGATCTAACAGATAGCAGTTTGTTCAAAAATAATAGCAACAATGTATACAATTATGTATGTGCATGTGCACATATTATATAAGTATATGTATACTCATATATACTTATATATAAGTGAAATGAAGGACTGCAATTGTACAAGGGATGGGAGGAAGGAATTAAGACTATTCTGTTATTAAAGGTACTAACTGTACCTGTGAAATGGTATAGTGTTATTTGAAAATGGATGTGGATTACTTGTAAATATATATTGCAAACCCTAGGGCAACTACTAAAACAGTGAAAAAAGAAGTGTACTGACATACCAAGAAAGGACAGGAAGTTTAATCATGTAGGAATCTCCCTATTTTAATAAAACATACATACAAAAAATCTACACCTAACTACATACATACTTGAAGCTTTTCTACTAAGGTCAGGAACAAGGCAATGTAGATAACATGACAGTCTATGTAGAAAATCTGAAAGAACTGAATAAAACCCCTGGAACTAAGAAGCAATTATAGCAAGGTTGTAGAATACACAATTAATATAAAATGGCAATTACTTTCCTATATACCAACAATGAAGAAATGGAATGTGAAATTAAAGATATCATTTACATTAGCATGCTCCAGAAAGAAATACTTAGGCATAAATCTATGAAAATAGAAGATCTATAAGAGGAAAACTACAAAATTCTGAAGAAAGCATTCAAAAAAGAACTACATAAATGGAGAGATATTTCATGTTAATGGATAGGAAGACTCAATATTGTCAAGACATCAGTTCTTCTCAACTTGATCTGTAGATTCAGGGCAATCCCAAGCAAAATCCCAGCAAGTTACTTTGTGGATATTGTCATACTGATTCTAATGTTTTCATAAAGAGTAAGAAGACCCAGAATAGACAGCACAATATTGAAGGACAAGAACAAAGTAGGAGGACTGACACCATATGACTTCAAGGCATACTATAAAGCAACAGTAATCAAAATAATGTGGCATTGGTAAAAGAATAGACAAAGAGATTAATAGAACAGATTAGAAATGGAGTCTCATAAATACAATTGACTGGTCCTTGAAAAAGGAGCAAAGGCAATGCAATGGAGTAAAAGATAGTCTTTCAACAAATGGTGGCTGGAACAATTGGACATCTACATGCAAAAAAGTTTTAAAAAATCGGTCAAATATTTGAACAATCACCTCATCAAAGAAGATATACAAGTGGCAAATAACCAAGTGATAAGATGCTCCACATGCCATTGTGGTAATGCAAACTAAAACAACAATGAGATATTACTACACGCCTATTAGAATGGCCAGAATCTGGAACACCAGCAACAGGTGTGTGGAGAAACAGAAACTCATTCATTGTTTGTGAAATAAAAGATGGTGTAGCCATTTTGGAAGATAGTCTGGAAGTTTCTTACAAAACTAATCAGATACTTGCCATACTACCCAGCAATTGCACTCCTTGATATTTACCAAAAGGAGCTGAATCTCTACACAAAAAGCTACACGTGGATGTTCATGGCAGCTTTATTTATAATTGCCAAAACCTTGAAGCAACCAAGATGTTCTTCATCAGGTGAAAGGATTAATAAACTGTGGTGCACCCAGACAATAAAATATTATTCAGTGCTAAAAATAAATGAGCTGACAAGCCACTATAAGACATGGAGGAACCTTAAATTCATATTACTAAGTGAAAGAAGCCATGTTGAAAGGACCGTATACTTTATGATTCCATCTATATGACTTTCTGAAAATGGCAAAAATATTGAAAAACAATGAAAATATCAGCAGTTGCCACGGGTCAGGGGGAGGAAGGGATGAATAGGCAAAGCACAGAGGTTTTTTTTTTTATGGCGGTGAAATTACTTTGTATGATACTATAATGGTGACACATGTCATTATAAATTTGTTAAAATGCATAGAATGTACGACACCAAGAGAAAACTCTAATGTAAACTATAGTCCCTGGGTGATAATAACATGCCAATGTAGGTTCATCAGTTGTAACAGATGTACCACTCTGGTGGGGAATGTTGATAATAGGAGAAGATATGTATGTATTGGGGTAGGGAGTTTATAGGAAATATCTATGCTCTTAGCTCAATACTGCTATGACTCTAAACTGCCCTAAAAATAAAGTCTATTAAAAATTATAGGGAGAAAAAATTACACCAGTTCTCCTCTAAATCTTGATAGATACTAATCCACATGTTCTGTGCTGAGTGTATCTAAAGGGTGGCCATAAACGTTCCTGGGATGCCAATCCATTTGGTCAACACCATTCTGATCTATTTTTATTCTTGCTATTTGTAGAATCAAGTCTGAAATAACAAATGAGTAGCCTTTAAGAAAGTCAGACATAGCCCCCCCTTTTTTTTTCTGGGTCAACTGGGACCGAATTCACAATTTCTTTTCTTTTCTTTTTTCTTTCTTTTTTTTCCCCTAAGCTCAAGAATCCCACTTAAATGGAGAGCTGAGAATGTCTGAGGAGAAGTTCTCTATTCAGGACTTCCAATTAAAAATGCTATAGATCTTTTCAATGTCAATGTTACAACATGCCAGGAAAACTGCTGTTCACCATGCTGTAAAGAAGTCCTGAAATTGATTTTATATTTTAATATGTACTGTCAAGAATTGTGACTGATCAGAGATTTTAGCCTACTTTCAAATTCACAGTTTAATGAATACTGGCAGAAGACATGAGACCCCTGGGTCAGAGACAAAGGATGACATTAGTCACAGCATAGCAGTAACCAGAGTATCATTGCGAGGTTCCTGGCATTCCAATTCCCACTGGGCGATATGATATGAGCCAAGTAATGTCAGCATATCAGGCAGATGGGATATGTTAGACCTTTACAAAGATCTTTGGATAAACTGCCGAGATTTCAAAAAGAGGGATTGCATATGAATTTGAGAAGCAGTTCTTAAAGTTTGGCCCCAGACAAGGAGCATTAGAATCCCCTGGGGACCTCTTAAAAATGCAAATTATCTAGCCTCACCTCAGACAGAGAATCAGACACTCTGGGGTTGGAGCCCAGCAATCTACTGTTTAAGAACCTTAAAGCTTGAAACTCCAAATGATTTTGATATGTACTAAAGATTGAGAATCATTACATTAAAGGAAACGAACAAAAGCTTGATTCACAAAGTTATGAAACATGGCTCTGTTACTGTTTCATGAGATATTATTTCTTGCTAGAATAATTACCACAGCTTAGCTTGAGTATAAGTGTTTCATTCATTCACTCATTTATTCATTCATAAACTTTTAAACTCAATAACTGGGGCACCTGGGTGGCTCAGTCGTTAAGCGTCTGCCTTCGGCTCAGGTCATGATCCCAGGGTCCTGGGATCGAGCCCCGCATCGGGCTCCCTGCTCCGCGGGAAGCCTGCTTCTCCCTCTGCTTCTCCTTCTGTTCCCTCCCTTGCTGTGTCTCTCTCTGTCAAATAAATAAACAAAAATCTTTAAAAAAATAAACTCAATAACTATTAATTGAGCATTCATTTTGTACAAGATACTATATGTGCTTCAAAGACAGCAGTGAGAAAACCACTCACAAAGTGCTATAAAATGCCACAATGTTCAAATTCAAAGTTTTTCATGAAGTATCAAGGAATTTTAACTTATACACAATAACAAAAATTTGAACAGTTTTTATTCACCTTTAGCCATACATTAAACCCACCTGGGAAGCCCGAGTATGTTTAATTCTGAAGCCACTTACATCAGAAATTCTTGGAGCTATGACTCTGTTCCCCCAAGTGATTTTAATTCAAGCTAAAATGAAGAATCACTCACTGCTATTATTTTATTTAAATGGCACGAAAGACCTTAATTACTGAATATGATTATTGATATCCTCTGTAGTACAGCATTAACAACTGTTCAGCCTTAGTCACAATATTGTCATGTTGCTAAACATCAGTGCCTATAAATCCCCTCAGAATTTTTCAGTTAAAGTCCAAATGTTTTAAATGAGGATAGTCACCTTGGGTATTCAAAGAACTATTTCTTGTTTCTTACATCAAACACAAGAAGTTAAATTTACAGTAAGTTCAAATATCTCTTTTTAGAATCCTTAAATGTAAAATCAAGATAAATTTTTTAATGGGGAAAGTAGATAAGACCTCTGTTGAAACTTTTCCAAAGGTTTTCTTTTCTTATGTCATGCTAGAAGATGGAATGAGAAGGTAAGAAAGAAATGTGAAAATTGTATGAACTTAAAGGGGATTTACATTGGAAAGGAAAATGAAAGTTGTGATTTTAGGTCCCTCTAGAAAAATTACCTTTAAATACCAAAAAACAGCTATATTAAAACCACCTCAGAAAAAAAATCAAGATTGTTTACACATGTAGTGATAAAAAACACTGTTTTGGGGGTAAGAGAATGTTGGTTTATCCCTAGTTCTGCCTTCATAATTAGACAGATTTAGAAGACCTTGTAACATGTTTCCTGACCTGAAAAATTCTGCCTGGCATTTCTTATTTCAATATCAGTGATCCATTGCCACAATAACTCTGTGTGACAAAGAACCACAAAACCTTAGTGACATGCAACAATAATCTAGTTAAGCTCATGTGTCTGAAGTTCAGAGATTTAGGGCTAGGTGGTTTGGGTCTCAAATGGGCTTTTTTATATGTTTGAGAGTCAGCCGAGTCCAGGCTGGGGACTCAAGCATCTGTGGATCAGCTGGTTGCTGGCTGAGATGACTGTCCTCCACTCCACACTCTTCTCACCTCTCTGGCAGGCTTGTTAAAGCATATTCTCATGGTGAAGGCAGATGAAAAAGAACAGGAGTACATGCTGATGCTTTACAAACCTTAAGGTGCATGAAAGATTACTACAAAATTACATGACAGAGTTCACAGATGCAAGGAAGGGTAAGAATGAGAATTTTTTTGCGGTCTACCACAAGCTACCCTCTAACACAATTATTCTCATTCTTATTATTTATTAATCCCCCCATCCCCAGACCTTCAAAAGTTTTGTTTCATCATGATACCAGGCTTGAAATCCAGATCTTGTAAGGTTTCTTTTGAGCTGGAGATTTGTGAATGAAAAAAAGTAAGTACAATAGATACAGCAATCATTGGTCAAAAGTAATTCTGGAATTCTCTAAAGAAATATTGTCAGGTCTGTCATATGTGAAGTTGCTAGGCTATTGTTTAGCAAGGTCAGTGAGAAACATGAACAGATACTGGTTAGATGTATGTGAAACATGTAGAAAATAGAGACTGAGACTTCCCACAACAGTGTCTGGAGAGAATAGTCTGAAGGCTTTTGCTACAATAGCTTTGTCATGTAGTATATGGTGTAAATTTTAGACTATTTAACACTTTATTTTTATCAATGCATTTTAAAAACATGCAATAATCCCTTTCAGTAGCAATTTGTTATATAAACATCAAAACTACATGGGGTTCCTGGGTGGCTCAGTTGGTTAGGTGTCTGCCTTAGGCTTAGGTCATGATCCCAGGGTCCTGGGATCGAGCCCCACATCGGGCTCCCTGCTCAGCGGGAAGCCTGCTTCTCCCTCTCCCACTCCCCCTGCTTGTGTTCCCTCTCTCGCTGTGTCTCTCTCTGTCAAAAAAGTAAATAAAAATATTAAAAAAGAAATCAAAACTACATGTTTGGTGAAAAATACATACCAGCTTTTCATTTCCAGATTTGATGATGAATATGTAACTTACACAAACTAGATGTCAGAATTTTCCTTTTACCAAAGAGACTTAATGGTATTCGAGACTATATGAAAACCAGAAAAATGGGAATTTTTTTTTTGCTTCAAAAGCATCATAATACTTTATATAAAATAATTGCTATAAAAATAAGTGAACATGATAATCTACTGCCTGTGGCTTTAGAAAATGTATTTACATATTTCTCTATGAACAGAGTGACTTTTAATTTAAAGAATTGTTTTTTGAGAATACATTTAATGATTTTCTTTTCCAAGCTTTCTTTTGCACTTAGAAAAGTAAAGCAATAGTTTTTTTGTTATTTGGATTCATTAGCATAAAGAAATTTCAAATAGTTAAATTATACCAGTTTTATTTTTATTAGTGTCACCAGATATTTTAAATAGAAAATCAGTCAAGTTAATTCCAAGAATGGTTTGATTTTTTTCATCTAATTTAAAAAATTTTTGAGTGAGGCTTTTTTAAATTAATTTTCAAGTATAAGATCTGGGAGTATTGTAAATAATACTGCAAATTAAGTTAAATTTATCAATATTTAAGATAAAATTATTTACCATGGGGTCAGGGGATGAATTTGCTGGAGGACATGTTCTATCTTGAAGCAAATAAGTTGATATTAAGAAACCAATTGAATAGAAATGTACTTAGGATTGTGGTATTAATATAAATCATTATTTACCCATGTGGTGATAAAATTACACTAATCAAATCAGAAGCTATGATTATTAAAATTTATAAATACTTTTATATGTCTGCATATAGTTTTGTATGTTTATATATAGGTAAATAATGATATTGTAGACATTAATAAAAATAAAAATGGAGAGACATTGTTATTAGAAGATTTAAATTAAAGAAAATACTGCAGATAATCTTTTAGCCAAAAGAAAAATCATTACAGATTAAAAGTAGGAATACATAGTTAAAAATAAAGAACAAAATGAAGTCAAATATGTAGTTAGACTTAAATAAATAGTGGTTGTCTAAAATAATGATTTGTTTTGTTTTGTTTTTAAATTATGTATATAGGGGCACCTGGGTGGCTCAGTTGGTTAAGGCTTGGACTCTTGATTTCACCTCAGGTCATGATCTCAGCATTGTGAGATCAAGCCTCACATTTGGCTCTGAGGCCAGCAGGGAGTCTGCAGGAGATACTCTCTCTCCCTCTCCCTCAGCTCCCCCCTGCTTGTGCTCTCTTTCTCTCTCTAAAATAGATAAAATTATATATATGTACATATATATATAAATGTATATAATATATACATAACATGTCAATATTAGCATACATGCTGATGGTAGTAATTACAGGAAAAATATTCAAAGGTCTTTATATTTTCTGGAAGACAGTAAAAGTACATTATTAGTCTTTAATAAATTTGTATAACATTTTATGATACCTATTATTTTCACTACAGTAAAAGTAAAATATTGTTTCATTAAGAAAGTAATAAAGTAGAAAGCAGAAAAAAATCATAATAATACTTAATCCAAAATAAATAAAAAATGGAATCAAAGTTATAGTGAGGGGCACCTGGATGGCTCAGAGGGTAAAATGTCTGCCTTTGACTCAGGTCATGATCTCAGGGTCCTGGGATTGGACCCCGTGTTGGGCTTCCCTGCTCAGAAGGGTGTCTGCTTCTCCCTCTCCCTCTGCTCCCACACCCTCTCTTGTGCTCTCTCTCTGTCTCTCAAATAAATAAATAAAATATTAAAAAAAAAAGTTATGGTGGGGGCGCCTGAGTGGCTCAGTTGGTTAAGCAGCTGCCTTTGGCTCAGGTCATGATCCCAGAGTCCTGGGATCGAACCCTGCATTGGGCTCCATGCTCAGTGGGAAGCCTGCTTCTCCCTCTCCCACTCGCTCTACTTGTGTTCCCTCTCTTGCTGACTCTCTCTCTGTCAAATAAAATCTTTTTAAAAATTTTTTTAAAAAATAAAAAAATCTTTTTAAAAAAAGTTATGGTGAATATTTGGTACAAGTGGAAAATCAGTAGCAAGTCTATAGAGTTAAACCCAAATATATTAGCAATTGCATTAAATGTAAACAGATTAAATATTCCAATTAAAAGACAAAGATTATATGGCTGAATACAAAAACAAAACCACCCATATGCTGCTTAAAAAGGAAAATTCTTAAATACTGAGAAATAAAGGTTGAAAATAGATAGGTATATACCAGTCAACACTAACAGAAACATAATTGGTTTAACTGTAGTGATAACAGGTAAAGCAAACTTTAAAGCAGAAAGTATTAATAGAGGAGTGCCTGGGTGGCTCAGTCATTAAGCATCTGCCTTCAGCTCAGGTCATGATCTCAGGGTCCTGGGATTGAGCCCCACATCAGGCTCCCTGCTCCCCGGGGAGCCGCTTCTCCCTCTCCCACTCCCCCTGCTTGTGTTCCCTCTCTTGCTGTGTCTCTCTCTGTCAAATAAATAAATAAAATCTTTAAGAAAAGAAAATATTAATAGAGACAGAGAAAATTTTATAATGACAAAATAATCCACCAAGAATATTTAACAATCCTAAATTTGTGTGACACTAATATAGCTCTGAAATGTATACTGCAAAAATTAACAGAACCAAAAGGAGAAATAAAAAAATATGCAAATTGATGAAAGAAGTTTTAACAGTCTTCTCTAAATAAATGTAAATAATAATGTAATAATAAATAATAAATGTAATAAATAATAAATGTTTAATAATAAATAATAAATGTAAGAAATAAAACAATGCTTCTTTTACACATGACCTATTATGTATTTTCTATTTTAGAACCAGTAGTCTTAAATTTATAATTCATTAGCAATTCACTTACCAAAATTTATTAAAGTGCAATTAGGCAGATTAGGATACAGAAGGGAATACAACAGTCATTTTCCTTAAGAAACTAACAACGAATAGGGGAGATATAAATAGATTTCTACATTACCGAATAACAGAGTTTGTAGTTGTAGTAGAGGCATAGGAAAGAAGTTGTAGGATTCAGAAGATGTACTTAACTTTATTTTGAGATGTGAAGAATGATTTCAAAATATGACCAAACAGAGCCCTGAAAGAAGAGTAAGTCCTTTTGAGAACGGTAATTGTGTCTCATTTATTTTGAATTATCAGTGTCTAGCACATCTGAGAATAGTTTTTCAGCTGAAAAAATGGAATAAAGACTATTCCAGGCAGATACACATGGCCATAAGAGAGTGGGGAGATTCAGGGACCTGCTGGTTCTGCACAGATTTTTTGGGACCTATAAAAAGATAAGTCAGGAAAGCTGAATTGAAAACTGGTTATTGAAGAAATTCAGATAATTGAGACCTCTGTAAGATTTGGGGTCCTTCCTGAAAATAACAAAAGGCAACAATTCCGATTATCTAACTTTGAAAAAAATATATTTTATAGTTCGGGGCACCTGGGTGGCTCAGTCAGTTAAGCATCTGACTCTTGATTTTGGCTCAGGTCATGATCTCAGGGTCCTGGGATCAGCTTCAAGTCAAACTCTGCACTCAGTGGGGAGTCTGCTTGAGGATTCTCACCCTTTCCCTCTGCCCCTCCTCCCACACACTGTCTCTCTATCTCTCTCTCAAATAAATAAATAAATCTTAAAAAAAACCTTATAGTTCAAGTGTGAAAAAAAAGGAATGGAAGATGGGCCATTTTACTATCAAGTATTGATTCAAGTAGAACATGTAGAAATTTTAAGTATTTATTTTTAGAGTTCAGGAAGGTGTTTAACAAGTACATTTAAGATTTTCCTTGATTTGAAAATGCCAATATTTTCCTTTTGTGTAATTATTTAGAGTATATGAAACATTTGTAGGTTTACGTGTAATTCAAATTTTTGACTAAAATAATTTTTTGTTGTACTTAATTGAAAAACATGTATATATATGTATATAAACATATATATACACATACACAAACATTAAACATGGCCTGATTCAGAGCTTGTACACAATAGCTCCAAAGTTAAGTGTGGATTAAAAAAATAAAATTGAGGGTGCCTGGGTGGCTCAGTTGGTTAAGCGACTGCCTTTGGCTCAGGTCATGATCCTGGAGTCCCGGGATCGAGTCCCACATCAGGCTCCCTGCTCAGCGGGGAGTCTGCTTCTCCCTCTGACCCTCCCCCCTCTCATGCTCTCTATCTATCATTCTCTCTCTCTCAAATAAATAAATAAAATCTTTAAAAAAATAAATAAATAAAATAAAATAAAATTGAAAAAAATAGCAAATGTTATCCTAAAATGATATTTTAGAAAAACAGCATACCTTAATTTTACTTTTATCAGTATAGGCTTTCTGGTAAATATTGTGGTTTCTAGTTAAATGACTGATTTTCATCCAAATAAACGAATTAGATCTGTTTTAACAGATATAATTGCAACTATCACTAAAAAAATAAAAATAATAATCCATCTGGACAGGGTTAAATAAAAGTTATGGGTGCCATAAACAGGAAAGCAAACCAAACGCTCAACCAGTACAAAGGAGACAAGCTTCAAATCCTGTATTTATTTATTTATCTTAAATATTTTACTTATTTATTTGAAAGAGAGAGCATGCACACATGAGCAGGAGGGAGAAGCAGGGCAGAGGGAGAGGGAGAAGCAGACCCCCACCCCCGACCCAGCAGCTGAGCAGGAAGCCCATGTGCGTTTGATCCTAGTGTCATGGGATCATGACCTGAGCTGAAGGTAGATGCTTAACTGACTGAGCCATCCCGGCTCCCAGGTTCAAATCTTTCATTAACTTTAAAACATGAATGTCTTTTGAAGAAAAATTTAAATTTTAAACTATTTCATATTAGAGAAATACATTCAAAAATCATGACCTGGATTAAAATTGGCAAAGTCACAATGCAATGAAGATTTTTTACACTATTTGCTTGTGTAGTGTATTGGAAATTTTAGAAACATTTGCAAAGACCATTTACAAGCATATTATGTATGTTACAAGGTTCAGGACACACTACCCCAAAATATGTCACCTTGGCATATTGAATTTAAGTTGAAGTAGTTTCAGAAAATGGCAGAAATAAGAAGGTCACTTTGACCTCCTCCCCACCTTGTACATCTTCCCTGAAACAGGTCAGAAAACCCACGTGAGAGATGCACTCTCTGTACCGAGAAAAGGAGCATCCTCAACTTCAAAGACGAAGGGACATCAAGAAAAATCTTATCAAACAGGCCTTACTAAGTTTCCTCCAGTTTACTGAGCTTACATCATACCTCTTAACCTATCCTATTTATGCACGACTTCAATCTCTTCATCAAACTTAACATAAAAAAAAAAACCCAACAGGGGTCTTTATTTCCTTATGAAGTCACCTGTGTCATGTAAAACTTATATTAAATACATTTATATGCTGTTCTCCCATTAATTTTGTCTTTGTCAGTTTAATTTTGAGGTCCAGACAGGGACTGTAAGAGTGTTAAGGAAAAGCTTTTCCTCCACTACACATGGAAGAAAAATGCATAACGGGGAACAAGAGAAGAGGTACCAAAAGAGACTATTAAAATTAACAAAAGGATTTTGAAAGTAATATTACATTTAGTTCTGTACATAAATTATGACTGCATCTTATAAATGTACTTCTTATGATAGGCTATTTAATTACCTGATAAGCTGTAATGGCTACTTTGCATCAATAATCAAGTCAATAATGTGGATTTTTAAATTCCCTAAATGTGCATTCACAGGATATACTATAACAGCTCCAAGACTTTTTGGTCTACTGGACCATTGACCTGAAATTTACAAAGTTGTTAAATACGTATTTTCATGATAGACTGGAAAAGCTTTTGCACCAAGTCAATGATCTGTTTCTTCAGAGTCTTTAAGAGCATATTTACATGAAAGATCACGTTGGTTTTTTCTTTTTTTTTTTAACAGGTCTATGTATTTCCTTTAGAGCGGAAGGGTTATGTTCTATTTTGTCAGTAATGTGTGAAACAAAGATTAACACAACAAATTTTAATGGGCCCACTGGAGATATTATCATACTAGTAGGATAATATTTCCATGTTTAAATAAACATGCATGTGTATTTATTTTATCTGAAAAACTGTAAAGCTCATATTTAGGTCCATAAGTTTGTCCCTTAATGTATTTCACCATAGCTTACTCCTTCACTCGTATATTAAAAATACCCAGCTAGTCAATATTCACCAAATTATTTAAACACTTCCATGCATCCCTGCCCATGTCCATCAAATCATGTCTTGCTCAGAAATTTTGAGGGGCATTATTTGCATCTTTATTTATCTCCTACTAATATTACAGATATCTCTCTGTCATCAGTGGATTGCTTTTTTAACCCAACACCTGTCTTATTTATCTGCCAGGCCTCATCATCCTATCCTAAGTGCTAAATAATTATTTGCTATATTTTCTTATAGTACTTTCAGTGAATTAATTATCAATGGATTTTGTAGCATTTGTCTCCATAATATCAATTTAATTTTATTGTATTAAATTATTCAAAGTATCATATCCATCTTACACTGTGTGATGGAAAATGTAGAACTACTTAAAAATTTTATTGTTGGTACTAATTGGTGTGGAGAGGTAAAATACAGTGGCTTTACTTTATTTTTTTCTTTTATTCTTTAGGAAAACTTTTAATCTGAATGTAGCTGACACACAATGTGACACTAGTTATAGGTGTATAACGTAGTAATTCAACTTCTCTATATGTTAATATTTTCTTTTATTTTTTGAAGTAAATGTTAAATTAGTTAGACTGGATAAAAGACGTAAACTATTCCTAACTTCAATGGGCACTTTGGTGACTCCCATTTTTCCTATACTCTAAAAAGCTTTAGATAAGGACCAAAGGGTAAAAATATCACATAACACAGTGTATTTTGTTGGCAATGTTGTTTCAATTACAGTTTACTAGAGAGTCTTTTTGTTCGTTTTTAACATTTCTTGAAGATTTTTGAAATACACATCAGAAGTAGTCTATTGTTTTGTTAGTTGGATCTATAATGAGACATGAAATAAAAACAAGCAAAGAAAAAAAAGTTTTGTAAAAGTTTTCATTACAAGTTTTTATTTGTGTTTGAATACCTCTAATCATTATACTGTTCATGTAGGAAATTTAATTTATACTATTTCACACTGAAATTTTGTTCCCCTTCTTATTGTTATTCAATACCAACTAATGGAATTATTTTGACATTCAAATATTTAATGCAGAAAACGATCCAGGTCAATTGAAGAGTTTTATGTTTTTTTTCCGGGTTATAGCAGTTTAACATCTGTCAAATTTAGGAAGGCTTAGGAAACAAATGTGTAAGCGAGCTTTTAGTAGTGCTTTAAAAATAAAAGTGATTTTTAGAATACATAAATAAGTTAAATTAGGCCTCTGAAATTCTAGAGGCAGAACTGCTGATCTTTTGAACCCTCTGTTGATAAGCATCTTGAAACAGGTCAAAATTTGCCACATAATTATTTGGCAGTATTCCAGTACATGCATTTTGGAAAAGTGACTTTTTTTTTTTTCTCCTCTGGGTGGTAACGGAAATTGCAACATTTGAGAAATGTGTTACATTTCTGTCAGTCAGGACCTTTCTGTCTCCTATGTTACTTAAAATCTACAAAGGAACGTATATGTGACCACTCTGTTTCAGATTGCAAAACTGTTTCTACCCGGCATCATGATTATGCAGTCTCTTTTCCCATTCTTTTTTTTTTTTTTTTAAGATTTTATTTATTCATTTGAGACACAGAGATAGAGAGAGAAAGCATGAGCAGAGAGAGAGGCAGAGGGAGAAGCAGGCTCCTCACTGAGCTAGGAGCCCAATGTGGGGCTCGATCCCATGACCCTGGGATCATGACCTGAGCCGAAGGCAGACGCTTAACCATCTGAGCCACCCAGGCGCCCCTCTTTTCCCATTCTTACTGCCCAGTTCTATTGCCACTTTCCAATTTCTTTCTTTCCTATTCTAGTAGTCATGCCAGAAAACCAGTAATGGGAAAACAAAACAAAAACCTTCATCCAATAACTTTTGTCAACCTAAAAACAAGAAACCACTTCAAGAGGCATTGCATTTATTTGAGATCAAAGAATTGCAATTTGCGGTAGACAGATTTAGGTAATAACCTCAATAGTGTCTTGATCACAGGAGGTGGACTTGGGATTTTGAGGGGAAAGAGAAAGATAAGATGAGTGGTTTTTAAAAAAGAGGATATTGGTGCTGACAAGGAGGTCTGGATTTGTTCTTCATTGATTAGTCAGGTAAAGTGGTTGCTCAGCAAAAGCTCGCTTTTATTGGTCTTTTCACACTGGATTTTCTCGTTCTTGCTGACTTCTTGGAATGTTGGCAGTTTGGCCCAGTTTGAAGGTTTACAAAATAGGAAGTTCAAGGCAGCTCCTCCGAAATGGCTGCTTTGGCTCCATTTTAAAAATGTCTCTACTTTAGTCATTTTTCATAATCTTAAAAACTGAAATTGTGTTTCCATCAATTCTCTTTTCTGGTGAATTTCATGGAGAGTGGACTCAGTCTGTGGCAGGTATATCCTCAGATCTGCCTGGTCTCTGTGGCTTGCCTCCCATACATAAGCAGTTTACAAAGCCTTGAGTGGATTCAGCATAAAAGTAGACTGTACCTCAAGCTAGAAGAGAATTTTTTTTAAAGTACTTTGCTATCTGCTGATAAAGGAATTCTGAGACTTTAAATCTTGCATTATTTATGTACCACACAGTCCATGAAGAAAATGATCTGCCATAGTATTAAGGATGAGATAATAAATTCTTTAGCTTTAAGGTAACAAAATAAAAAGGCGGTGACCTTTAGCTAATAATCTCTTGTAAGAAAGGTCAATAACTGCCAGGGAAAAAGAAAGGCAAGTTTTAAGTCTATTACTGAATAAAAAATCCAACTTTGAAAAGGTTTTGTTATATTTTGTCAAATAGAAAATGAGCATGAGTCCATAGTCTCTCATTGTTCGTCTCCCCCCCAATTAAAAAAAAAAAAAAGAAAGTGAGCATGAAGTTATAGTATTAATAAAGTATTTAGTGGTGCATATTTTAGTAAGCAGATATAAGAATTAAGATAGTAAAGCATTATGGGGTGCCTGGGTGGCTCAGCTGGTTGAGCGTCTGCTTTTGGCTCAGGTCATGATCCCGGGGTCCTGGGATCAAGCCCCACATAGGGCTCCCTGCTCCACGGGGAGCCTGCTTCTCCCTCTCCTACTCCCCCTGCTTGTGTTCCCTCTCTCGCTGTGTCTCTCTCTGTCAAATAAATAAATAAAATCTTTAAAAAAAAAAGATAGTAAAGCATTATATTAGATATTAAAAACCAAAGAGAAGCAAAGTTAATAAATTACAAGATAGAAAGAACCTTAAAGATCATCTAAAACTACCTTTTCAGAAAAGAAAAAAAAATCATTTGTAAAACAGTTGGTATAAATATCACAATAAATAAAAGATCCAAAATTGTTTTTAACTTTTAAACATTTAAAGCCACTTTGAATTTTTAATGGCTTAAGGAATATATTCTTAATTAAAAAAAAGAAAAAAACACCTTATATGGTTATTTGAACGGAAAACCATACAACATGAGCTCCTATGTGACCTAATAAGAGACAAACTTAAACATCAGAGGCCATAAGAATAAAAGACATTTTTTTTTCTAGAAGAATCTAACTTTTTTAGTTAGGCTTAGACATCTTCCTTTTTAATTCACATTAAGGTCATGTCTGTTCACAATCAAGCCAGTTGTAATTTCAGTCAAAATGACATAAACATCTGTCGGTAATAAACAAAAAAAGGAATACATTTAATAGCTTATTTATGCTTTAAACTATCTACTGCACATAAAATTATAAGGTAATCCTACAAATCAAACACATTATCAACAGCAACATTTACAAAAGGCAATATACAAATACTTGAAAGATATAGAGAGGAATAAATATTGCCAGACACAAAAAAAGAATTTTTGAGTATTGATGAACAACAAATTCAACACAGACTATCATGGCAGCTACCATAAAAAGAGAAGATACTTTGGGTTAATAGACTCATTGTTTGGTGTGAGAAAGCAATACATGTCTGTTCTAGCATTGAATTTAGGTGGGAATTTACTGAGTTGAATCCATGTTTTAGAATTATTGAGGAACATAATATATAGTATTGTTAATGTATTTTTGAAAATATAGAAATGTTGTCAAAATGATAGGTTGCATATCTTTTTGAAACTCTGCCCCATAGCATGTTAGGGTCCTTACTGATTCGAGTCAAGCTGCTACATTGACACAGGTATCAGTGTTTAAACATAAAGAGACCACAGTAAAGTCAGTGACTACTGAATTGATTTATTTTTTTAAGTTTTTACTTAAATTCCAGTTAGTTAACATACAGTGCAATATTAGTTTCAGGTGTACAATATAGTGATTCAACACTTGCATACCCTGTGTTCAGCACCTATTTAACCCATCCCCCCACCACCACTCCTCTGGTAACCTTCAGTTTGTTCTCTATAATTAAGAATCTATTTCTTGCTTGCTTTCTTTCTCTCTTCCTTTTTTTCCCTTTGCTTGCTTGTTTTGTTTCTTAAATTCCACATGAGTGAGATCATATGGTATTTGTCTTTCTCTGACTGACTTATTTCACTTAGCATAATACTCTCTAGCTCCATCCATGTCATTGCAAAGGGCAACATTTCATCCTTTTTTAATTTATTTGCCAGGCATGAAAACATACACCAGTGAAGAAGTTTACAAAGCAATTCTTTGAGGGAAAAAAAATAAAAGGTTTTTTACATTATTGAAAGAAGAAATTATTGTTTTGCCAGGTTATGCAAGGCACATCTTGCACCTTGGATTGGGATGAATGAACACAAGTCTACTCTCTTTATTTAAAACAAGTATTCTTGTTTATTGACCAGCAAAGAGGCTTCCATTACGATGTGTGAAACTCTCCTTGTTTCTGAGGTGTTCAAAGTACTTAGTGCTGTTGCTTAGAACCAGCATTCAGTTTTGATCTTTCCTACGTATGTGTTGCTGCAAATGGAAGCTCTTTTACATCAGGAGCTAAAAAGCAGGTCTCCAAAGACTGATATAGCATGAAAGCTGTCAGAGACTAGCCAAAATTGAACCAAGTTATTGAAACTTAACCTGTTGAAGCCAATGTTTGTTGCTAGTAATAAAATCTTAAATGTATAGTTTAATACATTTCTGTGTTATCTTTCCTACAACTTTCTAGCCCTTTGTCAATACAGGAGTCCTCACCCACCACCATCTTGCTTTCCACAGTTTCAGTTTCCCTTGGTCAACAGCAGTCTGGAAGCAGATGGCTCTCTGCTGATCATCTTTAAAAGGTCAGTAGTAGCCTAATGCTAAGTCCCAAAGTCCACGTCATTCACCTCATTTCATCTCATCACGTAGGCATTTTATCATCTCACTGATGATTCACAAGAAAAAAAGGTGAGTGCAACACAATAAGATATTTTAAGAAAGAACACATGCACATAACTTATATTACAGTATATTGTTATAATTGCTCTCTTTTATTATTAATTATTGTTAATCTCTTACAGCACTGAATTCAGAAATTAAACTTTATCACAGGTGCAGGCATATCTCAGAGATACTATGGGTTTGGTTCCAGATGATTGTAATAAAGTAAATAACTCAGTAGAGTGGGTCAAATAAAGTTTTTAGTTTCCTGGTGCATGTAAAAATGATCTTTACACTATACAGTAGTTTTCCTGGTGCATGTAAAAATGATCTTTACACTATACGGTAGTCTAATAAGTGTGCAATGGCATTAGATCTAAAAACCTGTACATAATATTGCTAAAAAAAATTCTAACCACCATCTGAGGTTTTAGTGAGTTGTGATCACGTGATCACAGATCACCATAACAAATATAGTAATAATGAAAAATGTTTGAAATATTGCAAGAATTACCAAAATGTGATACAGAGACATGAAGAGAGCTAATGCTGTCTTGGAAAGTCTAGCAAGAGACTTGGAAAAAGTCTCCTGGAAAAATGGTGCCAATAGACTTCCTCAATGCAGAGTTACCACAAGCCTTCTCTTTGTAAAAGTGCATTATCTGCAGAGTGCAATAAAGCAAAACACAATAAAATAATGTATTCTTGTTTGTATGTTTAGGAAAAAAACATTAGTATATAATGGGGTTCAGTACTGCCCATGGTTTCAAGTATCCACTGGGGGTCATCTATTTTCTTTATCTTTACAAAAGAAAAATGTTGTATTTTTAGTTTGTTCTTTCCAGCGTTTTAAAATTTCAGCTATAATCCTATTAATGTCTTCTTCCTTTTCTCTTTGCTTTATTTTTTAAACAATTTAAGTGGATACTTTCTTTTATTTTTGTTATACTACTTACTAATAAAAGCATTTACATGATATATTTTCCTATGAGTACAAATTTTGCTGTGACCCAAAATTTTGATATGGCATGTGCCACCTTTTATTTCTTTCAAAATGATTTTAATGTCTTTTTAATTTCTATGTTGATACAGATGATATATGATGAAATGCTTCTTAATTTCCAATGACTCAAAAATTATATTTAATTGTATTTGACTGTAACCAGAAAATAAACCCTATAAAATGGTCAATTATTTTACTTGATAAAGATTTATTTTTTTTTGGTCCAAATACATGATTGACTTTTATTCTGTCAGATTTTTATTGAAGCATTATATATATATATATATATGAGCACAACCCCAGAACCAGACAATTACTAATCTACCTTCTGTTACTACAAATCAGGCTATTTCATATAAATGGAATCATATAATTTATGTTATTTTGTGTCTGGCTTCTTTCACTTAGCATATTTTGGAAATTCATCCATGTTGTATTATGTATCAGGGCTCTTTCCTTTTTCTAAGTGAATAATTATATTCCAGTGTATGGATATAACATTTTGTCCATCCCATTCACCATTGATGAACATTTGTATAGTTTTCATTTTTTGCCCATTATTTAAAATGCTTTTGTGGAGGCGCCTGGGTGTCTCAGTTGGTTAAGCATCTGACTCTTGGTTTTGGCTCAGGTCATGATCTCAGGGTTGTGAGATCGAGCCTTGTGTCGGGCTCCCTGCTGGGTGTGGATCCTGTTTAAGATTCTCTCTCTCTCCCTCTACCCCTGCCCGCCTCTCAAAAAAAAAAAAAAAAATGCTCTTGTGAATAATTGTGTACAAGTCTCTGTTCGGATATATATTCTCATTTCTCTTTGATAGAACTTTAGGAATGGTGTAGCTATTTTCCAAAACAGTTGCAACATTTTACATTCCAATGAGCAGTGTATGGGGGTTCTAGTTTCTCTACATCTTTGACAAGATTTGTTATTGATTGTCTTTTTTTATTATAGCCATTTTACAGGGCTTGGTTTTAAGATGCATTTGCTTAATGGCTAATGATTTGAAGCAATTTTTCATATTAACCATTTTATATACTATTTTGTGAAATGCCTATTAAGACAATTTGCTCAGCATCTAGGTTTGCAGAGTCCAGTACTGGAACCGAGCCTGGTTTCCAGGGAGCCGACCTGGAGTTTGGTGCCCCAGGGGCCAGCTTGACACTAGGGCAAGTCTGGAGCCACCACCAGCCTAGAAGTTAGGTCTGTAGGGACCGGCCTGGTTCTGGGGTGGATCAGGGGGCTGGGGCCACAGTAGCTGGTCTGACACTGGGCCTAGCTAGGAGACTAGGTTCGCAGGTACCTATCTAGAATCTATATTTGGGTGAGCTGATTAGAAAGCTGGGACCACAAAAGCCACCTAGTGCCAAAGGAGCTGGCCAGTGCTGGGATGTCCTGGGAGCCTGAGTTTGTAGGAATCTGTAGGGAGTCCATCACCTAGTGCCATGGGAGTTAGCATGGTGCCAGCTGGGCCCCTCTGGGGTCTGTGGTAAAGTTGCCATTCATATCACTTTTCTCCCATGAGAGGATGCGTCTTCATGCTGGGCTGCCCAGGCATGGGGAGTAATGGGGGTAGTGTGAATCTATCTTTCTTACCTTCCTCAATGTGTCGTGTGTGTGTGTGTGTGTGTGTGTGTGTGTGTGTGTTAATTTCAGTGCTTCACCCCAGTCCTGTAATCCCTGACCAGTAATTCTTGGCTCTTGTGTAGGTATTTTAAGTGGATATAGTTGTTCAAATTGGTATTTCTGGGAGGGCACCATCACTAGAAATTCTCATGCCACCATTTTGCTGACATCGTTCACCTACTGCAATTTTATGAATGAAAAAGACGTCATTTTCCGTGATAGCTGGTAAAAAAAAATGTGTACAGAGTTAGGCAATGTTACGGAACCACCAAGCTGAAGACACCTGCATAAAATCCAGATGGCAATCACATTCAAGCTCTTGTCAAGTTCCTTCAGAAGTTTCCAGTAATGTTGAAAAGTAAAAAAAAAATTTCCTTGTACCACTAATTTCCCTATATCAGTCTAGGACACTAAATATTATCTTTGAAAAGATGTAGGCCATGTGATTTCAAAATATTATGTACTCTCTCCTTGGAATTACATTTTTTTTTTCCCTGAATGGAGACTATTATAGGTTAAACCCCATGGGACTTAAGAACTGTTATAATTTTTTATATTCAAAAACTGTATTGTTATTTCTAAGTTACCATATGTTTATAGATTATATGATTAAATAAACAATGAGATTTGTTAGTTATAACCAAGAAAACTTTTTTTTTTGCCAAGGTAGCATTCACTTGTATTCTTTTTTTTTTTTAAGATTTTATTTATTTATTTGAGAGAGAGAGAATGAGAGAGAGAGAGAGCACATGAGAGGGTGGAGGGTCAGAGGGAGAAGGAGACTCCCAGCTGAGCAGGGAGACCAATGCGGGACTGGATCCAGGGACTCCAGGATCGTGACCTGAGCCAAAGGCAGTTGCTTAACCAACTGAGCCACCCAGGCGCCCCTCACCTGTATTCTTTAAATCACTTTGTGGAGCACTCACATAGAGGTGCAGACATTACATACATAAAGAGCCAACTGCATCCCAACAATAGGTCGGGCCTGTGAGGTATATAATACTACTGCCATTTCACAGCTGAGGACACTGCTCAAGATTATATAACTAAGGAGCACCTTGATTAATATATTATTCCATATTTCCTTTGAAAAAAATATAAAGACAAGACCAATTTCCACATTGTTAGATATGTAATAGATATTATTATTTTTTATTTTTTATTGTTATGTTAATCACCGTACATTACATCATTAGTTTTTGATGTAGTGTTCCATGATTCATTGTTTGTGCATAAGACCCAGTGTTCCATGCAGAAGGTGCCCTCTTTAATACCCATCACCAGGCTAACCCATCCCCCTAACCCCCTCCCCTCTAGAACCCTCAGTTTGTTTTTCAGAGTCCATCATCTCTCATGGTTCGTCTCCCCTTCCGATTTACCCCCCTTCATTCTTCCCCTCCTGCTATCTTCTTCTTCTTTTTTTTTCTTAACATATTAACATAGATTGTATTATTTGTTTCAGAGGTACAGATCTGTGATTCAAAAAACTTGCACAATTCACAGCGCTTACCATAGCACATACCTTCCCCAATGTCTATCACCCAGCCACCCCATCCCTCCCACCCCCCCACTCCAGCAACCCTCAGTTTGTTTCCTGAGATTAAGAATTCCTCATATCAGTGAGGTCATATGATACATGTGTTTCTCTGATTGACTTATTTCGCTCAGCATAATACCCTCCAGGTCCATCCATGTCATTGCAAATGCCAAGATCTCATTCCTTTTGATGGCTGCATAAATTTCCATTGTGTATATATACCACATCTTCTTTATCCATTCATCTGTCGATGGACATCTTGGCTCTTTCCATAGTTTGGCTATTGTGGACATTGCTGCTATAAACATTGGGGTGCACGTACCCATTCAGATCCCCACATTTGTATCTTTGTGGTAAATACCCAGTAGTGCAATTGCTGGATCGTATGGTAGCTCTATTTTCAACTGTTTGAGGAACCTCCCTACTGTTTTCCAGAGTAGTTGCACCAGCTTGCATTCCCACCAACAGTGTAGGAGGGTTCCCCATTCTCCACATCCCCACCAACATCGGTCATTTCCTGACTTGTTAATTCTAGCCATTCTGACTGGTGTGAGGTGGTATCTCATTGAGGTTTTGATTTGGATTTCTCTGATGCAGAGCAGTGTTGAGCACTTTTTCATGTGTCTGTTGGCCGTTTGGACGACTTCTTTGGAAAAATGTCTGATCATGTCTTCTGCCCATTTCTTGATTGGATTATTTGTTCTTGGGTGTTGAGTTTGATAAGTTCTTTATAGATTTTGGATACTAGCCCTTTATCCGATATGTCATTTGCAAATATTTTCTCCCATTCTGTCGGTTGTCTTTTGGTTTTGTTGACTGTTTCTTTTGCTGTGCAAAAGCTTTTTACCTTGATGAAGTCCCAATAGTTCATTTTTGCCCTTGCTTTCCTTGCCTTTGGCGATGTTTCTAGGAAGAAGTCGCTGCGGCTGAGGTCGAAGAGGTTGCTGCCTGTGTTCTCCTTTAGGATTTTGATGGACTCCTGTCTCACATTTAGGTCTTTCAACCATTTGGAGTCTATTTTTGTGTGTGGTGTCAGGAAATGGTCCAGTTTCATTCTTCTGCATGTGGCTGTCCAATTTTCCCAACACCATTTGTTGAAGAGACTGTCTTTTTTCCATTGGACATTCTTTCTGGCTTTGTCAAAGATTAGTTGACCATAGAGTTGAGGGTCCATTTCTGGGCTCTCTATTCTGTTCCATTGATCTATGTGTCCCTTTTGGTGCCAGAACCATACTGTCTTGATGATGACAGCTTTGTAATAGAGCTAGAAGTCAGGAATTGTGATGCCGCCAGCTTTGCTTTGCTTTTTCAACATTCCTCTGGCTATTCAGGGTCTCTTCCAGTTCCATACAAATTTTAGGATTATTTGTTCCATTTCTTTGAAAAAGGTGGATGGTATTTTGATGGGGATTGCATTGAATGTGTAGATTGCTCTAGGTAGCATTGACATCTTCACAATGTTTGTTCTTCCAATCCATGAGCATGGAACGTTTTTCCATTTCTTTGTGTCTTCCTCAATTTGTTTCATGAGTATTTTATAGTTTTGTGAGTACAGATCCTTTGCCTCTTTGGTTAGATTTAACCTAGGTATCTTATTGCTTTGGGTGCAATTGTAAATGGTATTGACTCCTTAATTTCTCTCTCTTCTGTCTTGTTGTTGGTGTATAGGAATGCCACTAATTTCTGTGCATTGATTTTATATCCTACCTCTTTACTGAATTCCTGTATGAGTTCTAGTAGTTTTGGGGTAGAGTCTTTTGGATTTTCCACATAAAGTATCATATCATCTGCAAAGAGTGAGAGTTTGACTTCCTCTTTGCCGATTTGGATGCCTTTGATTTCTTTTTGTCGTCTGATTGCTGTGGCTAGGACTTCTAATACTATGTTGAATAACAGTGGTGATAGTGGACATCCCTGCCGCGTTCCTGACCTTAGGGGGAAAGGTCTCAGTTTTCCCCATTGAGAATGACATTCGCTGTAGGTTTTTCATAGATGGCTTTTATGATATTGAGGTATGTACCTCTATGCCTATACTCTGAAGAGTTTTGATCAAGAAAGGATCCTGTACTTTGTCAAATGCTTTTTCTGCATCTATTGAGAGGATCATATGATTCTTGTTCTTTCTTTTGTTAATGTATTGTATCACATTGATTGATTTGCAGATGTTGAACCAACCTTGCAGCCCAGGGATAAATCCCACTTGGACATGGTGAATAATCCTTTAATGTACTGTTGGATCCTATTGGCTAGTATTTTGGTGAGAATTTTTGCATCCATGTTCATCAAGGATATCGGTCTGTAATTCTCCTTTTTGATGGGGTCTTTGTCTGGTTTTAGGATCAAGGTAATGGTGGCCTCATAAAAGGAGTTTGGAAGTTTTCCTTCCATTTCTTTTTTTGGAATTGTTTCAGAAGAATAGGTATTAATTCTTCTTTAAATGTTTGGTAGAATTCCCCTGGGAAGCCATCTGGCCCTGGGCTTTTGTTTGTTGGGAGTTTTCTTTTTTCTTTTTTTTTTTTTTGAGAGAGAGAGAATGAGAGATAGAGAGCACGAGAGGGAAGAGGGTCAGAGGGAGAAACAGACTCCCTGCTGAGCAGGGAGCCCGATGTGGGGCTCGATCCTGGGACTCCAGGATCATGACCTGAGCCGAAGGCAGTCACTTAACCAACTGAGCCACCCAGGCGCCCCTGTTTGTTGGGAGATTTTTGATGACTGCTTCAATTTCCTTAGTGGTTATAGGTCTGTTTAGGTTTTCTATTTCTTCCTGGTTCAGTTTTGGTAGTTGATACAGCTCTAGGAATGCATCCATTTCTTCCAGGTTTTCTAATTTGCTGGCATATATTTGCTCATAATATGTTCTTATAATTGTTTGTATTTCTTTGGTGTTGGTTGTGATCTCTCCTCTTTCATTCATGAGTTTGTTGATTTGGGTCATTTCTCTTTTCTTTTTGATAAGTCTGGCCAGGGGTTTATCAATCTTGTTAATTCTTTCAAAGAATCAGTTCCTAGTTTCGTTGATCTGTTCTACTGTTCTTTTGGTTTCTATTTCATTGATTTCTGCTCTGATCTTTATTATTTCTCTTCTCCTGCTGGGTTTAGGCTTTATTTGCTGTTTTTTCTCTGGCTCCTTTAGGTGTAGGGTTAGGTTGTGTATTTGAGACCTTTCTTGTTTCTTGAGAAAGGCTTGTATTGCTATATACTTTCCTCTTAGGACTGCCTTTGCTGCATCCCAAAGATTTTGAACAGTTGTGTTTTCATTTTCATTTGTTTCCATGAATTTTTTTAAATCTTTTTTAATTTCCTGGTTGACCCATTCATTCGTTAGTAGGATGCTCTTTAGCCTCCATGTATTTGAGTTCTTTCTGATTTTCCTCTTGTGATTGAGTTCTAGTTTCAAAGCACTAGGTCTGAAAATATGCAGGGAATAATCCCAAACTTTTGGTACTGGTTGAGACCTGATTTGTGACCTAGGATGTCATCTATTCTGGAGAATGTTCTATGGGCACTAGAGAAGAATGTGTATTCCATTGCTTTGGGATGGAATGTTCTGAATATGTCTGTGAAGTCCATTTGGTCCAGGGTGTCATTTAAAGTCTTTATTTCCTTGTTGATCTTTTGCTTAGATGATCTGTCCATTTCAGTCAGGGGGTTGTTAATGTCCCCAACTTATTGTACTGTTGTCGATGTGTTTCTTTGCTTTTGTTATTAATTGCCTTATATAATTGGCTGCTCCCATGTTCGGGGCATAGATATTTACAATTGTTAGATCTTCTTGTTGGATAGACCCTTTAAGTAGGATATAGTGTCCTTCCTCATCTTTTATTACAGTCTTTGTTAAAATCTAATTTGTGTGATAGAAGGATTGCCACCCCAGCTTTCTTTTGGTGTCCATTAGCATGGTAAATGGTTTTCCACCCCCTCACTTTCAATGTGGGGGTGTCTTTGGGTCTAAAATGAGTCTCTTGCAGACAGCATATCGATGGCTCTTGTTTTTTAATCCAGTCTGATAGCCTTTGTCTTTTAATTGGGGCATTTAGCCCATTTATATTCAGGGTAACTATTGAAAGATATGAATTTAGTGCCATTGTACCGCCTGTAAGGTGACTGTTACTGTATATTATTTGTGTTCTTTTCTGATCTATGCTGCTTTTAGGCTCTCTTTTTGCTTAGAGGACCCCTTTCAATATTTCTTGTAGGGCTGGTTTCGTGTTTGCAAGTTCCTTTAGTTTTTGTTTGTCCTGGAAGCTTTTTATCTCTCCTTCTATTTTCAATGACAGCCTAGCTGGATATAGTATTCTTGGCTGCATATTTTTCTCATTTAGTGCTCTGAAGATATCATGCCAGTCCTTTCTGGCCTGCCAGGTCTCTGTGGATAGGTCTGTTGCCAATCTAATGTTTCTACCATTATAGGTTACAGATCTCTTCTCCCGAGCTGCTTTCAAGATTTTCTCTTTGTCACTGAGACTCGTAAGTTTTACTATTAGATGTCGGGGTGTTGACCTATTTTTATTGATTTTGAGGGGGGTTCTCTGTGCCTCTTGGATTTTGATGCCTGTTTCCTTCCCCACATTGGGGAAGTTCTCTGCTATACTTTGCTCCAATATACCTTCTGCCCCTCTCTCTCTTTCTTCTTCTTCTGGGATCCCAATTATTCTAATGTTGTTCCGTCTTATCTTATCGCTTATCTCTCAAATTCTGCCCTCGTGGTCCAGTAGTTGTTTATTTCTCTTTTTCTCAGCTTCTTTATTTTCCATCATTTTGTCTTCTATATCACTGATTCTCTCTTCTGCCTCTATTATCCTAGCAGTTAGTGCCCCCATTTTTGATTGCACCTCATTAATAGCCTTTTTGATTTCGACTTGGTTAGATTTTAGTTCTTTTATTTCTCCAGAAAGTGTTTCTCTAATAACTTCCATGCTTTTTTCAAGCCCTTATTATTACTTTAAAACATATATGGTGTGTTACCTAGTTACTTCAGAAAAGTTAGGCAAAATTATACTGTGGTAATATATGATCCCAAAATCTTAGTGGCATAAAACTACAATGGCTTATTTACTTATTTATTTATTACAATAGTTTATTTCTTGATCACATGTCACAACCACCGTGTGTTGGCTGAAGCTTTGTTCCACGCTGTCTTTATTCTGGCCCAACAGAGCAAACCCCATCAAACACATGGCCCATCTTGTGGCAAAGGAATCAATAGACAGGGTGAACCAGGAGCTAACTCTTAAAACTTCTACCTAAGGAATTACACATTTTACTTCTGTATACATGCCATTGGCCAAAGTAAACCACATAACCACTCTCCAGTTTCTCTGCCCATTGTCCACTGAATCCACTCCTTACATCAGAAGATCGGGGAGGTATAATCTTCCTACTGGGAAAGGGAGAAAATATATAACCTGCCACAGTATAGTGAGTCATATAAACCATCTCACCTAGCAAAATTATAACACTAGGTAAAATAAAATCTACTTTTCTCTAAATGTCCTTACATAAGAGATAGTTGAATAAACTTTGATGCCTCCACAAAATGGAGTATTATGAAGCTATAGAAAGGGTGAAAAGTATGTCTATGAATTGATACACAGATTTCAGATATATGTTGTGAAACCAAGGCAAACTGTATATTGTGGGAAAAAAAGTGCAAAACTGTGTCTATTGTTATGATATCCTTCATGTAAGAAAAAAAGGAATATAAGAAAGTATTCATGCATCCACTTATTTGTGCAAAGAAATACAAGATGGATATATCAGAACTAATGAGTTTGATTATCTGAAGATGTAGGTTGGAAAAAAAATTTGTAAATGGGAATATGTTAATAAGGATGAAGGGAGGGTGAAACTTTTCTGAGTATACCTTTTTGTATGGCTCTGGCTTTTAGAACCATGGAAATATTTCACATACAGCCCCAAAATAAAGAAAAAATTTAAATCAACCAAGATGTGAGGGAAACTTAAAATGGAATCCAAACAGCAAAATATAAGTTGAAGTGTATTACAAATGAATAATGTAAGTAAAATTAAGTAGGTGGGAATAAAAGAACTAACTTAACTTTGATAAACCAAAGTTTATACACTTAAACTGTATACTGTAATGCTACATTCAAAGGAACTATACACAAATACTGTGTTCTAGTATTTTTTCCCACAGGGATATGAAATAGCAATTCTGAAATTGCTTTATAAGTAAAATAGGATTAAGTAAATAAGTAAATACATTTCTGACAATGAGAAGTAAATTCTCACTGTGGGAAAAAGGAGTTACACATACTGAAAGAAAGAAGTTAGGATAAACCCTGCAGCATTAGATTAAAATCAGAGATATCAAAATAAACTCATAGTTTTACACACCCTTCCACCCCCCACACACACAGATAATAGATATAGAAATACACATTATATTTTCTAGCTCTGTCCACTGAGATGGCCTACGAGCAATAAATATAACTAACATCCAGATTTTGGTTTCTAAATGCCATTTACTAATAAAAGGAACCAGGGATCTTTTTTTTTTTTAAGATTTTATTTATTCATTTGACAGAGACAGAGACAGCGAGAGCAGGAACACAAACAGGGGGAGTGGGAGAGGGAGAAGTAGGCTTCCCGCTGAGCAGGGAGCCAGATGCGGGGCTCGATCCCAGGACCCCGGGATCATGACCTGAGCTGAAGGCAGACACTTAACGACTGAGCCACCTAGGCACCCCAGGAACCAGGGATCTTGAAAAAATATCTGATTCTAGGGCTGAGGCAGAGAATAATACAAGATGACCCTGGTGTATCTTATGGTTCCAGAAAATAACAGTGTACAGAAAAGGATAGATGCATGTTGGGATAACCTGAAGGAACTCACAATGGCCAAAAATGGAACAATTCTATCAGCAATATAGTATTTAATTGTATCTATAGAATACATTATATATGTATATATAGAATACATTTTGCATATTTACAAAATGTTTATTATATATAGTCTATATATTTATCTTTATATTTATTCATTCTGATATAAATAATTGATGAAATAAATGTGACAGAAGGAGCATCTCTTCCTTACAGTAGTACTATAATAAATATGCAAGGAATGATGTAAATAGAGAATCACCCATTATGCCAATATCAAGGTAACGATTATTGCAGACAAGAGTCACCACAAGGTGGTACTAAAGTTAGTGGGCAAAATTATGATGAGAAATGGGATTTTCATGTAAACTCAGAATATCCCCACAGAGTACCTATTATTTGCAAAGATGAAAGTGGCAGCTTCAGTGGAAAGACCTGGCACACACCACCTGAAATAAGAAACCAAAGGCAACAACACAAGTAATAAGTCATGTTTATATCATAGACCCCTCATACGATGATGACCTGTCGACAGTCCACAATGTCACTTCAGCGGTATTTTTGGCAAACATACTCAATCTCCATCCGATCCTGTGAAAACATCAGCCAGACTCAGGTTGAGAGACTATCTACAAAATAACTGGCCAGTACTGTGAAGGTTGTGTAAGAACAAAATACCAAGGAAATGAGACAGACAAGGGACTAATGAGACATCACGACTAAATGCAAGAAGGGATCCTGTGTTGGAGCCTTTTCACTTCCTAGAGCACTGAACATGGTTGAACAAGCAGTCTGGTCTCATCTCAGATTCAAAGTCAGGAACATCAAGCGTCCCTCTGATGCTGTACAGTAGTTGTGACAGTTTCTCATTCACTTACTCCCTCACACCCTTTGCTGAGTGTTTCACCTTAACCTCTCCTCATTTCCTAAAACTTCCTGCCCCATCTTTATTTTCAATTTATGGTCTTGCTTTCTATTCCTCTAGGAGAATCAAAGCAACCAGAAAGAAGCTCCCAATACGAGACGTTGGTGCCTGCTATCATCTGGTCCCACACAGTTGCTTCCCTTCTGTTATGAGAGTTGAATGGATCATGGTTATACTTAATGCCAAACATTTAAGTTGAGCTTTAAAGTTCATTCCTTTTCACCCATTTAGTATATCATTACAGCTTCCCCGTTTCATTTCTTTATCAAGTTTTCTCTCTCTGCTGCATCATTTCTATGAGAAATTATCCTGCTAATCTACCTGTTTTTTAAAAAAATAATTTCAATACAACCACATCTCCATTTCTTCATTCCCTTTTACAGCTAAATCCCTTGAAAGAGCTGTCAATATTTTTGCTCTCCAGTTTCTCTGCCCATTGTCCACTGAATCCACTCCACTATTGATTTTGCCCCATCACTCCATCAAACTTGTTCTTGTCAATTCAGCAATGACCTCTACAGTTATAAATCTAATACTCAATTAATAGCTATCATAATACTTGACCTGCCTGTCAAGTTGATCTGCCTTCCTCCTTAAGAATTTTTTTTTATTGGCTTCCTGGAACCACGGATTGTGGTTTACTTTTTATGTCACTGAGGTCAAATTCTGTGGAGTTCCCCATTCTCAGTCCTTGAGCCTCTTATTTTCTCTGTCTACATCACTTCATGGGTGGTCTCCTTCATTTGCATTCCTTTAACCATCACCTATATGCTAATGACTCCCAAATATATATTTCTGGCCTGACCCTCTCCCCTGAATTTCAGTCCAGTATATCTCTGACTGCTTACTCAACATTTGGGATATCAAATAGATACCTGAAAGCTAGCATGTTTATTAATGTATCTCTCCGAATCCACTTTATCTACTCCACTTAATGGCAACTTCATCTTTCTAGTTAGACAGGTTAAAAGATGTAAAATTGGGATGCCTGGCTGGCTCAGTCAGTTATGTGTCTGCCTTCGGCTCAGGTCATGATCCCCGTACCCTGGGATCCAGTCCTGAATCAGGCTCCTTGCTCAGCGGGGAGCCTGCTTCTCCCTCTGCCTTGCCGCTCTCCCTGCTTGTGCTCTCTCTCTCTCTCTCTGACAAATAAGTAAAAGTAAATAAATAAACAATGTAAAATCATCCTTGAATTCTTTTTCTCACACCCCAAATCCAATCCCGTGGTAAATCATCTTTGGTTCTACCACTTCTCACCACCTATACTGCTCAGTCCTGGTACAAATAACTTGGACCTACATCATGCCAAGAGCCACCTGAATTTCCTGATCATACCTTTTCACACTTACACTGTTTATTTCTACACAGCACAGGGAATGTTTCCTTTAAATCATAAATTAGATCATATCACCATAATTTGAAACTTCCAATATTTTTGTGATTAACTCAGAAAAAGAAAGCCAAAATCCTCAAATACCATAAAAACCCTTCATATCTTGACCTTGTTACCTCTTTGACTTCATTAACTATCAGCCTCCTCTTTGCTCTCACTGACGTCCTTACTATTTCTGGGATGCACCAGGCCCAGATATTAGCACTGGCTATATGTTATTTTCCTTTTCTTTTTTTAAAGATATATTTATTTATTTATTTTGGGGGGGCACAAGTGGGAGGGGCAGAGAGAGAAGGAGAGAGAATCTCAAGCTTGGCGCTGAGTCTGGTGTGGGGTTCCATCTCACAACCCTGAGAACACAACCTGAGCGAAAATCAAGAGTCTGATACTCAACCAACTGTACCACCAGGTGCTTGTTGGTTATACATTATTTTCAAACAGCATTTGCCCATGTATCTTTATGACTCATTTCCTAACCTTCCTCAAGTACTTATCAGAGATATGACCACTCTATTTAAATTTGAAACCCTTCTAACACAGCCCTTTTTGCTCCTTAACTTAATACATATGCTTTAACATAATTTATTATTTATTATGTTTTTTGCAAGTCCCTCTTCTACCTACAATAAATTATAAGATTCATGAAGATTATTTATGTATTCTTTATCTCTCTACTACATAGAATGGTATATAGTTGGTGTTCAATAAATATTTAATCAATGAATGAATGAAAACCCTCAGCTTCATCATCAGGCATATAGAGACAACTTATGCTTCAGCTTTCTTTCCAGATAAAACAGATGCTCTTTTGTAGGTCTAAGGTGTTATACAGATGAATGATAGTAATATATTTCTCAATAACTATTAATGTAATCCTCTGAAGTAACTTATTGATTGTTTTTTCATTAGAGCAAAAATATATTATGGATGTAAATGGTAAAATGCAAAACACTAAAATTAATAACTTATTCTTCAAAGATTGTTTTCAAACACTGTGTTCATTTAATAATGAAAAATACATTTTTTTTTAAAAGATTTATTTATTTATTTATTTGAGGCAGAATGAGAGAGAGAGAGCACATGAGAGGGGGGAGGGTCAGAGGGAGAAGCAGACTCCCTGCCGAGCAGGGAGCCCGATGCGGGACTCGATCCAGGGACTCCCGGATCATGACCTGAGCCGAAGGCAGTCGCTTAACCAACTGAGCCACCCAGGCGCCCATGAAAAATACATTTTGAATAAGCTTAGATGGAATAAAATGTTGTCCCCCGAGAAGGAAATATGACCAATAAGAATCCCATTCCAAACAAGGTCATAGTCACAGATGTTATGGGTTAGGATGTAGGCATATATTTTTGGGAGCCAAACTCAATCCAAACAGTAAAGATAAAATTAGACATTCTTTTCTCAAAATTATTTTATTGTTTTGCACCTTCTCTCTCTCCTTGCTCCTTCTTTTATGTATATGTCAAGACCAAACAAATTTACTCACTATGATATTTCTTACCTTCAAAATTACTTTTGGACCTAAACCATGTGGTTTTCTTGTTAGGTAAAAGGAAGAAGCTTTTAAACCTTGAAGTAAAGATTTACATTTTTCAATAGTGTTGAAATGCATTTTTTAGTATATTGCTAGTAATAGTTTCAATTATTTTCTTAAAGTCTTTAAAGATTTCTCAAAGTACGGCAAATGCACTTAGGCTAAAGATGTGTCTAAATGTATAAAATTGCCAGTTGAAGGCTGCAGGCAAACCTTGATTTAGTACGTGAAGATGAGCATTTGGCAAAAAAGGTTGTGACAATGGATGTGCTGAAGAAGATAAAAGAGTAGTCACTGAGTAGCAGTTTTAATGAACTGACCCAGAGTATAAAAAGATAATTGGAGTCATAATTAGAGAACAGTAATTCATACTGAAATTATATGTGAATACCCTACAGTAAAATGCTAGTTATTGGTGGAATTGATGCAATCCTTTAAACGTAAGCTAATGTTCACTGTTTTTGCAAGGACTAAAACACCTTATCTTCCCTCAAGGGCAGCATTCACTGTGAGAAATGCCCTGTGTAAAAGCTCCTTTTTAATTTTTTATTTTATTTTATTTCATTTATTTTTTTAAAGATTTTATTTATTTATTTGACAGAGAGAGACACAGCGAGAGAGGGACCACAAGCAGGGGGAGTGGGAGAGGGAGAAGCAGGCTTCCCACTGAGCAGGGAGCCCAATGTGGGGCTCCATCACAGGACCCTGAGATCATGACCTGAGCTGAAGGCAGCTGCTTAAAGACTGAGTCACCCAGGCGCCCCTAAAAGCACCTTTAAAAAAAAATTATGGGGCGCCTGGGTGGCTCAGTTGGTTAAGCGACTGCCTTCAGCTTGGGTCATGATCCTAGAGTCCCGGGATTGAGTCCCGCATCGGGCTCCCTGCTCAGCAGGGAGTCTGCTTCTCCCTCTGACCCTCCCTCCTCTCATGCTCTCTCTCTCATCTCATTCTGTCTCTCAAATAAATAAATAAAATCTTTAAAAAAAATATTTTAATTCCCAGGTGTCAGCAACTGAGCTAAGAGTGGAAATTGGCTGTTCCTTATACCCTCCAAATATAGTACTCTCTATTACAGAGTATCTCAAATACCCAACGACACAGCTTTAAAGTTAGCCATCATTTAAAAATATCCATTTTCATTGGAAAAACTCATTTAGCAGATATCATAAATAGCATCATGAATTAGAGACATCCTGTCGTTCCCATTGAAATCCCTTAAGCCTAACATGAAGTGCACTCTGACACCAAATGATCCTTAGCAGCTCAGGGAAGGATACCAAAGAACATGAAGGTTGTTTGGGCCAACAAAATCTACTGTTAGCAATTAATGGATAGAGACTACCCCATTTTCAAACAAAAGTACTTCAAACAAAAGTACTAAAGAAATAGATTTTGCTCTTAATTTGTTCCTCACACCCAAGTGATTTTTGGTTTCTTCTGTCTCGTTTTTACTCTCCAAACCATTCTGCCAAATGCATGATTCCTTTATTAAGCCAACATTTACTGAATGTCTACTATGCGCCAGGCACAAAGAAGTAAATTACAAAGCCTCTGATCTCAGAGGGATTCTTTATTAAATCCATACTGCTCTTGCTTACTGAGTGCTTCGCACTGTGTTAATTGTTTTAGGACAATTAGCTCACTTAATGCTTATAACAACCTACGGGTATGGGAGAATTAGTACCATCCTAATTTTATAAATGAGAAAACCAAGGCCTGTGGAAGATGAAGAATATATCCAAATTCATGAATTTAAAAAGTGCAGAGCTGGCTTTGAGCCAAGCTACCTGACTCCAAAGGCAAGGCTCTCACTGACTGTGTTATAACCTTCTTTCAATACCTTGCTCACACTGGCTCTACTACATGTTCCCACCTTCATATTTACCCTGTGTTGTTTAGTTTCTCAACAAAATTGTACCTGTTTTATTCTTGATGGCAAACTGCTGGTGATCGTCCAACGATAAGCTTGCTTCCTCTCTATGATATTTTCCACTTGTTTCAACTGTTCAGTTCTCTTTCTACTACTCTAGAAAATCTTCAATCTCTATTAGTGAATACAGTAATCACTAATAAGGCAGCTGGTTAGGATTTGCTAAGGGAGGCAAGAAAAGGAAAAGAATGGTATTTCAATCAGAAGGGAACTGACCTGGTAAAAGTAGGGACAAGAAATATGATTCAAAGGTTGGGTAGGATCTAAAAAAGATGAGTGGTTTGAGATCGTAATTTTTCATGGCAATATTGGGGTAATCCACTGGTTCTTAAGCAGATCTCACTTATAAAAGTGAAAGACAGGAAGTTGACTTTGGTCTCTTTAAAACAATTACTACCGGGGCGCCGGGGTGGCTCAGTCGTTAAGCGTCTGCCTTCAGCTCAGGTCATGATCCCAGGGTCCTGGGATCGAGCCCCGCATCGGGCTCCCCGCTCAGCGGGAGGCCTGCCTCTCTCTCTCCCACTCCCCCTGCCTGCGCTCCTGCCCTCACGCTCTCTCTCTCTGTCAAATTAATAAATAAAATCTTTAAAAAAAATAAAAATATAACAATTACTACCTTCTGTTTGCACTAGAGTCTTCAGAGTTGACCTCAGAGTGGACACAGAATATTACCATATTCAAGAAAGAAGTGAAACATGAAATTTTTCAGGTAATGCCATGTAGAGCCAGCATCCCCGAAGCATCATATTTGATAGGACACAGACATAAACTCTGAAAGCAGCCACGAGATACGTGTGCTTGATGATCTTCGTTCTTCTCTGAACAACTCTGTGTGCCGCAGCTAACATGTTTGATAGCTTAGATTATCCAGATGTTTCTGCCAGGCAAAGGAAATCAGAAGACAGATTCTCCCATTGACGTCTTGGTAGAGCATATATTGATATGCGAGGAGAATAACAAAACAGTGTGCCCTAGGGGCTAGAGTTTAAGAGCCATGTATGTCTTGAGCAGACCTAAGTGTTCTGAATCTAGATTTTAATAATACAGCAAAAAGCTGAGTAAGGATACAAACTTTTCAGTTGGAAACCTGGATTTAAATCCAGTCTCCACTGTTTACTAGCTGAGTGATCTCAAGTGCATTGCTTGACTTCCGAAAGCCAGCTTCACCTTGCACCATCCATAAAATGAACACAACAATATCTCTTTCTAGAATAAAAGGAATAGTGTATGTAAAACATCAAAAAGAGTTCCTAGTTCACAACTGTTTATTTTATGCCTTAACGAGAGATGCTAATATAATCTCTTTCTCTTTTCTTTTTTTTAAGTTCTAAATAAAAGAAAGAGGACAGCAAACCTCAATTTAGAATTCCAAAGCTTCTCTGGAACTTTTTCACTGAACACTAGGTTTACTTTCCCTGGAGTCTGGGGAGCCAGGTGAGACCAGCAGTGGACCAGACCTCAGAAACACCATGTCAGGAAGCATTCAACTCCGTGACACATATCGGATCAGGGCCAGTTCCCTCAGGGCAGGCACCCACCTCCGGGATATTCATGAGGCCTCTGGAATTTTTGATGTCACTAAGCTGAGCTAGATACACGTACAACACTCCACAGGAAAAAAGTAAAACTCTGCTTTTGACAAGAAAAGAAGAACAATGTTAAATCTTTCCTAGTTCCACTGAAATTAAGACACAGCCCTCACAGCCCCCAGTTCTCTAAGCTGTAAACCCTTCCGCACTCTGCCAGGAATGCTTATAAGTTGTGACTCATCTTGCAGCACCCATTAGCAATCTTCAGTGCTAACTTGGTACTTTCAACATGGTAAGTGCCTTTCCACCCTGTGAAAGAGCATCCACTTTCCCTTCTACTTACTGTGAGCTGGAGGAATTTTATTGTTGTTGTCGAGCTTCGCTATTTTACCCGAACTACTGGAGAATCTCCAGCAAAGACCATTAATAGCTGCTGCTTAGCAGTGTACGAAGAAACAAGGTCTTACCTCTTTCATCTTCATTCCCTGTAGCAATGCAAATGATCATTGTTTCAACTCATATTTCAACTTCATCCAAAGAATGTAAAGTCTTGGCCAACTTCGATTTATTATACATATTGCATTTGATAGATGACCATCTTCAAACTGAGAAATGGGGCTACTGGGGATGGGAGATGTCTTGACACCAATCCACACAATAAAATCGAGTTGCTTTTTTGAAGAACAGAGAACCATGCTGTCAGTACTTTCAGTTTAATATCAGAACCCTACCAGAAATAAAATTCTAAAGTATTTTCTGTTTTTTTCTTTAAATGACTCTATTGTTGAGCATGTTTTTGATAATCTCTCTAAACATTTAATAGGTGAGAAGGAAAGAAGGTACAAGTGCAGTGATAACTAAGATTTTAAGGTGCACTTTTTTTTTATCATCAACATTGTTGTAAGAGAGAAAGAAAATGATGAGAAAGAGTTTCAGTAAAAATAGGTTAATCTCAAAGTTCCACGCTTTCAGAAATGGAGCTGATAGAGAGAGAAAATCACTTGTATTCCTAAGAGTGTCATTAAACCTGTGGAGGAAAAGAATATACGGTTTATGAAAACAAAGATTAAAAAGAAGCAATTTGTGGGAGAAAATCTGAATAGATAGAAGACATACTTCATAACCAAAATTGGCAAAGAAAGATGATAGTCTAGCATGCACACAATCATAGATAAATAAAAGGAGGATATGAGTGACAATAAAAAATGAGATACTCCAGATGGAATGAAGGGAATTAATGACAAAGGAATGATGAGTCAGTTGAGACATGAAATTACAATTAAAAGAAGAAAAGAAGTCCATAAATAAATGACCTGGTATTATTTTCAGGATATTTTCATTTTTAATCTCAGGCATCAATAAAGCTAAGAAAGAGTAGTATAAGGGACTTAGGAATTGTTTCAGGTAGAACTTTAGTTCTCCTGAAAAAGAGATGGAGGGAAAAGACCACTGAAAACCCCTTAATGAGAAAACAGTCTGGTTTCACTTATTGGATATAACATCATAATCAGATATTATAGAATGTTCTCAATAGCATTCTACTTACTCAGTGATATATTTTTCTTCAACACTCAGTGTTCACAATTAATGGATATTTTCCTCACTGAACAAGATAACAAGACATTTTCCCTGCTGAAATTACTGTGTATCAGTGGATGTTTATTGAATGCACATTATTGACTTTAGCTCCTTCATCTACTTTGTCTGTTCCTTAAAACAACCACACATTTACCTTTATATATAAATAAAACAGACAGAAACAGAGAGCTGAAGAAACTTGATAAAAGCACACGGCTTGTAAGGACTAGAAATCAAATCTGTATCTGTGTGACTTAGATCACTTAGTTCTTAAACATGTCTGGCAGGAGGGATTATGTATGTGTCATTGAGAGAGTTATTTACAGGAGAGCCACCACATCATTACTGCCCTATCTTTCCATTTATTGCCTAGTTAACTCATATGGTTATTACCTTAGCTCCATTTTGGAAGAAGACAGAGTAAATAAAAGTTCAGAATAGATAATAGCAAGATAAACGATAAGAACATTTTTTAAAATCTCTCTGGATAAGCTGTAGTTTTCTTAAAAACATTTTCTATTCCTTTGTCTACTCCTTTAATAGAGAGAATAGAATAAAATGCAGAAGATATCCTCTGTAAGTACTCTTTGAATAAATCATTCTGGTCATTCCTATTAAATTTCCAAAGCCTGCCATATGCATAACTAATAAAATTGATCTCCCGAGATTACAAAAATAAATAATAAGGCTCAACGAGAGAAGAAGATTGGAAAACAGTGAAAAACTGATAAAATAAACATGCATGGTACTTTAATAATAATAGGTAGCATCTATTGACATTTACTTTGTGCCAGTCATTGTTCTAAGAACTTTACATGGATTAACCTCTTACTGTGCATCACAGTCCTGTGAAGAACTAGGCCAACCCTTATTAAATTCCTGAGATTCAAACTTTGTTTTAAATAAACTTTTCATGTTAGAATAGGCTTGGATTTACAGAAAAATGGCAAAGATAGCACAGGGTTTTCATATAGCCCATACCAAGTTTTTCTTATTATTAACATCTTATATTAGTATGTGTAGTAGTGAGGGTTCTCCAGAAAAGAGACCAATAGGATAAAAATAGATGATAGATAGATGATAGATACATACATACATACATACATACATAGCTAGATGATACATGGTTTGTTATAAAGAACTGGTTCATGTGATTATGAAGGCTATAAAGTATCATGATCTGCCATCCACAAGCTGGAGACCCAGGAAAGCTGGTGGTGTAAATTCTAGTCTAAGTGTAGGAGAAGAACCAGGTCCGATTTTAAAAAGTCAGACAGAGAGAGTAAATTTTCCTTTATCCTGCCTTTTCTTCTATGCAAGCCTCCAATGGGTTGGATGGGACCCCACTGGGATTGGGAAGGGACATCCACTTTACTTAGTCTACTGATTAGTATGTTAATCTCACCCAGAAATACCTTCATGGACACCCCAAAATAATGTTTAACCATATATCTGGGTACCCTGTGTCCCAGTCAAATTGACACATTAAATTAACCATGACTTAGTAAACCAATATTGATTCCTTATTATATTCTAAAGTCCATGCTTTATTTGGATTTCCTTTATGTTTAGCCTAAGGTTCTTTTTCAATTCCAAAATTTTATCCAGGATACCACATGACATTTAGTTATCAAATCTCCTTCGACTCCTCTTGGCTTCAATGGTTTCTCTGACTTACCTTGTTTATGATGAACTTAATTTTGACAAGTTCCAGTCAGCTATTGTCTTTTGTGACCTACTATTGGGATTTGTCTAATGTTTTTTTGTGTGTGATTAGACTGGGATTATGGGTTGCTGAGTGGAAGAACACAGAGGCAAACTACCGTTTTCACTGCATCATATCAAAGGTACCGAATATCAAAATGATTTATCACTGTTGTTATTAACCTTGATCACCTGGCTACAATAATTTTTTTTCAGGTTTCTTTTTGAAGAAAAGCTCTATGCACAGCCAACATTTAATTAGTGGGAAGTTATGTTTTACCTCCTTGAGATCAGAGTAACTACATAAATAATTTGGAATTCTGCATGAAAGATTTGTCTATTCTCCACCATTTATTTATTTATTCCATCATTTATTTATGTCACTTATGGACTCAGGATATTTATTTTATACTTTGGGTTATAATCCAATGCTACTTTGTTTTGGTGCTCAAATTGTTTCAGCTCTAGAGATTTGGAGCTCTTTAAGTTGTCTCCTTTGTTCTGTACCTGGATGTGAAGCCTATTAAAAAATGTGGACCTCCCGATGCCTGCTGACCCTAAGAGTTTCTCATTCTCACACTAGTCGACACTCAGGTCTCACAGTTCATCCAAAAGTACTATTTAAGTGCTCCTCCAAGTTTATTGCTTCATTGATTTCTGCTCCAGGTAAGCAGTTGTGGTCTCTGACTCTCTGGATGAGCCTGTCTCTCCAGATTCTGGATGAAGTTGCCCTGCAACTTCAGTTCTCCCTGATGGGTCCAAGAAAGTAATTGATTTTCAGTTTGTTTAACTTTTTCATGTGAGCACAGAAGTGTGGCCTCTGAGCTCTTTACATTTCAAAGCAGAAGCAGGAAGTATTCAACTGTCTTTGACCTACCATTATTACTCTTTTTTTTTTTTTTTTTTTTTTTTTACAGATGAGAAAAAGGGTAATACAGATGATAAGTTTGAAGTCCAGAGAGGTCACATAACTTGCCCAAGGTTATGCTTTGGGAATTGCTGAGTCGTGGGATAAACTCAGTCTGATTCTGGTGGTCAAGATCTTAACTACTATATTGTACTCCTTATGTATCATATAACATAGCACTATTAAAGATGTGAATACAACTATGTTGGAGCAACAGAAAGGAGGAATTCATTTTAGGAAATAACACCATAAAGGAAAGCCTCATGAAAGAGGTGACAAGAGAGCTGGTGCAGAGAATGAGGAATTTAAAGGGAAAGGGAGGGTAGAGACTTCTAGGTAAAGGAACAACAGGTATAAAGGCATAGAGACAATACAAAGAATGTCATCTGTTCTGATTCAATTGTTGAAACAGAAGATATATGTTCAGGACACTTATAAATCTGAGGACAGGCCTTGTGCCTTGTGAAGTGCTGTCCCAAGGACTGTGTGTAGAATTTATAATTGACAGAGAATAAATAGAGTCTTTTAAAGAATGCATTGGAAAGATGGCCCATTGTATGGGGCGCCTGGGTGGCTCAGTTGGTTAATCGTCTGCCTTTGGCTCAGGTCATGATCCCAGAGTCCTGGGATCGAGCCCCGGGTTGGGTTCCCTGCTCAGCAGGAAGCCTGCTTCTTCCTCTCCCACTCCTCCTGCTTGTGTTCTCTCTCTTGTCTCTTTCTGTCAAATAAATAAATAAAATCTTTAAAAAAATAAAGAAAAAAAGAAAAATGGCCCATTATAGGTGACAGATGGGTGGCAGGAACTTAGTTGTGATACTTTAACTGTGGCAAGAATAAAACATGAGGGATAGGTAGTTATGTATGTGGCAGTTTATACGTAAGTTTGATTCCCAAAACAAAAATAGCAAAACAGGGTCTCAAGAAGCCTTTTCAAATCTTACCAACCTCTCTCTTCACTACTTCAGGTTTTCGTCAGGTTCTTGGGTAGATGTCCTTCAGGTGAAGTTTTCTTTCTGGTTTGACTACTGACATCACAGATTTAAATTTATAATAAAGCTACTGTTTACTACTTACCTAATCATTATTATGATCGTTTATATTAAAAATGTCATGTTAACTAAAACTACATTTGTATTTAAAAATAACAAGTACCGTAATCTCAAAATATTCCTATGTTAAATGCTAAAGCATGGTCATAATTTCAGGAAAAGCAATTTAAATATAAACAACAAGCAATGCACTTATAAGGCCCTTTCTCTCACCCAAGGACATTTGTTTTGAATATGACTTAAGATAAACACCATGATATATGTAAGATGGAATCTTATCTCAGCTTTTCTCTAAATTTTTTAAGTTTCAACACTGTGCTCCCCTCAGCGTTCTTCCAGACTATATTTCTGTAGAGTGATTTATGGCACATAGAATTTTGTGTTCAATTCTTTATCAGCTGGCTACTACATAGACACTCATTTTTCTCCATGATTTTCATACTACTATTGCTATTAGCATTGTAGAGTTTACCTGTATATCCATGCTGACCTCAAACAAAATTGAATCTCAAAGGGAAAACAATAATTGTTTGCCCCCTCTCATCTTGTACCTTTTTCCTCCCACCCTTTAACAGGAAGCTTAATACTTAAAAATATTAAAAGAAAGCCTACTGCCTAAATAATTGAAAAGGAAATATTCCATGTTCTGGTGTTCAAAATGTAGGCTAGCATAAAAGATATTAACTCACTTACTTTTGGTAGTTACCAATTTATAAGGAGAAGAAATTCCATATGATAATTTTAAGCAGATTTCATTGCATGATTTTCAAAAATTATAATAGGAGGAGTGGGAAGAAAGAACTATCCTGAGCTAGAAGTCTATTGCCTGCTCATTGTTTTATAGAACTGTCGGAGTAAGGGACTCTGACCCCAACTTTTCAGAGATAATGAAACTAAGGAAAGGTGAAAAACCAAAGCTAGGTAAGAAGCCAAAATCAGTAACCCATGAAAGGGAGCCGAAATGAATAACCAAACCAAAATAAGGTAAAGATGGTGAGAAGAGATAGATATAAAAAACAGGAGCACAGGAATGATAAGCCTGGGCATAAAAAAGAAAGAAGTTATCTACTGACTACTTTTAAAACACTGAGCACCAAATTAAAAATATAGAAAACTAAAACAAAACAAAGCAAAAACTGCTGAATTCTCTCTGTATATCTGTCTTTGTCTTTGTCTCTGTCTCTGTCCCTGTCCCATTTTGGCATATGTGGGAAATGCTCATTTGCAGAAAAGGAAGCCATATGGCCCAGCCAAAGCTCAGAGGAAAGCAGGATTTCAGGCTCCATTGGACTAGCAAGACTAGATGCACAATCATCGTTAAACAAACAAATAATAATAGCCGTTCTACTAGCAATGTAAAATTTAATTAGTTTATGTTTTTGTAAATAGCAAGTTAATTTTAGTGAAACAACAACGAAAAAACATCATGAAGCAGAAAAAAATCTCAAATGACCAAAGACAATGTTAGAGACATATGAATAGTTTTAAACAAGGGAAAGCTCTCAACATGTTACTGTATTATCCAGTGTGAAATAAGTTTGCTTGATTGATGAATAGTAAAGTTTCCTTAATGACTATTCTATAAAATCTACACGTAACATATAACATACTCATTGCATAAATAAATATTTAGTATGTCAAACATAAAATAGATTACTAAAGTTGATTCCAGGCAATTTAATAAAACTCAAGGAAAGCATCCAAATTAAGAAATGAAATGGATAGAGGAAAAGTTGTAAAAAATTTAAAGAGATGTGAACATAATGGGTCAAGCAGACTTTATCTGCTCAGAGGATTTTTCAAGAATAAACCTATTAAAAAAATAAATTTACTGCAAATGTTACCCTACACTTTCTGTAGTTATAATAAAACTCATTTAAATGAATATTTGATAAATGCATAAATGAATAAAGATGAAATGAATAAATGAATGGAAAGGGAACATAAATACTAAATGGTGGAAATTAAATGAATAATTCTCTTGAATAAATCAGCTTCATGTGAGTTTGCCAGCATTCTATATAGAGTAATACCATCTAAAATGCTAATTTTGAATGGATCATGGTAACGAATTTATCTACACAAGAAGTATATAAATTTATGGCTGTAATCAATATACTCTAAATACACTTCGTTAAGTGCTCTGTCCTTTAAGTGCCTTAACACATTATATTTAAATGATATTTTCTTCACCGAGTTAGATTATCCAACATTTCTTTCAGTCATTTTTTAGCATAGAGAATACTTATGTTCCAGGGAATAAGACAAATCTTTCTCCATGGGTTTTCTTCTCAGAACACTAAACATATTAACCTAATTACTCTCCTCTATCATTCTTCCTTTAGAACCTTTCCAATTGTCCTTTTATGGCTACTTTTGATTACGTTGGTACGAGGCATATTAATCCTCATCCAGGCTATGGTGTAGAATTTAGGAGAGGGAAATGTTTTGTGTTTGTCTTTTGAGTGACCAAACATTTTTGCTTTGTGTTATTTCCTAAACGAATCATTTAAAGGGGGGATTGTGCATTAAAAGAACCCATTTTCCAAACATGAAGAAAGGTGACTAGAATTACTGGAAAATAAAACTTATGAATATTTTATAAACAGGGTTTCATACATTTATGTTTGTGGAGAAAAATCATCTCTTGAAGAACAAAAGTCTCAGATCCTGCTCAAAGGAATAGCTAAGCGTCACATGTGGTTAGAAGAGTGATTATTTAGAGTTAAGTCAGTATTTTTTATATCCAAGAAAAGTTGGAACAATTAAAAAGATATCCTCTTTTTTAAAACTTTCAACGTTAACACAATTTATTTGTTTAAAGTAGATTGATTTTAAATAGTAGAAAGGTAAACATTGGCCTGATTCACTTTGAATTGTTGCCAGATCCAAATAGTAGCCTCAAAGCTTAAGAATTTTAATTCTAGGTTTTAAAAAAAAAATCTTACAAAGTTCTAATTATTAATCCAGCAATTGAAAGGTATGTACTTTTTGAAAAGGTACCAGGTTAGCTAGTGGGAAACTCTGTCTCTGTGCCAGATCTGCATTGGCTCTCTGTACAATTTCAACACATTTTACAGGTTTTGTCTAAATGTTCCAAGTGAAGAATTATGTACATATTTTTAAATCTGTTGTCTTCATTTGCTTTTTAAAATTGTATTTATTTTATTATTCTAATATGATATTAGTACATAGAAAAATATATAGCCTTTATAAATTAAAATACATAATGATGATATCTCTTTCCTTGAATACCTCCCGATTTAAGAACATCTCCAGTTTTTGTGCTTTCACATGTGTATTCCTCCTCACTGCTTTCCTGTGCCTCCCCCACATTTATCATTCTGTTGAGATTTCAAAAACAGTGCTATCATATACATTTATATCCCTAGACGATAAGTTATTTTTTTCTTGCCCTTGAGTTCCATAAACATAATATATGGTATGTAGTTTTCTAGGACCTATTTTCACTCAAAATTATTTTTAAACCCAGCACTGTTTAATTAGTTTGTCAATTTTAATTTTGATACTCTGTTTGATACTCTGTGAATACACCATACTTTATTCTTCTGAGAAGATATAGTTTATTGGTTTTTAGTTCCTCATTCTTTCACTTAGCAAATGTTTATTGAACACCTATTAGTTGCTAAGCACTGTTTCAATAGACACACACACACACACACACACACACACACACACACACATGTTTCCCAGTCTTCATGAAGCTTATATTCTAGTGAGATTGAGTGATGTCACACATATGGAACAATTTCTCATAGAGTATCCAAAAACTCTAATTTATAAGATAATATAAAATATTAATATTTGATTAATGTTAAATATCTTTTACATGTGGTTGAAAACCAATTGTCACTCCAATCAGTAGTGTGTGAGTTGATCAATGTCTTCTCCAAATGTTGGTATTGCCAGACTACAAGCATCTGTCAGTCTACTGGGTGGAAAATAATATCTCATCTCATTTCAATTTTCATTTTGTGATAATGGATAAGATTGAACATCCTTTTATGCTTATTCACCATTTATATTTTTTTGGCAAAATGTGTGTTCATGTCATAAATCTCTTTTCTCATTGATGATCTTCATGTTGATTTGGAAGAGTCCTTTATGCATTCTGGATAATAATTCTTTATTGAAAATATATTCCCATTTTCTTTGTGGTGTCTTTCGGCTTCCTTCAGAAGTTCTTAATTTTTAAGTAGACAAATTTCTCAAAATTGAATAATAGGTGTCTTTGTAAATTGTTTAGGAAATCTTTTCCAGTCCCAAAGTTATAAAGATATCCTCTCATTTTCTGTAAGTATTTCAGTTTTTCCTTGAGGTTTTTATTCCATCTGGAATAGACCTTTGTATATGGAGTAAAGTAAACATTACTTATTGTTTTCTCCATATGAACAGTGAATTATTCCAGCATCATTTAACAAAAGATTGATGTTAATTCCTAGGAATTTTCAAAACCATCTTTGCCATAAATCAGGACTGGAATAAATTACATTGGTCAATTTTTCTATCATTTTCTTACTCTATTGAAAGTAAAGTAAATCTTGGTATTTCTCAGGGAGACTCACCTGGCCTTGCTCCTTTCCATATGTATCTTGGCTATTCTTGGCCCTTTGCTTTTCCATATATTAGAAAGAAAAATATTTGGGGAAATTTCTTTTGAATTACATTTAATCTATAGATAGACTTTGGAAGACTTGATCATCACTATGATAAATTTGTGAATTTCTCTCTGTACTTCTATTAGTTTTTCTTTATATATTTTAACCAATTTTTTAGATACACCTAAGTTTGAAGTCATTATGTCTTATGAACTTTTGTAAAAATGTAATGATACTTTCCAGCCTTAATAATGCTTTTGTCCTTAATTAATTTAAAGCATATGTATCGAGTGTTTTAGGAACTTGAGATGCGACACAAGCTAATAAATAGAGCATCACACATTTGGACCATTTCAGGTATTTCTTTATGGCTGATTTCGTATTTCCTGTGTAGGTAGTGAAGGAGTTCCAAATACCACTCTAAAATATTCCACTCTGGCAGTTTGACTCTTTTGAGTTGAAAGCACTTGAAAAACAGCAGATGTAAGAAAAACACTCTAACCTCCCTTCTTTTTCTTAAAAAGAAGGAGATGGAATTTCCATGTGAAAAATGTCCTCCCAATTGCAGAAGAAAAGTAACATTCTTATCATCAAGGATGGAAGTTGAGAATGAGAGAATTCTACACAAACAGACTTTGTTAAAACAGTTCTTTTATCTTCCTTTAGCTTCTCCACGTAGTTTACCTACTTTTCCACAATTGCCTCTCTTTGTTCAACCTAATATAAAAGCATGTAATTTTCACCATTTCTTTGGGTCTTCATTCCTTTTGAAGTCTCCTGTGTCACATAAAACTTGCATTAGGTAAATTTGTATGCCTTTCTCCTGTGGATGTCTTATATCAATTTAGTTCTCAGGCTCTACTGAAAAAAAAAAAAGCTTTAAGAATGTAAGGTAAAATTTTCCTCTTCAACAGTAGTGAGGGATTAGCAGTAATAAAAATCACAAGGGGTCCTGAGAGCTTTGTTAAGAACACCAAACTTGTCTGAAAACTGTCTATCTGGCTTAGCTGTGCCTCCATACATGTCACTGTATATGTGAACAGGGCTCATATCACTCAGTCTCCTCTGTTCACCCAGGAAAAATCAATCTATATATAAATTTGGTCAACATTATTACTTGGCAATTCTGCATCTGCACCGTTTGTACCTTGCTAATGGGAATTTTCTTAATAAAACTTGATTTCTTGATTTTCTTTGATATCCATATTCTTCATTGGGGCCCCCTAATGGCCCCACTCCCATCTCCAGGGGTGGTTCTGATAGGCTTAAAATTAATTCATCTCTTTTGATAATAATTGGTTCAGAAATAGGCATGTGATTCAATTTAAGTCAAGGCAATTCAAGGCAAGATTTTTTTAAGGTTTCTAGAATGGCCTTTTGTGTTCTGGAAGTCCCTAGGGTGGGTGTTGTAGGGAACTTTGTTCTTCTTCTGGATTTTGTTTTAAACAGATGTGTGATTAGACCTGCTGTCATTATCAGAATGTCAGTGTCTCAGGGTGAAAAGACATGAAGGGGAACAGATAGAAGAAAATAATACAGAAATAGAACAGGAATCATTAGATTTAAGCCACCCCCACTGTTAGACCTTCACTCATGGGTGCCTAGGAATTTATAATTTTTAAAGGCCATTCAGAGTTGTATTTTCTGTAGAGTGATTATTCATCACAATTTGTCCCAAATCAGGTTGGTTAATGACTCTTGTCCCAGTAAAGTTACAGTTGTGCCCCTTTAATGATCAAAATTGTGCTGGTTTGGATGATAAATTACATAGTGATCATGATCTACTTCGTGTGTTCAACCAGTGTGGTAATACAGGATCTTGCCCTCAGAAGGATGCTTGTCTTGGGGTTTAATGCTCTGAGGTTGTGTCTTAAAATTCATAGTAATTTTATCTTTAACCTTGTATATTTTAAGTGAAGCCCAGTGATACAATGGACAATGACCGAGTTACTTGGAACTCATGCACATTCTCCCCTCTTAGCACCCCCTGGGGTGGGTTCTTGGCCATCTGCTTCTAGCTTCTGCCCAGCAGCTGCTGCCACCATCCACTCTTGGCAGAGGGTTGGGATAGAGATGGGGGTGTTGAAATCTGGTGCAATAAGTTTCAAGACAGGCCCCAAGTACCTGTCAGGGTCTGCACTCCTGAGTTTCTCTGTGCCTGGAGAAGTGTAATAATAAATAGAAAATTACCAACAACAAAAACACCATGACATGTGAAATAGAGAATCCTTGGAAGAAAGGAAAAAACATTTTGTTCTTGTTTTTTGGACAACGAACACTACATTTTCATTTTTCAGTGGGCCCTAGAAATTATGTAGCTGGCCCTGGCAGTCATACCAATATACACCTGAAGTCATACCATGTGACACAGTAGATTCTGTATCCATCAACCTCACAATAACCAGACAAGATCCCGGTGCAGACCTCTATGACATTCAACCGCGAAGTTACTATTCACGTAATACTTGGTATGAATGGCCTTTGAATGGCAGCCCCTGGAGTTATATAACATACCAGCATACTGTCCTAAGATACATGTACACAAAAGTATCCTTCCTAAGAAAAACAAGGTAGAAATAATAATTATAAATCTAAAAAAATGTTCTTTGCTTCCATATAGGTTCTTTTCAAAATTTCCTTAAGGAGTGAGTGACGCTTTTGGTTTTATTCAATTAAAAAAATTGGGTGAGGCAACAATTTTAAGTTGTAAACAGAATTTATCTTGAATTCTTTACAACTTGAAACTATTATGAACTTATTTAAACATATATTACTATTCCTGAAATACACTTAAATTTTTTTGTGACTATAGATGGTATAGACACTTTGACAAAAGTGTCATTATACCATGATCATTTAACAACTGAAGAATTCAATGCCACTAGAATTAGATTTTTATCTATTTTATCTAATTAAGTATATGTTGAGTATTTAATTTTATTTTCAGTGGATCACCCATTGATTTCTAATATTTTATATTTGAGAATGTTTAAAATTCCCTATTTTTACTAATATATGAAGTATATATTACTTACATATGAAGTATATATTACTTACATATGAAGTATATATTACTTACATATGAAGTTTACTCATTTTAATCATTTTGAAGATTTTTTATGATCAGGTTGGGGGAAATGTTCGTTAAGTCTTCAAAAATTTACATACCTTCCCCAAATCCAGAAAGATCAAACAATAACCAAAAACAAAACAAAACAAACAAACATCCTTCTGATTCTTTATAGGAAAGCTGTCTTTATAAGCAAATATACTATGGTTTTGTAGTTTTGAGTGAGTAAAATATTTATTTAATAAAAAATAAAAGAGAGAGGGAAAAGATCGCAGGAGAACTTGTCCTTAAGGCTTGCTGCTGCTCTGCTATGAATCAACTTGGAACAGGAAACTGTTAGCAGTGTTAGAAATACATAAAGCCTGCTCCACATGATATATGCTAATTGAGTTAGAGTCTCACCTCACATAATTAATTGGAGAATGATAAGGGTCATTAAGTTTCAGGATTGCTGTATATAGATAACAGACAGAACTACAGAAAGATGGGGCAACAAGAAAATGTGAAACAGGAATATGCCTGGAATGGGGAAAGCTGAATGAATTCTGTATGGAGGTTTTACCAATAACTTCATAAGTCATCAAGGGGAGCCTAAGACCAGTATTCCCCTCCCCACTCTTAAAACCTCCCCTGCATTTCTTGTGTCTTGATAGGCATCCATCATCCCTTCTTTTCTGAAGAGAACAAATCAGTCAACTTTTTCCATGAATAATGTAAATCTTCTTGAGTACTATATCTGGAAGAGTAGAAATTCTTTTTGAAATACCAAACAGCTGGATTAAATTTATTTTTTAAATGTGTATTTTAAAGAAAGACACATATAGTTCAGAATAGGACAACCTAGAATTATTGAAATTTACTCACAGTTTAAGTTTAGTTTATCTATAGTTTTCCATTGTTTGGAATAATGTGAATAGAAACATCTCTAGAAGCAGGAAAGCCTATGATTGACATTTTTTGTAAGTGTTAAAGACTTTTTTGAGTTCTACTCTTGATTATGAGAATTCAGCATTTATATGTGCATTTCATAAATCCCCATAAGTCTGAAGGATTCTGGACTGAACACAAATATAGTCCCCCTTGAAACACTCTGTCGATCTAGGCACCTTGTATTTAGGTACTTCACATAAAAGGAAATCAGAATAGGAGATTAAAAGCTCTAATTCTTTGATCCAAACATTAAAAAATAAATATAAGGAAATTAAAAAATCCTAATTATAGTTTCCTAGTAAATCTTTGAAGTATAAATATGAAACCTACTTAGGAAAATTTCTATAAAAGCCTTTCAAAATACAGCATTATGGCATATCCAGTCTTTTTTAATTCTTGATTTTCAAAATTATTATTGTTAAAATAACCTTTCACAGTATATTTGAAGTTTCATTTCGGGAACTATCATTGCTCTCTTGTTCAGTTCTATGACCTAGAGCCTAACCAATTTCTGAATGAATAAATCCATTTCCATTGAAAATACAGGTTTATTTGTCAATAACAGAATGATAGCAACAAACTTGCAGGACAATTTAAATGCAATAACAAGAGTGAAGATGAATTAGAGATTTTTTTATTCATTTAAATATGAGAAATGAATGAGAAACTGATGAATGTTGATGTCTCAGTTTGATATTTATGAAAACTAATCCAGCAAGAATATGAGCATTGTTAGTTTTGACATCTTCAACATTTTGTTGTTATTTTAATTTAACAGAGGTTTGCCAATATATACTAGGGAAGATTGAGTACTCTGGTTTATATTTATAAAATAAAGGAAGTCTTTCATCATGTTGACATAATCAAAATTACTTTTAAAATGACTATATTTTAAATCTAGTTACTAAACACCATTTACATTCATTATTTGAGAAAGATTTTAATGAAGATGAAATTTTCAGCGTATTAATATAGCATACAAAGGACATAAAAAGTTGAGTGTATTAATGTAGCATGTAAAGGAAATAGGGCATAGACCTCTTTCAGAATATTTCTTATTTAAAAAGGTAGCAGGATTGCCACAGCTCCCTGTCATTTGGTCAGCTTTTTAAAGAAGTGATGATGTTTAAACACTTTCATGGATGCCAAGACTCACTGTTTAAATATTCAGCTGTAAAACTATTGACTAAAAATGACACAGATGCTATTTCTCTTCTCTCGAGTGTATTTGATTTATAAAATTAACGAGTTAAAAGTGAAGTTTTTTTTTTTTTTTTGGCCAGGATTTCATAATATAAGCAGACACTTCACTTTAAACCTTGTGTAATATTTTTTGCACTTATCAATTCCTCAAATAAAATTTTTGCATTTTCCAGTTCATGCTATTCATGTAGAAAAACTTCTTTTAAATGAACTCAGAAGAATATTTTAATGACATTTCTATTAGAGCGTAGAAAACTTGCTTATCAGTTTCCTGTCCTGATTCTTTACACATTCAGAAAGTCTCTGGGAAGAATAGCGTTTACAGAAGAACTATGGGAGAACAACATATTCGGAATTCTGAGAGAACTACCTTTCCCTTAATATCAGGTCTGCCAAAGAGTAGATTAAATTACTATAATTACAGAAACAAATAAGCAACACTATTTAGTGATTATGATATAAAGTCAAGGCTTCTACAAAGATCACATTCCTTCATATTAAAATATCATTTTGTAATGTGTAAATTCACAGAATTGAGTAAGTGGGCACTGATAATTATTTCAGTCACTGCCCCATAACAGTGATTTTTTATAATGCCTTGATTCCATGATAAAACCTAATCAGAATTAAACTTAAGGAGTTGAAAATCAGGGATAATTATTTGCATTTGGCTTCTATAACTAGTTGATTTAAAACTGCTAGCACAACACTGTACACAGCTACACCAGGGCAGAGGATAAGATGTCGTTACATCCATTTGGCCCACTCCTTCTTATATATTCATTAGTTGAGAAAACTATTTTTGTACATAACTCAGATGGAAGTCGCCAGAATTTGTCATTTGACCCACAAACCCCACTTCAAACTCTCTAAATTTTACTTATCTAAAATAATTGATCTCATATGTTACAGTGTTCAGTAACCATGTGGCATGTAAATAAAATGGGAATGTAGACAAAATGTACATCATGATCAGATAATTACATATAATTCTGGGATTACTTGTACAGGAAGTGTATCATTAAAACATAAACAATAGTAATGATACTGTCATAAAATAACTATATATTATCCACATTGTTAAAAATTTCTTTAAATTAGGAGAGCTGAGATTATGAATTCCAACTGAGTATCGGTTCAATGAGTGTTTACTCTTACAGATGCATCCACATATGATTGACTTGTCCATCAACAGATAATTGTTCATTGCCAGTTCTGGAATCTGAGTGATGATTTGAATTTGAATCCAAGCTTAGTCACTTACAAGATATGCAAGTTTCTTAATTCAGTTACATTCTCAGATTTATGCTCTAAAATGGGAAAAATAATACTTAAAACCTTTTAAGAGGTGGTAGAAATTGGTTTAAGAAGATAAAAAGGTCACTAACACAACTACAGACATATAGTATGCTTCCAAATAATGGTAGCCATTTCCACTCCATCCCTGACCCCTGTATATTCCTGGGCAAAGATTGAGTCTTACTTATTTCCATATCTCAACAATATCTAGTTAAATGCCTTGTACAAGAGACAGATATGTGTTGAATTAACCTGAACCTGAAACTAAGGATGAAAGAAAATACCAAGATAATTCAAGAGAAAATATTTCCCTTGGTTTAATTATCTGAATATCTCAGGTGAAAAATCTATTTTCTTTTCTTTTCTGGTCTGAAATATCAGGTAATGACCTAAATCCTCCAATTTGGTTTGTGTGCAAAGACTCAGTCTAAGATGAATATTTATGGTTTTCCTTTAGGAACTAAAGTGATTTGGCAGTTGTTCAATTCACTAGATGTGCTATTAAAACAGCATAACTGATTCAGCAATTTCATTCAGGTGCAGGTTTGCCTAATGTTGCAGACCTCCTGCAATAACTGGGAAAAATAAATAGGAAATTCAGCGGTTACACCAGTTATACAGTCATTAGAAATAGGCTCCATAGTGACTTGAAGTGATTTTCTTAATTGTAATTTCTCCCTTTTTCATTATACTTGAGTCTTAAATTATAACTGACTACCTTCTTTGAGCTCTTCATGACAGGCCTCATGCAGACCTTTAAGTATACATAAAGAAGAAAACAAATGTTAAATCTCTTCCTCACCTAAAATACAAGTAAGGACAACACACCATTAGTCCCAAAAAGGAGTCAGCCGCATTTACCAAAAACCTGTTTTCCTCACACTTTTTTTGGTAAATTTTTATCTCTATCTTGAAGAAAAACATTTCCACCCATTAAAACAGTGCTCACCTTAGAGTTTACATATCACATTACCTGACAAACTGTTACAATGTAAAACTATAACAACATACTTCATCAATTTAGATTGTAAATATGCTCTCATCTCTTATATTTCTAATGCTTAAGAATCCACTGGTATTGGTTGTAGGAAGTCTAGTATCTCTCTTCACCCATTCCTCCCACATTATTGCTTATGAATCTGGTGCTCAAGCCATCCAAAGATGAAGGCAAACTCCTATTTCTGTAAGCCAGATGGAAAGTCCCCTACTTGAGATGTTTCTCATGACAATAGATAAGGCTCCAGAAACTTGGAACGGCCTCGTCCCATATTCATTTTTATAATCTACAGTGAGCCTCTGAAAGTGTCCCCAGACTGGGGATTACACATAATTTTCTTAGGGTCTGATCTGCTTTTCCCTGTTCTCCAAAGTAGAACACAGTATGAGGCAAGTTGAGCTCTAAAGAACTAAGCCACTCCCAACAAAATGTTAGGGTAATGCATTAGCCAGAATCACTAGTTTAGACTCTCCTTTCCTCGTGGGATTATTTTTAAGGGTCCTGATCAGGCTATGCTGGTTACTACAATGAGTTCCTACTTTTGAAATTTAGGAATCAGGGATTGAGAAATTTAGCTAAATTGATCCAATTCCTCTTCAGATTTGTATTCCAGAGGTTTCATAAAGTGATAACATCTTTTGAATAAAGATAAATGTTATACATTTTACCCTGTTATTTGGTACATTGGGTCATATTTTATGTGATTTTGATTTAGGAAATATTCAAATAATAAGTATTGTTGTCTTTGAAGAGATACAAATTCAAATTTTAACATACTTAAGAATTGGATGATGTCAACACTGGTAGACAATTGACTACATTTCTGCTATTGAACTATGGTAGCATCATGGGAGCTGTAAGTAGAAATAACGCCATATTTTTTTACCAAAATTAGTGGAGAATATCCTCTCCCTTTTCCTTGAGAATGGGTTGGACTTAGTGACTCAACAACAGCAAAAATCTCATATGGCAAAAGTGATAATGTATGACTTCTGAGACAAAGTCATAAAAAGCACTATGGCTTCCTCCTTGATCTCTTTCTTAGATTGGTCTCCTGGGAGAATCCAGGTGCCATGCCATAAGGGTACTCAATCAGGCCCATCTCACATAATGAAGAACTGAGCCTCCTGCCAGGAGCCAGCAAAGAAATGAAGCCACATGAGTGAGCCATTCTGGAAGTAGATGATTCAGCCTTAGTCAAGCCTACAGATGACTTCAGCTCAGCTGATATCTTTTTTTTTAAGATTTTGTTTATTTATTTGACAGAGAGAGACACAGCGAGAGCAGGAACACAAGCAGGGGGAGTGGGAGAGGGAGAAGCAGGCCTCCCGCCGAGCAGGGAGCCCGATGCAGGACTCGATCCCAGGACCCTGGGATCATGACCTGAGCCGAAGGCAGACACTTAACGACTGAGCCACCCAGGCGCCCAGCTCAGCTGATATCTTAACTAAAATTTCCAAGAGACCTATAACTATGAACCAACTAGCTAAGCCACTCACAAGTTTTTTAACCACAAATTGTGAGATAACAAATTTTTAAACACAGTAACTATGGAAAATCCTATTAAATTCATGGGCAACATTTCATGTAGTAATAGATAACTAATATCTTCAGAAAGTCATCCCTTACATTGATTTCTACCACTCTTTAACTACTTATCCTAAATTTTGACAAATAAATTAGCTGGCCAATTGATGTTCAAAAAAAAAATTTTTTTTCAGAATCATTTACTATACTCTGCATGGTAGGAAAATCCCTAACAGGCAATTGATTATGACCTTTGTTCGTCCTGCCCCTAAACTCATCTGCACTGCTGATAAACTAATAGGGTTCAATAATTTGTCATAGATTTTTGATGGAATAAACTTTAAGGGCAATCTACTGTAGCCTACCAATTAGCCAACCAATGACTAAACTAAAACATCCATTCCACCACTCATCTGTATTTGAACTCACAATATCCAAAAAGCAGACTTCTGTCTATAGGCATCTCTTAAATTTAGAAAGCCTTCTTTTACATTAAGTTTTATTTCATTTTTTTTTAGTATAGCTGACACACAATGTTTCATTAGTTTCAGGTGTACAAAGTAGTGATTCAACATCTCTATACATTATGCTATGCTCACCACAAGTGTAGCTACCATCTGTCACCATAGAGCACTATTACAATAGGATTGACTGGTTTTGACACTTTCAACCTAGTTTACATTTTGAGGTCAGCTATACAGAACAAATCTAATTTTGCTTCACAAAACAACTCTTCCCTTTAAAATCCAAGAATGAAAATCTATTTTAACATTAACATTAGTCAAATTCATTCATTCATTCATTCACTTACTTAACAAGATCTTATTGAATCCTTACCAAATGTAAGGATTCAAATGTAAGTCATTCTGATAAAAGTTTTTAGAATTCAATGATGCATTCAAAGACATTTTAGTCAAGAAAGGGAGGTAATATATGTAATTCAAATCATTGAATTGTCATAAAGTAATTATTATAATAAGGTAATACAAACACATGATCATTTGCTACTTACCTCTGGGAAGGAAAGAGTTGACAAAGCAAGCTTAAGACTGCTATTCTTAAAAAGCCCAGCTTCTGTGACTAGCATCTGGGAGGCTGGATTTTGGGGCATTTGCATCATTCCCAGAACAGTGTAGTAGCTCACCACACTTAAACTATTTGTGTAAACAGTGTGGTTTATGCTGATCACCTGCCCTCTTTCTGAGAATCTGAAACTTCTGTACACGCTAGGTCAAGGGTGCTTATGTGACCAACCCTCAATAAAAACCCTGGCCAATCAGTTTCTAATGAGCTTCCTGGTAGACAATATCTCACACGTCATAGTCATTGCTGGAAGTCTTAAGCATGTCTACATGACTCCACTGAGAGAGGAGTTTTAAAAAGCTTGAGCCTGATTTTATCTGGACTTTGCCCCATGTGCCTTTTCCCTTTATTGATTTTGCTTTGTATCAAGTCAAGCTAACACACCATTTTTTGTTTATACATTGGCACATGGAAACAGCAAAGATGGGATGAAGATGGGACTACTGCTTTTCATAGCAGTAGTCGTGAAGCTGGAGACACTGTCTCCACTTTTTCACTTTTAGGTGCTAAATACCAAAACTGAGAGATGTGCCTCCAGAGAAAACAGTATTGATAAGAGAATGTTTTGAGTCATGGTCCCTAAACCAAAGCTCTGACTTACACCAGCTCACTGTCTTCTTTTTTCAATATTCTTGAGCAAGTGCCTGATCCAGTAGAAAGGCCCTCATAACTAAGTTATGAACTATTTCTGTTTACTTACTTATAAAATAATATAATAGTACCTACTCTCCTAAGTTTATTACGAATAGTAATTACAAAATAAGAACAAAGTGATTCAAACTATTTCTGTAACATCTAGAGAGTTCAATAAATGTGAGTTATTAATTACTATAGAAAACTGAAAAGAAATACAAATCATTCTCAAACACAATAGGGAGACTAAAAGAACAGAGGAAAAAATAGAACAGTTAAATAAACCATCAAAATAGCAAAAAAAAAAAAAAACAAGGAGAAAAATGAGCTGATAAGACTCAGTAGGTCAGGAAAGGAATAGAAAAACAAAATAGTCATAACAGAAGCAACCAAAAGTACACAGAAAAATACAAATGGCAGTGAAAGTAATAATCAGCTGAAGAAATCATCAAAGTAGTAAGGGACGAAGAATGCATATATAAAAATTTAGGCAATGATAAATATGAAAGATAGACAAATGAATTCTAACACATACAAAATTGTGTTTCTAAAAAAGAAAATGGAAAAAAGAAACAATAAAATATATATTAAAAATGATATAGAAGAAAAATTTCCTAAACTAAAAACTTTAATTTGAAGGGCAAAAAGATACACATAGTAATAAAATGTAAGACATATCTTAGTGAAATTGAATAAATTCAGGAATAAAGAAAACTGTAAGTAATCCAATGAGAAACAGAAATAAAAGCAAGAAACAATTAGACCATTGTTTAAGAAGTTTTAAGGCAAAAGGAAATAACTCAAGAAATATATACTCATATAAATTCCTTTGATTAAAAGGCAAGAATTGGGCATTCGTAAGTATGCCAGAGTTGGGGGAATATAGCAGTTGAGAGTCTACCAAAGTAATTTTTAAAACCAAAACACCTCCTTGGCTGGCCTTTGAAGTGGATTAGGGGCTGTAAGAACTTGGTCTGTATGGTGGCACTACCAAGGAAAAGGATGCATGGTCACAACCTTGTTGTAGAGGGTACTGACAGAGAAGAAAGATATAATATGGGAAAGGGAAGACTAGATTGAACCCAATATTGGACTGGAATTGGATGTACAGGTGGAAGCTTTTCTTTTACTTACTTCATTTTTTGAATGGATAGTGTTACTACATCCCCAAAGGCAAAATTTTTCAAGTCAAATCCAAACAGGAAGTCATATTTCCCACTTAAGTGGGTGGAATATAAACTTCTTTTTCTTTTGTTTATTTTTAAAAGATTTATGTATTTATGTATTTATGTATGTATGTATGTATGTATGTATTTATTTAAAATAATGAACAGGGAGAGGGGCAGAGGAAGAGGGAGAGAGAGAGAATCCCAAGCAGAGTCTTTGCTGAGCATGGAGCCCCACACGGGGCTCAATCCCATGACCTTGAGAGCATAACTTGAGCCGTAACCAAGAGTCTAAGGCTTAACTGACTGAGCCACCCAGGCGCCCCATACTTTTTTTTCTTTTAAAGTAGCAGATCATACAGGTTAGGCAGAAAGCATAAATATAGGACCATAGAGGGCCTCTCTGCAGTTGAGAAAACATATACATACTCAATTCGTAGAGATTCGTGGTAGCTTAAAAAACAAAGAAATAATAAAAAAGGATATAAAACTCATGGAGTATTTTAAATGCTTACATTTAATATATTCATGCATTTAATATACACAAATAAATCAAAGTACAATGAAATTTTGTTATCCACTAGATACTTTGAAGGTTTGTATTAAATATAAAATTAGATGCCTAAATTTGAGGTCCTGTGAATGTGAGATTTGGGCTAAATGGATCTCTTTAACAAAACAGAAAATACAGAGATGCAAATTGATGCAGTTGAGCCTAGATTCTTAGTCAGAAATTTGCATTATTGGAAGATGCTAACCTTTGTAGAAATCAATTAATTTTTTCAGCCAAACTAATTACAGCAAACTTTAAGCAATTAGGTTGTTAAAGAAGAAGAATTGTCTGTAAATAAAAAGTAGAGGCTTTGAAACCACCAGTGTTGATCTAGTGGAAGAGAAAAATTGCAGTTCATGTAGTAGAGGATCAGTCAAACGTGAAGAAGAATCCAAATCAGACCAGGAACAGAGACATCAGCTAAGTGTTGTCAGTAGTTCCTGGTTGAGGGAAAACAGGATATTGGTATCAGATCCCAAAAAAGAGGATCCATTTCTCATCATATACAGTTATGCTGAAGTTAAATGTCATGTAACATTAATTCTATCATTATTTTTTTTAATGGGTGTTTATTTTCTTAACTTCCCAAGTAAACTTCTTCCAAGTATTGTAGAATCTGGAAAGATCTGAACTGGATAAAGACTAGCTCAAGAATCTGTTACTTCTAACACATTTTCTCAATTATTCATCAGTCCCAAATAATAGACCAGCCCTTCCCTTATTGATTCACTAAGTAAACACTCATTCAAAACCTGGGACCAAGAAATTAGCTAATTACTGTAATTGCAGAAATGTACAAGGCACATGCTTGTCCTCAAATGACCCAAAATAATATCTCTTGTCCTGGGTTAGAAATATAAACCATGTGCTATGGAAGCACAGAGACTACTTAACTTAAATCAGCATCATCATAGAGGTCTTCTTAGGGAAGATGACATTTAAAATGAATGTTAAACTATGAGAAGGGGTCATGGGGCAGAAAGGAAAGAACATAATACACAAAGATGTTGAGGAGTTAGAGCCTGACACTCTTTGGAAGCTGAGTATTTTAAAAACTTAACAATTTGAAATGATAAATAGAGGCCAATTCACGGAGGACCTTGATTAGCAGCTAAGGATTCTTTTTGCTTCTCATGTACTGAAGAAAGGCTTCGATGTGTTTTGGAAGCATTGCTTGTTAACACCTTTTGAAGGAAAGCACAGTGAGAATTTTCATGCACTTAGCCCAGACAAAGCCCAGACACAACGTGGCAGAATTTACCAAATCACTATGACAAACACTTGGTTTCTATCTACTTCATCCCCAGATATGGAAGATGAGCTCTTACTGTCAGCCTTGGCTTCTGGCATCTCTTTCTCTGGATTCCCAGAAATCTTCCCGTGACTTCAGAACTCTAAAATCTCCAATGCACATTTTTTCCTGACACCAGTGTGCTGATGAGAAATTAAGTGCCTCTATCAGTACTTGTGTCTTTGGAGGCGGCCTGCTTTCTGCACCAGATAGTTTAGAGACTTTCTTCACTGGTTTTTCTGAAATTTCAAAAGGACTTTTCATAGGTTATGGTCGGTTCCATGTATAGCTATTTCCCTAGCTCCAAGAAAAGCATGACATTTGGAGGGCCCATGCAATCTGAACACTTGTCTTTCTGTACACAGCTCTCCTAGTTTTTCATTCAGTAAATCTTTGACTATAGCTAAATCTCAATTTTCTCTATGATCTTATTTTGACAATCTTTTAGAAGTTGTTAGACCTTCTGGATTTACCCTCTGTGCCACTGAATTTTTACTCTTCATATCTTTAGTTCCTTTTCTTTTATTTTGTAAGGTAAACTCTACCCCCAATGTGGGGATCCAGGACAAGGGTTGCATGCTCTACTCACTGAGCCAACCAGACGCCCCATTTTTTTTCTTTTATTTTTAATCTATAATCTGGAGATTGTCTCAATTTTATCTTCCAAGTCCTTATTTTTGACTTTTCAATTCATGAATATTTTAATTTCTAAAAGCATTATCTTGCTGACAACATGAATTTAAATATTTTATTTTGAATGGCCTTTCATCTATGTCTTCACTCTTTCCTGTGGTTACTCTTTTGGTCATTACAGTCCTTCTCATTTGTTCTGTAGGTTTCCTAGACAGCAAATTTTTGCCCATTTTTTCTAAAAAAAAAAAAAAGGCCTATGCTATTAAACTTGAGAGCTACAGTAGCTTTTCTCTCCTTTTGTGTGAGTAAGTTTGTTTGTTTTTCTTACCACCATCTCTTCCTTAGTGGGAGGTCTGACTTGGAGCTCTGCTTCCATGGGAGGATTTATGCATTAACTTTGGACCTTGCTTTGTTTTTTGTTTGTTTGCTGTCTTTTTGTTTTTTGTTTTTTTTTTTTTCTTCTAAATTTTATATAAATTCTAGTTAGTTAACAAATAGTGTAATATTGGTTTCAGGAGTAAAATTCGGTGATTCATCACTTACATATAACACCCAGTGCTCATCACAACAAGTGCCCTCCTTAATACCCATCACCCATCTAGACCATCCCCAACCAACTTCCCTACATCCACCCTCAATTTGTTCTCCTTTGTTAAGAGTCTTTTATGGTTTGCTTCCCCCTCCCTCCTTCTCTTTTTTTTTCCCCCTTCCCACATGTACATCTATTTTGTTTCCTAAATTCCACATATGAGTGAAATCACATGGTATTTGTCTATCTCTGACTGCCTTAGTTTACTTAGCCCAAAACATTCTAGCTCCATCCACATCACTGCAAATAGCAAGATTTCATTCTTTTTGATGACTGAGTAATATTCCATTGTATATACAGCACGCTGATGCTTATAGCAACATTATCAACAATAGTCAAACTATGGAAAGAGCCCAAGTGTTCATCAACTGATGAATGGGTAAAAAAGATAAGGACTTTACTTTTAATAAAGGAGCAGGGCAGCTGACTGGATCACACTCCCTGAATGCCATGCCCAATACCTGTCTCTCCTCAAAAGCTTTTGCTTGAGACTAGACATAGACTACTCAAGAGTCAAAATGGAACTGGAAGCTATTCCAGAACCTATTAAACTTGGGCCTTGAAAGACTAGTTTTTATCTTCCCATACTCTTCAATTTTCTGATTATAGCATTAGCCTTGAAATCTTAGCTATTTGTCTCCTGAGATTTAATGTCCACCTTCTTAAAATTTAGGAGAATGCCTGATTTATTTTCCTCTCTGGTTATCTTTTATAAACAGAGTGAAACAATGGCATGATTTCAGTGCTGTGAATAGAAATCAATTCTCCTATCTTCCTCAAGGAAAGGAGGAAATTAGTCTCTCTTTTCTATCTCTGCACACATTTGACATTTGTTTTTATTTATATTTATGAATACATTATATATTTTGAATTTGTATTTCTTTTTATATAACGTATGTTCACTTTAACATGTATGCTAAATTTAGAATACTTTCTTAGATTTAAGAATTCTCGGTTTAGGTAAATTAGACATATATCCAATAAATCTTTCATAAAGATTAGTAGATGCATTGAAGAATAAAATATTAGCAACTGGTTCATTTAACAGGCTTTTTGGAAACTCTCATGATTTATTACTATGGTCTGTATTTGAGATTAGTATGAGAGATTTGAACTAAAATTGTAAAGGAATTCCTCAATCATACCAGTTCTTTATCTGATGTCAATAATAATAAAACTTTGTAAAATATCAATCTTTCTCTCCAGACATTGTTATAGGTTCCACTCATTTCTTTTATCCTTAGATTTTCGTATTTTTCTCCTTAAGAATTTATGGAAGCCATTTATTTGATGAGCCTATTTTCAACTCTACTTTTATTTTCTTTGCATCAGTAATAGAATCATTATTATTCTCATCACCAAGCTCTAGTTTATTATCTGATAAAAACAAATAATCCTCATACTCAATTTTGGATATTTGATTTTTCTTATTTATGTTCTCAGTAGGCATATTCTCTTCACTTGTTAGAAATGAAAATTCATCCTTTTCCATAGGAGAATGATCATTCATCTCATTAATCTATCTTGATTACCATTTCTGCCTTCATCACCGAAACCTAAGATATTTGGTTGTTACTTTTATCATTTTAATTAGTTACTACACATCGTAAGAGTTTCTGGCATTTTCTGATATTTAATATACATGTAGCATAAGGAAATATACTACCAAATGAACTGATGTATAAACTTCAGCCCTGAGAGTTTGGGAACTTGAAAAGGATAGAGACTTAATTGGGTTATCTTCTTCTATTTAAATGAGACCCAAAGCATGCCAAAGATAGAATATTTACTTAAGCTTAAGCTTTATCCATTCATGGGGCACCTGGGTGGCTCTGTCAGTCAAGCGGCTGCCTTCAGCTCAGGTCATGATCCCAGGGTCTTGGGATCGAGCCCCGCATCGGGCTCCCTGCTCAGCAGGAAGCCTGCTTCTCCCTCTCCCTCTGTCTGCTGCTCTACCTACTTGTGTTCTCTCTCTATCTCTGTTAAATAAATAAATAAAAATCTTAAAAAAAAAAAAGCTTTATCCATTCACCACAGTATAACGATTTGTCCAACATGTAAGAGGTTTATGAACAATGAACTTTCTTTAACTGAAAGCAAAATAGCATTAAGATCTAAATGAGAACTGGGGCAGGGGGAGAAGAAGCGGGGGGGGGGAGAAATGGTAATTTTATTAGTATCTGAAATATCAGCTTTGAAAACAGAGCATTCATCCAGACAAATTGATTCCACCAATATCTTCCCTTCTGGCATAGGCTGATGGGCTTGCAACCCGGTTTGTTTGTTGCTGAAACCAACTAAAAGATACATTTAACCACCCTAGAAGAGATATTCAGTGATGTAATAAAGAATAGGTGAGAATAAGTGAAATTGTTGCATTGAACTATAGAACATTGTTTCTAGTTGCCCTCTGGAAAAAAATCAGTCATGTGCTCTGGACAGGAGAAAGATAGGCATTAAGAAGAAAATTTTTATAATTCCAAGCATAAGATTCCAAGAATATGAGTCAATGGTTTGAAAAACTTTTAAAAAATGCAATTTTGACTACAAAATCAGGAAGAGGAAAAAATTGGAGTGCTTTTAAACACACACACACACACACACACACACACACACACACACACACACTCTTCAGTCACTGAAGCTCTTTAATAAAGAAAGAATTTTTAATATAGCAGGATCACAAGGTTTACTCCAAGTACATGTCTTAAAAATATAAAGAAAATATACTTCTGTTTATGGTCAGTGTATTGTCAACCAAACACAATTGCTTTTACTTAAGAAATTATTTTTGTAATAATATAGATGGGGATATATGAGAGAAAATGTTTGCTGAGAAAAATGTTTATAAGGTACTATGCAAACGTAAGTAGAAATATATTTATTATACTATACAGATTTTACTGCTTTAATAGTAAATACTATCATCTCTAATAATTATTGATTTGGTATGTTCCTACAAGATGATGCTCTTCACACCATCGTCATCAGTAGTTTATCAAGTTATTTGTCTAAAATTTCTCAGCAATTGAATCATGCAGCACTCTCTTACTTAACTTTAGTAACTAGTCTTTAAGATTCTGATTTTGCCATTGTTGATATGGTTCCTGGCAAGCCTATGTGTGTTGAGAGCTTCTCTGACTCTCCTCCTCTGGGCCATTTTGCTGTTCGTGACATGAGACAGACGGTTGCTGTGGGTGTCATCAAAGCAGTGGACAAGACGGCAGCTGGAGCTGGCAAGGTCACCGAGTCTGCCCAGGAAGCTCAGAAGGCTAAATGAATAGTATCCCCAATACCTGCCACCCCAGTCTTCATCAGTGGTGGAAGAACGGTGGAAGAACTGTTTGTGTCAATTGGCCATTTAAGTTTAATAGTAAGAGACTGGTTAATGATAACAATGCATCGTAAAACCTTCAGAAGGAAAGGAGAATGTTTTGTGGACCATTTGTTTTGTGTGTGTGTGTGTATGGGGCAGTTTTATTAGTTTTTAAAATCAGTACTTTTTAATGGAAACAACTTGACCAAAAATCTGTCACAGAATTTTGAGATCCATTAAAATAAAAGTTTAATGAGGGAAAAAAAAAAAAGATTCTGATTTTGGAATCTAGAAATATAGTTTCTAGATAATTCTAGATAAATTATCTCCTGACATGCTTATGAATAACATGAGTGAATGTGGATGGAATGAGCATGCCATTAGGTAAATTTGTAATTTCTGATTCCTGTATTCAAGTAGTGCTGAATAATAGACAGATGGTTAACTGGAAAGTGATTTTTACTACTCATGGTAGAATCTGCCCTCGGTTCTGGCCCGTTCAACACATATTTTTGATGTGGATAATGACCGTGATAGCAGGTATTTCAAATGTCACAAAGCTGAGAAAGATAGTTTATATTTTGGATGACAATACTAGATTCCAAATAAATCAAAACTTACAATATTAAAAATAAAAAAACAAAAAATATTTTCATAAAGCTAGAAAAATTTTAAGATATATTTAAACTATCATAATAAAAATAATAATTTACAATTGAAAAAATACATTAAAATCTAAGGAGAAAAATATGACTCAAAAGTTTATAAGAAGAAAAGAAAGTTATTGATTTTGGTTGACTGCATGTTCAAGGTAGGGTACATTATCTCTATACTATGTAAATACCTGTAATTTTTTTTTTTAGTAACAAATTTTCTTCCTTTATTGAAGGAACAACAAATCTATGAGTCAACCATTGGGCCTAAACTTGGCATAGAAAACATGTAGACTTGTTGAATCACCAAATATTTGTACTATTGTATTAAATACTAGGAGCCAAAATTCTAAAGGGATATTGATAGATTGAAGGTGTTACAGAGAATGGCAAATTTTATTAAGTAATCAATTTATTCATTCAACAAAAATTTTATAAGTCCCTATTATGTACTACTTCAATCTGATGATAAGTAAGACAGATATTGGTGGGGGCAAGTATTAGATAATTACTTAATTAAATTTACTATGAAAGCTGCCGAAAACAATTACAATATATTGTAATGTATATAGAAAGTCCAGATCATCTGGCATTCACTGCAGTCTGCTGAAGGGTTCATTTGGGAATACGTGTTGCCATACTAAGTCTCTTCGTAAGGTGTAAACCCTTCACCACTTCAGCTGTATGTTTTTTTAGTGGTAAGTGCTGTTGCCGGTTCAAACTATGGCAGTGTCTTCCATGCCCAGAAGCCAGTGTTTTGACATGACACATAACCAAGTGTGTCATCGAAGGCGGAACATCGCTTCACAAAAAATGAGAGGGACATAAAAGGAAATATGGAATGGGAAGTAAGATGGAAGCTAGAAGTTGTACCATGAAAACACAGAAAGCTCTCCAGGGATCCAAGGTATTTGTAGAATGACTCATTTTGGGTAAGAGATTAATGAGGAAGGTGTTCACTGTTACTTTTTAAGAATCTTCCAAGAAGCTGGCACAGGCTTCACTCATTATGTTGGATAAATAATAACACACAGTTTATGATATCAGGGGTTACTAAATATGCAATCATTACATTTACTCTTTTACTATTTTTCCCAAGCTTATTAAGCTCCCTTGGTTTAGGCTATTTAATATTTTCCCCAAATGTTTAGGATGTGTTCAATCTAAACTGCAATGAGATATAGTTAACTGGTTTTACTTCTTCACATATCACCATACAAAGTATGATTAGCATGAGGGTGTAGCTGATAATCTTTATCCTATATATTAGTAAACTAAAACATTTACCTAAATTTGGATTTTTAAAACATCTATGTAGATAATATTTTCCTCCTGCATTTTATCATGCATTACACTGTATGAAGAGATGCCCCACAGAACACCCAGCCTAGGCGTACAGCAATAGGCTTTCTGGGATTTCTCTGTTACGAATATCCATGATTCTGTGAGAACTGTTCTTACACCCTATCCTCTCCAGTAAGCTACACACACACACACACACACACACACACACACACACACACACACACACACACAATGATTAGCTACTCCATTAGACTGAATTGTGAATATAATTTGATGTGCTTTGAGCATGTTGCAATAGCATTATTAGACTTTTTTTTTTTTCTATTCTCAAAATCAGGAAAAACCTGTGCTTCCCCAGAGTAGGTTTGTTTCTGTTTTATGAGCACTGGTCTGTTTGCCTTTGCAACATAGAAGGAAAGGCAAGAATCTGTGGTCAAACTCTAGCAAACATGTTAAGCATTATGAAAACACTTCTGCACATTCAGTTTGCCCTTGGCTTACCTAGGTTCCATTCCTTGCTCAGATCCCTTATTTATTTAGCTTATCCTTTAGTACTGCACTTATTTTTATAAGCAATCTTAAATCTTCTGCAGAAGACAGAAGACACAGTGAAAGAGAGATAATGACCATGATTGTGAATTATCCCTGAAAGCATAGTTACTACTGTAACAGTTGAGGTAAGAAAACTGCTTCTAGGAATAGCACACATACTTTATTTAATGCCACATGACCTCTCTTGTTATTAAAATGCTACTGTCTCAAAATTTTCTAGAAAAATATGTAATATATGATATATGATACATACACATGGTATAATATATAACATGACATATGACAAACATATTATATACACATATATCTTGTGTGTAATATATTATATGCCATATAATTTATAATATATAATCATATAATACATGACATATAACATAATCCCTAAACTAAAATATATATAATATACCTTAACAATGTAATATGCAAAATATGACATATCCCTCTATTAGAGTGCATTCTGTGTGTGGTTTGTGTGTGTGTACTTTTTTTTTTCATGGCTTCTCAAAGTATGTTTGAGAAAATGGTAGAGAAAACAGAGGGCAGGTAGGGTTTGGTGGAATTCTCTAACAACACTGCAGCCTGGAAGAATTGATTATTGTGTGAAATGAAGCTGGAAGAAACAACAGTTGAAGGCATAAATCAGGCACTTTTCAGTGTAACAATTTCTTTATGGCACCTTTCTAAATGTTTTTCTAATCTTAATTATGATTTCTTCTTTGACTCATAAATTACCTAGAGGTATTTTTTCCCCTGAATGAATGCCTTTTTCTTTTCTTTTTTCTTTTCCCTGGTATTCATTTTTTTTCATATTTTTCTTTTCTTTTCTTTTTTCTTTCCCTGGTATTCATTTTTAACCTATTTGCACTCTGATCAAAGCATATTTGTATATACCAAAACTTTTAAAAATTTAATGAAACATTTTATAAATATATTTGTATATATAAATATATTTATAAATAAATATAGTTGTATATATAATACACACAATTATATAGTATATAGTATATATGATGTGACCACGTACATCACATATCATATGTGCATTTGTAAATGCATGGGTATAATATATATGTACCATTTTATATAGATAATATAATTATATATATGTGTATATATATATATATTTATACACACACACACATACATATACACACACCCAGGAGATATATATATATATCTCCATTAATCTGTTAACTTGATGGTAGAGTTCTCAATTTTTTTCCTTGTACATTTTTTAAATTTTACTTAGGCTATAAAAAGTTCATTTAAGTTTAGATGATTATATCTTATAATGATCTAAAGTTTCTATCATTATATAATTATATTTTTAATTCCTTATGTTTTAGCACAAATTCTATTTTACCTGATATTAATATGGCTATACCAAGTTTCATTTCATTAGTTTTATCTTGTATGATTTTTCCATTCATGTCTTTTATCCTTTTTTTCTTATGAGTTAAGTATCACACACATAAATAGTATATAATAATCTTTTAAATCATTTCTGACAATTTTCATTTCTACTGCCAGTTTTAATATCTTTATATGTATTGTGATTTCTAGTATATATGGATTTACTCCTATCATCAAATTTTAGGCTTTCTACTTGTTTAACTTTTTCTGTGATTTGCTTTCTGCTTTTCTTTTATTGATTGATTTTATTAAAGTATAATTGATATAGAATATTGTATTAGTCTCAGGTATACATCATAGTGATTTGATTTTTTTATACATTTCAAAATGATCCCCATGATAAGTCCAGTTACCATCCATCGCCATGCAAAGTTATTACAGTATCACTGACTATATTCCTCGTGTTGTACATTACCTTCCTATGACTTATTTATTTTATAACTGGAATTTTGCAGGTCTTATTTTTAAGATTTATTTATTTATTTGAGAGAGAGAGAGGCAAAGAGCGCACAAGTGGGAGGGGCAGAGGGAGAGGAAGAGAGAATCCCAACCAGACTCCACGCTCAGCGTGGAGCTGGACAAGAGGCTTGATCTCAGGACTCTGAGATCATGACCTGAACCAAAACCAAGAGTCAGTCTTTTAATCCACTGTACCACCCCAGGCACCGCTGGAGTTTTACAGGTCTTAATCTTTGCCCAACATTAATTAATCCCTGCCCTGCCCTTACTTTCCACCCAACCCCCGCCTCTTACCCTTCCGGTAACCAACGATTTGTTTTCTGTATCTGTGAGTCTGTTTCTGTTTTGTTTTGTCTCTTTTGTTTTTAGATTCTACATATAGGAGAAATCATGCGGTATTTGTGTTTTTTTGTCTGACATTTCACTTAGCATAAAACCCTCCAGGTCCATCTATTTTCTTTCTTTTCTATTGAGATTTTATTTGCTCCACCTGTTTGGAAGTTGAATAGTCAATATCTTATTTCTCTCCATAGTTTTGGCTTTCCTCTTCTTCAGACTGGCTTTCATTCTAGTTCATTCTTTTACTGAAACTATAGCTCTTTTAGGTCCCAATTTTGGATCTCCTGTTTGTACTTCATCTTCATATTGAACACAGGATTTTTTTCTCTTGCTTCTCACAACCTTGCATTATCCATCAAAACTGAATTTGAAGGTCACCAAATGTCGACCTCTGAGAGTCGGGGACCTGGGGCGGTGAAGGAACTGAGAAAAAGAGACGACAGTATAGCGAGGCACAGGGGACCCCGAGCAAACAGCCCGAGGTGCCGAGGTTTATTTTCCATACTCTTATATACCTTCTACTGTGATATAGATCTATAATGATTTACAGCAGGGGCGTAGTAAGGCACATTCCTCTATGTATACAGGATTAGTCAAGCATGTAGGAATCTTTAAAATAGAATAAAGGAACAGAGAGGGGAGTGCCCAGTGTGCTGTTTACAGCTGGCTTCCTATCTATAAAACATCTTCTGCTGCGTACTTTAGAATGTGTCCCAAGGGCATTTCACTCTGATCCTTTCCGGTTATTTTTAACCCTGCAATCTCCAGTTTTCTCAGAGATCTCGGAGTCTGAGCAAACATGCACCAGTGGTTGTTGTGGCGTTCTGTTTCCCACAACCAAATTTCCAAGGCCAGTAGCAGTACACAAAGCTATACAGAGAGCAGGCTTTCCTCCTCTTCGTTTTAGAGCTCCAGAGGATTCATTTCTGATGATTTAGTGAAAGTTTTGTATTTTTTTTAATCCAGGCTTGTAGATGATTTTCAATGGGACAAAGGATATCAAGTTTGCCATACTTCTAGAAAGATAGTCACTTAGGGGAATTTAAGAAGATAAACAAATAACTGTCAGTGCAGACTCAAGAGGATAACGTTAGGATGATCTGTATAAAGTACACATTCCTTCATACTCCCACTTCTAGAGTTCCAGGAGAGAATATTTTTACTTTGAAACCTTTCAGTACACTTTTTGATGGGATTAGTACACATTCTAATTAACCGTGTTTCAAAAATCTTTTCTTCCTTAAAATAAATGTGCTCTTTAAAGCTGTAAGATTTTCATGACTAGGTTTCATCCTGAATTCCTTTTCTATCTTAGACGCTCACTATTTATTTGATATGAAAAATACCTGATCTGAGGCTTACAAGAGGTCTTTAAGAATTCAATTAGCTTTTTTAATGTATTTCATGCATTTATAGCATCAAAGAGCCACAATGTTGCAAATTAATTTTGATTATGGTCTTCTTTACAGCTGTTAGTTCTAGGAAGGTATAAAAAGTCAATTTCAACTCAATTTGATTTTTGTATGTTCCAGAGAATGTGTAATTCTTAAATTTAAAGCAATAAATAATACATGTCATGTTCATACTTTAAGTGAAGACAGGTAAGTGCAATGGGTTTAGGACTATTTGCAAATGTTTTGCTGTGATTTAACAATGTAAACATAGTATTTCCGTTCCATTTAGCATTATATAATAGAGAATGCTATAAGATTTATGAATGGCAATGACAATAATGGCATACATTGCCTATCAATATTTTATAAAAATTTGATTGTAAGCAATTATGTTATTGTAGAAAATATAGGAACAAAAGAGAACAAATAACACGTACCACCTCAGAGTTGCATTCTCCAGTCCCAAATAAAACTGTTTACAATCATTTGTGAATTCCTCAGTTTGAGAGACAGAGTAGGGGGAGTCTCATGTACAATATTGTTGCAAAATAATTTCAAGTTATTTTTCAAAATATATTAGGATGATTGAATATGGACCTAATATCTAAAAACAATACTATGCTGTGATAATCAATATAGGAAACACACATATCCCTATGGTTCCATATCCTGAATTTCAAGAAATGCATATGTTGATTTCTCTCAGAATCCTGAGCAATAGTAATCTTACTTCTATAGGGATAAATATGGGGCAGTGAGTCCTGAGAGCATGGTGGGTGGAGAGCCAGGAATGCTTGCAATATTGAGAGCAATGAGCTAACAGCTAGTGCAAGACTTTGTGGGATTTTTCTAATTTTCTTGAAAAAGGAGAGTTCACATAAGAAATAGAAAAATCAGACTATTATAACAGAGAGGAATTTACATGTTATTGTATATCTAAACAAACATAATTTTTTTGCACTTTTAGTAGACATCCCTAGAATGACTTCAATAAAATCTAATTTTTAGAATATTTGACTTGCTTTTTTTAACTGCAAATTGAATTTATCTATGCCTTCCTTCTTCACTTGCCCTCCTGTGCAATTATTCCTCTTAAAACAGCTGGTTTTAGTCAATTACTGTACCTCAGAAAGCATTTTACAGGGGTGTCTGGGTGGCTTAGTCAGTTGAGAGACAGATTCTTGATTTCAGCTAGGGTCATGATCTCAGACTCATGGAATGGAGCTCCATGTCGGGCTCCCACTCAGTGGGGCGTCTCCTTGAGATTCTCTCTCCCTTTCCCTCTGCCCCACCCCCTACTCACACATGTGTGTGCACATGCTCTCACTCTCTCTAAAATAAATAAATAAATCTTTAAAAAGAGAGCATTTTACAGACATCTGTATGTCTACATGCATATCCACACCTAACTCATCTCACATTAACAGTACTTTCCATGGTTTCTTTAGTTCCTGCTCAAAGAGTGGTATGTAGATGTGCAAAATAAAGCATTAAAGAAGAAGAAAAAAAGACAAGACAGTAATATAGAAATAAGCTAGATAAATGAGTGAGAAAAGGAGATCATAGTCATGTTGATAGGGAGTAACTCAACTATATGAAAACAAAGATATTTGTGAAATGAGGCATGACTTCGATCTAAAAGCAAACATACAATGACTTTAAGAAAAATATCAGGTTATTATGAAATTACCTGCGTTGCTTGCTTCCTTGCTTAAGGCAAATAACAAAGACTATTATATAATTAAATTTGTGTTTGCTAGATAATGTCTTTGTTTTAGACAAAAAATGTGTGACATCATTACTAGTAGCTTATCTGGCTGAATTTGCTCTAATATAATTAAGAAGAATGATTTTTTAAAATTCTAAATGCATAATACTCATGGCTTTATGGCATTCTCTAGAACCTTGATTAAAAATAGCATGTCTACATTAAAAAAAAAAAATGATGAGAGAACATATTGCCGGCAGTTGAAACAATGAATTAGGTTTGCAACCATGAACCTTACAGTACCGCTACTGCCGAGAACATGCCCACCACTGGAGAGACTTTCCAATTCTTTCTTTTGGCATATGGGCAGCCATTGTCAAAATTAGCATCTCTCATTAGAGAAAAGGATGGATATATATGACATCTAGTCAATTATAAAAAAAAAAAAACACAAAAACACCTTTCACCTTTCTTATTTAACCTGGTATACTTTTATACATTCAGTAGACCACCTGGTCAGGTGTTTCCATTTTTCATGCTTGACTCTGATAAACATGTGTCTATCTGATGAAACCTGAGGACCTGGAATAGGCCTGTTCTCTCTGAGTCTTCTCCCCTTTGCCTAAACTCTCCACAACAATTCTCCTTTTACAAGACTTGTTTTCAACTCTGTTCTCTAAGGTTCTGGTATTCATTGATGAGTCTTCAAGAGATGAGAAGACACATGTAAGGGGGAGAGTTAGGAAGTAAAACTCCAGGCTTCCCATACCAGCTTCAATCCCACCTAGCTTACTTTTTATGCATTGAGACTACAGACAAAATTTTGTTATGGATTAAAAAACAAACAAACAAACAAACAACAAACCCACAAAAAAACTATACTGCTATTAAAAATTAAATAGCTTAAGAAAATTTTAAAATAAATGCATTCAAAATTTCTATTAAAATGTAAGCATTAGGTAGGAAGAACAGAATATCCTATTGAATACTATTTACGAACTCCTTAATAGGAGTAATTTGATCACATTGGATCAAGGTCTGACACAGACTGTCAATTTTGATGTCAGGGAAGGAAAGTTGCAAAGCTTTTGATTCATTCCATTTTCAGGAGGGTGGCTTTTGCCTAGGATTCATAAGCAACCAGGAGATAAAATAGAAAGAGAAAAGATGTAGAGAAAAAAAATTTGCAATCCATCAAGATTACACACAAGACCAGGTATATTTAAGCTGCCAAAGCAAAGTGCCACAAACTAGGTGGACTAATACAACAGAAATTTATTTTCACTTAAGTTCTTTTTTTTTTTTTTTCCACTTAGTTCTGAGACTAGAAGTCTGAATCAAAGTGTCCGCAAAGGCTATGCTCGTTTGACATCTGTAGGGGAATCCTTCCTTGACTCTTCCTAGCTCTTGGTGGTTTGTTAGCAACCTCTAGCTTATCTACATAACACCAAGTTCTGCCTTCATCATCAAATGGTGCTCTCCCATATCCCTATCTTTATACAACCATTTTCTTGTAAGGGCACCAATCATATTGAATTAGGAGCCTACCCTATTTCTAATTAGTACTTCACATTCTGAGGTACTGAAGTTTAAGACTTCTTTGGAAGCAGGGGAGAGAGAATAAAATTCAACCTGTAACACCAGGGTTCAACAAACTACCTATGGGCCAAATCCAGTCACTGTTTCAGTAAATCACACTTTACTGTAACAAAATCAACCAATTATTTTATGTATTGTCTATGACTGCTATCAAGCTACAACAGTAGAGTTGAATAGTTGTGACAGAGAATATAAGGCTCCTTAAAATCCGAAATATTTACTATTTAACTTTATGCAAAACGTTGGCTAACACCTGCATTAGACTAGAGCCAGCCTTCTGTTTGTTAACATATTAATAGCAGTGGAAGAGAAAGAGACCAAAAGAGAGAAACAGGGAGAGTGAGACACTGTGGATTGGATGAAAACACAACCGCCCACAATATTTTGTAGTTCCTTCCATCAAAACCTAGAGTCTATTTACCCACCCCTTCAATCTGGATTGAACTTGAAACTTGTTTTAATGAATAGAACATGGCAGGTAATATTGTCTGAGACATAAATTCTAGGCCTCCAGAGATTCTCCACCTTCCTTCTTTGCCCTACTTGGAAGCTTCCTTCGCTGTGGCTGGACTAGACTCTCAAATGATGAGACCTTGTGGAAAGATGGCCAGCCAATAGCCAGCAGCAAGCCTCCGGATATTGAATGAGGCTGTGTTAGATCCTCCAGCCCTGCCAAGCTCCCAGATGGCTTCAGGTGAGGAGGCACATCAAGAGAGATCATCATGAGAACCACCCAGCTGAGCACCATTCAACCCACAGGCTTATGAGAAATAATAAATCATTGCTTTAAGCCACAAAGTGACATGTTGGTTTGTTACACAGCAATAAATAACAGAGAGGCACCCAAACTTATGAATACTTTTTTGTTGTTGTTGAAACTTGTCTCAGCACAAAATACATCTGCTAGCTGCTTTGTGGTTCCGAGAAAATCAGAAATCTTCCCAGCTCTCCACCAGTTTGCTATTCCTCAGGGAGATGGATGTTTGGATTCCCCTCTCTCCTTAATTTTAAATCTGGTGTTTAAATCTTATTTTGAGGAGCTCACCAAATTCTTTAATATGGTACTGTATAATGCCAATATTTCCAGATTGTAAAGTAAAAACTAGGGTTGTTTGTTAAAGTTAATTTATGTTAGTGTGATCTGTATAAAATAATAACACTATTTCATTTTTATGCTAAGTGACTTGTGATATAATCCGACAAATAAATTTGTTTTAATATAATTTGAGCAAGGGCGCCTGGGTGGCTCAGTTGGTTAAGCGACTGCCTTCGGCTCAGGTCATGATCCTGGAGTCCCAGGATCGAGTCCCACATCGGGCTCCCTGCTCAGCGAGGAGCCTGCTTCTCCCTCTAACCCTCCCCCCTCTCATGTACTCTCTCTCTCTCTCTCAAAATAAATAAATAAATCTTTAAAAATTATATATATAATCTGAGCAAAAGAGTGTGGTGACCATGGCATTGCATGCATTTTCGTATACAGAATATTAAAAATCCACTTACATCTTCTCATAACAAAGAACAGATGAAATATGCTTTACTCAATGTGGAATGAATCAGCTATGAATTATGTCACATTTCAAAAAATATTTCATTAAAAAGAGTTGCAACTGTAGTAATTTTTCAATAGAATAAAGAATGTCACCTACTTACTATCCCCCAAAATACAGATGTAACAATAAATATTTACAGAGATTTCAGCTATTTACTTATTATTCTTCTTTCTGCCTCCATGAAAAAGATTTATATAGAAGAAATTTGTACAAATGAATAGTCCTTTGTCTGTATGTGTTTTCTTTCTTTTCTTTTTTCTTTCTTTCTTCTCTTTCTTTCTTTCTTTCTTTCTTCCTTTCTTTCTTCCTTCCTTCCTTCCTTCCTTCCTTCCTTCCTTCCTTCCTTCCTTCCTTTCTTTCTTTCTTTCTTTCTTTCTTTCTTTCTTTCTTTCTTTCTTTCTTTCTTTCTTTCTTTCTTTCTTTCTTTCTTTCTTTCTTTCTAGTAGATGGCTGATTAGTTAGTTTTATTGAACATACCATAGGGAACACTACAAACATAAAATACATGTTCTTAAATTAGACAGAAAACTTTCCATGCCTTCACTGAAGCTGCAATATAACATGGCAAAGACCTTGTTTGAGACAACTAGAAAGTTATTGTGACCTAACGAAGACAAAAGATGTGAAACTTACTAATACAGAAACAAGTCAGTGCTGTCCATTTTAGATGCAGAAGGCAAGAGGGAAGTGAATAATATCTGTTCTACTCCAGTCCTGATAACACTTTTAAAGTCCACACTTTGCTAAGAGTCACAAATCATGAATGTTAATATGGAGAATAAAAGGAAAGCTGTAACTTAAAATTGCAAGTGCCTATCTCTGTAACATACTTGATAATACTTTTAACCATTTTCATGCCTGGTCTTTTGTTTTTATTTCTCATTTTGTGTATACATAGGATATTTTCCAACTCGACTGTACACTTTTCTATTGTAAACTAAGGAATAAAGTACTAATAGTAAACTATAGAGCTCCCTTGTGAACATATTCACTCTACAACTCCTCAGCTAGCATAATCTTTTAACCAGTAAGTGGGTAACCACTGCATAATATAGCTCAATTAAAGGATTTCATTTTGGCCATTGCTTTTATAGGGAAAATGGATGAATCTATAGAAGTTGTAGCTGAAAAATAGTCAATACCTACTCTAGATCAGATGTCTCTACCATTTTATTTTATCAGATTACACTGACATTAGCACATCCACTGTTTTTTCACTTTATTATTTTATTAAAGGCAGAATGCGGCCCTCATGTAGCCGATTCATAAAATTCTAATATCTGTATTGCCACTTATAAGATATTAATTTTATGCATGTTACTTATTCCTTGTTAGCTTCAATTTCCTCATTTATATATGGGGATAATAATGTGTGTATCATAGATCCGTTGATGGTATTAAATGAAGTTGTTCATCTGAGCACATCCACTTTTCATCAAACAGCACAGCCCCAACAATCCATCTGTTTTCTACATCTTGCTTAACATAAGTTCTGAGGTTTTGGTATGCATTGGTATAAAAATAATGTTTACGTTTTGTATCAATAATGACTTATTTTAACTAATTTCTCTTACCAGTACTATTTCATTTATCCCAGGTCTTATTTCTTAAATTTATTTCATTTTGCAGGAGTATGTCCTAGAGTCATTGTTTCTAGGCAGGATGATGGTGATGATTTTCTCAGCCTTTGCATATTCATAAATACCTTTATATTGTCTGCAGACTTGAATTTTTGTTTGGAAGTGTGTTTAAAATTCTCAGAATCGTAAAGATTGTTCTCTGTTGTTTCCTAGCATTCAGTATAGTTATTTGAACTTCTGATGACAACTTAATCATTCTCTCCATGTACATAACTTGTTTTTTCTTCTGTGGAAGTTTTAAATGTTTTATTTCTATTATTGAAACCCCAAATTTCATCTGTATGTATCCATATATGCTTTGCTTATTTACATTAATCATGCACGCTAAGTTTATCCTCTGAATATGAAGACACACCTGTCATAAGCACTGAAAATTTTTCTCCAGTTGGGGCAATAAACCCAGTACCACTTCTCCTACTCTCTCAGCGGTGTTGGGGAGGGCAGCATTCATACAGACAACATAGAGCTGTCTGCGCATGCGTAGTGGTAGTCCTGATGTTTGGTCGGACTGACCTCATTGCCAGCTTCAGGAGTGAGTAGTGATTATCTTAGGTCATCACAGACACAGTGACTGGTTCAGAGATAGATTTTCAAACCAATCAGAGCCAAGAAGATGTAATGACAGTTTTCTTGAGGTTTCCTTTTTTATGGGGAGGGGGGAGGTACATCTTTATTGTCACTAAATTCTTTTTTTTAATTTTATTTTATTATGTTGTTAATCACCATACATTACATCATTAGTTTTTGATGTAGTGTTCCATGATTCATTGTTTGCGTATAACACCCAGTGCTCCATTCCATACATGCCCTCTTTAATACCATCACCAGGCTAACCCATCCACCCACCTCTCTCCCCTCTAGAACCCTCAGTTTGTTTCTCAGAGTCCATAGTCTCTCATGGTTCATCTCCCCCTCTGATTTCTTAAGGAGATCAACTCTTTCTTTTCCCATGGAAGTGTAAGATATGAGCTTAAAGTTGTCAGAGGTCTCCAGAAAGAGCCAGCAAATGAGATCGTCTACACAAAATAGAGAAAATACCATAAAAACATAGCTTAGGACTAAATCAAGTATGGAGGAGTGTGCTATGTTGACTTCATTCAGCCAGGCACTGCACTTCCCAAAATATTCTTCCTCTATTGCTGTGCATTGGAGTTGGTCGCAGAGGAAGTTTCACTACATTTTGAAGGCAAAAATGAAGCAGCACCATTACTCTCAGAAAACCACTAGGACCAAATATGATATAGTGCAGCCTCATGAGTGCCTGAGTCCCAACTTATTCTCCCTCTCCACCCTGTGTCCAGCTAGTCTTCTTGATTTGTAGCTCATACTCCCATGCTTGGACACAGACCCACAGAGGCTGTGGCTACCCAGAGATAACAAGTTCTCATGGACTGCTTCATTGCTCCCCTCCATGGTTTCATTGTGGTTGCTGAACATATATAGCTGATCACCTTTTCCCCAAAACTTCTTATTTGTCTACTTATGCCAGTGTTTCAGGAGTACTAGTCAGTGAGTGTTTCTCTGCTCCTTCTAATCCCCATTTGAGACCATCATTTCCCTAGCTGACTGCTGTGAGGTTTAATTCTATAATAAATAAATTATTCCTATAATACTCATAAGCAGCTCTGCTTCTGTGACTGCTATAGATATTAACAACAAAAGTCAACTTGGTTTCTTCAGGAGAATTTAAAGAAAGAAAATAATAAATCGTGAGTTTGGAACTTTAAATGTCCACGGTCTGTGTAAGTAATAGAAAGATTTTAAGACTGGCCTGAGCAATACCACACTTAGACCAAGCCACTGGGTCCCTTGTCCTGGGCTCTGTGTCTCTGAATCTCCACATATTGTCATAACTTCCCTGACAACTTCTAGGTTACCCAAGAATGGAATTGTCCCATGTGGGGTCCAGGTGCCAGATATGCCTACTACAATTTTTTCTAAGTATGCCTCCAGTGTCTGGGACTGTCTGGGACTGTCTGGGACTGGAAGAACTATTTAGGCAAAGCACCCTAAAACACAAGCTGGACCTTCTTGGGTCCCAGTTCTGTTTTTATCCATTGAGATGATGGTCAAACATTTATGTCATCTGTGGGGTCAAGCAGATGACTGTGAGGTCATCCTAGAGCCCTGTATCTGTGCGTCTGTTCTAGAAAGGTAATCTGAAGGGTGGATCATTTCCAGTTCACAGTTCTGTGTAAAGCTATACCACCAGAATGGTGTTGACATGCTGATTTGATATAATACTCGTATTGGACACAGGACAAATTTAGGGCTCTGGGTTATCAACATTTCTTTACTGATCCTTGGGATGAGCCACATCTCTGGGCTCATGCATCAACTCTCACCAGTGCATGTTCTGACCACAGTGCTGCCTCCTATCTATGTCACCTAAGATAGAAGTGATAATAGCTATCCTTAATCTGCCCCACACTGGCATTCAACATTGTCATCCTACCCCTTTCACAACTTGCACACTATGTACAAAGCAGTTCTCCAGAAGTAGTTATGCCTATCACCACAAATTATCAAGGCCATTTTTTTGGTAAAGTCCATGAGCCCTTCCGATTGATACTTTCTATTGCCTCTAGTTGCTATGGTTATGTCATGTTCTCCTAGGTCAGTCTTAAGAACTAAACAGATAAGGGACAGAAATTATTTGTGTGAATGGAAACTTTTTTCTCAATCCACCCATAGAGCCCTTGCCTATCCTCCTTGCTAATAGCAATTTGTGAAAAACAAGAAATATATTCTTGGAATACAATGATTGTGGCCCAGAAAGTTCATGAGAGGAAATTGTTGTAAGGTGAGCTGTTCTATTTTTTTACTATAAAGTTCCAAATGGTAAATTTAATATGGCCAGATATTAAATTATCAGTCACATTTCCTGCATATTCTGGTCGAGACTTGATATTTGTGGTCATTCTAAATAAAGCATAGTAATAAGTTTTGAGAGAGTAACTGGAAGCCAATAATCATGGGCAATAGTAGGAGTCCTATAATATCATGAGTTTAATGTAATAAGAATTAAATAAATGGTATTAGAGAATTGAAGAAGCAAGAAGCTATATATCATTTCAATGAAAACAAGACTTTGAAGAGCCATGGCATTGTGAGTCCACTTAGTATTTTTTAATCCTGATGATCATAGCTGTAATTTCCAAGACCGTGAATATATTTTTTTCATAGCAGCCACTCTTGTGTTATGGATGTGGTGTCCTCTCAAATTTCTCTGAGAATGTTAATTATACTCCTTTCATTATTCATTTGTGTTTGTTTGCCCTATAGAATCTTTCTTCTTATGTATTAATTCTGTTTATTGAATTTGTTATCTTCAGGCCTTCTTTTAATAATTATTATGAATATTCAGAGGCCCATATACTATATGTCTAAGTATTTGAAATTTTTTCATCCATTTAACAAACTGTTAAATACATTATGTTCCATACCCCTACCTTACTAACTATGCCTTCACAAAGATAAAATTGAAAAACTCATGTAACACTAGGTTTTTATATGACTAAAGTTGGTAAAATATCAAAGATTGCTATATATTTATTATCATATGTGTCCATGTCTGGAGAAACAGGTGAAGGGGATTAAGAGTACACTTATCTTGATGAGCACTGAGTAATACATGGAACTGTTAAATCACTATATTGTATACTTGAAACTAACATAACACTGTATGCTAGCTACCCTGGAATTAAAATAAAATGAAATAATAATTAAAAATTTAATTAAATGTTAATTATTTTTATAAATATAAAACCATTCACAATTTTAGCACCCAATGTCTAGCAAATTGCCAATGTAAAGAATTAGCATTGGGCCTCCTGCATATTAAAGTTAGACCAAAATATACATAAATGTTTGAGTAGAATAATATGAATTAATATAAAAAATATTTCTCAGTCACAAATATTGTACTTTCAGAACCACAAATTGAAATATAGCGAAGCAAGGAAAAGACCTTGCAATGCGATTCATTATGTAAGATTCTATTACATTCATGATACCTGAGAGAAAGGATTGACTTATCATTTTTCTTTTCTGTTCCCTAAATGATTCTATAGCTCAAATCCTTGCCACACTTCAAAAAAGAGTTGGCCCTGGCACTGGTACCCACAAAATTTCACTACCTTTGGGCATTCGGACAAAGTTGCCTTTTGTTTTGAGAGTATGGGACAAAAGTTGTGTAGAAGTTTCCTGGTATCTGAGAGGTACCATATATACTCTGCAGCATGGCAGGAACCTTAATGTGTGACACCCTTTCAAGTGGGGGATCATGGGTCCAATTCTAAGGTCTGGCTCTTTAAATGGTTTTAGTTTTCCTGAATTATTTAGTGTTCAAAAGTTGTCTGGTCAAGCTTGTAACTGAAACAGTGTAGACTTAACTGCATTATCCAGTAGCACAGATTAACATCCCAGATAAATCTCCTCGTATTTATAGAAAATAGTAAAAGTTGAAAATGGGGCTGGCTATTTTTCCTTCTAGGGTTATGGATCCTTATCAACATTTAGTGTTTTAAGTTACCAAGGGCAAAGTCCTATATTTTTAAGGCTGATGGTCTGAGTGTATCATGAGTTTCCATTTATCTCATTCATAATCCATCTCCCTCTTAGATTTCAGAATTGTTGGGAAGAGGAACAGCAGGGTGGACCAAATCGGCATCATTATTCCGATATCTGTTAGTCCATTGCTGATCCTCACCACTGGTCTAGGTCATGTTCTTGCTTTAGTCTGAGGGAGTAATTTATCTGGAACCGCTCTAGTAACTCTATTTCCCTGTGTAATTCTTCTATAGTGATTTTCTTCAGTCTATATATCGGCTATTGTTTCTGATTTTTCTATTTATTTTATGACCTATTTCCATGTCTTTATATCTTCAGGAATTTCTCAATATGGTACCTTTCTTGTTTTTTTTAGTTTTTTTAAATATATACACATATTATACAAATAGATATATTTAAATAGACTAATAGATGAATATTCATATATTTGTATATGCACACATGTATGTATATAAATACATACATATTTCTGTTATTGCAAGACATTTGGGTTGAACAGATATTAAATATGATGATTGCAGATTGCAATGTGAAGTACTTTCCTTACTCTGCTTAATAATTAGCCTATCATCTGCAAACTTTTATTTGAATAAAGGTATTAAAGTTATAAAAAGTGCTAGAAAGCAAAACATCTACTTTGTGTATGTGCTATTTACTCTGCTAGGGAAGTTTTGGTTATTTTATGGAGAACTTTCTCCAGCAAAGCCTACACTTTGAAAGTTTTGATGGGGTTTCACTATCTACAAGCTTTCCCAGGTTTCGGTTAAATTAAGAGGTCTTCCTAGAGAGCTTTACCATAAAAACTGCATGGAAGAGTAGTTTATAACCTCACCAGATACAGTAAAGAGACACACAGTTGCTGTGGTGTGGAAACAGAAATGCTTTCACTGGGCCATAGATCCCATAAGTGAACTTCAGGCCTATGAATAAGTTCCTCAATGTTCTAATTTTAGATAGTATATGGGCTGTGAAAGCATTTTGAGCCTTTCATCAGCACTCTTGAATACAGTGTACTCTCTTAAGACCAGACTTCTTTACAACTTCAGGATTGAATGTCATTTTTTCAATAATTGAAGACAGTTGATTGACATCAAGCTTTTCAAAATGCCTAGAAGCAGCTGATCCAAGCTAAAAGCTTGCTCACTGTAGATGGGCTCTACATTTCATTATTTCATCCTACTTAACCTGCTTTTTAATTATATTGTCTTAATTTTTGTTAGCTTCAGTTTCTTAATCTCTATAATGGGTTTTAAATAAGTTTTATATAATTGCAATGATCGACATAGTGCACATAAGCTGATTGATCAGATAGTGATTACCTATTACATGGTAAGTGCTTAATCAATGTTGTTTTTTAGTTGTTGGCATTTTTTAAAGGTACTATGTGCAAAGCATTGGTTGAATTGCTGTGTAGATTACCTGTGCTATCCATTAGTTCATGCTTTTGACATCTGTCTTTATAAGATGAATTTGGCACATGAAAAAATGGTACAGGTAGGCAGAAAAACATATGTTGCACATGCAATGGTGTAAGTTACCTCTGATTTTCCGTGTGACCTCAAGATGCCATAAAAATTTAATTTGCAATTCAGAATTGTCAATTGCTGAATTCAGTTCACCAAAGAAAAAATTTATATCTAAGAAAGGGCAGCATAAAAAACATAGATATTCACTGTATATAGACAAAAGTTCACTTAATAAAAAGAATATCATCAAATATGGGTTGTCTGGTCTATAAAACATAGATGATGTGCCCATATAACTATGAAAGGGAAAGACTTTTGTATCATTTTGAAATGATACAATTTTATTGTATCATTTCAAAATAATATTTTGAGGGTGCCTGGGTGGCTCAGTCAGTTAAGCACCTGCCTTCGGCTCAGGGCATGGTCCCAGGGTCCTGGGATCGAGCCCTGCATTGGGCTCCCTGTTCAGCAGGGAGTCTGCCTCTCCTTCTGCCCCTCCCTCTGCTTCTGCTTGTACGCATTCTCTCTCTTGCAAAAATAAATAAATAAAATATTTAAAAAATAATATTTTGAGTTATATACTTTCAAAGTGGTATATATGAGAGAAGTAAGGAGAGAAGAGTTAGAGATGAAAAGAAGAAGCACATGTAGTCACCGACCTAGCACAATTTTGTGTTACAAGTAGGTAGCCTCCCAACGAAATATCTTCTGGCCATAACACTAAGATCCTATTTGTTTGTTTTATTGGTGGAAACAAGGCATTCATATTCAACCTTTAAAACTACCAATCTGCAAAATAGTAGTATTCCCACCTTATTGCAAAGGATATAAAGGCTCAAGAAGGCAATTATTTAGTGATATGTGGATTATATATGAAGCAACTGGGATTCAAACTTAAATCTATTTGATAACAAATCCATTTTCTTTTCACAGCATTACACCACTTTCCCTGGAAAGTGAGAACCATCTGGGTAAATATCACACCTTAATTTGTGTTTTTCTTTGTTTCACTGGCACCTAAAGCAATGCTTTCACCAATCACAGGTACTTATTTGGAATTTTGTTGAAAGAACAAAATGGATAAAACAATGAAGAATTCCAGTGGCAAGAAGTTCACTGCCTAAAAGGCATTTAATTTCATGTTCATAGAGTTCTAAATCTTCAAAATTTTCTGTCATTGGATAATGCACGAAAATAAGTTTGTGTTATGAAATTTCTCTTTGGCACCCTGAGGATGGGAACCATGTCTTATTTTGCTTTGTTTCTACAGCTACAGTGACTGGGATTTCAATGAATGTTTCTTGAGTTGATGAATAGCTTTATATGTGGGTCAAATAGAGAGCTAAGTATGAATAGCAGTATATTTGGCATTTGGGACATTGTATAATATTTTTCAAACGCAGATGTGCAGCATATGTTTTTACTTATAATGCAGAATGTCTTTAACATAATTGTACATTAAAAACCACTAATAAACACGGGCAAAAGTTATGGACTACTTAATGTCCATCAGTAAAAATAAAATACATCATGTCTGTATTTACTTCTATTCATTGCATCACAATTCATTTAGATAATAAGACTTTCACCCAAGGTAGTGGCCACATATAAGTAGGGTTTAAATTATTAAAAAATCAAACTAAGGAAGCAGTAAGAAATACAGACATAATTTCTCTTTATCAACATCATTACAATCACTATTTTGATGTGATATGTGGTCTTAATAAGACTAGAAGCCAGCAGTTAAATAATAATACATTTAGGCACAAGCAAAAAACAAGTATAAGGAAAATCCATAAGTGTATTTATTGCTGATAGCCTCACTTTATTATTTAAGTTGAATCGTATGAGGTTGTGATACTTGGTCATTTTTTGCCTGTAAAAACATCAATTTCATAGGGTTGTACAGAAGAATAAAAGGCATTTTGTTGTTGTTGTGTTGCTGTTGTTTTTTAATCTCTTGGGTTCAGAGCTGTAAAAACGGGATCTCAGTTCTGCTGTGGGGATTAAAGGACTGTTGGAACATAGTGAAAATTCAGTACACGGTAGCTATTATTTTTATTTATAATAAATTAGACCTCTAGCTATCATGTTGTCAAAAGAATACTCTTATTATGTGAAGGAACTAGCCTCCCAGCATTGATCTTTTTCTAAAATATACATTATACCCATATTGTTCTTCAGATGTTCTGAATATGAACTAATCCAGATAAAGAAAACTATGGACGTTACCAAAGGTTTAGTGTTTGACTTTCATTTCTAAGTGTCACATACACACAAGAAAAAAAGATTTCCTTCAGGAAAATTCCTGAGAAGAAGCCCAAGAGGTTTCTTGCTCAACTCTTTGCCAAACAAAACCTCCAGACCTTTCAAAATTCATTTCAGATGTACTCCCAAGGAGCACAATTGTCTGATCTGCACCTTGAATGGGTTATAAGCCACACTGACCTATATTGTGTATGCTGAGCGTGGATCTGAGACAATGTCAACAGAAGTTTTGTACATAATGCAGATTCAGAATGTACAAGGGAAATCTGCATAGGAGAGGAGTAAAATGCATTTTTGATTTAAAATGATGCCAGTGCCTCTAATTTTTCAAGTGTCAAGAAAATAAAATAATGAAGGCAGTATGAAGTACAGTTTTGCAAATTCATTAAACTGCAAATCAGTTATGAAGTCTAATCATATAAGAAAAATTATCAGGTCAGAAATAAGCAAAAATGGCCTTGACCTAATTAAACCATCATTGGTATAAATAATTTAGAGTTAGTTTGCTACTTGTCTCTCTGTTTTTCTCTCTCTGTTTACCAAAAGTGTCACTCAACAGCATATTCTGGGTTTATTTTCCAAGCACTGATTTACACATATCATGTTTTATGCATTTTTCCCCATTTCCTTATAAGACATCTCGTTTTTCCTCAATAATGGGTCCTGTGAGGCATGTGGAAGATACCAAACCCAAACCCCTCTGCTAGTGTCTGGCTCTACTCTGCCAAAGAAAGTTGCACTGGAATTATTTCTATGTTCTTTGTTATATGATTATTCAATTGGTTATTTCTAAAATGTCACCCTCTCCCTCCAAACCATTTCCTTAATGGTTTCAGCGTCTGAAAAGAACATAGGAAGGAGCACATAGAACCAGTTACTTGCAAGATTTCGAATCCAGACAAAATCAGGCTCGGTGACTCACACTTTCAGTGTGGAATGGCTGCTCTGTTGCCTGGGTCATTTGCTAAGGACAGAAAATAAAATAGTATTCGAGTAGTCTCATGGCACAAGCAAACAAAGCTATTAAGTATGAACAGAACTGAAAACAACATTTTGCAGCCCCAGAGATCACAGCTTGAAATTAAGATGCATGGCTATAGGTAGGTGACACAGTTCAGTGGTGAGCTGTCTTCCATAGCTGGAATGACCGGCACATCAGACAGGCAGAGGGCATGCCAAGCTCAGTGAAGGGAATGTGGCATGGGCAGACCTGGAAGAAACACACGATGTTGAATGTTAGAAAAGTTAAGAGTCATAAAGTACCTTAACAGTGAAAGCAATTTTAGTTTTTCCAAAGACGATCTCTACATTTGAACCACGTTTATATGCATTACGTAAACCTTAACCAAAGGAATCTTATTGGGTTAATTCATTGTCATGCATTATCACTACAGTAGGAATCTGAACAAGGAGACTTAGGACCATTAAATTAACCTAAAACCAGATTGTCAGTTCTGTGAGGCACAACCTTCATTTACTTGATCTATGAGAATGATTAAATGTTAGAACAGATGGGGGCCTGAGGGACTCTGGACTCCAGTTCTATCACTTTCTTTCTTTCTGCTTCTTCTTCTTCTTCTTCTTTTTAATGAAGAAATTGAGAGCGAGACTTGAAGTGACAGGGCAGGAAGCAAACTGACCCTTGGATAGTGTCCACTGCCACTTCCAAGACTGTAGTCAAATTTTCAGGTTCAGTCTTCTAAAATAGTTTGTTTGATATTCTTTTGCTGTTTTAAAAATCATGTGTAGGGAAAAATGTTGCCTATATTTAATATAACTATACCATCTTAATGTATCTTATTTATTTTATAAATGTGTTGATATATAGTATAATTATATATCATTGCTATATTAATATAATATGCTCTGGGGTTCTAACAATCCATTTATATATATATATATATATATATATATATATATAGGATCTAGTGGTCCCAAAGACACTTTCAGGGGTCTATGAGGTCGTTCCATTTCCAACTTTACATCTGTATGAGGCTAAATTTTCTTTATAAAACAACCTATACAACAGATTGAAATCAGAAGCAGATATGAGAATTCAAACAATTAGAGATTAGCAAAACTATAAGACAATGCTATTCTTCCTACTCAACTTGTTGTTTGGGAAATTATAGGGCTTTTTTTTATAGAAGTATGCTAGTTATATCAATATGTGATGGGTTTTTTTTGCTATTTTAATAAATAAGTAGATACATATATATTTTAATTTGTCAATTTTAATATCTAATACAATAAGTATCAATAGAAATAAACCATCTAAAACATCTTCCAAAACATCAATACTTTAGAACAATGTAAAGAGGTTTTGAAACCAAAAAGTTTGAGAACCTCTGGGCTAAATACTAGTTCATGAAGTGACCTAGGGTCAGGGTTCTTAGCCTGAGAGACTCCTACCCTGAATAGTGTGACTTGTTGCCCATCCAGTCCTTGGTTTGGGAGGGTTGGAGAGGGGCCTTCTACCAGTACAGAATGCAGAAGACAGAAGTTCACACAGAGAAGGAGCAAATGAAAGCCAGAATGCAATAAAGACATGATGAAGGAGCCAAGGACATGGCAAACAGATGAGAGAGGGAGAACAGGCCCAACCCGAAAAAGAAGCAGCGGGAGCACAGACAGTGGCCAGATCCCTGAGCGGTGGCCACACCCCTTCCTTGACCTTGATGGCACCACTAGAGGCGTTGAAAGTGAGCAGCTGTGTTTCCTTAGGGAGAGAATTCAACTTCCAGGGAGGCCCACGTGTGTGGCCACCGTCCCCCGCTCTTCCTTATTTTCCTGTTTACCTGTAACTCAAGCAGAACTGGGAGAAAACAAATCATAAACGGCACTTTAGTTTTGTGTCCCACTGATTTTTATACTTGCTTGTGCAGTCATTCCTCTGCTCCTGCATACAAACTCAGGCTTCCAAGCACTCTTAGCCATCTCTCACTTTAAACTGCAAACCTAGCCTCAATGAAAGTGGTCAAAAAGAAAAAGTCTAGTTGCCTGTGATAACCAGAACTCCAACTAGAGTGAAAGCTACATCTTGTTTTCCCTCGCTTGCTCACCAATTTCAGATCCGCTTGGAACTAGCTTCTTGCAGTAGGACAAGTGTTGTAGTCTTTCTCCCTTTACCCACCTGCCCCTACTCCTCCTTGCCAGGCTTGCAAATACTTCTTTCTGACCTTTCCACTGTTACAACAGGGGTACCAACATCAAGGAGTTTATTTATTCTGGGCCTGGCAAATATTTAAAGCTGATTCACACATGGGGACACTCTTATGGATTTGCTGGAGATTTTTTAGCTGGTTTTCTCTTTGTGGAGACAGGACATCTTAAATCGGCCACTGCCATTACTTTCTCAACCTCTGCTCCCTGGGATTTACCCCATACCCTGCTGGGGTCCTGTCAGGATTTTAAGAAAATGACTGGAGACTGAAATTTCTACCACGGGTTCCATGTTTCTTCCCCTGGATCATCTACTTTTGACCTTTCATCAAAGTGCAGTTATATCCCCTGCGATCATGCAGGGCTTCAGATGGTGTGTGTGTGTGTGTGTGTGTACAGAGTGGGGAGGTTGAAATTACAATCACTCCTTCCAAAAAGATCCTTTTTACTCATTTTACCTTTATGTACAGCTGCTAATGGTAACAGGTTTCAAAGTCATATAACTAGTTTCTGGTTATCTAATTCAAAACTTTGCTTTTGATGAGCACCTCCTTTGGAATGAAGTATCTATTAGAGATTGATGTCTTAGTCGAAGCTTTCCAATTTAAAGCCCTGTTGCACATCCTGATAATGAGCTTCCTCTAATTGAAGAAATCTGCTTTCCCTTGCAACATGAAAGAGTCTTTTAACATTAAATGTCTTATGGCATTAAATATAAAAATATACTCAACATTATGACCAGTACACACATAGCATAAATAAATATACATGGATTTATACACACACACATTCAGTGACACACCAAAATTTTCTCAAAATCTTCTAATTCTCTCAAACTTTATTTTTATCACACTTTTTCTTAACCCTCATTGTGATTATTCATTTCTAAACTCTTCTTTTTCTCTCTCAATATCAATCTTCTTCCTTTAGCTCCTTCCCTACTAATCCATTGTTTTCACTTCAAGCCACAAGGAAAAAATAAATCAGGAAAAATTTTCCTACCTTGGACCAAATCATAGTTACCAATATAATAGTGGATATATTTGGGGGAACTCAATCTTTCTTCTAGAGTTATGAGAGACCTTGTAGCTCAGGAAACAGCCTGAAACAGCATTTAAAAGAGTATATACAGGGAACCATTATATTGAAACCTGTAAAAAACTTTTAAATATATTTTTTAAAGATTTTATTTATTTATTTGACAGAGAGAGACACAGCGAGAGAGGGAACACAAGCAGGGGGAGTGGGAGAGGGAGAAGCAGGCTTCCCGCGGAGCAGGGAGCCCAACGCAGGGCTCCATCCCAGGACCCTGGGATCACGACCTGAGCCAAAGGCAGATGCTTAACGACTGAGCCACCCAGGTGCCCCTGTAAAAACTTTTAAAATGATCATCTCTCCATGTATTTTTCAGAGCATGGAGTGGAATTGAAGTCATCAAATTTTCTCAGCTAGCCTAAAACAGTAGCTGTGATATATTTCAAACATCTAAATTTGAAATAATTATTCTATCTTCTACATCCAACCACCTAAATTCTGTTTGAGTATTTTGATAATGTGTGATAATATGTTTTCTAGGAAGCAGGACCAAGTCTTCTATGTCCAATGATGAACCAAAATAAGTCACCCATGAAGGTTCATATAAAGATAAAGCTCACTTACAATAGACAAACAATGCAGAAGGGTGATTCTGCTTATATGCAAGCATGGGCAAACAAGACTTGATGTATTTACCTAGGGCCTAGTCAAGGTCAAAAGCTGTATAACATTTCGGCCCATCAACAGGAATCTCTTACTCTCTGTATTACTTTTCAAAGGCTGCCCTAAGTACCACTACTTGGTGCTGAAACCACAGAAGTATTTTCTCACAATTCTGGAGACCAGAGGTTCGAGACTGAGGTGTCTGCAGGTTGGCTTCTTCCGCGGTCTTTCTCTTTGGCTTGTAGATGGTTGTGTTTTTTCCTTGTGTCTTCACACGGTCTTCCCTCTGTGTCTGTCTGTGTCCTAATTTCCTCCTACAAGAACATCAGTCATCTTGCATTAGGGCCTACCCTAAAGACCTTGTTTTAATTTTTTTTAAAAGATTTTATTTATTTGTTTGACAGAGAGAGAGACAGCGAGAGCAGGAACACAAGCAGGGGGAGTGGGAGAGGGAGAAGCAGGCTTCCCGCCGAGCAGGGAGCCCAATGCGGGGCTCGATCCCAGGACCCCGGGATCACGACCTCAGCTGAAGGCAGATGCCCAACAACTGAGCCATCCAGGGGCCCCAATCTTGTTTTAATTTAATGACCTCTTTAGAGACCTTATCACCAAATAGAGTGACATTCAGAGGTACTGGGGGTTATGACTTCAACATATGAATATTTGGGGGACACAATTCAGTCCATAGCACTCTCCCTTCAGTTATAGACCTATACTAACCTCCTTACCTATCAAAGATGCTGGTACCTGGATCATAATCTTTATTTCTTCCCCATTTCCACCATCACTATGAATGACTTCAAGTTTATGGCTCCATCGCAGTGATCATCACCTGTCCTTCACTCTAGCAGTTCACTTCTACTGCTGGCTCCCAGGGGTAGCATTTACAACTATTTCACCACTGCATTTATGCATTCTAGAGCCTACTGTCCAACCAAAGCTTCTAATTCTTCTAATTCTCTCAGGCATTATGCTTATTACACCTTTTCTTCATCCTCATTTTGAGTATTTCTTTCTTAACTCTCTTCTTTCACTATAAATCCCCTTCTTTAATTTCCTTCTTTGCTGAGCTATTATTTTCAAACCACAGGAAAAATATATCAGACAAAAATTTCCTATCTTTTCTCCAACATATGGACTGTTGAATATGTGTATTTGCTTTCTATTGTTGCATAACAAATTACCACAAACTTAGTGCTTAAAAAACTCAACAAATTACAAGTTCACAGCTTTCATGGGTTAGGAGTTCGGGTGAGCATTAGCTGGATCCACTGCTCAGGAGCTCACTGGACTGAAATTAGCATGTTGGCCAGGACGCCAATCTTATCTGAGGCTCAGGGTGCTCTTCCAACCTCACTAGTTGTTGGCAGAATTCATTTCCTCATTGCTGTCTAATGGAAGTCCCTGTTTTCTTATTAGCTATTAGCTAGGTACTCAGCTCCTGGAGGCATCCCTTAGGTCCTTGGCATGTGGCCCCCTCCTCTCAGATCATGGCAGTTTACTCTATCTTTGATGCTAGCAGAAGAATGTCTCTCTGACATTTATCTTCTTTTAAAGGGCTGGCCTGACTAGGTCTGGCCCACCCAGCATAAGTTTCTTTTCATTTAAATCAAAATCAACTGATTAGTAACCTAATGATGGGAATGATATCTCACCATATTCACTCTTCTGCTCACATTAAAGAGATATTATAAGGCATGTACATCACAGGATAAGACTCCTAGGAACTATCTTAGAATTCTGCTTACATTGAGATGCTTGGAGACATCACACAACTATGTGACCAGAAGCACTTCAAGAGCATGATATCCAGAAATTTATTATATCCTATCTTATTCAAAATAAGTTCAGTGTGCCTAAGGACTGAATAAATATTTATTTAATGTATTAATGCGGGATGAGTATTATACTGTGATTTAGAAAAACCAGATCTCATCCATATTCTAGGCCTTGGTTTTCCTTAAATTCCTCTCCAATTCTAATATAGAATGATTTTGTTCTTCTACATTTAATAAAAAGAAAGACCGTGTCTCTTGAAACAATAATAAAGTATAAATCATACCCTTTAAAATTAGTTTATACAATTTATATAAGTTAGTTTGTATTTATAGTAAAGAATATGAACATGAAAAACTTAGATCTCATTGTAAAATAGTCATTGGAGAACAAGAGTTATTAGTATTTATAAATTATTTATGGGCTTGTTATGTTACAGTGAGAGAGAAGCAGTATATAGGCATTAACCAATATGTAAGAATACATTAATCCCTTCACACTGTTTTGTAATTTATATATTTCATTCTTAGACTATATTATTACTGGAGGCAAAATCTATGTCATAAAAATTACTAGTTGTTTATTAAATTTAAAAAATTAGTTAAATAATACGTGAGTAATTTGATGTTTAGAACACTAAAAAAGCTTTCAAAGGTAAGATATTTTCTTATGTATGATTTTCAATAACATTTGGAAATGTGGAAAGAGTTCCAGAGAGGTTTAGTGCTAAAGTACAAATTTTAGATACAACCACAAAGATTGTTTTTGTTTTATTTTTATAAATTAGTACTAATATTATGATTAATTTTGACCCTTTTTAACCCAAGTCCTCTGCAGAAAATACAAATCATCTTACATGTTTCTGTCTGGAAGTCTTTGTATTAATTTAGTTCCGTGTCTCCATTTTCTTACTCTTCTAATGTAGAATACATGTTCATTTAGATGAAACATCATAAATCATCAGGATATTGCCCTACTTTTAAAGTCATAAAATAGTTCTTTTAACTAACGATTAAGGGGTAAAATAATGTGGTCCCAATTTGCCATTATAGAACAGCATACATTGTGTTTTAATCAAGTCAAAGCATCTCTTGTTTGCTGAACATACCCTAAAAATATCTGTACATGTAACCTTTCATTCTGTTTTCTCAAATACAAATGGATTCCCTCATCACTGTATTTTGAAATTTTAACCTTTCTAAGACCTAGCTCATATATCATCTCTTTCCTGAAGTGTCCTTAAACTTAATAACAAAAAGTGTGTTTCTCTTCTTTTGTATTTTAAAGCATATTGTTTCCAAGTTTCTTATAATACTTACTATTTGCTATGCACCATACTTCTTTACACATTTATAACTTTCTTATTGAATAGAAAGCTGTTTTTAAGATAACAGATTCTGTCTTTCAGGGCACACATTTTCATTAGGTAGCACAAAAGGGATTCAATAAATTATTTTTTAAATGCCAGTGTATAATAATCAATAATTGATTCTTATTATATGCTTGATAATTTGCATCTTTATCCATTCAACAACACAGATACTGTTATCTTTTATTTTATAGATAAGGCACAAAGTCACATATTAGTAAAAGGAGAGAGATTTGTATATTGACCTGTCAAATCAAAGCCCATGCACCACTTTCTAACTTAACTGCCACTCTGAAGAGTGAAGAAACAACTTAATAAAATGTAAATGAGTATTGAGTTTTTACTTCCCGAAAATGAATTTTTTGGTTTAGACAGACTTAAACCTCTTTTTAAACAGACACTGCCATCAGGTAACAATAATGCTCTTTTCTATAACACTCAATGATGACTCACTGGTAAGTTCAATTTTTCTTCAAACTTTTTACAAATATCACAAACTCAGCTTATAGGCCATTATGTTAATACTAATAAATGAATAGGTGATTGTCCACTCAAAATATTAAAATAGAGTCATTTCTAGAGAAAATAAATTTGGAATAATTGGATAAAATATCATCTATACTCAATTTACATCACTGCAGACATAATAAGTATTTTCAATTTTATTCCATTGTTAGTTTTGCACTTGGAGTAATAGTTTGGGAGTGGTTTAATTGGCTTTAGTATCTCACAAAACTGTTATTTTAAATATTTCTGGGAAAAAAAAAACCTGATAGGCTCATGACATCTAATGAGTTTACATCTTCTTTAAAAAAAAAATGAAACTAAAAATATGTTTCAAATGAAATGTTATGGGCATATGCATTTTCAGTAATATTGTTAAATATAGGTTTTTTCCTCTAAGTGCTGCCAGAAATATAGAAAGGGGCAAAGTGAGATTTATAAGGCACCTTGACACTATACCTCTCCAGTTAAGGAAAAGAGGTAGTGAATACTTAATATTTATGGAAAATATATATTTAGAGTGCAACAAGAATTTATTACTTTAAAAAACATGCCAAATTTTTGCTTCTGGGAAAATGGAAGACTTCTCCCTATTTTTCTCAGTTACTACAACTAAAAGCTTGGAAATTGTGTATATATTAAAGAAAAAAAAATGCTACAAGGTGTAGAGAAGAAATCAGACAGACCAGTGATCTTGGGAAACAAGAAATGATACCATGGGGAGTTTCCTGGGTTTCCTTTTTGATTCATATATCCCAGTCTTGAAACTGAGGAAGCCAGCAATTTGGACACTCCAATGAGAGAAAAAAAAAAAAAATCTTGCCAGCCAAAAGACCAAGAAAAACAGCCTTGCAAGACAAAAACTACAGCAAAGTCTGCAGTCTTCATCCCAGTGTTAAGTCAGGAATCTAATTACACCCTTTCCAGGCTATGAAGAGACACCCTAACACCTCCATGGGGATAGTGTTAGAGAAGACTCAGTGGGTAATTGAGACTTTCATTCCCACCTGGTAAGAGTGAACTTCCCCTCCCTTGAGGTGTCAGAGAACACAGGGAGTCTGGGCTTCCATCTCTATCCTGGTAAAAATAAGAAGCCCTTCCTGTTCCCTACTTGGGTAATGTCAGAAGAAGCCTAGTGAATCAGAACTTTCGTTTCTGCCTGTTGGTAATAAAGTTACCCCCCTATACCTACGCCACAGAAGCAGCAGCGGAGGCAACAACATAGGGAGCAGTAACAAAGCAATCCCAGTTAGGGAAGTATCTGTGGAAACCTAGAAGTGGGGAGGCAGAACTCTCATTCATGCTCAGTTATAATGAGGAGTCTCTTCTATCAAGGGTAAATGGAGGCCTAGTGGGGAATGTGGACTTCTACCTCCACTGGCAGTAATAAGGCTCTACCCAATTGTCCCCTGTTACAGCAGGGTCAAAGAAAGCCAGTTAAAACAATAAGTTTAATTAAGATTCAGTCTCATAACAAAAAGGTCCAGATTTTAACAAAAAATCATTCCTTATACCAAGAATCAGGAAGACCTTCAACTGAATCAAAAAGATAATCAATAGACATTAACAACATGGTGATAGAAATGTTAGAATTATAAAGATCTTAAATCAGCCATCATAAAAATGCTTCCATGAGCAATTCTAAACACAGTAAAAACAAATGAGAATATAGAAAATCTCAGCCAAAAGCCAGATAGTCTCAGCCAATAAATAAAAGATATAAAGAACCAAGTGGAAATTTTAGAACTATAAAATATGATAGCCCAAATTAAAATTCAACAGATGGGCTCAACAAAAGAATGAAAGGGACAGAGGAAAGGAATAATAAATTTAGAGAGCGAATAAAAATTACCCAATCTGAACAATAACAATAAAGACTGGAAAAAAAAAAGATCCTTGTAAACTTGTGGGACTATAAGTAAAAAGATAACATTATGCCATCAGAAACCTGGAAGGGGAGAGAAAAGAGCTGAAAATGTACTTGAAAAAATAATGGTTAAAAAGTTTCCAAAGTTTACAAAAACATAAACCTACAGATTCAAGGAAGCTGAGTTAACCCCAAGCTGTATAAATCCAAGGAAGTCTAAGCCAAGATTCATTATACCCAAATTTCTGAAAACTAAAGACAAACAGAAAGAAAGAGGGAAGGAAGGAAGGAAGGTAGGAAGGAAGGAAGAAAGAAAGAAAGAAGAAAGAAAGAAAGAAGAAAGAAAGAAAGAAAGAAAGAAAGAAAGAAAGAAAGAAAGAAAGAAAGAAAGAAAGAAAGAAAGAAAGAAAGAAAGAGAAAGAAAGAAAGAAAGAGAAAAGAAAGAAAGAAAAGAAGAAAGAGGGAAAGAAAAGAGGGGAGGAAGGAAGGAAAGAAAGAAAAATTTTAAAGCAGCAAGAGAGAAATGACACCTTATTTGTGGACAGAAAACAATTTGAATGACATTCATTTTCTTATCAGAAACCATGCAAGTCAAAAAGAAAAGACAAACATTTTTCAAGTGCTGAAAGAAAATAACTTTAAGCCCAGAATCCTATATTCAATGAAAATATGTCTCAAGAACAAAGAGAAAATTAAGGTGGTTTCAGTCAAAGGAAAACTAAAATAATTGTCATTAGGCCAACTCTAAAAGAAGGGCTAAAGAGAGCTTATTAAACTTAAAATATAAGAATAAAAGAAGGAATCTTAGAAATCAGAAGGTAGAAAGAACAATGTAATAAACATATGAATAAATACAATAAATTTCCCTACTTATCTGAGTTCCTAAATTATGTTTGATTGACAAAGCAAAATTATAACAGTCTAAAATGGTTCTAAATGAATTTAAAAAATTATGTTATAAATGGAGAATAAAAAGATATAAAATTAGGTAAGGTTTTTTATACTTTCCTTGAACTGGCAACACCAGTAGGGTGTGACAGTTTTGTATATATAAGGTATTAACTAGAGCAACACTAAGAAAACTATACTAAAAGATGCATTAAAAAACACTGTGGATTTATTGTCAATAAATTTATATTAAATTATAAAAATTTTCAGATAATCCCCCAAGAAAGTAGAAAGAAGAAAGCAGAAAAATGAAAAACAGAGTACTAACAGAACATAGAAAAAAAAAAAAGATCGACTTGGACTTAACCTGTAACACATTAATAACTACATTAAATATAAATAGTCTGCATACACCAAATAAAAGACAGAGATTGACAAAGTAGATTAAAAAGCATAACTCAACTCTAGGCTACCTACTAGACACTCACTTCAAGTATAATGATAGAGACAGGTTGAAATTAAAAGGATGAAAAAAGATATACTATGCAAACATTAATCAGAAAAATAAAATAAAGAGTAGTTATATTACTATCAGATAAAGTAGACATTGGGGCAAGTTATGAGACAGAAAGCTACATTATGAAATAATAAAAGGGTTAATTCACCATAAAGGTGTAGCAATCCTACATATGTTTCACTAAACAATACAGCTGCAAATCATGTGAAGAAAAACAATACACCTAAAAGGAGAAATAGACAAATTCACAATTCTAATTGGGGGTTTCAATGCTCCGCTCTCAACAATGGTAGAACAACTCGACAGAAAAACAAAAAAACAAAAAATAAAGCAAGCCAAGCAATGAAAAACAAACAAAAACCGTAAGGATTTAGATGAACTCAACAACACAATCAATAGGATCTAACTGATATTTTTAGAATGCTCCATCCAGAATGCTGCAGAATACATATTCTTCTCAAGTGCCCTTAAAACTTAAACCAAGATAAGAGCACCTGGGTGGTGCAGTTGGTTAAGTGTCTGACTCTTGGTTTAGGCTCAGGTTGCAACCTCAGGGTCCTGGGATGGAGCCCAGGGTTGGGCTTGCACTACGTGGAGTCAGCTTTTCCCCCTTCCTCCCCCTCTACCCCTCCCCTTACTCTTACTTGTGCTCGGGCTGTTTCTCTCTCTCTTTCAAATAAATTAAAAAAAATGAAATCTTAAAAAAAAAAGCCACAAAAACCTTATACCAAGATAGTCCATATCCTGGGCCATAAAACAAACCTTAACAAATTTAAAAGAAGTGAAATCATATAGATGGTGTCTCCTACCTTCCTGGAATCAAACCAGAAATCAGTAATAAGAGGATAACAGGAAGATTTCTAAGTACTTTAAACTAAATGAATGAACTGAACTGAGTGGAAATAAAATAGAACACATAAGTGTGGAATTCAGTTAAAGCAGTGCTAGAGGGAAATTTATAGCATATGTACATTAGGAAAAAAAGGTCTAAAATCAATGATAAAAGCATACACCTCAAAAACCTAGAGAAAGGCAAAATAAACCCAAAGCAAGGATACAGAGAAACTAGATTATTTATACCCTTCTGGTAGGTACATAAAATGTTACTGCCACTTTGGAAAACAATTTAGCAGTTTCATAATAAATTAAACATTCAATGACCATCCTACCCAGCAATTTCACTTCTGTGCATTTACTCTAGAGATAAAAACTTATGTTCACATGAAAATCTGTACATGATGTTTATAGTAGCCTTATTTATCAGCCCCAAATTAGAAAAACAAAGCTGTGCTTTCAATGGTTAAACACACTGTAGTACATTCATACCATGGATTACTGCTCAGGATTAAAAAAGCAATAAACTATTGGTATATATAACAACTTGGACAAATCTCCACATAAATATACTAAGTAAAAAAAAAAGAATTAATACCTGTAGGTTAAATACTGTCTGATTCAATTTATATAACAGTCTTGAAATAGCAAAATTATAGAAATGAAAAATAAATTTTTGGTTGACAGTTTAAGACTGAGAGGGAAGCTATAAACGGCAACATGAGAGATCCTTGTGGTGGTGGAAAATTCTTCATCTTGACATTTCAATGTCAATATATTGGTTGTGATATTGATCTAGAGTTTTAAAATGTTGCTATTGGGGGAAACCGAGTTTTACTCTGTTTTATTGCTTACAACTCTATGTGAGTCTATAATTACCTCAAATATCTAAAAATATCATTTTGTTTAAAAAAAACGTACTGAGTGAGTCCTTTCAGGTGGTAATGGACAGTAAAGGGATCAAAAGAGTAACTCATCAAAGTAGTCTGAAGCTCTGTGCATTATACCAGAATTCTAGATGAAAGTCATTGGTTAGGGGTGCCTGGGTGGCTCAGTCGTTAAGCGTCTGCCTTCAGCTCAGGTCATGATCCCAGGGTCCTGGGATGGAGCCCCACATCGGGCTCCCTGCTCCGCAGGAAGCCTGCTTCTCCCTCTCCCACTCCCCCTGCTTGTGTTTCCTCTCTCGCCGTGTCTCTCTCTGTCAAATAAATAAATAAAAAATCTTAAAAAAAAAAAAAAAGAAAGTCATTGGTTAATTTAGTAAGGAAGTTTTTTGGTAGTGTATGTGACGTTTAGATATTTATTTCGTCAGAGGGTCCATGAATATGTAATTATGTTTGGACAATCACTCCTCCTCCCCATAGAGTTCCCCCAAAAAACAGAAAAAAAAAAAAAAAAAAACAGGGCAAAGTGACCATTTTACTGAGAAGCAAAGTATTTGAAACCTCCCGATAGGACATAGGATTAGTAGGAGGCCTACTTGGGTGGGACCTCTCTCCTAATCCTTCAATCAGATTTTGAGGTCATATCACCTTAGGTAATCCTTGAAGTATGGATGAGCACACCCAAGGAACCATGAACCCCTGAAGAAATGAAATAGGGAGGAGAAGGTACATATATGACTTCACATGAACAGTGATTCTGCTTGCAGTACACATGACTGAGATCTGGTACTATTACCTAAATAGCCATTTTTCCATGGGGAAGAAGCTAGAAAGTTGGTAGGGTAAGAGTTCCTACACAGTTGTTTGATTCATGACAGTCACAGTTGGACTAATTTGACTGGAATTTTCACTTACAATCAGAGCATTTGTCATCAATTAGACAAAATGATAAAAGAATGAAAACATCTAGTACACAATTGCTCTTCCATTACCCAGTTACTGTAGTGGATACTTGTAATTTTGGTCTCCTCCTCATGGAAATGCCTTATCATTTGGAAGTCATACCCCATGCAAGGAGAATCAGATGACTTCAAGTATCTACATTAGAAAGCCAAGTATAGTGGTACAGTTCTTGAACTGACTGCAATGGAGCAGTTCAGGAGCTCAGGGAATGTCCAGTGGTAGTGCTGCTGGAGGCAGGTGGTGACCGGAAGAAACATGCCTAAGACATAATCTCAGCTGTGCTTATTCCCTTTTGTCTCTACCTCTTCTGAAAACCAGTTCTCTAGCCCTCGCGTTGATATTTGTACCATTCCAGAGTCACCCCGTGCATTTACTTTTTGTGTAGGTTAACCAGAGATGTTATGACAGGTATATTATTAAGTAGAGGACAGGCAATGGATGCTTAAAGAATCTGGAAATAGTTATCTTGCCCAAATTTGGTCCTGAAGCTAAACAAAATCATGTTGGTTTCTTATAGACCATGAGTTTCAAGGATGAAATTCAGCAGACTATGACTTTACAGATGCATTTTCTAATTCAGTTATGAACTGTGTTCTTTAGGAATAAAGTGTCCTTCACCTTATTAGTATTATAAATACTACAGCATTTATAATACTGCAGCAATATTATATTACTAAAATAATTATTTACTATACTAGAAATAATAATAATAATTATTATAATGAGAGAAGCCTGACTTGAATCACACTTTTAGACCGTTTTTGGGCATTCATCCCAATACTTGGAGGAGTTGTCAAACCCAAAGTCTCTTACACTATGAGGAAGCGAGATCCTTTGGGAAACATTCTGAAATCATATCAAATATACACTTGGTGAACATTCCTCCTATCCTTCCTTAGAGATCAGTAATCCTCCACTAGGGGAGCTCTGTATTTGGAAATAAGAAATATCCAAACCTTTTGAAAAATATTGATCACTAGCTGTGAATTAACAGAATTTTCCTAGGGATATAGAATTCCACTGAGATCTCATAGCAGAGTATGGACTCATAAATGTTAAGCAATTATTGGAATTTGGGTTCAGCTGAACTGTGAACATTTTTTAATATTTCTCCAGAGTAGAGAGGCAAAATAAACATGTTTAGAATTCCCTCCTCCAGGGAATTTAGGAGATCCCCACTTTGGCTCTCTGAACAGTATGATAATAAAAAGGTTTATTTTGGTAGAAAAGATGAAGTGGGAGTATTTGGTACAAAATGTCAAATAGAGTCCCCTTTTCTACAAAAAGAATGGTAAATCACAAGAAATTTTTAACATTATCATTAGTGACTTAAAGATACAAAATAGTGATTCCTATCACAGTTCTGCTCTACTCAGAATTTGAACTGAGTACAAAATTTAATGTGTCACGAAAAATAACACTAGACATTAGTTACTTAATCAGAAATTAATCTGATTATAGCTGCTATGCCAGAGTTTGTTTCCCAATGAATACAACTCTGGGTAAATGTTACACAGCTTTTGATTTGAAATTAGTTTTTCCCTATTCTATTAAATAAAAAGTACCAGAAGCATTATGCCTTTGCCTAGAAAGAGCTTTGCTATACCTTCACCATCTTGACTCAATGTGTTTCATATCCTCAGCTCTGGAGAAAAAAGGTAACTGTCTGATAATTTCACAGTAGAATATAGTGGTTCTTAGAATTAATGCCATCATTCTGATAGGAATAATTAAACAAGTCATGGAAATATCCTGAATGACTGGGTATGACCTGGCATATGGTAGAAGTTAGTTTCTCTTTTCCTGAGTAACATGCTTTTACTTTACCACGATTCATATAAGGAAAGATAAATAAGCCAATGTACATTTCCAATCTGACAGAGCAATCTAACAAGTTTTTATGATATTTAGGAAAAGAGATACATCAATTACTAAGTGATGGATGTTAAATTTTATAAAAACACAGGGATCTGCCAAAATAGTGAAGTGATAGAAGGAATGCAGAGACAATCAGGCTATCCCCTCAAAACAGAATATGCATTTTGTATCCTTTCATTATTTATTTAAATGTTTTTATTTTATTAAAAAATTGTATTTAATATATTCATCACAAGGGCTCAACCAGACACTTAATTTTAAAAAAGAGAAACAGGGGCTCCTGGGTGGCTCAGTCCATTAAGCATCTGCCCTTGGCTCAGGTCATGATACAAGGATGATTCCAGGGTCCTAGGATCCAGCCCCACACTGGGCTCCTTGCTCAGGAGGAAACCTGTTTCTCCCTCTCCCTCCATCTACCACCTGCCCCCCTGCTTGTGCTCACGCTCTCTCTCTGTCAAATAAATAAATAAAATCTATAAAAAAAGGTAAAAAAAAAAAAACAAAAATGACACCCCAACTTAAGATACAGGGACCTGTGAGAAATGAAGGAAAGTACAAACCATGTAAGGATAAATTAAACACAATACAAAGAGAAGGGCTAGAGAGTCAGGGTTCTTGACTTTGACCTGCTTTGAGTAGATTTCTTGCAGTTACCTCAAAACTGCGGAGGTTTTTTCAGAGCTCAGCAGCCTGTGTGTTCAAAGGCTATGAATGTTGGGTTCTCCTAGCAGTCTCTGGATGGACAGCAGGATGCTCCTGATGTCCTACCAGGCAGCCACTTGTCCTGCAAGATGTCCAGGCAGATGTTACCCTGGTTGTCCATGTTGGGGTGGTAGCAGGGTGCAAGGAAATTTGCCATGGGCATGTTCTAAGGGTAGCCACTGGGGAGCTCCAGAGACAGCTTATACCTCAGGTCTTCCTATATTGTGCAATCTGCTCCATGGATGGTCCCTACCCTTTTAAAAAGTTTGATTCGGAGAAGGCAGAAATTCCTGTCACCAGACATCGTGAGGGTCATCAGCTCCTGGCCCACAGTGTCCTGGGCTGGACCCCCCACTGGGCTGGGCTTCTTTGCAGCAATGGCCATGCTGGGTCTGGGAGGCCATCGGGGGGTGGGGGCAAGGAGATAGGAACTCAAAAAGCATGATTACAACTGCTTATCTTTTTTCACTTAAGAAGAAACATTTGGTGGTATTGCAATATTTTCACATTTGAGGTTCCAGCTTTGAATGTGTGGTGATCTATAACAAACTTGTGTTGGTATATCCTGCAGGGCCATCTGTAAATTATGCTCATTTTTTTTTTATTTTTTTCTTAACATGAGTATAGATCTTCCCAGGAATAGTGCCACAACACTTTGGTGTGATTCTGAAAGAGAAGGGATAAGGTGATCCTCACAATGATGTTTCTCCCACTTTTCTTAGAAGGAGGTGAGGCCTCATTTAAAGATCCTTAACAATTCGCAAGGAATTGGCTGATGGTTTATCCACAGTCAAGGCACTTGGAGTGATTTTGATGGGTTTTACAAAAAAAAGTTTGCAGACAGATATATGGATTTAACTTTTAGAACAGGCCCAGAGTGTAAGAATATCTGGGAGCCATGTCAATATGCTGTTTTTAAAAATGCCTAAACTTCAGGAAATCTTGTTCATAATTAGAGTGAGACGATACATATGTTGTGGAAGTCAATACTGTTTCTTCCCGTCTTTACCTTAGCGCCTATGCTCACTCAACAGGCTCATGAATAAATGGCCAGAGATGCCAGGGGTAACAGGTTCCTAAATGGCATTGTTACCACCAACGTGATTGCTCCGTTTGACAGCAGCAGGAAACAAGTCCGATTCTCTAGGGCAGTGCCTCTCCCATGGAGACCAGCCCAGTGATATTGATGTGATCATTTAAATCTACTAGAGTCTTGGGGCAGTAAAACATTTTTTCTTTACTGATATAGACACTGGATTTAGATTTACTTTTCCTGCCCATCAGGTTTCTGCCAGCCCCACAATATGTGGACTACTTGAATGTCTTTATACATCATCCAGGATATCACAAAATATTTCTTCAAAGGAATTAATTTTAACAATGAAACAAATAAGGTATTGTTTCAAGCTCATGGAAGCCATGGTCTTCTCTTATATCGTATTTCCTAGAAATAATTGGACTTACAGAATGATAGAATAGCTTCTTGCCATTCCTTCACCAGCTTTGAGACACTTGTTTGAATTGCTTTCATGATGAATAAAGCATATGCTTTTAACCAGGAAATAATATATGTTGTTTCTCCAAAGTCAAAAAACTGTGTCTAGGAAACAGAGGATGGAAATAAATAGGAGTGTCGTCTGTCATAATTGTAACTAATGACTTACTTGAGGAAATTTCACTTTTTGTATCCAAGACTGGGTTCTGCTGGTCTAAGTACTGGTAGAATTCAGCTATGAAGATGGTTCCCAATGATCCATACATCCTGGTATTTAGTGTCCCCGTGTGATCCCTCCCCCTTGAGTGTGTGCCAGACCTAATGCCTTGCTTGTAATGAATAGAATACATCAAATGTGGTGGGATGCCATTTTCTAGCTTACGTTAAAAAAGATTCTGGCTTGGGGCACCTGGATGGCTCAGTCCATTAAATGTCTACCTTTGGCTTAGGTCGTGACCCCAGGGTCCTGGGATTGAGTCCTACATAGGGCTCCCTGCTCAGCGAGGAGCCTGCTTCTCCCTCTCCCTCTGCCATTCCTCCCACTTGTACTCTCTGGCTCTCTATCTCTCTCTCAAATACATAAATAAAATTAAAAAAAAAAAAGATTCTGGGGCGCCTGGGTGGCTCAGTTGGTTAAGCGACTGTCTTCGGCTCAGGTCATGATCCTGGAGTCCCGGGATGGAGTCCCACATCAGGCTCCCTGCTCAGCAGGGAATCTGCTTCTCCCTCTGACCCTCTTCCCTCTCGTGCTCTCTATCTCTCATTCTCTCTCTCTCAAATAAATAAAATCTTTAAAAAAAAAAAAAGATTCTGGCTTCAATTTTGCTTACCTTTATTGCTCCTTTCCTTGCTTCTGATGGAAGATGGATGCCATGTTGTAAGATGCTCTATAGAGAATGCCACATGGTAAGGAATTGAGGCCCTCAGTCCAGCTGCCTATACGTGACTGAATTCTGCCAATAACCACATGAATCAGCTTAAAAGTGGATCTTCCTTCACTAGAGACTTCATATAAGACTCCAACCCAGCCAATACCTTGATCGCAGCCTTATGGGACACCCAGGTAAGCTTTACCTGAATTGCTATAAGATATGAGATAATGAATATTATTGTTTTAAGTGCCTAAATTCAACAGCTATTTTTTTATGTAGCAGTAGATAACACACAAAGTACCCAAAAGAGAAATACTTTCACAGGGTTCATAACAGTAGTTGTTGAATACTATTTTGAGTTTCACATGCTTTTCGGCAAACAGACAAAAAGGTTAGGTTTTGGCTGGGAAAATGTGAATATAACATAAGTAATGTAGAAAGAAAATTATAAATACTAAATGATTTATAATCAATTCTGTAAAATGAAACTATAGCATCTAATCATATTTTCTTTCTTGCTAAAAATGCATATTTACATATTCTATATAGATAATTTTACTTTTCTTTGTCTTTACCAGTATAAGAGGTTGTTGTTGATAAACTTTATAGGTTCTTTCCCCCACTCCAACACACGCACACACACACACACACACACACACACACAAGTTTCAGAATATTGAGGTGAGAATCACAATAGGTGTAGGGAAGAAATGTATATTAATCAGAGACAAACTATTGAGTGTTTCTCTTTGGGACCAATGTAAGTGTATATAAGATTTAGTGTTGCCTTATGCTAGAGTATAGAATTATTTTTTGAAATATAATGTGTGAAGAAAAGTATTGTAGATATTGAGCAACTAATGGAGTAGATTACATGGGCATTTATTTTATTTATTTTATTTTTTAAAGATTTTCTTTTTAAGTAATCTTTGCACCCAATGTGGAGCTCCAACTCACAACCCTGGGATCAAGAGTCACATGCTCTACCAACTGAGCCAGCCAGGCACTCCCATGGGCATTTAATCTGCCCAGCATCCAAACTTACTTTTATTTGCTTGGGACCCAAAAAGAGTTTAATGGCAAAGCCCTGCTTTCCACAATGGAAAACAGGTGGATGGTCTCACTTTCAGTTTGTTGGTAGCTGTGATGAGGTTATATAACCAAGTCCTAGCATAAGTTCAGATGTGTTAGTATATGATTTTGAATCTTGAGGATTTGCCATCAAGCTCAGAAGAGAATTCAGAATTGTTCATGCACACCCATTGTGTAGTCAAGAAACCTGTGAGTTTGGCTGGTGGAGACTTTCTGAGATGATTTTGCTGGGCATTTCTGCCCTCATTTTCTGACTTTGGTACTCCAACACTTTCGTTTACTCTGTATTTCAATATTCCTTGAAAACATTTTGTTCAACTTAAATTAGCCATTGATAGCTTTTCTTTCTTACAAATACAAAGCCCCATTGATAAAAACAGTAACAACAATAACAAAAAACCCAAACAATAACAACAAAGATACTTACCCATCATTCAAGACAAAAGGATCAGTTGGAAAACACATTTCAAAAAGACAAAAGTTACTAAAGATTACCAAATAATTTTAACATCATGATGATACCTGGAGGAAACCGCAGGAAAAAAAAATGGGGACTCTAGTTAATTAATACAAAGAAAGCAAATAGAAATAACAGTCCGTTATTTTAACTTAGCTCAAAATATGTATATATTTCCCTTTTGCTGGGCACACTGCTAGGTGCTTACTGATGTGATATCTTATATAATAGTCTTAACAACCATATGAGGTTATTCTAAAATGAACAAATGAAGGGTACCTAACTGGCTCAGTTGGTGGAGCATATGACTTTTGATCTCAGGGTTGTGAGTGTGAGCCCCACGTTGGATGTAGAAGTTACTTAAAAATAAAATCTTAAAAAAATAAATAAAATGAACAAATGATTATCTAATAGCTATGTGGCTTTATTATAACCAGTTGGTTGATAATGGAGTGAAGAACATGATTTTGATTATATCTCTGAATCTAACTTTTTTTTTAATTTCAGAAAACTCCAAAAATGAGATATTTTGCCACAATGACTAAGTAGCAGATTGTTGCACTGATTATCCAAATAGCAGTCTCCCTGTATCCTTTGAAAAAATACTTTTTAGCAACTTTCATTAAAAGGTGAAGTTTATTTCTTACCCCTTACTAGGCTGAACTTATAATTCATTTTGATCCATAATATATGGCAAAAATGGCATTGTGTTATCATTTTAGTTAAGTCATTAGTCATTTTGACCATTGGTCTTGACCAAACCTAGGTGCAAAATACATGCATGTATTTTTCCTCCCTTGTACCCCTGAGACCACCATTTGAACAAACTTGGTCTCCTTGTCCTTGAGACAAACCATCTAGCTGAGGCAACACTAGAACAGCTAGAGACTATCCCCCCTCCAGCTAACAACCAATATACAAGTGAGCCCAGCCTAGATCAGCCAAGTTCAGCCTGAACCAGACTGCATAGCCAAATCATAGATTCATGAGAGATAATAAATGGCGATTGTTTCAAGTTACTAAGTTTTGGAGCAGTTTGTTACAGTCTAATAGTTAATACAAGCATTAATATTTAGTATTCATAAATGTTTTAAAACACTATTATGCCTATTGGATCATCAAAACAAGTATATGACCTCTGCAATCTGCCTGTTATGAATTAAACACCTTGAGTTTTGGCATTCTGTGGAAAATACCTATACTCCCATAATTTTATGATTAATCAAAACCAATTTAAATAACCAAACTCATTAAAGAATTAGGATATTTTTTATATTTCTGAGAATTATGTTAAAAATCTATATAAAACAGATTTCCTTGGGTTAGGATCAAAGGAAGAAAAATACATTCAGTCTATCCAACAGCAGAAATAATAGTAATTGGTAATATTTATTAAATGCTTAGTCTGTAGCAGACTCTATGCTAAGTACTTAGTCTTCATTCTCATTTTTAACCTGAGTGAAACTCAATCTGTACTTTCTACAGGGAATACATACATCCTCAGGGTCTAGTCTGATTAAGGATAAACCCACAGAGCATGAGCTGTCACACCTCATCAGCGTCAGTTTGCAGACTGCCAATACCCAGAGCTGGGCTGGGATTTGGCAGCAGCAGCTGAAGCACCTAGGAAACAGAACTTCAGGGAGCATCTAGGAGTAGAGGCAGTAGGATCAAGTTTCTACACTAACTTGTTCATGGAAGAAGGAGTATGGAGATGTCTGGGGTCCATTGGAGGGGTTTCCAATTTTCCTAAAAGCTTGAAGTACCCAGCTATGGGAAGACATTCAAGTGAGTCTTCTTTCTAGGTCTCAGGAAGCTGAACTATGCTTAATGAGGTCCCAAGCTAAGACACTGGCCACTAGAGGAAGAAGTTGTCCCAAAACAGAAGGAATAGCCCTTTTTACCCTCTGTTTGTGTATTCTTACTTACCTTCTTCAGAATCATCTGGGAAATATGTTTAAAAATGCAGATCACTCGGGGTGCCTGGGTGGCTCAGTCGTTAAGCATCTGCCTTCAGCTCAGGTCATGATCCCAGGGTCCTGGGATCCAGCGCCGCATCCGGCTCCCTGCTCCGGGGGAAGCCTGCTTCTCCCTCTCCCACTCCCTCTGCTTGTGTTCCCTCTCTCTGTGTCTCTCTATGTCAAATAAATAAATAAAATATTTTAAAAAATGCAGATTACTGAGCTCATTTCCTGAAGCTTCATATTTAGTAGGTCTGAGACTGGGCTCAAGAATTTGTATTTTTAATAAGGACCATCATCAAGCTTTATAGTTAAGCAAGTTTGGAAAACACTACTTAGGTGATGTAGGAGTTAGAACATCTAGTTCTCTGGCAGCAGGCATCAAGGAAGGATGAAACTAAGTAGCAAGTTTGCAAGGCTGAAGTAGTACAACCACAGGCAAAACTAAAGAGACTAGAAAGTGGAGATTGTGTGAAACAGGGACAAGTATTTATAGGACAAGAAGAAATGAGAAGCAACTGGTCTCCTACTGCTCTATGTGGCCTAAGTTAATAGTTCATTCATTCATTCATTCATTCATTCTTCATATAGGGAGTGTTGCTGTGGGTCAGGCACAGTTCTGGTTTCGCGGAATTACAAGGTTTTTTTGTTTATCAATTACCCTTGTCCTCAAGGATGTCACAGTTTAATAGAAGAAATAGACACATAACTAAATAATTGGAAAACTCATGGCTTTGATGTTGTGATAGATGTATAAACAGGATGAGATGGAAGTAGAGAGGGAATTGACTTTATTGGGGGGTGGGTAAGAAAAGACTCTGGTGGGACTTGGTCTTGAACAATGGATAAGGGTTTATCATAATGCATAGGGGATGAAGGACATTTCAGGCAGAGGAAACAGTATGTGCAAAAGCAGTTGAAAGAATCAGACATTTTGAGTGAAGGGTATAGAAACACATCACAGCTAGAAGGCAGAATGCCAGAGGGGAGGGAATATAGAAACCACATAGATTGGGGTCAGGTAGTAAAAGTATCTTGTAATTTTATGCTAAGAAACTTGAAAATAACCCAGAACTCCATGAAAAAATCAATTCAGCCATCTAGGCATTTTTTAACAGAGTATAATTATCAGATTTATTTTCTACATTTAAACAACACATATACCATATGACCTGGCTATATGCTACACATTGAATTATGTCCCCCAAATCTGTATGTTGAAGCTCTAATTTCCAGTGTGATGGTATTTGGAAGTGAGGCCTTCTGGAGGTAATTAGGTTTAGATGAGGGTGTGCCCCATGGTAGGATTAGTGTCTATAAGAATAGAAAGACCAGATCTCCCTTTTTCCCCTGCCATTAAGGACTCAGCAAGAGGGCAATGACCTATAAGCCAGGAAGAGAGCTCTCACCAGGAATCAAATCTGCTGGCATTTGGATCTTGGACATCCTAGCCCCACCCTAGCCTTGGACTATGAGAAATAAATATCTATTGCTTAAACCACCTGTTTTTTTTTTTTTTTTTAATGGCAGCTGGAGCTAAGACTATGTACAAGTTTTTTGTTTATATTTTTGTGTTTAAAATATGTGCAGAATGTGGGTGGAGAACTCAAGGAAAGATTAAGACAGTCAAAGAGTTCTCTGACCCTGGAAGTCAGGATTAGAAACCTTTACATTGCAGCCTACCTGATTATAGGTTGCTGTGGCATCATATGGGGACATTTAAAAGATACTACTATTCCCCTCCACCTCATCTTGCCAAATCCATGGCCAAACACCATTACATACGTGAGATGAAGGTATATGTGAAAACTTAGGATGCCCCAGGGTAGGAAATTGGGGAGAAATAAAACTGAAAAGAAAACCATTAATTAAAGCAGAAAAATTATTGAAAATAAAAAGTGATAAAAATAGGTAATTCCATGTTAGCTGATTCAGATTGTCTCATGTTGACAACTGGGATGGCTGTGACACACCCATGGTATGTTCATTGTTAATCTTTCTACTATTTTCTTTCTTACACCGACATTTCCATTTGAGGGACCATCTATAAGGGTTATTTCTATTTTTACAGTATTCCCAGTGTCAAGATTCATGAGGTCAGATGTGAAGATGAATTTGTTGGTTAAGCTGTTCTCTCTTAAGGGCAAGAAGCTTAATCATTTTTTTTGTACTGACCTTGTCTTGTCTGGAGATGAATCAATGAATCAAGTTAGGAATGGTAAATCATGAATAAGTGATTTATGCTTGTCTTGATCATATATGATAGATTGCTTGGGTTCCTGACTATTACTGTATATAAAGATTTATATAATAAACAAGTGACTGTGGATTGGAGAAAAAAAACTGAGAGTTTTCTCCAAGGATATGGTCCTATGTAACACTGTAAACGTTATCCTTAGTGAGCTAGTTCTTGAGAGAATGATGACTGGATATGATTAATTTGATATGATTTTTTTCAAGTAATTAAAATATTCATTATTTTCTCATTTCTTTCCTTTTCCATCCATTGTTTTCTTATTTTTTTTCAAGCAATCACCAAAGTCCTATAGGTAATCAGTACTCAAAATCCCTTTAGTAATGGGTTTTTCTTTTTTCCTTTTTTAAAGATTTATTTATTTATTTATTTGAGAGAGAGAGAGAAAGAGAGAAAGAGAGAGAGCATGAGTGGGTGGAGGGGCAGAGGAAGAGAGAGAGAGAATCTCTAGAAGACTCCCCACTTAGCAAAGAGCCCAACGTGGGGCTTAATCTCACAGCCCTGAGATCATGACCTGAACCGAAAATTAATTGGTTTTTCTTGTGATCTACCCACTCAAATTTCTGGAAAGATCTTTACAGTCTTTTACCAGCAATGAACAAGGAGGAAATTCACTGTGGTCAGATGCCATCAGAGCTTAACTAACTGCTAAATGATTGAATTTCATCTGGATAACTGGCCATATGCCATGTGTTTCTCCCGTGGAGCTGAAAGGATGGAGACAAGATGGCAGACCAAGAAAGTGAAGTTAATTCAACTTTTCAGGCTAATATCTCCTAGAGAAGATCCAACTGATTTGCCAGCCTGTTTTGTGTAGTTTTCCACATGAGACTTTTAAAAAAATAAATCAAGAGATGATTGACAAGTGATTATTCTATGCAAATTGGTGATGTATGCCACACACAGTGTGCTGGAAGCAGAGAGTTAGGATAGAAAATATTTCCTTTTCCTGGAAATTGAAATGGCTATGGTACTTCATAAACATTGTTACATAATGAAAAGCACTGCATGCCATGAAAGTTACTGTCATCATCAAAATAGAAATCATGGTGATGGTTTGAATTATGTGCTTGACAATCTGAGTATCCTATAAAATCATTTTTCTTGGTATTAAAATATTCAGTGTGAGATAGAAATCCATCTTCTATGTAATTTTTTCATTCAATATTATAAGGAACAAAAGAATAAATGTGTTTTTAATGTCTTAACTACACGTTTATGTTTTAAAGGGGCATGAATTAAATTGACAGGATATATTAAATGTATTTAACCTCACTTTATGTAGATTATAGAACACCCTTTGCTCTAACGAATAGTAAGAAATAAAGCTGTTGTTGTCATTGTTTTTTCAGTCTTTTCTGGGGCTTTATTTTTTACTTTTTCTGATATTCGGATATTTCAAGTTCCATTCTGGATACTTCTATGGATCTTAAACTTTGAGAACCATTTCATTTTTGAAGTTCTTAGGCTCTCTAGAATTTTTATATCAGCAAACCAGACACTAAAGGCAAGGAAGATTCACAGAACATTTCAGAGACCATCTAAAACAATTAACTGGGCTAGGTAAGCAAAATTTTAAGATGTGGCAAAAGTGAACAGATTTTGCAGATGTAATTCAGGTTCCTGGTTGGTTTTACTTTGACTTATTCAAAAAGCAGTTATCCAGTGGGTATACCAAATCAAGTGAACCCTTTAAAAGAGAGATTAGTCTTTCCTTGAGTTTGGAGACATTATCCTTCTGGCCTTAAGAAACAAGCCACCATGATTTATACAGCTGCAAGAAAATGAATACTGCCAACAACCACATGTGCTTGTAAAAGGATTCCAAGCCTCAAATAAGACTGTAGACATGGCGAACATCTTATTGCAGCAGTGGACCCAGCTATGTTGTGCCTGGACTACTGATCTACTGTGAGATAATGAATGACTGTTATTTTAAGTTGCAAAATTTGTGGTAATTTGCTTATACTAATAAAAAGCTCACACAGGAATATCAAGGGTGTATTAGTGGTGGTTCTCCAGAAAAACAGAACTAATAGGATATATAGAGGAGAAAGAGACAGAGACAGAAAGAGACAGAGACAAGAGCTAACAGTTATGGAATCCGAGAAGTCCCAAGATTTGCAGCTAGAGACTCATAGGGCTGATGTGTAAGTTTAGGTTCAATTCTGAGTCTGAGTAGAAGACTGATGTCCCAGCTCAACGATAGTCAGTGAGAGAGAGGAAATACCCTTTTAGATTTTTGTTATTGTTGTTCTAGTCAGGTGTCCAGCGGATTGGATGAAACCCACTAGCACTGAGGAGGGCAATCTATTTTCTTCAGTCTACTGATTCAAAAGTTAATTTCAACCAGAAACACCTTCACAGACACATTCCACATAAGATTTAACCAAAGATCTGGGCACCCAGTGTCCCAGTCAAATTGACATATAAATTAACCATTATGAGAGATAACGGATGACTTTATGCAGATACTAGTGGATCTGCTTTAAGATAATGCCAAATCCATTGCAGAGAATGAACAGATAGTGCCAAGGTTTGTCTACATGTCTAATAGTTTATTCTGTTATTTTTGTATTAATATTTATATTAAATTTCTCTATTCTTAATTTTCCTTACCCCTTAACACCGATTCATCCTTTCAAATAAATAAACTACTGAACAACTAATACTGTAGGTAAAAGTCTGTAAATCAAACCAGGATTAGACACTCAATAGCCTTATTCTTCAAGACATTTAAAATACTTGTATGTATTATTTAATTTAGACAAACTCAAATACTTACTAGGTACAAAATAATGTACTGTGTACTATCAGCAATATAAAAAAGCATTATACTGTGCCTTTACTACTAAGAAAGTATCTAGTGGGAACAGAGCAGACATACATACACTAACACAAGCAGACTAGAACAAAACTCTTAACATTCTATGAGATTGTGGGAAAAGAGGTCAATTCTGTAGGGGAAGATGAATTCTAACTGGGAGATTATAGATTTTAGGGAAAAGGTAGTATTTGAAATCAACATTAAAAATATAGAAAGTACTTTGAAATGTGGGGATATAGTGAAATTTTATTATATGCCTGGGTGGCTCAGTTGGTTGGGCGACCGCCTTCAGCTCAGGTCATGATCCTGGAGTCCTGGGATCGAGTCCCGCATCGGACTCCCTGCTTGGGGGGGAGTCTGCTTCTCCCTCTGACCCTCTTCCCTCTCGTGCTCTCTATCACTTATTCTCTCTCTCTCAAATAAATAGAGTCTTTAAAAAAAAAATAAAAGACATAAATGGCCTATATTGGTTGTACACTTTTCAAGCTAGCAGGACAGTAAAATAGCATGGCATTTGAGCTTGGAAGATTTCAGTTTTTGTATCAGCCAGTTTGCTTATGATCAAGCTTAACTTTTCTGAGCCCAAGATTTCTTGACCATAAAATGGGGATAATATTAAAACCTGCACTCATGCTGTGAAATCAAATCAGATCATGTGATTGGTTTGATTAAGGTAAAACTTTTATTTTCCCAATTACTGCTTCCTACGGTGCTCTGTCAAATTCCCGTCAACAGCTGAATAAGGAGCTTTTGAAAAGATATCTCTGTGATTCCCTATCTTTTCTTTTACTTTTATTAAAAACAAAACAAAACAAAACAAAACAAAACAAAACCCTCATTACAGCAGAGACTTTGTTTCAAAGTTTGAAAAAAATTATAATCTTCTTGACTCAAAACTTATCTCCTCTAGGAATACATAGACTTTCAGCTCCAATATCGTGGAACAGAAGGGGAAGGGAGAAGAAGGTTGGGTGGTACCTCCCAGTCTGTCCTCCATCTTCTTTTCTTTTTCCTCTCTGGTGTTCTTTGTGAGACAAGGCAGATAGAATGATAAATTGATCAATCCATAGCTAGAGAATAAGAATTTTTTCTACAGAAATTTTATAATCTGTAGACAAGTTGAACTCTTTTATTACCTTTTTTTTTTAATTATAGCATCTTTGTATGCATATTCTTTTTTGTTCTCATAAATATATGAGTTGGGTTTTCTTGAACTCTTAGCACAAGACTTCTGCAGAGAAGCAGGGAGGGGCTTGAGAGGTTTTCCAGACTTAAGGCTCAAATGTTCCCCACTCCCTTCTACAACAATAGATTGTTTTTTTCTGATAATATGGCATCATTGAGTCTCCCCTCTCTGACTCTTTTTTTTAAGATTATTTATTTATTTATTTATTTGAGAGAGAGAGAGAGAGAGAGAGAGAAAGCAGAGAGAGCAGAAGAGAACAAGAGCAAGAGAGAACACAAGTGGGGGCAGAGGGGAAGAGGAAGAGCAAGAAGCAGGCTCCCCACTCAGCAGGGATCCCCAAAGTGGGACTCGATCCCAGTACCCTGGGATCATGACCTGAGTGGAAGGCAGACACTTAACCTTAACCAACTGAGCCACCCAGGCACCCCTCCCCTCCCTGATTCTCAGAAACCATTTTGGTTCAGAGCTTATCCCTTCAGCTCTGTTCTTTCATGATTTTCTCACAGGCTGCCATCAACAAGTGACCCAGAACTTGTCACTTATTTTCTGATGTTTTCTGACCTCTACCTCCTCTGAGTCCCCTGAATAATCTGCAAGCTTATTTCTTCTTTCCCCGGTGCTTAAACTCTTCCACCTCAGCTGAACTCATAGCACTTGCTTCTCAGGATAGGCTTTCCTACTCCTTTTGGGTGTGAAAATTTTCTAGAGATTTCTGAGATTTTCCATTGATTAGAGTCTTTGCAGTCCACTTTTTCCTCACAGTATCATTTCAACTTCCTGTATGGGCTTCCGGCCAGCCTCTGATTTCCTTCACTTACCTGCAGTTTGAAGCTTCTAAGTTTTCTTCAACCTTAAATAAACATACAATTTGTGTGTGCTTTTCATCTTTCTTTTTTTCAGAAGAATATGAAGATATTCAAATCTCAGCTGCCACCATATTCCTACTGGCAGCACATGACTTAATTGAATTTCATGACTGCAATATCCTCATATATCTCTCACAACTTTAAATATTTAATATAACACTCCAGTCTGCTTACTTTTTGTCATTGAAATTCTCTTTTTGACCCTTTTGCCACTTAGTTTTACAGACTGGGTAGGTGGGGGTGGACAGAAGGCAAGTTTGTGGGCATGGCAAAATATGTTGGTGTGGAGGTATAGACCACCTTTCTTCTGAGAATGGGTTCTCTCTACATGTCCCTGGTATGGACAATCCTCAAGAGCACTCTTCTGTCTCTGTGACTCGTGGTCCTCCACTCACGGCTTAAACATGGAGGCAGATACCCAGATGGGGTTGTACAGAGAAAATGGTGGTAGTGTTTGCAGATGCTGACCCACCTGGAAACTAATGCTGTTGGTCCCCAAATTTCTCCCTCTAAATTGCTTCTGATTCTCCTTCAGCTCTGATTATCCCCATTGAGGTTATAATGGCCATCTTTTTAATATTGTTCTATGTATTGTTGGATTTCTGGAATTTTTCATTGTTCGTGATCCACTCAGAAAAACTCTTCCAGCTTAGATTGCTTTTTTTTCCTTTCCTTGTTTTGTTATTAATTTCTTTCCTTCCATTTGTTGGGGATTCACGATGGATCAGAAAGGCTATAATGTATCTTTAGATCTCTACCTTTTAGCTGGAAACCAACACGTTTCCTTTACTTTTCAACATTCTGGTCATGTTCCTCTGTATAAAATATGGCTTATCAGTTTTCTTTTAAGTTGGTGCATGGTACTGAATAAAATACTCTCCTTGCTCTGTCATGAAAAATAGGTGGGCCATCACCTCCCTTACCCTATGACTACAGTATAAAATTAAATTAACACATTTAGACAGTTCCATCACATTTGCTTTTATGGAAATTAAATCAACTAGCACCACTAGGCCTTTTTTATTTTTAATATTTCTTGATAGGTATACTGATGCTAAGTTAAGTATCCTATATCTTGCATTTTTGGAGTTATATTTTTCATTCATTTTACTCTTTTAGTCCAGTCTTTTGGGATTTGGTTTGTTATATAGCCTATTACCTACCACTTCCCATTTTTATATAAATTATGATCAATATGACAAACCTAAAAATAATGTTTTTAAAGGACAACTACATTTTATTATGGAATACACAACTCATTCACTACATCAACTAAATAATTATATTTTGTTATTTTCAATACTTTTCTAGGGAAACTATTCATTCAATATTTATAGAGTACCAAGTCAAGCTCTAGATTCTGGTGATAGAGAAAGTAAAAAAAAAAAAAAAAAAAAAGAACTCTCATGTTCTCATGGAGTTTGTTGGTGAGAGGGGTGAGATTATCTATACACACATTTCAGACGAGATCGGGCACGTTCAGGGTGCAACTCTGGTTTCTCTTCAGATCGCATAAATCTTTCGCCTTATACATACATTTCAAAAAACAATATCAGTGAGATATTGTTTTGCAGAGAATTAAATAAGAAGACCTGATAGACAATGCTTAAGCGACTGTATTTCCTATTTCTGATAAATAATTATCTTTTTGTTTTAAGGCAGTGGTGGTGTTATGTACTCATAAAAAGTCTTCAGGTACAGGTAACTTGAGAACAATCCCAGAACAATTTCTAGTTACAGTCTTTCACACAGCAGGGTGCCCTAAAGAGACTAAGGTTTCAAAATATAATTTCATCAAGGATCCCTAGCCATAGGTAACCTAAGGAAGTAAGAATTATATTTCCTAATTAAGCTGATGGTGTTATGGGCATCATAAATTTAGTTGCACCTATTAGGCAAATAGAGCCAATATGTTTTATACTTACTTTGATTATGATCGAAATACCTCCTGACTCTTTTATCCTGGATGATCTAAATAATTTCCTGTTAGAGAAATTGGGGCAATAGTATATATACTGATGTAGGTGTCTTTTGCAAATAATTACTTTGCCTTAGCAAAAATTGAAAGAGTTTATAGCTTCAAATCTATTTACTTCCTACATGGCTCAAGTTCTAATGTTACTTCAGATTATGTTATCCTATAACTGTTCACAGGTGATCTTTGCTTTAGAATTCCAACTTATATTATTATTTTTTAACCTTATAATAATTTTTGCACTTTAATATCCTCATAACCTCTCTTCCCTTCCATAATTCCCATTTATTGTCAGATATGAAGAAAATATGCATTTTTTTACTCACTGTCAGTTGCATTAGAAATTGGTATTTTCTTGTAAAGCAACCTGAAAATACTGTTGAGTGGCGCCTGGATGGCTCAGTCGGTTAAGCATCTGCTTTTGGCTCAGGTCATGATCTCTAGGTCCTGGGATCAAGCTCTGTGTCAGGCTCCCTGCTCAGTGGGGAGTCTGTTTCCCCCTCTCCCTCAGCCTCTCCCCTCACTCGTGTTCTCTCTCTCTCAAGTGAATACATAAAGTATTAAAAAAAATACTGTTGAAATGTAGACTAAGTGGAGAGCTTCCATTTCAAGATGATGGATAAAACATTTTTCCCCTTACCATTTTAACACTCCATCAAAATGATAAAAGGAGTTAGAAGTAGATGAAATTTTATAGCAACAAATAAAATAGAAACAATGCATTCCTGGACAAGAGTTTTCCCCAAATATCTTAAAGTAGAAAATGGAGTGATTTCCAAGGAAAAGGTACATAAACATCTAACTCTAAAGATGGAAGTGACATTAGAAATGACTTGAAGGAAGTACAGACACTGCTCTCTTACTTTTTGCTTCTTACCACCTCTCCCACGATGGGGAGCACACAGTGTACAGCCAAGTGGACAAGGTCAGGGAGGGACAAAACTTTCCCTGGGCTTGTCGGCATGTTCAATCACAAAGAGGTGTGTGACTGTCTTTTCCTCACTCCAGACAAGGGGAGTAAGACCATGTGGACTGTTTCAAGCAGGTTTTTAATTTACATTTTCTTTTAACCATTTAATGAACAAATATATAGTGGATGAGTACTTGGTGCCACACACATAAGGCATTTGAGATAAAATGGTGAGTAAAAGACTGATGCAATGTTCCCGAAACCTACATTCTAGTGGGGTGATCGATCACACACTCACACAAATGTAAAATTACAGCTGTAATAATTTCTGTGACAGACAAGTACATGTTGCTATGGGAACAAACAATGAGGTATTTATGTTTGGGCACAATTTCATGAAAAGGTGAAAATCTAACTGCAATCTGAAGGATGAGCAGGAGGAGCTAACTAGTAAACAGAGAAGGTAAGAACACTCCCAGCAGCAGAAACAGTATGTGTAAAGCACTGTGACAGGGAGGTGCCAGGAAAGTTCAAACTTAAAACAAAAGGCCGGTAAGACTAGAGAACAGAAAACTAGAAATGTGGGTAGGGCCAAAATTCATATGGCAGCCTAAGACATGCGTGATGGTTAATTTTTATGTGTCACCTTGACTAGACCACAGATGCCTTATCTGTGTTACATACACTTTATTTCTGTGTGTGTCTATAATGGTGTTTCTGGAAGAGATTAGCATTGGAATTGGTAGACTGAGCAAAGCAGGTGGCGTTCCCTAATGTGAGTGGGCATCATCTAACTCCTGAAGGACTTGCACTGAACAAAAAGGCAGAGAAAAGTTAAATTCATTCTGACTGTTGAGCTGGGATATCAAACTTCTGCCCTGGATGCTCCTGATTCTTAGGCCTTCAGACTCAAACTGGAATCTGTATCTGTACCTCCCAGCCCTCAGGCCTTCTAAGAAAATCACTGACCCACTGACTGGGTCTCCAGTTCCAGATCGCAGATCATGGGACTTCTCAGCCTCCATAGTCACATGAGCCAATACCTTATAATAAATCGCTTTCTGGATATATATATATCTCCTATTGTTTCTGTTTCTCTGGAGAACGCTCATACATCATATTAAGAGTTAATTGCTGAGTGCTTAGGTGGCTCAGTTGATTAAGTGTCTGACTCTTGATTTTGGATCAGGTCATGATCTCAGAGTTGTGACATTAAGCCCAGTGTCAGGCTCTGAGCTGGGGGTGGGTCCTGCTTAAGATTCTCTCTCTCCCCTTCCCTTCTGTGCATGCTCACAAGCACAAGCTCTATCTCTAAAAACAAAACAAAATAAAACAAAACAAAACTTAAAAAAAAAGTTAATTGCTCATAGAATTGTAGGATAAAATTTAGGAGTTGTTGATGAAAGTCTGATGCTTAGTACTCATTAGTACCCATTCCTTTATTTTTTTAAAGATTTTATTTTTTATTTATTTGACAGAGAGAGAGACATAGCGAGAAAGGAAAAACAAGCAGGGAGAAGTAGGCTTCCTGCTGAGCAGGGAGCCCTGATGTGGGACTCAATCCTAGGACCCTGGGATCATGACTTGAGCCGAAGGCAAATGCTTAGTGACTGAGCTACCTAGGCACTGCAGTACTCGTTCCTTTATAGAGGACCATTTATATTGGGCTTTCTAAAAAATACTGCTTTGCTTTGTGTTTTGTTTTACTTTCTAGAACTTTTAGGATTATTTAAACTTGGTGCTTTAAAATTTTACAGCATATGTATGGTGATAAACTGTTCATTATTTTGTTGGAAAATCAGTGAGAACTCACAGTGACCACGCTTTCACTTTATTAAAATAGCCTCCATTATTTTGTGTTAGTGTCTTCCCTCCAACTTCTTTTAAGATATTTTATCATTAGTTTTCACCAGTTTGATTATGATGGACCTTAGTGTGCTTTTTTGTATGTTTGTCCCATTTGTGGGTTGCTTAAGCTTTTTGAAATTATAGGTTTATAGTTTTCATCAAATTTGATAAATTTTTGCTTGTCATTTTATTATTTCTACAAAAACATCTTCACCTGCTCCCCATGTCTTTCTTCTCCTTCTGGACCACCTGTTCCTATTCTATTATGTTAGATAATTTGACATTGACCCACAGGTCACTGCTGCTCTGTTTATTTCTCTCTTACAGTCTTTGTTGTCTCTAATTTGAGTAGATTGTCTTGCAAGATTTTAATTTCATTGATTTTTTTTTCTTCTGCAGTGTATAATTTACTGGTAATCATTTGGGTATATATATTTTTATTTCCCCACATTTCTAGAAGTTTTATTTAGGTTTTTTAAAATAACTTCCATTTCTCTCCTCATCATTTTTGTATTTTCTTTTATAGTTTTGAGCATATGGAGAATATTATGATAACTATTTTTATATAATTATCTACTAGTTCCATAACTTTTGTTATTTCTAATTTCCTTCCACTGACTGGTTTTCGTCTAATTAGTTGTCATATTTTCCTGCTCCTGTGCGCACAATTTTTTACTGGATGCTTCACGTTGTCGTTTTTACATTGTTAGGTAGTAGATTTTCTTGTATTCTTTTAAAAAGTGTACTTCAGGGCGCCTGGGTGGCTCAGTTGGTTAAGCGACTGCCTTCGGCTCAGGTCATGATCCTGGAGTCCCAAGATGGAGTCCCACATCAGACTCCCTGTTCAGCAGGGAGTCTGTCTCTCCCTCTGACCCTCTTCCCTCTCGTGCTCTCTATCTCTCATTCTCTCTCTCTCTCAAATAAATAAATAAAATCTTAAAAAAAATAAAAAGTGTACTTCGTTCAAGCATGCAGTTAAATTACATTGGATTAGTTTAATCCTTTCAAGTCTTGCTTTTAGTTTAGTTTGGAAGTGCCCAGAGCAGCTTTTGGCCTAGGATTCATTTTGCTCATTACTAATGAGGACTTTGGAAGATTCTACCCAAGTCCCTGAGCATTGCAACTTCTGTCCATTATTCCCATCCCAGAGCTCGTTCAGCCTCCTGTTTTCTGGTGATTCTTTTAGTAGCCACGTGGAATTCTACCCAATATATAGAATGTCAGTATTCAGGCAAAGATTCATGTCTCAGATATTGAAAGCTGTATTTGTCCAATATTCTCTTCTCTATTATCGTTCCCTTTGTATTATATCCTGGAAATTGCCTTTTGGCAGTAAGCTGGGGCAATTATAGAGCTTACCTTATTTGTTTGACTTCCCTCAGATATCTCATTTTGTGGTTGCTTATTGTCTAATGTCTCAAAACGATTGTTTCATATGGTATATCCTGTTTTCTAGTTGTTTACAGTGGGAGAATAATTTCCAAAACAGTTAATTCTTTATGGATGCAAGCATTAGTTGATATATTTATTTATTATTGTTGTTGGACTTCGTGGTTTGATATTATCTTTTTTCTTCTCTGCTATATTTTTTTCTCTATCATGTTTTTGGTCTTCTTTCCCTGAGAAAATGACCTCTCATATTCATTTTATGATTTATTTTATTTTTATAATCCTATTTTAATTTTCAAGAATTTTTCTTGCCTCCTGATTTCCCCCATTATACATTTATGAAGGTAACATCTTCTCAAATATATCATAATATATTGATTAAAAGTTGGGGAAGTTCTCTTTTTCTTTAGGCATTTGTTGGTTTTTATTTCTTTAGCTATTTTAGGCTTCTCTTAACAGTTCGGTGATTCTTTGTTTTCTCTCCATATCTAAGGACGAGTGGATAAAGATCTTATTGTGAGCCCTTTTCATCTTAGGTACAGTGTGCAGTGGCTTATTTTGCTTAAAGTATGCACATAAAAAAAATCAGTCATTGTTTCACGGGATCATTAAATACCAGAATGCAGAGATCTTTTCATTCAGATACAAATATATACATTAACTGTCCCAATTCTCAATTTCTTAAGAGAAGAATCATTTTGGTGAAGCAGGGAGGAATGTTGGAACTTCTTATTCTCTGATTCTACTTTACCTGTAAATGGTTATTATTGTAGACATATTTTTTGAACTATTGTTTTAAAGTAACGGTGAAGGAGAGAAATAATATCTGTAGTGAATCCACAGCCTTCAACAAAACTTCTCCTTTCTTCCGTGGTCTTATTTCCTCAAAGGGTCAATTTTAGGTCTTGCAAAAATGGTCTTCGAAACTGTTCAAAGACTGGGTAATAAAAATGACTTGGTTCATTTTTCAAATCAAATATAGGATAGATAGATGATAGATAGATAGATAAATGATAGATCGATAGTTGTTTATGGATTCAATGAGAAGGATGAATTTGAGTGGGGCAAGAGTCTGTGCAAGGTGACTGAGTGATTTTTTTTTTTTTTAGAGAGCGCATGCGCATGCACACAGAGTGGGCGGGGAGGGGGCAAAGGGAGAGGGGGAGAAAGAGAATCTTAGGGGGGGCGGGGCTCAATCTCACAACCCTGAGATCATGACCTGAGCCAAAATCAGGAGTCTGCAGCTTGGCTGCTTAATGGACTGAGCCATCCCGGCGCTCCAAGTTGGGTGATTTCTGTGCTGATCCAAATGAAAGAGCAAGTAGTTTGAAAGATTGGGAAGTGGAATGAAAAGCTAGAGAAACAGAAGTAAGTGTATTTTTAAGACATTTAAGACACAAAATCACCAGTACTTGATACTGGGTTGGAGGGAGGGTGGGTGAGGGAAAAGGCGGTGCCACTGATGAATCCTATGCCTCTAAGTTATAAATTGAATGGATAATGGGACCAGTCACTTAGACAAACAAGAAATCCTGATAGGAGTATTCATGAGTTGAATTCAGCTGCTTTTGAGGTCAGCTAAGGATGTGAGGAGGAAGATATTTGTGGTTAGAGATAGCAGGCAACATCTGGGTTGGGGATAGAAATTTATTAGTTGCTTATAAATAACTTTCCTAAAAGATATGGGCTTAGATATCTCCAGATGTTCTACCAAGTATTGTGAGAAGAAAAGGGCACCTGGGAATAAACCTTCAGAAATGCAGCACTTAATATTAAATAAAGGAGGGCAACCCAGAAATAAAGAAAAAGTTTAGTAGATGGAAACAAACAAACAACAATAACAAAAAACAGGCTAATGAATGCTGTCTCATGGAAGCCAAGGGAAAATATTATTCCAAGGAAGTAGAAATGTCAAAAGACTTGAGTATCATTGGAGTCATAAAAGATGAGAATTGAAACATATTCATCGCACACAGTGCTTTAAAGGTAAAAGGCTGATCACATTTCCTGAACCAGATACTCCAGATGCCTGATTTCCGAGCATAATTATTCATAATGCATCCTTTTTACTCTTTAAAAGGAGTCCTGGTTTGTACAATAAATTACAGTTCACCTTGCTTAGAGGGCTTACATTGTGACTATTTAAAATTATGTTGAGTGGAGTAACGTCAGATTGTCAAGGAATGAGGCATACTTGGGAGATTGGGGGAAGGGGACGGTGGTATTTAGCAACTCTGAAAAAAAAAAGTTTAATTATGAGGGAGAGGCAAAGGTAAGTGCCTGAAGAGAGATACAGATCTGAGAAAGGCTGTTGATATTTGCTGTTATTGTTGATATTGTCTTTTCTTAAATGAGATTGAATATGCAAGACTGCTCTAACATGTAGGAAGGAAGGAGGAGACTTTGCATGGAAATATGGTTCTGTTTCTATGTTTGAAGAAGGAAGAAGTGAGATGATCCACTGAGAAGAAAGGGGAAAGGAGGCAAGAGGTTATGACATATTTGAAGTAAGCAGAGAAGGGCACAAATAGTCAAGTATTAAGTAGTTCGGGTTTTTAATATTAAATAGAGCAAAACTTTCTGCCTCCTTGGTCAGACAGCCCAAAACATATCAAATGAAGAACTTTTCCTTAGTCTAGCTAAGAAGCTTAAATGCAAAAGATTTGGAACTGAAGCTGCAAGCAATAATAAAGTGTTCATTTACTTCATCCTTCCCCCACCCAACCCATCACCACCACCTTTCTGGCCTTGTATCAGTTTTGCCTAGGAATCTGGTGGTATTTTTTTTTTTTTACTTTGTTTTGTTTTGTTTTTGTTTTTGTTTTGGGGAAAAAAAAGAGACCAACTCCCAGTTGCTCAGACAAAGACAACCTCAGAGACATAATTCACGGTGGCCCACAGAATCCACGAAGAACTGACTCATCAGATCCCAGGAAATATAAGAACCCCATGTGATAAAATCATGTGCTATGAGGCAGTTTTGAATAATTTTTCAAAGAAAATCAGGTTGAGATGACTTCATTAATAAGATGACTTTATTTTGGAAAAAAGAGTTGGGCATCATATGTAGGTGAACGGGAGTCTTTCGATTGGAAGAATGTCACTAAGACATGAGAAAGGATGGTACACACGGGAAACATCAGGCGCATCAGCTTGGGTAGAAAAGGAGATGTGGGAGGAGATGGGGCAAGAATAGAAGAAGAACAGTAGGAGTGGGAGTCGCCATGCAGGATCTCAGCTGTTGTCCTAAGGCATTGGATTTTATGCTGAAGATAATGGGAAACCACCTGCTGTATCTTGATGGAAATCTGTTCAGTATGTACCTTATGTAAATTAGCCAACTTAGGGATTTTATAAAATCAAATGGTGTCTAAAGTAATAAATAAGCAGTCTGCAGGTTGTTCTTTGCACAAAAACCACAATAAAAAATCATAAGCTCTACTGAAGTTGAGGGCGGGGGGGGAAACCCAGACCCCTCAAAGCAGAAAATTATGGGAATGCCTTGTGCTTCCTCTCCTGTGTGACTTGCATACACTGCTCCCTTTCTCGGCGATGCCATTCTTCCTCTCCTCTGAAGGACTTCTATGCACTCTTCAGACTCCAATGTTTCCTTTTCTGAGAAATCTTTCTTGGGTTCCACAAGATTTAATTACTTTTACTCTCTGCTCTCTTGTTATCATTCTTAGCCTCCATTATAAGACTTCAGGCTTCACTGTCGCTATGTGTTTTCAGGTCTGTGCTCTCTTAGCTCTGTATTGGGGCTAGCCATTTTGTTGGTTATGGAATGGTATAGGAATATTACACTGAAGTCATTTTGAGTTATTTTATTAGAGATCATGTGGGTAAGTGACATACATTGACTAGGGAAAAATTCAAGGAATCTTAAAACATGTGGATAAAAGAGGTCATTCACTTATTCATTCATAGAGAAATAGAGGCCCATTTGGAGACTGTGGTAGCCATGGTCTGTGTGGACTCTGTCCCACACCCAACCCCTCCCCCCATACACGCCCCTATAATGCTGGGGCTAGAAGCATTAACGCACATTTCAGAGCCTCCTCTGCTGGCTGGATTCCAGTTTGACCTTGCCAGTGACAGGCCCTTGCAAGGGAGTAGAAGTCTAAAAAGTATGGAAGATTTTTGTTTTTCCATGCTTCTGGTAAGAGAGGCAGAGGGTGTGTGGGCTCCTAGACTTCAGATCAACTTTGTGGCTGTTCTTTAAGCTCTGTGCTCAGTGGCTTCACCACCTGCCGCAACCAAGTTTCCAATTGTCTGGAGAATGTTGCCTCCTCGTTTATCACAGATTTCTTCCTTCAAGCTACTCCAGCCCTGAGGTCAGTAGCAGTTCCTGCAGTTACTGATCTCTTAGTGACATTCTTCCATTCGAAAGACTCCCATTCACCTACTGATCTCTAAGAAGCAGTACCGTCACCTTTTGGTTACACTAGTCCTTGCAATAATTTTGTAACCATTTTCCTATCTTGAAATCCCCTTTGTTGGGACCCCTGAGTGGCTCAGTCGGTTAAGCGTCTGCCTGCAGCTCAGGTCATGATCCCGGGCTCCTGGGATGGAGCCCCACATCAGGCTCCCTGCTCAGTAGGGAGTCTGCTTCTCCCTCTCTCTCTGCCTGCCCCTCCCCCTGCTTGTGCACGCTCTCTCTCTCAGAAATAAAGAAAATCGTTAAAAAATACTAATAAAATAAAATCCCCTTTGCTTGAAATACTCACACCAGCTAGTGCAGGGCAGGGGGCAGGAGATGCTGGCATGGAGTAGGATGGTAGCAGTGGAGATGGAGAAGCGTGCAGGTTTGGGCTGTATTTTGTAGCAGAGCCAACACAATTATCTGATAGACTGGATGTAGGCAGGAAGAGAAATGAAAGGATCAAAAATGATTACCACTTTTTGATTAGAGAGTCTGGTGTATTTACGGAGATAGGGAAGCATTGAAGAAGAAAAAAATGGGTAAAAAATATAACTGCTGAAATTATGTCTGTGAGCATTTAGGATATCAGAAGGCCTTATAAGAATGCTCTGCCTTTGTTAGATTAGTATAGTTGAAAGGAGGAGAGGAAAGGGACTGTGCTTATAAAATTGTGTCATTTAGAAAGGCTAGTTAGGTTCGTGGTTGTTAAGTGTGGGCTCCAGGATCAGACTATCTTATTGGGAGTTTATGTTCCTTTGAGGATTTTATTTTTAATCCAGAAAGCTAGTAAGAATTTCATAACAAGCACATATATCCACCGTCCAAACTGACAAGGGAGGATGTAAAGAAATTAGAATAATAACCTAATCTACTACTTTGCTATTTTATTATATTGCTTAGATTCCTTTTTCTGTAAAAAAGAAATAAAACATTACAGTCAAGTTGTATTCTGTACCCCATCTTTAGCACTTGTTTCCCACCTACTACCATGCATTAAATTAGGTATTTATTTTTTCAGTCTGTACTTTCATACTTTGAATATATATATATATATATATATATATATATATACACATATCCATGAATAATATATAATTTTGCACATTTTTACTTCATGGATAGAATAATATATTATTCTGCAGATTGTTTTTTTCTGAATTTTTATATCTATACCTAACTCTATGGTAAGCCCCCAATAAATACTAGCAAGACTTTTGGAGAAACTCACTTTTCCTTAAAGAGCCTCAGCAAAGGCCCACTGAGATGGGTTTGTATCCTGAACATATGGTGCTCTGCTCTGTCAATATCCTTGCTATACACCATGTGTGAGTACCTCTGTATCTAGTGTTGTCATTAGCTAAACTGAAGTGTTATATCCTATGAAGTCCTGGAAGGTAAAATTGTACTAATTATCATTATATCTCTAGCACTTAATAGAGCACCGGGCCTAGAATAGGCTCTTTGTCAATGTTTGATGAATGAATGAGTGAAATCTGTGTCATGCAAACAGAGAACACTTTTTGTGTGATGAATAACAGACAGCCTTTTTTTGAGCTAATTTGAGGAAACAAAACTCTTCAGCATGAGAGTTGATAGAAATACTGTTACTTGATGTTAAAACTTGGCACAACCTGCAAACCTAAACGGCCTGTTATGAGAACTGCATGTTTGAGAAAAGAATGGAAGGCAAAGAAGAACATGATAAAGCCTTATAGAATGTTCTCTGGGCAAGGCTTATTCCTCTTTGGGTGTGATATGCATTACATAAAGTTAAGAATATATCCATTAAGAATATACACTAATCCATTAAGAATATACACTCATAACTAATATTCATTTTGGATATTTAAAATACTACATATCTTGTCATAACAAAACACAGTATAGCAATGGTTTTCACCTGTATTTAATATTTTTAAATGGGTGTTTTAAGCATTACCATTTCACTGCACATACTCACTGCATTTCTGAATCAGAACATATTTCTTGAAAGATGCCTTTATTTCATAGCACTATGTTTTCAATTATGTGCAAATATTTAAGCAACTGAAATATAAAATATTCATCCATATTCTTAATGGATGTGGTATTCCAACCCATTTTTTTGTCACTCCAGATCACAATATACTTTCCCTTGTAAGCTCCATATTGAGTCATGGGAATAATACACTAAAATGTTGTAAAATAAATAGAGATCACACTTGGGTTAAATATAGAAAGCACTAAGTTCCTGGTGGGCATCTACACACTATAGAAATGAGACATTCAACCCTATATAGTAATTTAAAAAATCACAGACATGTGCCTTTAAATCAATGTCATTAAAAATCAATCACAGCAAAGACAATGACAATGAAATTTCTGTATGAGGAAAAGATTTCTGAATCACAAATGATAATCAAATTATTTTGAACAATATTCAATACTATAACAGTTTAGTGCAATTTAGTAACTGAGATACCCCTTGAGAGAGATTTGTTTTTAATCAAAGCAAATTTAATTGGAGAGATTGTCTTCCAAATTTATCCCAAGTTAATTTCTAAATCTTTCCCTGCTCATCACCATTCTTAAAAACCATGTTGTTTTTACTGTGATACAATTGAGACATTTTATTTATTATAATGTTTTATATATCTAAATATTGCTACACTTGAAGGCATGATTAAAAATACCTGGCATATGTTAACATTTTAAACACATATGTGAAACTATTATCAAAATGATGTGCTGATTTTCTAGAGGTCTACAAAAACAAACTAGCCCTTCAAAGTGTCCTAGAAATCTTTTTTTCTTTTCTGAATATAATCTATTCATATGCTCCAAGTAGCAAGTTAAAATGTGCGGGATATATTTGCCACTAAAGTTTTTGTGTGAAATGTAAACCCTAAATCACCTAATAGAGTCCTATCTCAGCTTTTAAATGGAATTATCTATAACATCTTTGGAATATAAGGATATGAGCTACACTTAACCATCTGGGTATTTTGCTTCCTGCAGATAATTTGCAATGGTATAGTAAAATATTTTGTTTGCTTGTGTGTTTGTTTCTTATTAAACAGATATGATAAAACTGTCTTTGTAATCGCATTTATTTCTGACTTTCAGAGTAAGGTGGTCCATGTGCAGCAGCTTGATGTAAAGATAAAGAAATAATAATTATTAATATAAATAAAACAGTATTGCATACATAATGAAAGCATGATTCGACAATGGCTAAGAATTTCAAAAGATAAAACACACTCCGGGTAGTGTTCATCTGCATAGTAGCATATTGAACAAAGATTCTTTAAAGAAAGAATTATATACTTACTGAGTAAAACAGATAATTAAATAATTACACATTTTGATTGAAAAATATATGTAGTTCATTAAAACAAAGACTCTAACTCCACTTCTCTAGCTAAGCTTCTATTCAGATGCCAAGTTTGTACTTTAATTAGAACAAAAGACCGACATTAACTTCAATGCAACATAATTCATAATAATGATTGTATATTAATCTCTTGAGCTTGCTGGAATATAGCACATGACATATGGTATAGTACAGGCACCTGTGTAGTTCTCTGGGGACTGAGGTGGTGCATATTAATTAGGCCCTGGGAAATAAAATCTGCTTCCTTCTGAGAAAAGCTACCTCAGTGCTTATGGGCTTATGACATCAAAGGAAGTAGATGGAATACTGTTAGGCTCTGTGCTTCTTAAAGCATTGTCTAGATGTGGGCACTGAATCTACTGCTCCTGAATTAATTCTTGACAGAATCCTGCTTAAGAAATTAGAGTAGCCATGCATTTCCTTGGCTTCATTGATTGGATTTTGGCTGAAAACATCAAAATTACCATTTTGGTTACAGAAAATTATATAACTGTATAATCCAAACACAAAATAATCTAACCTGAAGTATATTAAAATTTGAAGCAGCTCCTTTTTCTTGAATGCTATCTGAAAGTGCCTCAATTTAATCCTTTGCTTTGTAAATTTAGATACAATCTGAATATAGATTATAAATGTCTTTAAGAAAAATGTCATCTCATAATAAGCAAGGTCTTGAGATTCTTGGCAGTCCCAGGTATGCTAAAGGCACTTCAGTGTATATCTTCAAAGGATAATGGAAAGGAATCATGGAAATAAAACTCTGGCTGATTAACAGATAAATATATGTTGAGATGAATAGATCCTAAAATTACTTTCTCAGGGGGAAAAAAAAAAGCCTAATCCCATTGCTAGAGTATATCTAGAAAGAGAAAACAGAAAATTGAGTGGATATGGTGATGACCAGAAAAGGCTATTTTATTTATTTATTTATTTAAAAGATTTTATTTATTTATTTGACAGAGAGAGACAGCGAGAGAGGGAACACAAGCAGGGGGAGTGGGAGAGGGAGAAGCAGGCTTCTGGCTGAGCAGGGAGCCCGATGCAGGGCTCGATCCCAGGACCCCAGGATCATGACCTGAGCCAAAGGCAGATGCTTAACGACTGAGCCACCCAGGTGCCCCAAGGCTACATTTTTTAAAGATTTTTTTTGCAATTGTCTTTTCAAGTTCTTGTCACTTGTAATTCTGAATTGCATAAAACAAACTCACTTAACTGAAAAGTATTTGTACTTGATGGGGTGCCTAGAACTCTGTGAAGTTTTAAAACATCTTTCGGAATAGCAGATTCTGAGGCTTTTTTAAGCCTGCAATTTAAATTTATGCAAGAAATACAGATTCACTAGCAGGCAGAGTATTTCTTTTCTTAAATATCACATTGTTTGTTTAGCTTTCCCTTGGGTTACATCCATGATCTTGTGATGGAACAGTTATGTTGCTGATATATTTATTGGAATATGTGGATCCATTTCCCTTCCGCTCAACGCATGGATTGGCAGTTTAAAATAATTCTTTTCTACTAGGAGAACGTGTGGCTAAGGCACATTTAAATAGCCTATTAAACCAATGAGATGACAAGGTGCTACCCTCAGAGAAAGATTAATATTTGGAGTAATTAATTACACATTCCACAGAATGTCTCTTGAGAACATTTTTGGCTAGGTCTACCAATTTATTGTGCAAATAATTATAGTTTTTCATTTGAGGCAAAGTTGCTGATTCATTATTAGGCAGATGGTAACAGATCATTCATTGTTTATTTTCATGCACCTATTTTTTCAATGGGGAAATGTACTGTATGCCATATATGTATTTATTTTAAAAAATCAATTAGTTTTTCTGACTCTTTAAGGATGATATAAAACTGTGGCTGTAAATCCCAGCACCTGCTCATTTTTTTTTCCTCAGTGAAATTAAACAGGCATTTTGAGGAGGAAATTGTGAAATATGTGGCTTCTCATATCTTTTTATGTTGTTTCATCTAGTACCATGATATTTTACAATGGTGTACACTTATTTTTAATGCTTTTATAGATAGCTTCTAATTTACCTATACACGCCCACCATTGCTAGGGTGGGCAAACATTGTAAGGAATGATGTAATTTGTTTCTTCAAATTCTTTAATTGAACCAGTAAAGCGGCAGACTACACAGTCTGATCAGTTGTGCAGAAATACCTTAAAATTTTCAGTTACATCACGTTCTATAACCAACAGATTCTTTTGATGTTTTCTGCAGCACTCAGTGTGAGGAACACAGGACTGCATACCAGAGAGCCCAGCAGGGAGACACCTCAGCCATTTTTTTTTAGTTGTGGGATTTTGGACAAGTCCCTCAACCAAATGTCTTCATTTTTAAAATGGGTTATTGTGGGGGTTCAAGTAGAAGAAACACATCTGTGAAAAAGTCTATAATACTGCCTGACATGTAGTAGGCACAGATGTTAGCTGTGTCTGTATCCTTTTTTGAGAGATGCAATGGTTTCTCTCTGTCTCTTTTCTTCTAATGGTGCCATTAATAGCAGAGTTTTGGGTCCTTTCTGTTATTGTGACTCTTTATTTTATTTGCATATATTACCAAGTAATGTTTTCTCAAGAGCCAGGATCAGTGTAGATTAGAAACTCTTAAATTTCAGTGTACTTAAGTATTATCCGGGCCATCTTGCTAAGGATGAGTATTCCTAGGCCTCCCTCCTCCAAATCCACATTTTGGGAAACACTGATTTAGATTGCTGAATTAATATAGAGCTAAAAAGTCCTCTCAGAAAAGCATTTTCCTCAATGCCCTCCTTTCTGACTTCTGTTGTCATGTAGAGACTCTCCCCATTTCCCCAAAGTACCCAGCCTTGGTGTCTTTTACAGGGGTTCCCTGGGATAGACAGTTTTGTTTTTCATGTGTAGTTAGAGAATGAACTAGGCCTTAATTAAAAGCAGTGATTCCACACCATATAGCCTCTGGTTAAATGGCTAGTTACATAGAATGCACTGGAAAAAATCATTTGCAGCCCTAGCAGCTCAGGGAGAGAGTTGGGTATATTGCATGAGAAAGCAGAGAGAAATTCCAGTGCTTTTTAGTTTAGTGTTTTTTTCTACGAACTAAACCTGTGACTATATCCATGTTGCTAATCACTTTGGCTTCACTTACTGCATCTGATGGGAGTGATGATGCTTTCTTTCCCTGGCTGAAGGTAATTTCCTAGGGCTTAGACTAGAATGTCGCTTAGGCTTTCTTTTTACAGAACCTCTGCTTTTCCGCAAAGGGCAGTAGCCCACGTGTACCCTTCCTGAACCCAAATTTAAGTGGTGAACATCTGCCACATTTTCTTGGGAGAATAACCATTTGTGACTCATTATGCCCTGGCGCCATTCTATGTATGAAGGATTGTGAGAAGTACCAGGCAGGCACCCAGATATCTCCACAACAGTTTAAACCTACTATCAATTCACCAAAAACAGTTGTTATTAACTTGCATAGGATTTTATTTACTTGGATTTGTTAGGGAAAAAAATTAAAATGATATAAATTTAGAGGAACCCCATAGCAGTGATGTTCTAGTTAAGAGGTTTGTTGCAGTCAAAGATCTAAAGCAGCATCTATAGATTTAGTGGACATCTGTTTTAACTATAATTTCCTTTCTTCACATAATCTCTTAAATAGACTAACAAAAACACACTAGTACATAGTTAACTTTAGTTTTTTTTTTTCAAATAACAAATATCATATAATCTAGAAGGGAGAATACATAATATGAGATTTTTATCTATGCAATGTGGTTTACATAGGTAGGCAATCTTTAGACAAAAAAGTACAAACGTGTATTTTGTGCTTTCGACAGTCTTACAGACTAAGGGAGTAAGTTTCCTTAGGATTTTGTTTTAAAATGATAAACTACCAAACTAATAATTACTTGTTTTTGCTTGCTTTAAATTCAGCTTCAAAGCCAAAATGTTGCTTGCTTTAAATTAACTTCAACTCTAAATGAAGAACTGGAAAAACACACTGAAGCTTGGTTAAATATGTAAGATCCTTTGGCAGAAAGCATTTTCTTATTTGGCTGCAAATGGTGTTTGTATGTGTCTTCTCACCTCTGTTCTGCTCTTGATTTCTGCGGAGCAAGTGAGGGCACTGAGGCGGCGGCACGCAGGAGACTGGTCCTCTTAGCTTTTCCTTGTAGATACTCCTCAACATGGGAAATATTTTCAAACAAGCACATTGGTTTTAAAAAAAATTGTAAGGTAGCTTCATTTGTCACTTAAAAATATGCACACACAAGTAATTCATAGGAAAATGGATTTCTGTTCGAATTATCTAGCTAGTTGCATCAATTCTCCTCTTTGCCTTGAGCATATCAACATTACTTATGATAGGAACAGCTGACCCTTATAAATCAATTAATCAGTACTGATTAATTCTTTCCCCTCAACTATAGCTTTCCTTTAAAGTAAGAGTAGGTTTATGCTTATCCATAAAACCTGGAGACTTCGACACACAAGCATTGGCCGTAATGTCGCTCTGGTGGAGTAGCTACAAAGGGAAGTGTGACTGGGTGTTGTGTTAGGTAGAGACAATGCACATAAAATATACTGAGGCTATGTCTCCTAAGGTGAATTGCTTTATTCAATATCAGAAGAATATTTCTAAGGATAAAGCTCAAAGTTTAAACTGTCACCTAATAGAATTTTAGGCTTTGGGGGAAATAGTGGATGCTGGGGCCATTTCATGACAATGTCAATATGAAAAACTTCATTTTCCACATGAGGGAAGAATTGAAGTGTGGGAAAGACACACTCTTATAGTAACACTGTATTTTCTGCAAAAATTAGAAGCATGAATATCTGCTACTTTCATCTTAGTCACAATGAAGGATAAAGAAGGAAAAATATCAAAAGTTTCTTCACAGAATTAAGAAGTTTTTCATTGATCAAACAACTATTTCTTTCATTGTAAGTCCTTTTTGTCAGTGGCAGAAATAGCAATTTGATGCTTTTTAAGATAGTTTGGGTTTTCAAAGAGAAATTTTGCTACTTTCCTGTGGAAATTACATGGTATTCTGTTAAAACCGCCTTACAAGAAGGAGTTTCAGAAAAGATACAAGAAGGAAGAGTGATGCAAAATGCTTTCATTTCAGAATAGCTGAGTTTCAGTGCTTCCAACAGAACCAACGGAAGAAGAAATCAGAAATATTTTCTCCCTCTTAAGACATATATCACTCCTGAAATTTGTACAAAATCAACTGAGGCAAATTAGGGGTTTCAAAGCTAGTCACCTTATAAGTTGTTAGGAAAAAATTTGCATTTAAATTGCTCTTGTGCAACTACTTTGAGATATTCCCCTGGAATGTTTATGGCTCTTTTTTTCATTAATACTTAAAAAATACAATTTCATAACCAGTGTATTACTATATCTAGTTGTATTACGAACAGGCACTTCATTTCATAGAATAGAAACATTCAAAGTGGTTTTGGTCGACCAATCAGTTGGTCAGAATACTTGAATTCTTCATATTGAGTACTTACGAGTGAAGTTAATCTGAAACCATATCAACTCTCCATATCTACTACAGAAACTAGGTCATTAAAAGCTGTAACATAGGGAATAACTTCCGTTCCTATATGTTTTATCCCTAGGAGTGAAGATTGTCCAGAACTTCTTGGAACTTTTCCCCCCACATATTTTATATATATAAAAATACAGCAGATTCCTTTTAATAGATAAATCTTAAGGATTATTTCAATAACTTGCTTTGACATATTCAGAGATGTCGATATAAGAAAATATTAAATGTGCAAAATGCTCTTTTATATGTACATTTAAAAACACAATGTCATAATAGCTTTAGACTTGTATAAAAAGTGACTGGGGGGAAAGTCTTCAATGTCAGAAAATCCTGTTAGATTAGAGCTTTTGCTTGAGGAATTGTAAACAAACTTTTTAAAATGCTGAGAGTTTTCTCAGTTCTTTGCAACCAAGACACTCTCGAACACATCAAGTCCTGCTTTGAAGTAAACCTGAGCTGAATTAATGCTCTTCAACACCTCTGACAGGGCTTCTTGAAGGGTCTCATTTGAGGCAAGTAACTTGCAGCGCTCCTGTGCCTCCAGGAGGATTGAAAACTGGCTTGTCTTCTCATCAAGGTGGTACAGGATATTTCTATAAAGAAATAAGGAATGTGTAAATGTCCTAGGCACAATAGTCTTTTCATATCGAACATTGTAATAACTATTTCCAAGGAACAGTCACATTTGCAGTAAATGAAGAAATTATAAAAATACATTTATCATCATTTTTTCAACTTCTAATGAATTAATGGATACAGACATCGGTCGTGAAGCTTCCTATAGTGATGAGAGATCGTTAGACATTATATGCCCCCTCATAGAAGTGTACAATACTATTTATGAAATAGAATAAAGTAGTTTTGCTAAAAAAGTTGAATCTGAATCTGATGAAGCTTCTAAATCTAATTGCTAATAAATACAGGAGACAGAGAAATACCTTAAATGATAAAACGATGTGCTATTAGCAAATGTGAACTCTGCGGAACTCTGTAGGACAAACGATCCAGCTTATTCAACAAATAACTGCAGTAAAAAAATAGGTGAAGGAAAACCTCCAGACTAGGGTTTGTCAACCTCGGGCTCTTGACATTTGGGGCTGGGTGATTCTTTATTGTGTAGCTGTCCTATGCATTGCAGGATGTTTAGCAGTATCCCTGGCCTTTAGCCACTAGATACCAGCAGCACTCCCCTTTAGTTGTGTCAGTGAATTTGGGCTGCTATAACAGAATACCATACACTGAGTGGCTTGACCAACAAAGGTTTATTTCTCACAGTTCTGAGGCTGGATGTCTGAGACCAAGGTGCCAGCACAGCTGGGATCTTGGTTGGCGTCTTCTTCCTGTTTCCGTTTTCACAAGTCCTTCCCTGGTGTACATACACGGAGAGAGAGAGAGATCCTGTGTCTTCTCCTCTTTTTATGAAGGCATTTGTCCCATTATGAGGGCCCCACCTGCATGAACGCACCCAACCTTAATTAGCTCCCAAAGATCCCACCTACAAATACCATCACATTGGGGTTAGGGTTTTAACTCATGTATTTTGGGGAGGATACAAACATTCAGTCCATTGCAGTTGTGAAAACGAAAAATGTCTCCAGACTGCCAAAATTGTCCCTTACAGGGCAAAATTGCCCCTGATGGACAACTGCTTTAGACCAAAAGAAACATATCAACCAGTCATGAAGTAGAGACTTTACCAGGTTTTTATTCAAACAAACTGTTTAAAGAATGAGAAGCAGTGCAAAATTGAATACTAATTGGAGATTTGTTAATATTAAGGAATTGTTAATATTTTAGGTGTGATGATGGTATCATCAGTGTGGTTTCAAAAAGTGTCCTTATTTTCTATAAATACGTTTGGTAATATTTGCAAATGAAATGTTGTATCATGTCTAGGATTTTGCTTCAGAACATTTGGGAGAAGAAAGGGGAGTAGAGCCATGGATGGTATGGATGGAACAAGATTGACCATTAGTTAAAAATTGTTGAAATTGGATAATAGAATGCGTTATACGTTCTCTCTTCTTTTGTATATATTTGATATTTAGAATACTATCTTCTTATAAGTGTGGAGTGTATATTAAATGGTGCCCTGAAATTTATCCAAATTTCTTGGAAAGAAGAATTTGGCCTTGGGCAAATCTAAAGTGCTCCTTTTTATCATTGATAGAAAGAGACGCATTTTGGCAGAAAAGTATGGATTATTACATCATTTGACTTTTTCCCAGCCCAAATTAACTGAAATTCCATGGTCTAATGAGAGAGGCAGATATAAATAATTAAAATAACGTTGTCTGTCAAATTAAAAATGAAAGGTGTAGCAATAACAGATGAAGTATTGCCATTGAAAAGGGTCAGAAAAAAGTTCATAATAGAGAATATTTGAATGTCTTCTTGAGTCACCGGTTACAAAGGTTTAGGAAAGGAAACAAGGTGGAAAGCAGAGACAGCACCCTATGCAGGAGGGATGCAAAGGCACACATTTCTAAAATAGCTTGGTCTGCCCAGTGGATCAATGCCAGAGTTTCTGTACGAACAATGTGCAAGGCCAGCAGGGGCAGCTGTAGGAGAGCTGGGGGAGCCATCCTAGGGGCCCTTCCATACCAAGTGGAGGAAATCACACTTTTTCTTACAGGCATAAGAAACTGGTGAAAGGTTTTAAGCAAAAGAGAAAGGTTATGAGATTTTATTTGGCATGACCACTTTGTAATACAAAGCCTGGAGAACCACTTAGTCCAGAGGAAAGGGGACAAAGATGTGAGTTACACAGTGATGGTTAATTTTGAGAAGATGAAGTGAGGGCTATGGTACAGATTTAACTAATTTATACTTTCCCTGAAACTAACCTCCATTTATAGAGAGTTCTGAATTCTTGTTTCCTATCTCATCCTAACTCCTCTATCTCAGCTTCTCCTAAACTTCCCACTTTGTACTCTGTGGTGTACCGAATCTACCTAATCACTCACGCCAGAACCCTGCAAGCCATCTCTTTTCCTTATGTATCTAACTGGTCTCTGGTGATACTGACTTCCCCATCTTTTCAGGGTCTTTTCTTCTCTGCGGTGGGACCCTGTACCCTATATTTTAAAGGATATGCCAGGATGTCATTGCTTTACACACCAGGTTTACTTCTTTATGGGGTCTCATTTAGTGTTGTGAACATAGGAGATCTTCAGTCATGGTGATTTAATTACATAATTTACATAATTTATTTAATTGATGTTTGTACATTATACATGTACATACGTACAGTATCCGTATGTACATGTTTCTATGTGTAAGTTTTGATTTTATTAAAATAACTTAAAATAGTGAGAATTAGTGAAATACCTAAAGACAATTTCCCTAAATATTAGTTTTACTAGTTTTACATCATTAAGGGGGGGTGGGAAATAAAAGAAACCAAATAATACAAAGGAACCTTGATACCACCATGGAATTTTTCCAAATGGAAATAAAACTGCTTCAGATAGTCACATATATTCTCCTACCTGACATAGCCTATATAAAAGTTACTTTTTTCAACTTTACATAATCTTTTTCAATTGCCATTTTTAAAAAAAGAGTGGATTTTTAGTGTCAGGATACCTACCAAATGTTTAAATTCATAGTGAGCCATTTAAACAAACAAATATATATATATATATATATGAAAGGAAAATGATTTAATAATTAAGATCTTTTGAAGTAAAAACAGTTTAAAATATACTTTAATTATTCAATCAGTTAAAAGGTACTCTTATAGACAACTTATACTGCTTTACCAATAAGAATAACTAAATTAGTATAATAGTTATAGTTTTAAATTCTCTCCTTCTACTTTATCAGTTTTCTGTTAATTATAAATCATTTCACAGCAAATATATTTCCAGAATGTAAGAGTGCAACAGATCTTTGAAAAGCTGTACCAAATATTTCCATTCCTGGAAGGGCATATTGTTAAGCATGCTGACGAACAAAAGTATTATAAACTTGGTTATCCAGAACTGCCTCTTAAATGAAGGGAATGAGTGCAATTATATATTATGGGGAGTATGTTTAATAATTTTTTTACTAGTATAGTGACCTTTCCACATTTTCAAAGCCCACTGGCACAAAATACATTCCTACATATACATTCTATGGTTATTAAATGTTAAATATTAGTAATATTAAATTTAATGATAAGATATTAATAAAACATGCTCATAAAAGGTTACAAGATTAATCCCTCAATGACAATTAATTTAAGCATGAGCACAATTTCTAATATATATATGTAAAATTTCAGCATAACTACTATAAAGATCTAGAAGAGTGATAAGGTAGAAGACTAAAAATAGATCCTTAAAAAATGTTTAGGTCTATAAACACAAGAAATATAATCTCTCTTTTTTTTTAAACTGGAAAGCAATACATATACTTCTTAAAGACCAATGCAATAGAGTCTGTAGTGCACCAACATTTGCTTTTTCTAAGTAGTAAGCAACACAGTAACATACTTTTATAATGACTGTAAACAAGCCGGTGTGAATAGAAATGGATCCTTTTTTTCGTTTGTGAAAGTCCACAAGGAGATAAACACATTTTCCATATGCTACATGATTCAAGTAGTAAGCTGTGGCAAGCTATTATGTAAGATAAACACTCATATCCATTTCTACCCAAATTGGATACAAATCAGCATAAAACTACAGATATTGAGATTCTACTTGAAGATAAGTGACCAGATTTTTTCATCATAATGTAAGAGAAAACTTTCATTTTAGGGAGTTGCTGGTATTACTTGAGTTAGTTGATCCTTATTGTGATAGAAGTTTTGTTTTGTTTTGTTTTGTTTTTAACCTGGATAGATTGCTTTATCTTATAAACAAATTAAGGATAACAAAATATCTTCTTTAAAATTTTCATGAGAAGAAAAATTTCTCCTACTGATTTCCAGAAGTAGCTCATCTTTTCCTATTTTTCTTTTGTGTACTAAATGTGTACCATTTAGCTTCTTACTTATATAAAATAAATTTCTGTATTTGGAGCCCTTTTTCAAAAAAGTACCTTCATAGTATTTTAGTTTTAATATTTGAATGGAAGACAAAACCCAAAACCCAGCCATGTTTTTACATTTCATAACATACATTTCCATACATTTCTTAGTTCTGAGAACTTTCTTACATCTTCAATCATTAACTCTAAGTACTCCAGGATCATCCTTGGAGGGCAAAACTACTGTACCATTTTTTTAATATGCAAATGATTCTTGCCTTTGAAAATATTTCAAATTAGATCAATGATTCGATGGAAGCTTCTAAGCCAAAAGCTCTTTGTATTCCCATTTATGTCATCAGAATTAAACCTCAGTTAAATGGAGTTAAAAGATTTCAACAATATATACTATATCAAAGTACTCAAATATGTCTTGCTTTCTCAGTGATGGGTCATATTTTTCAGCTTAGGGTAGACTGGGAATTGGCAAATAGCCAGTCAAAAGGCTCATGTCTGGCAGGAAAGTAGGGTGGAAAGAAAGTAAAAAAATACACTTGAAGAGATTCCATGTCAAGAGTCTGCCTTTTACAATCACAAGGAATTATATACCTTAATGAACCATTCCCGCTCACACACACCTGTGTAGTCCAGTTCAGAAAGTTTCCTTGTAGAGAGAACGGACTGTGTTATTAATTCAATAAATCACCATCCTATTTGCATACCACACAACATGCATCTCAGTATGGCATGTAGAGGACATCAGACCTAATTAAAATATTATTTAATTGAAATCGTTTTTGTAGTTATCGTGTTTAAAATAACATTAATTCCACCCTCGTGTCTATCTTCCCTCATCTGTAACAATTTGGATCTTATAAATGTAATTCATACAGTCATCCTGACCCACACACAACACAAAGAGACTACTAAAAGGAAAATGGAATACATTATTGATGACATTAATGAAATTACAACACACATCACTCATCTTAATGGGTCTGTTTCAATGACACATCACGGTGACCAGGAAAGAGCAGTGCCAAACTCAGAAACCTAATTAATAACTCCCACAGCATCAGTGAAGGAGATGAAGCATCTGTACTCAACTGACAAATCTTTCCCGTTCAGCTTAGGCAAAGGAAAACTGAAGAAAATGAATTTTGAAACAAAGTGAGCTAAAGTCTTCATGAGTCATTTCCTTGTGTGTGAATTAGCAAATTAATGATGGAAATGATGATTCTCTTTCAAATGTTCCTTCTTATATTCATAAATGGGCATAGGATGCCACCCATCTTAAACTTGAGTTAACATTCATTATACTTCATGTTGAGAAATTCCGAAATGAAATCACAGTAAATAATAAACCATGTCTTTCAAAATTGATTAGGCATACATGCTGCATGCAGAGACAAAAGGCCAGCTCAATAGTTATAATTGTGGCTAATTTTAAGGATTATACTAACTGTACTCCATAGTTAACAGTGGATTGCGGTAGGTATATCAACATTAGGAAACACCATTTGACTTGGATACTACGTCCACGACAATTCACAAACTGCATGGCTGCACTACTTATAGTACAAGTATCTTCTCAATTAAATTTGAATTTGGTCTATACTTGCAAAAGCAGAATGAGAATTAAGACCACTGTGATATTGCCAAGCCACCAACTCACTCCGTAGACAACTGAGAATGAAATAACATGTGTAGATTGTTTATAAAAATGGCTGTCATTATTTTCCCTCCTTCTATGCAGGCCTCCTCAAAATATGACTGTAGCTCCAATCCATCAACAAATGGAGTCTATTCCCTTGCCTACTGATTCTGGTTTGGCCTTAATATTTGCTTTGACCAGTAGAATATGGCTTATGAGGTGAGCCTATGCCTTAGAAGGTCTTGCATGCTTCCTCTCTCTGGAACCCTGCCAAACCACCATGTGAATGATCCTGTTAGCCTGCTGGAAAAAAAGAGAACACATAGAGAGAGAGGAGCTGTTCAGCTGAGTGAGGCCCTCCTATATATACTAGCTAGCCCCCAGCCAAGTTGGTAGCCAAAGCACTGGTTGCAGACATAAACATAGCCGAGAGATACCCAGCCTGGCCCAGATCAGGAGAATAACCCAGCTGAGTCCAGCCTAGCTGGCCATATTGAAGAATTACAGACAAAATAAATAGTTGTTTTAAGCTACTAAATTTGGGGGTGATTTTCAATGGGGCAATAAATGATTGATAGATATGAGTTGTAGTGTTTTACTTCCCTGTGGGAAGGGAAAGGTTAATGTTGCTATAGAAATCAGGTCTCTATTCTCTCTTAATAACATTGACAGAGTACAAATGTATGCTGTTGGATTGACAGTTTTTTAAGTGACTAGCTGCAATTTGGAAGACACCGTTGAAAAATCATGCGAAACAGTCCCCATGATGTATGCATTACAAAATTAGGATACCTGTGTTCATTTGTTTGAAGTTTTAAAATCTGGAGTATCAGGTGAGATTTTTTCCACTAAACAAAAAATAAGTTAATCGTTATAGCATACTGCTTTTTGTTTTTGGTTTTTGTTTTATTTTGTTTTGTTTTAATATGGATCATCTTGCTGAGGTACAGCCCAAGAAATGAACAAAAATATTTCTGTTTGCATTAAAATTAATATAAAAAGACAGCAGGAGAACAGTAGAATGACTTAACTGTATTCTATGTCTCAAGACTTCTCAGTCCAATCTAGCTGTATTATTTCTCAAGAGAAGTTCACTGAGAAGAGGATATCTTTTAAGATATTCAAGGAAGACTCCCTTGAATGGTGCAGTGCTTAATGGCTTACCAATAACGAAAAATTATATTTCTGCACTCCAGAATTTCCTATTGAATCAAAAGGGGTCCGAGAAATCAAAGATTAACACATCCTTAGCACCTTCCCACACTCACGTAATTTTTTTCTTGTCTTAACTTCATCACTGTTTTTTCTTTCCATCTTACTTTCACCTGTATGAATGGCTTACCTCAATATTTAGGTGACTTTTCTTTCTTAACTTATTGAGAACTCATTTTCTTTTAGTATGAGTTTCTCTCATCAGCACCCTCCAAGGACAATTTCATTTGAATGCCCTATAGGCTCTTGTCAGTTAATATAACAATACATTTCCTTTAATCTATACTCCAAATATTTGCATTTTCCCTTTCTCCATTATTCTTTCCTTACCTTCATTACCTTTAGTAAACAGCAATGCTGAGACCACAAAACCAAAAAAAATAAGTAATTCAGGTTTTCCTTCATTTTTTTATTGCAATAGTGAAAGGGATGTGACCTATTTGTTTTGAAAAGTTCACTCTAAAGGCAAAAGTTTATAATTTAGGCTGTGTCTATTTAAACAAAGTGAGTAATTGAGCCAATATTGATCTTTTTGCTTATTCTACTCAACAGCTCTTATTTAACATTTAATATGAGTAAGTTGCTGTGTTAGACGCTCAAGGATAGAAAAGAGTTTACAGTCTATGTTGAAAGCTAAGCACATAATGAATAAATTATTATTTTAATGTATTGCCTATATAATGCATTTAGAATGCATTCTATGGTATGAGATTATTCAATTTCATATTTTAAAAAACTTTTCACCTTATTTTATGTATATGTGTACATATACATATATATCTTAGACTATTAGAAAATATTGGCTTTGCTATAAATGTTTTTGTGTATCTCTCTATGTCATATACTTTTTATGGGGATATAGTACAATTTCTATAAATATTCTATGTAGTCTTCACCACATGTCTTATGGTTTGTGGGAAAATCTCCAGGGGTAGATCCTGATAGTATCAGTTAAACTTGGCTCATCTGATTCCAATCACCATGATATTGATTCAGATAACATAGTCCTAATCAATTCAGCATAAGGTAATTGCTTAATCAAATGGATTATTTCAACAATGGGCATATGTTGGGAATTGAATTTGAAGGAAGACTTTCTGCAGGACTCTAAGGGCAGTGGTTCCTTGCTTTTTTGAGAGAACCACTAAAAGTTAATCCCTTGTCTGCTTTTGAATAGTATGGGTTATGGATATGAAATCTGAAAATGGTACATCCACTTTTTCCAACAGGAGGAAAATCAGCTTTGACATGATACCATGCAAGCAGAGCTGACAGACAGAAACATATTCCCTGGTCATATGATAGAGATGCTGAACCTAAAATCTGCTTTTTCTCTTGACTTTCCAATTATGTGAGTCAAGATACGTTACTACTTTGTGTAGGGTTTTATGCTACTTTCCATCAAATGTATCCAGAAATACAATACTTATTAATTATATAGTTATTAAAAACACATACATATTTTCCTTAATAACTATAGATATTTTTTTAACCTGAAGATTTACATAATTTATTTAGTTGATGTTTGAAAATAACTTCCTTGAGCTAAAAAATGCATGGCCTTCCTTAAATAACAAGTATTTTATTTGAGATGATTTGAAAACGTAGAAATTAACAGAACAATAAAGTGTTTAACTTTAGCTAGAAAAAAAAACTAAGTAGAGTGACTATCTGAAGCTATGAATGTTGATCACAAAGGTTGAAAGTATTTAATGAAGGAATTAATGTTTTGACGTAAAATTACTCTAAAAAAGTAGGAGGATTACCTTTCACATTTTACAGAATTGTTACACGTTAACTTACTAAACATTCACTTTGTAAATGTGACAAAAAATAATGTTTTAAAGGAACTCTGGTGCTATTCCTCAGCTGTGTTAATTTGTTCACAATTTACATGAGTATTACTGTCTGTAACTATTTTTGCTAGTATAAGGAAATAAAATGCTGTGGTTTGCACCTGTAAACAAATGGATCCATATACAGTTTACTATGCAAATTAAAAAAAAAAACTAAAATCACCTAATTTTGCAGTCCTATTAATTGTTTTCAAAATGTAAGTACTGGATAGGCAAATTTCTATTATGTTGAAGTTGATGTAAAAAAAATACACATTGTGTATAAATAGTAGAAATATCTATTCTTTGCTTAGGGAAGTTGAAAAGATGTATTCATTTGCACTCTTAGTCATGGGTGTCAGGGTTGAAAATGGTCCACAGGTACCCAACTCAAAGTCCTTGTGCATTTGTACACCAATCAAAAACTAATCATGTATAATTTAAGAAAATATAAATTTACTAAAAATGTGTATACTGTATCATCTCATTTATATGTGGAATCCAAAAAAATAACCCCAAAAGCATAGAAACAGAACAGATTGGTGGTTGCCAGAAACAGGGTGGGATTGAGGGAGTGGTGAGGGGAAAGGGTGCAGGTGATCAGACGTACAAACTTCCATAAACTTCCAGTTATAAGGTAAATAAGTCGGGATGAAATATACAGCATGGTGCCTATAGTTAACAATATTACATTGGATAATTGAAAGTTTCTAAGAGGGCAGATCTTAAAAGTTCTCATCACACACACACACACACACACACACACACACAAATCTGTAACTATATGAGGTGATGGATGTGAACTAAAGTCATTGTGGTAATCCTTTTGTAATACATAAATACATTAATTATGTTGTGCATCTTAAACTAATACAATATTATATGTCAATTCCATTTCAATAAAACTGGAAAAAATAAATGTGTTAAAATATGTAAAAAAGTATGTGTATATATATATACACACACACATTTACAATAAATATATATATATACATATATATATATATGTTATAATTTACAGAAGTAATGAAACACATTGAGGCCCAGGCACTAATCAAGAGAAGCTAAGTATCACAGAGTACTTCTAAGATTCTGCTATAGGAACAAGTTTATGACACTGATGTCTATTTGACACAGTGATACCATCACCTCTGCATTGAGAACCAGAACCTGGCAGCATTGCTGTCTCTTAACATTCACTCTGCCACTGTCAGAGTCTTGATCCGCAACTAGCATGAATAATCTTGAATTGCCCCTACATTTTTGTGTCACTTATTTCAGATTTAAGGACCTGGGAGAGACCATCCAATTGGCTAACTTAGGTCACATGCCTGTCCCCTCATTCCAGAACAAACTACCTCGACCTATTCAACTTCTGTTGAGGGAAATAAGCGTTGCTTCCTACCAACCTCACAGGGAATCGCCCTCATATAGGAAAGAAGTTCTGGTATTAGGCAGTAATAAATTTTAGAATGTCAACCCAACAAATATCTACTACACTAGTGATGGAAAGGGAAAGTATATTCCAACAGGGTTCTCTTGGAATTATCCTCTATATTGCTGTTCTACTGCATAGCACTTTTCTCCCTTCTATTAAAAGTTAGCAAGTGCTCTATAATATTCCAGCAGCGGTTATCAAATTGAATGTGTATAAGAATAACCTGAGGAAATTTTAAATCTGCTGAAGAAATTCAGATGCAATGAGTCTGAGATACATTAGAGGAGTCTGCATTTTTCCTACTCTGTTAGTTAAACCAATTGGGAGATACCCATAGACCCTTAACAATTCCCTCCAGTGAGTTTACCTTTACTAAGAGGTCTTCTTTTATTTCCAAACAGGTTTCTTCCAGTGACATGTGTCATTATATACAAAATTACATCATTTAATTAACATTATGTAAATAATAACATATTAAATGTAAAAGAAAGTTATTCCTATAAAAATAAAACTGAATGCACTGGGCTTACACATTTTAATTGATAAAATGAAAATGTTGGATTATATTTGAAGAGATAACTGAAGATTATTAACAAAGGGAAGGAAGGAATATACTGACAACGGAGGGGGAAAAATATCTGCCCTCAAATTGTTTTACAAGCAACTATTTCCTGCTCCAAGATGAGGAGACAACGTGGAAATCTTAAATGATGCATCCTCAGTGTGGCTTAAACGGGAAAGTAAATCTAGAATTTCAACTCTTAGAACAGTACTCAAAAAAAGTCCCTGGTCCTATATCAAAGATTGGTGAAACATTTCAGTTAAAATAAATGCCTTTCAATCATTTGCCCATTGATGGGTTCTGATTATGTTAGATAAAAGGATGTGTACCTTTTAGACAATATTTAATCAAACCTTTACTCCTAAAAATAGGAAGGCAAATAGGTATCGTTTTGAGTTCCATTTCTCATAGACTGGTGGTCGCGGCTTGAAATGCTAGGTTGACAATGGATTGGTGACCATTTTGGGCCCCGAAAAAAAAGAGATCTGTTATTACTTAAACTCATATTTGTAGACCCTCCTTCACTTATGATATTTAGCCCATTCTCTTGGTAATAATGCATAGGTTTCTTGAAGTAATCAATGGATGTATAAACCAAGCTATCACAACGGAAGGAGAAAGTCATAATAATTTGGTTTTGCTAATTCACGTATATTCAACTCCAGTAATCCGTTCTTAATTTATATTCTAACTTCCCTAGTTTTCCTGTTTATGAATTTGAATTAACTGAATACTCTCTAAATTTCTCCTTTACTAGGTGCTCTAGACTGTGGACTACTGTTTTTTTAGGGAATAGTCCAGTTTGTTATTGATCAATTATATTATATTTAAATAAAACAATTAACATTTATGTATTTTTCTTAGATAACTTTCACAGATATTAGCTCTTTTGCAAGATATAAATAAAATAAAACTAAAAACTAAAAAAATAAAAACTAGTTTTTGAAGTAACTGACTTTATTCGGTGAGTTCAGTTACATTAATCTATATCTACCTTCTTTCTTGAATCCTAATATTTAATATATGCAAAAAACATTGCAAATTGCTTAGAGAACTTGAAAAGTTCTTAACTCAACTCTTTGAACTGTGGCCCCAAATAGAGAGGAAGAAAAGTAATTTGTCCTTTGCACTGGAAATCTGGATACCAATCATCTTGAAATTTTGTTCCAAACTTAATAAATGTTCTGGCAGACACATTAATCCAATATTCTGAAAATATCATTAAGTGAATTCTGAGCCATACAAAGGCAAAGACTTCTAGTAGTAGAATGTGACTAAAGTGTGTAAATGTTGGGCAATCTGTGAGAAGATTGTTCAAGTCCATAAATTACATTAAGATGATTAAATCATATATGATGGCTAGGTTATAGAATTTTAGTATTTTCAACATTTATATAAGGACAGATCCAAGAAAATCTACCTTTGGATAAAAACAGGAGAAGGAATGTGGTAACAACCATACTAATCTCATAATATCTAAGAAAATCTAGGAAGAATTTTAGAGTAGAAGATAATAGACATCAAAGAAGAGTAATTACCTTGAGAGCTCACTCAGGAAGTATTTATTAAACACCCAGGACTACATGGGATACAAAAGAATTAGAAAAGTGATCTCAATTCCTAAGTTTTAAATGGAAAAGAGTGAATAGTTTCAGAGCTGTTGTCTTCTGCATATGTGGCTAACATATTTAAATCAAAGCAAAACTCTGAAGTTAGAAAATTCTACCAGTTTTTCTTGCTCAGAAGACCTCAAAATGTAAAATAAATTTCTAATAATTTTGTATATTTTATCTTCTTTCAGAAAGAGACAATTCAGAGATGTTGGAGTTCATGTCTAAAATGTAAATATACCAAAAATTGATAGACTGATAAAGAGTTGAATGGACAGGGGCAACTGGGTGGCTCAGTCATTAAGCGTCTACCTTCAGCTCAGGTCATGATCCCAGGGTCCTGGGATCGAGCCCCGCATCGGACTCCCTGCTCTGTGGGAAGCCTGCTTCTCCCTCTCCCTCTGCCCCTGCTTGTGTTCCCTCTCTTGCTGTGTTTCTCTCTCTGTCTAACAAATAAATAAATGAAATTTAAAAAAAAAAAAGATCTGAATGGACATCATAGCTTATTATGTAACTTTATATTGTTTTATTTTCCATAATTAATTACATTTGATAATTCTTCACCTTATGTAGAGTCAGATGTCAATAGTTTCCAAGAAATTTATCTTATGACCAAATAGCAGTAACTACTAATACTATGGCTACTAGCTTAGAATTAAACTATACTGTAGATCTACTTTTTTCTCCATTATTTTAGAAACACTCATAAAAATCCAATTAAAAGTAAATGGAAACATATATAAATATGTAAATATATATATATAATTTCTGCTATTTTGAGAAATACTTAGAAGAGGATATAAATTTCAAAAAGTTCATAATCAGTTTTATTTAGGTATTTTGATTTTTTTTTTTTAAGTGGGCTCCATGTCCAGCATAGAACCCAGTGCAGGGCTGACACCCACAACCGTAAGATCAAGACCTGAGCCAAGATCAAGAGAGTCAGCTGCTCAACAGACAGTTGCCCAAGCGCCCTGCAATTTTATTTAGATTTTAATTTTTAATTGAATTTTCAGATATTTCATCCTTTAAAAATCAGTGTTGACTATAAAATTTAAATTACTTATTTCAAAGTAAAGAGAAAATTATTTATCAGAACAAAGCATGCTAGCAACTTGCAGTCATTAATTAGCTTCAACACTAGTCTCTTATGTACCTATTAAAAATAATGAAGATTATCGAACAGTTGAAACTAAAGACAAGGTAAACCCATGACAAGAGCAAAAATAATGATTTTTTAATCTGTAAGTAAATCAAATAATTGTGATATAGACACATTCATCACAGAATATTTTTAATCATGTCTAGTCTTAATCTTGTACAATTTTGATGTTACATATTTAAAAAGAGATTTCATACAATCAGGTAAACTTTGCTTTTCCTTTTCAATGGAATTTGGAAATTGTTATTCCTTTCCCAAATGGAGATGAGGTACAGTGATATCAGTTGTTATTGCTACTATTGAACATCAGTGAATAAATGAAGACTTTAAAGATAAACCATACCAGTTCTGCACTCCTGTGGTTTTATTAACACATAAAGCATCAATTCAGAAAAAATTTTATGTCTGATAGTATTTTGGAATCATTTCTTCTCCTTTCTTGCTACTTAAGTATATATCATTTGTCTACACATTTTTTGAGATACATGCATGTACACATATGTATATATATATATAAATACATGTATACATAAATTTGTATATGTATATAAATAGATATATATATTTGAAAATATGTGTGTGTGTACATATATACATATGTCTATACATACAGAGAAAGAAAGAGAGAGATTGGTTTGTAATCTGTCCCACACTGGACTATGAAGATAAAGTCTAAATTTTAGGTGCTCTTCCTAAACCATATAATTGAATAGGAAGCTTTCTGTTATACTACAAAAAACTCCATTTATTAGTAATACAAATCAATAAGAATAAAAGACAATGCAACTAAGCAAATGTTTTATATTCTAATAGATAAAGGGCTATTTACATTGTTCTATGGGCACAAAAGTAATTATGTGAAAATAGAAAACCCTACATTATTTATAGGCTGTAGAACAATTTCATAGCAGCCTGTGTTGGTATCTCTTCTCAAATTACTAACACTTCTTCCCATTTTTCCCAACTTTAATTCTCATTATAATTATTTTATCAAAATAGGACTTTCTTTACAGACATACTAATTATACTATTTATCATCATCCTACTTGATCTCATACTATGAGGTCACCTAGATATGCTCAGCTCAGTGCTATAAAGGACCCACTGTGATCTTTGCCTTGCTGAGGGAGGAAGGATAAACTAAAAAGGGTAACGTTTGAAAAGAAAATATGCACCACATTCAAAAAGTAATTACAACAATAAGGAGAAATGGAAAAATATGAAGGAAATACTAAATGGTCAATATAAAAACCATGTCTATCTGAGTCTAAAATCCATGCTCTTTCCCACAACACTAAGCTTCTTGACCCATTACCACTTCTTAGCTCCAGGATTTGGAGCTCATTAAACATATTTAATTCCCTGAAATTCTCCTTCTTCACTGGTAAAATAGGATATGTATTACTTAAGTTATTACTTACAATTATTATAAAAAATTAAATGAGCTAAAACACGTAAAGTGCTTACCTAGTGCCTGGCGTATACAGTAAATACTTTATAAGTGGTAGCTACTATTACTTGACATTTCTGGGTTTCTCCTCCCTCACCCCTCTTAATTCTCAACTGACTTTGTCCTTAGTATCACAGAACTGTGAGATCACCAGATGATTTCTCTTGCCCAGGAAAGAGTTCATCCATAAGGAACTTTCAGGGAACAAGGGAAAGACCACTGTAAGGGTTTACCAAGATATATATCACCTCATGCAAGAGTCTGTACCAAGAAAACCACTTGCCTTTTTATATTTGACCATACCTTTAACTATCGAAAATGCCACCCATTCACTTTTGTTAATAATCACTCTACTTTCCTAGTGCTGCTTTTTTTGCAGTAAATATATTTGAAAGAGGAAGATTATTTTACAACATGTATGCAGGTCAGAATAGATAGCTGATAGGGAGGACACACACAGATACATATACACACATGTTTGTGAAAATATATGTTATTAAACATTATTTTAAACTATTATGGAAAATGTACCTTGGTACATTGGTAAACTAATAAAAGGAGGCTCTTTGTAATTTTTAAAGGATCATAGTGAATTAATGAATAAGAATTTCATATTTTCTGACTTGGAGTATGGGAAGAGATCCAGCTACTGGCTATGAGAGGTACTAATGAGGGGACAGGTTTCTTGTGGTCCGGAGGAACTAGAACATGAATTTGATGAATTTCAGAGAGGACCCCAACTACTCATGTTTTGCCAAGAACCCAAGGCTAAGCTTTGTTGATTTCTTCTTGGTGCAACCATGGCATGTGATTAATGGTTTCATCACAGCACTCATCACACACAATTGTTACTCTTTGATGGATACTTGTCTGTCCTTAGACAGAATTCGAGAACAGTTTCTTGTTCATTGTGTATTTATCCATGTTTCTAACAAGTAGATATGGAATAAATTTGACTGCATAAATCAATAAGGGTAGTAATAGCAATTGCTAATATTTGTTGAGCATTTAATATATTATAAGGCATCAGAATCTGTCATCCTAAAACATGCCACTTTGGAATAAGAATTATTTTGAGCTGAAGATAATTGAGAAACTATAGACACAGAAAAGTTCTCTATCCTCTCCAAACTCTCAATCACTGGAATTGAATCCAGATTCTTATCAGCCCAGAGACAGCACCAAGAGGAATGTATATAACAAACCTTACTAAAACAACTCTAGTCATCTACTAGTTTTTCCCCCTTATTTACCTTCCTATACAGTTTGTTGTCCTTGGGAGCCTTAACCCCCTTTTATTTGAGGGTCTTGTCACTTCTCTACAAATTTATTGTTCTTCATTAAGATTCTATATAAGCCCACATTCTAACCACCCCTTCAAGTCAGTCATCACTGTGTTTCTCTACTGTGCATGTGTGCTTCACATCTTAATAAAGTCTTTTTGTTTTTTCTCTCACTAAGCAGTCTTCTGTCAGTCTAATTTCCTAGTCAGAGAACCTAGAAAGGTAAAGGAAAATTTTTTTTCTTCTTTTCCCTATAATATTTTTAGCAATATTCTAAGCATTTTACATATTTTAACTCATTTAATCCTCAAAACAACTTAATGCAATAGGTAACATTAATATATCCATTTTATAGAGAAAGAAAATGGACACAAAGATTGGCTTGCCCAATGCCACACTACCCTTAAGTAGGAGAGCCAAGATTTAGAAATGTACATGATTGAAAGGGTTTTAATTTGAGTATCTGTCTCTGTTTTGTGACTTCTGTTAAAAACATATTCCAGGGGCTCCTGGGTGGCTCAGTCATTAAGTGTCTGGCTTCGGCTCAGGTCACGATCCCAGGGTCCTGGGATGGAGCCCCGTGTTGGGCTCCCTGCTCAGTGGGAAGCCTGCTTCTCCCTCTCCCACTCCCCCTGCTTGTGTTCCCTCTCTCGCTGTGTCTCTCTCTGTCAAATAAATAAATAAAATCTTTAAAAAAAATAAACAAAAAAATAAAAAACATATTCCAACAAGTACTATACTTGAAACTCATGGGTGACAGGTATATAGATAAAACTTCCAAAGGAAATAACAAAATAAACTTTTGCCAACCTGCCAGTGTTGCAAACCCCACCTCACTATAGCTTACAGCTTCATCAATAGGAAAACAGCAAATAACTGTTTCTCCCTATGTAATGATAATGATTCCCTCTCAAAATCAACTTAGATGGTCAGAGATACTTGCCTGAGGATGTTTTCTAACAAAGGAAGGAGTTGATCACTGATACTAAACACTTCTCTCCCCACCCTAAACAATTAAAATCTGTGTCTCTCTTAATGTAACAATACCATCTTGAACCAGCAGGTATTTTTAGAGCATAATAAGGATATTGTTCTAAAATCAAGCAAGAAATAAAAAAGATAAAAGCATTGTATATGTGCTTCATGATTCCTCTCTTCCATTCTTACGTATTGTATCTCTATTAAACGCCTGCTTGTTTTGATAGAAAAAAAGAAAGAAAAAAAAAAAAAAGAAACATCACCCAATTGAGATTTTAATCATTGAGAGACTTGTAACATAAAAGTTTTCAAAGAATTTACCTGAAGTAAAATTGATATAAAAGTCTAGTCTGTAGATTTTTGGATAACTGCTTCTTAATTTAAAGGGATCGGGCACCTGGGTGGCTCAGTCGTTAAGCGTCTGCCTTCAGCTCAGGTCATGGTCCCAGGGTCCTGGGATCGGGCCCCCGCATCCGGCTCCCTGCTCAGTGGGGAGTCTGCTTCTCCCTCTCCCACTCCCCCGCTTGTGTTCTTGCTCTCGCTAACTCTCTCTGTCAAATAAATAAATAAAATCTTTAAAAAACTAAAATAAAATAAAGGGAATACAACAGGTAAATTGAAGAAAAAATCTGCTCAGATAAAGTAAGCAATTGAAGATATAATGAGGAAACTAAGACAACTAAAAGTTGTGTCCACTGTACTAAGGATGAAATCATTTCCAAAAGAGGCCAATAGAGAGATCCAAACTAATAAGGACTGAAAAAAAAAAAAAAAAAAGATTGCATTTATTTTGTGTACAAGTATTGGTGATATGGAAGAAATAACAGATTAGAATGGTGTAGGGGGAGAAGCCCATGTGACAGGATTAAAGAATAAATGGTGACACAGGCAACAGAGAAGCAGACCTTTGAGAAAGTGTGCCAATAAATGGAGGCAGGCAAGCATGGGAGTACAGAAGAGTTGACTGGAGGACTTTTTATCTGTTTTAAGGTATGTCTTGGGAGTAGGTTTTCAAAGGAGGGGGTAGACATCACTGCAGCAACCAAGATTAATTAAAAATGTGCAGAATATGAGATTGAGAGATTTGGGAAAACTGATGGATCAAAGCCAGGAGGGTAAGAGAAGAAGAGATCAAAACTAAAGGTGACCAGGTTAGCCTTGGAAAGGTGTGAAAGTCATCATTTTATCTTAGAAAGGGGGGGGGGGAGATTTATATAGTAAGGGATAATTAAGGGATGAACAAAAGCATTGGAAGTGGATGTGCTAGTTCAGTTAAAACAATTTAGCATTTACTTGCTACTGTTCGCTAACAACTCCAGGTATGGAAATACCCTGCCCACACACTGCTGCAGCTCTCCCAGTCCACAGGGCCTCCCATGGTGCTGGCACCTTGGTACTTCTCAATCGACCTTTATGACATCCTTGCATAACACGCTGGGGTTAGGTGCATGTGATTCTTTCTGATGTGGTATCCAGAGCAATTTCATTTGCAAGTGGAGACTTGGATGAATTCAGGCTAACAGATGTTGCAAATTAGCAGAGGAATGTGAAAGAATCTTCTAAAGAGGATGGAAAGAGAAAATATTTTATCTTTGAATCATCTAGTTCTAAGCATATGCCCAGACCAGAATAGGTACATAAATGAATTAATGAATTAATGAATGAAGCAAATAGCCAGCTTGTTTTAGTGAGACTCTAGAGAAATCAGATTACAGTTTTCAAAGTTAAGGAGGTACAAGGTGAATTTTGAGTAGTCTAAATATTAATATTACTACAAGTAATTTCACCTAAAATATATTTACATTGTTCAAGGATAAACAAAATATTCTTTTGTTCTATCTTATTCAGCATTATAGATGAGTAGATTTGTATTCAACTAAAATATTTTGAGAGTTTTTGAGTTTTGTTTTGATTAATACTTCATTTACTCCTATGGTCTCTGATATTTAACTTTTCTTTTAAAATTTTCCTTACCCTATATTTGTCATCCACCATCACAGATACCACCAACAAAATCACCACCATGGTTGAGGGGTGGGGTGAGAGAATTTCTTTTAAAAGGGGGTACTTTTACTCTCTTGGAAGTTTTATAAGACTATACTGCTGTGAGTCAATTCAAATGGCTGGGGTGTTTCATCTACAAGAAAAGATGTAGGATCTTTGGGAACATCTATTGTTCTATAGAATATAATATGAGTCACATATGTAATTTTTAATTTAGCTCTATCAAACTAAGAAAAAAACAGGTGAATTAATTTTACTATATTTACCGAACTCAATATTATCATTTCAACATGAAATCATACAAAAGTTACTGATGTGATATTTTGCACTTCATTTTTACTTTTCTTTGGAGTAAGTCTTAAAATCAAGTGTGTATTTTACACTTCTAATATCTCAACGTGGACTAACTATATTTCAAGTTAACCAGTACTTACATGTTGCTAGTGGCGACCATACTGAATAGCATAGACCTAGAAGTTCAGATTACATAATTATAAACTATTTTTAAATTAAATAGCTAATTATTTGAAACTTTTTTAAACTTTATTCACGATATTTTTGTTTCCCTATAACAAACCAATGAGTCAAACTTATTTCTACTTTACTGTATTATTAAGCTCTATATAAATATCTGATAACAGATTAGGAAGAAGGCAGGCATTTTAAAAGATGATTACTAAAAAATATTCCAAGGTTTTCTTTTAAAACAAATATAAGTAACAACTGAAATCTGAAGTAACAGTTCGTTTCATAACATCCGTATAAGTCAAGCAGTCGGGGGTAAAAAATATGTGGCCTGAATATAGGTGCTGTTTTTGAGTTACAAGACTGCTTAAAGGGAGCTTATCTTAAGTTTTATTTAGTATTTTAATAAGCAAAAAACCCCCCAAAGAAATAAACGTCTTATAATCTTATTGAAAGAATTTAAAGATGTCTTCCCACAGCTAACGGCTTGCATCACATAATTCAAGAAAGAGTAAAGATAAATGACCACATTATCAAAATCTGAAATAATGGTGTATGTTAGAAATGTTGACAGATCTTTAATTGTAGCAGCACAAAGTGTGCTGCTATGTGCACCATGCATCATCGATAAATAAGAATTTAGGATGTAGTTTTCTGCCTTGACCTTCAAGCTCCAACTGTGTTTTGATCATCAAGAGTCCATAAATAATATAATTTACAATCTGAAAAAAGACTATGTGGACACAATAAACCACATATGTTACCTGGGGAAAAGGGAGATATATAGTTGGCCTCATAGCCTCAAATTCAGTCAACCTTAAGACAAAATTCACTTATGTTAACACATCACTTTTCAGTCAGTGCCAAGTAGCTAATGTTTATCTTCAGTTCTATTATTTATGATCTTATAATGTAGGTTCATTTTAGAGAAAGTTAGATACCAGCCTAGTAAGTCTACAATATTTAGGTCTCAAAGGTCTCTTAGAAAACTTTTTTTCTGATTATCAGTATAAGATGAATATCCCTGAACTACATGAAAAGTCAAAAAGTATACTCTCCTGTACAAGAAAGGGAAAGCTCAGCCAGAGATGATTATTTATGTATAGTAATATCTTTACTTACTCTGAGATCATGCTTCTATAACATAACAATCAAGCTAAAGTAAGCTATAATAGCGTCTGGATGAATAAGTAACCATCCCAAGACCCAACAGACTGTCTATGAAGGGAGGTGGAGTAATACTGAATAACTGAGGCAGTCACCAGCAGGTTCTAAGCTCAGCACAATGACACCAATTACAAGTACTAATAAAAGCAGTAGTAAACAAGATAAACAACAAAACACGGAACTATTCACCCATTTTTCTAATTTGCAGCGGCAGATCATCTATAGTTATTTGGTCATTGGGACAAGTGACTCAACAGTCTTGAGGGCTTTGTAATATTACAAGAGAATGCATAACTTCCATGACTCTCACTGGACAAGAGAATGCTACATATTATTACATATGCATATTTTGAGAAACAAACTGATACCTTTTAGAAATGTTTTCTTGAGAAATTCCCTTCCATGCTTCCATTCCCATCTCTTATAGACCAGTCTACTAATTTGTAGGATCCTACTGATTACCACGTCCCCATGATTCTGCCTAGATCCTACCCAGATGAAGAAAACAAAAACCAAAATCACTCTTCTGAATAACGGCAACTCTGTTTCTTTCTTAGGATATATTACTTTTAACTTTATTTGACAGTTATTTTTAAAGACATTTTATATCTGTAGTGGATTATAAGAATAGAGGAAACACTAAACTATCACAGAGGTTGCAACAGTAAAAAGGGGCCACTAATCCCAAGGATACAGAAAGGTTGGAATTATTCAATTTTAAAACCTCAAGGAGGTGTCCTATGAAGCCGAAACTCAGACTCTGAACAGAGGTCACTGCTCAACTATTATTAATGTCTTTGAGCTCTGGGGTGGGAACCTGTGAAACTGGGATCCAGGCCTATGAGGAAGGGCTTCTAGACAGTTGGTGCTGCTTTCACTGACGAGGATTGAGATTGGTTTAGTTTATGCTGGAAAAAGTGCAGATGAGAATTAACTGCTGCTACTAAAGTGAACTGTCACTACCAGGGTGAAGAAGCCTTGCTAAAGTGTCTGTCACACGAGAAGGAAGCAAAAGCAAGAACAAAATGCAAACAGAACACGACATCTCTTCCTCTTCCAGTTTCCCATTTTCCCTTAGTGCCTCCCTAATTTGACTAAACCTAATCTAAATTGTATGCAATTTAGTGACTCTAACAAGGAGTCAGTCTGGACAAGCAGAGATGTGGTTTGCAGATTCCCAACTCCAGGTTCATGGCATAGTAGTAACAGGATGGGGTTGAAACTGAAAGGCTAAAACCTAATAACTGGCACATTTACAGACACAAAGCTATTGTCTAATCCACACTCATATCCTTTACATTATCTGGTATAGTAGTCCAAATGGTGGCCCCAAAGATATGTCCACGTCAGAATCCCTAGGACCTGTATACATATTACCTTATTTGGAAAAAAAAAAAAAAAAAGTGTTTCTGCAGGTGTGGTTAAGTTAAGGATCTTTTTTTTTTTTTTAAGGTAAGGATGTTTATGTAAGAAGATCATCCTGCACTATCTGGATGGGCCCTAAAAGAGAGAGATGGAGAAATCTTACATAGATATACAAAGAAGAGAAGAAAGCAAGGTGGAAACTGAGGTAGAGATTGGAGTGATGTGGCCAAAGAAAGAAAATGAATGCTGGCAGCTACTAGAAACTCTAAGAGGCAAGGGATGGATTCTCCCCTAGAGTCTCTGAAGAGAATATGGCCCTACTCACACTTTGATTTCAGACATCTGGCCTCCAGACCTGTGAGAACATAAATTTCTGTTGTTTTAAGCCTGGTAATTTGTTAAGACAGCCACAGGAAACTAATAAACTTAGTTTATGCCTTATATATGAGATACTTCATACAATTTATAATAAAGAGACAAAATAATAATCATAAAACTTTTAATTTACTTAGAGGAAGTTTCATTTATTTAAAACATTTACCAATATAAAATATCACTAGCAGCCTGAGAGCAATGAAATTTGACTAAACCTAATCTAAACTGTATGCAAATTAATCATTTAACAGTTAGAAGAAATCTGACTTTATGAATTATCAAGGCTCTCATTTGGGACTTACAGTAATAAATAGAAAAGTAAACATTTTCTGAAATAAAATGAAATAAAGGTATTCATCAACCTCTAGAAATTAATCAGGAAAAATATTTTGCTATATTTTTAATTCTTTATTTCCAATGTCCAGAATGATTTTCTATTCATTCATTTGATATTCCATCTTCTTTAAAAGATTTTATTTATTTATTTGAGAGAGAGAACACGTGCACACAAGCAAGGGGAGTGGCAGTCAGAGAGAGAGAGAGGGAGAAGCAGGTTCCCACTGAGCAAGGAGCCTGACTCAGGGCTCAATCCCAGGACCCCAGGATTGTGACCTGAGCCGAAGGCAGACACTTAACTGATTGAGCCACGCAGGTGCCCTGATATTCCATTTTAGAAAGAAAAACCTGGCACTGTAATCAGCTTTGAGAAAATATCTACTCTTTATTTTTTCAAAACTGTCCATTGAATTTCATAGTTAATAGCTAAGAAAAGGACATAATTGAGAACGTGGGGAATTTGCAACAACTTTCAGAGAGAGTACTTAATATTTGGTGCATACATTACTTTCTTTCCTCCTAAACTTGTGTATCTGACAAGGCTACATTTTGAATGATATTCTGTAAAATTAGATTGAGTTAGCATATCTTCCAAACTCCCTAGTGGAACATATGTAAGCTTTGATTAGAAAATGAGACCTACTATGATTAGCAATAAAAAAAAAAAAAATTGGAGACACTTTAACTGGCACATTAGAGGGCTGTTCCTTCCAAAAATATTTGGCCATGTTTCCTCCCATTTCAAATTATTGTATAAAGAGCCAATTACTATTTGCCTGTAATTATTTCTGGATGAGAAAAAGAAGGCAAGGTAAATCTTTAGTCCACATTAGGATTAGCCAAATATAGCCAGACAGATACAAACAGAATTTCTTCCCAAGACTTCCATTTAAAGTGCTTACCAAAAGTAATCTCACCTTCTCAGTCATATTATTTAAGCTGAAATCATAAGAACCCCAATTAGAAAACAGAGAATCTCATTTGGTCCACATCATAGCTATTAGAATCCACTGCTCATGTATGAAATCTGTAACTCATGATCCCTTCCTTATCTTTTATCCTCATATTTAATCCATTACCAGGTTCAGTAGATTCTATCTCTAGATAGAATCTACTACTGTTTCTGCTTCCATCAATATGAACTTTGGCAATGGTTAACTTTATATGCCAACTTGGCTAGGCCATGCTGCCCAGTTGTTTGGTCCAACATCATCTATATGTTACTCTGAAGGTACTTCGTAGATGTGATTAACATTTACAATCAGTTGACTTTAGGTAAAGGGGAGTATCTTGGTAATGTGGACGAGCCCCATCCAGTCAATGAGATACTTAAGAGCAAAAACTGAGATTTCCTGAAAAAAAAAAAAAAAAAAAAGGAATTCTGCCTCAAGACTGTAATATAGAAATCCTTCCTGAATTTCTAGCCTACCTTATAAATTTCAGATTAAGACTGCAACATTAACTTTTCCTCGAGTTTCTGGCCCTACTTGCCCTATGGATTTTGGACTTTCCAACCTCTATAATTGCATGAGCCAATTCTTTAAAATCTGTTTATCTGTCTATCTATCTGTATCTATCATCTATCCATCCTATTGGTTTTATTTCTCTGGAGAACTCTGACTGATATACTTAGATCATTAAAATATCACGTCATTTTTAATCTCTCCATTTCTTGCATTACTTCTATAATCCCCTCTCCACATATCTAATAAGAATAGAAGATAGATGGATAGATATACAAACCAACAGAAAGAATTATGTTATCTTCTGCTTAAAATCAGATTTCAAATGCACTGAAAATAACATCATGGCCTCTAGGCCCTTGTCTAATTCTTCAGTCTCAACCCAAGTTGCTTTCCTCCAATCCATTCGGCCATCTTAATAAAAAAAATCCTGGAATATTTTTTCTTTCTTTCTCTCTCTTTCTTTCTTTCTTTCTTTCTTTCTTTCTTTCTTTCTTTCTTTCTTTCTTTCTTTCTTTCTTTCTTTCTTTCTTTTTCTTTCTTTCTTTCTTTCTTTCTTTCTTTCTTTCTTTCTTTCTTTCTTTCTTTCTTTCTTTCTTTTTCTTTCTTCTTTCGTTTCTTCTTTCTTCCTTTCTTTTTATTATTGTTATATTATTATTATTATTTTGTACTTCTAGACACTTTTAAATTTGTAATTATATATTTAGTTGGTTTGTTGTCTGCCTATTCTGTTTCTTCCCACTGAAGGGTGAGGTCCGCAAGAGTAGGGTTTATATTTATATTTTTGAGCATGGTATTCTCAGTAGTTCTGGCATTTGGTGAACAGTAAGGCTTTTTGGAATTAATAAATGGAATCAGTAGTAATGGAATTAGTAGTAAACCTAGGTAAGGATTTTTGAAGAAGTGGCACCAATTGCTATTTCACAGATTAGAAAGACAGTAAAATAGGAAATGCAAGAAACAAAGTATCACCCAGCCCACAGGCATTAGTCCTACAGCTGAGGTCTGAGTAGTGGCAAAGGATTAAATAACCATTTTTTTCTGAGATAAAATTATTTTGTTTCTGCTTCTCTTTATTGGTTTGAAATAGGATCATTTTATTCACTTCAACTTTTTTTCTTTCTAATCTCCTTTTATTCTACTCCTATTGGTGAAGCTACTACTAAAGTGGTCATTAATTTAGTTAAAAAATAAAATTCAGAATGGCTGTAACCAGGTTTTATTGCTTACTAATTTATGTCATTTACCATCTCTGGAAACTTTGGGGAAAAAAGTGTTTTTTTCTGAAATTTGGGGTTCTTAATTGAAAAAATGGGGAAAATACCTACCTAGCTGAGTGATTGGCAGATCAGAAAAAATCTATAGAGAGCACCAAAGAATAAAATGGAATCTTCCATACGTGACCTTGGAGAGTATGGTAGAGTGAGAGAGGGTTTTGAAGCAAGAAAGCCCTGGGTAAAACTACCGGCTCCCACAATTATTATGTATGTTGTAAAGATCAGAACGAAGCACCAAGTATATTAAATGTCTGACATGACATGTGATTAGTATTCATTTAGAAATTCTTTCTTTTGAAGATTTTATTTATTTTTATTTGAGAGAGAGTGAGCGAGAGAGGGACAGAGCACATGAACAGGGGGAACAGCAGAGGGAGAGGGAGAAGCAGACCCCCCCTCCAGCTGCTGAGCAGGGATCCTGATGCAGGGCTCAATCCCAGGATCCTGGGATCATGACCTGAGCCGAAGGCAGAGGCTTAACAGGCTGAGACACCCAGGTGCCCCCACTTAAAAATTCTTATAGGCAGTATCTTTGAGTTTGTAGTCTCTGTTTGGCAGAGAAATATATTTCAAATTGAACAATTCCAATAAATGCTGGTGTGAGATATACCTCTACTTCCACTACCACCACGCCACTAATTATAGCCCAAGGCAGATCCCAGTTCCTCTAAGATACAGGAACAACAGCATAAAAGACCAAGTTGGTTTTTCTGGATCAAGTACTCAACAGTGTTATCAAAGCACAGGAAAAGATACACAACCCAATTATCACACAGGATTTGGAAGGCAGAAGAAGTGAAACCATCCTCTTCAGCAAAGGTTGCAGACAGACGGGTAGGCAGATGGCAGAAAGGAGAGTCAGAGTTTCTCAGAGAGCTCCTGGAGGCACCTGGTACTGTTACTGAAGCTTTTCTTTCAGTTCTGGTAGTTCTTGATTCCATGAATCTTAGTGGAAGCTTCCTTGACCTTTACATCTCTGACACTTCCTATGAACATATAAGCCTCTTAATTCTTTCGATTGAAGCTAGTCCTACTTTGAATTACTGGACTGTCTTCTAGTCTTTTCATTAAAACTTGTCCGATTAGAACAGATTGAAAGGAAATACTAGAATCCCACCATATGTAATTTGAGAATTTGTTGTATTTTTTATTAGGATTATATCTATTGTATATTAAATTATATATTATATTTAGCTCTAACTATTTCTATTTCCATTTCATCCTATTGTCCTTATAACTTCCCAGGTTGATGTCATTTCAGTATGGTTATAAATTCAGTCTCCTTTTTATTTTTGGTCCATAAGATGAAAAGGTTATACTGTTGTGACCTTGGTAAGCAGACTGGTTAAACAACACAACCAAACGTAGTGGTTGGCAAATCTTGTGGTGGCCATGGAGAAGGAAGGACATTTGTATCCGTTTCCTCCTCAACTAGAGTAACTCATGTAAGCTGTCATTTGAACAAAACATTACACCGGGGTGGGGTCCAGGAATAAATATTGCTCTACACAACTGTGTCTATGAGTTCTCAATCCTTTCTACCTGCGTCATCTCAATATGTTGTACCTGCTGCGTATTTGCGTGTGTGTGTGGCATAGAGATCTACTTCCTTATTATAAGAATAAGATGTTACTACTAATAATCTAGATATTGGCAAACACAATGATTTCTGGGCATTTGCTCTAGTAAACATGATCTACACCACAATCAAGTACTTTAGTTTCATTATGTAGCAAAATAAAATATTATGTGCTGTAGTGGGTACAAAGAAAATTCTGAGCGTGATCCTTTCTTTTAATTCTCTTTGCATCATATTAAATCAAGATATTTATATACATGGAAATGCTAAAATATGTTGTACTGATAGATAAAATAGGTGATAAAAGAGAAACAAATGCTAAAATGTTTAACATGGTTTCATGCAGAACTTAAATTTTATTTTTCTTCCCTCATTGAAATAATTATTTCAATAATTATTTTTATTTTTTATTTTTTAAAGATTTTATTTATTTGACAGAGAGAGAGAGGGAACACAAGCAGGGGGAGTGGGAGAAAGAGAAGCAGACTTCCCGCTGAGCGGGAAGCCCGATGTGGGGCTCGATCCCAGGACTCCAGGATCATGACCTGAGCCGAAGGCAGACGTTTAACTGACTGAGCCACCCAGGTGCCCCTCAATAATTATTTTTAAAGAGAATCAAAAGGTGACTCACATTAGTTTATAAACACTTACTCGGGGCGCCTGGGTGGCTCAGTCATTAGGCGTCTGCCTTCAGCTCAGGTCATGATCCCAGGGTCCTGGGATCGAGCCCCACATCGGGCTCCCTGCTCCGCGGGAAGCCTGCTTCTCCCTCTCCCACTCCCCCTGCTTGTGTTCCCTCTCTCGCTGTATCTTTTTCTGTTAAATAAATAAATAAATTCTTAAAAATATATATATGTATATATAAATACCTACTCAGCTAGCATTTCCATTATGTTAGAGATCGCCTATTTATCTTCTCTGACTTAATCAATGAAAAGAACGACTCTCATGGAAGTGAAGTGACTGGTAGGATTACCTTATCAGTGGCCTTTTAGGGTTTAAGCCCCAATCTCTAAAGTCCTCGTCTAGTGATTCCTTTTCTATACTGCACTGTTATTTATGTAAAAACATTTCCAACTCTGATATATGATATTTAACAGACAAAAGTCCCCTCTCTTTTAACTGCATTTAAGGTTTATGGAAACCAGAAAGGGTAGGCAATATCTTGGGAAAAGATAATCTTATTGATTCAGACAATAAGGCATATCTTTTTTTCCAGGAGTAGGGGTAGACGTGGTGCCTCACAGAAACACTTTTCCATACTTTAGGGCTAGGAGATATAATTGTCAATGTAGAACAGATGAAACTTAACAAGCACTTATGAAAATTGAGTCTTTTAATATCTGGCTAGATACGCACCAAAATCTAAACAAACTTACTGGTGACTTCTGAGAAAACTAGGAAGAATTTGGATGAAACACATGCAGCACTACCTAATAGGAAAAGCAGTGGTTTTGTTATTTATTTATTTATTTAACAGAGAGAGACACAGCGAAAGAAGGACAACAAGCAGGGGGAGGGTCAGAGGGAGAGGCAGGCTTCCCGCTGAGCAGGGAGCCCGATGCGGGGCTCGATCCCAGGACCCTGGGATCATGACCTGAGCCGAAGGCAGACGCTTCACGACTGAGCCACCCAGGTGCCCCGGACCAGTGGTTTTAGAGAAAACCAGACAGGTTCAAATCCCATTTATGCAACATATTTGCTTTTCCTAAGTTTCAGGTTTTTCTACCTTATACAGCGGGTAAAAGGACTGATACTGCAATTTTGTTAAAAGTGTTATAGATAATATATGAAAATGTACAGCACAGTGCCTGGTACAAAGTAAATCCTCATCCTTGAGGAATATGGTTATTATTCTTATTCATAATATTATTAAATACACCATAAAATCACAACTCACTCTCAGACTGGCAATGTGTCTTGTTTTGCAAATATGACAACAGTAATTTTTCTCACCTTGTATAGAAAGAAACCTCAAACCTGAGAAACATTTTTATAAAATTATAACAGTTGTGCACATATGATTTCTATTTTGATCCTAGCAGACTAAGTTTTAGACCAATTAGCCTAAAGTGGTTATTGTCAATTGAAATTTTTTGAACAAGTGTTTCAATGTCTAATCAGATTGCAGTGAACATTATCTGTCAAAATGGGATACGTTCTTTGTTTCAATATTAACAAAATGAGCTATTAAAAAAGGAGGCTTGGATTGCAGTACTTTAATTTTTGTTTTAATTTGGGAGTTTAGAAGTAGAAACTTTAAAAATATGAAAGGGATACATAATTATGAAGCTAATGTATATGTTTATCATAAAAGTGTAATAGGGAATGTACATAATGATCAACATTATAAAGATTTTGTACATGAGCCAGGTCTTCAATCCTCTTCTGGAAATTTTACATTGTGTAGATTATAAAACTGTATTCATACATAGATTCTTTTGTGCAAGTGGTCGCTATGAAAAATATTTTAAAAGCATTATGGTAAGGCTTAATCACTAGTTATTTTTTCATAGTCTAAAGAAATCAGAGGCATTTCTGATAGAATTAATGACAACAGAAACAATGGTGGGATTTTAGGTCCATTCAGGTCACCCACACCTCGCCAAGAGAAATAGTACAACCCGAACAAAGTAGTTATTATCCCAAACACCAAACATGAGGTTCTATTGGTATTTATATAGCTAACTCTAATTAAAACACCATGAAAACTGTATAATGAAATCCTTTATTCTAAAATGTGTTTTTTCTGGGGGGGAGGGGTTGGATTTCAAACTCTTTAAATTCTTTTTTTTTAAGATTTTATTTATTTAGGGGTGCCTGGGTGGCTCAGTCGTTAAGCGTCTGCCTTCCGCTCAGGTCATGATCCCAGGGTCCCGGGATGAGCCCCGCATCGGGCTCCCTGCTCCGTGGGAAGCCTGCTTCTCCCTCTCCCTCTCTCCCTGCTTGTGTTCCCTCTCTCGCTTTGTCTCTCTCTCTCTCAAATAAATAAATAAGATCTTTTTTATTTATTTGAGAGAGAGAGAGCATGAGCAGGGGGACTGGCATAGGGAGAAGCAGACTTCCCGCTGAGCAGGGAGCCCAACGTGGGGCTCTATCCCAGGACCCTGGAATCATGCCCTGAGCCAAAGGCAGATGCTTAACTGACTGAGCCACCCGGGCGCCCTTCAAGCTCTTAAAATTCTTAAAATCAAATGTATGTACAGAATACATAGCTATAAACCTGATCATAGGGTATCTGGGAAGTGTGTTTTATAATAGTTCTGTCTAATATCATTGCTTGCCTAAGTGTAAACTAGTTCTAACATCTTTCAAAAGCAAAGTTTTGGGAGCTTATGTGTTTGAAAAGTACTTTTAATGGATTGCTTGCTTTGTTTATTCTTGGCTCAAGGCAGAAGCATCTTGACATTTACATTGCTATTTTCCTGCTCTCAAGGATGCTAACAAAAAATTGTCTTGGCTTAGATTAGCTTGAAATTGTCCTCTGAACTTCTAGGCCATTCCAGCTATCTTGGAAAGGAATTCCTTTTTTATGAACCTGCTCCCACATTCTATAGGGACACAGAGTCTGAGACTCCCTCAAACAGGTACAAGCAGTTGTACACACTGTCCTTCAACTTACAAATAAGTTTCTGTTCCCAAAACCCCTGATGAAGGCCATTGTTTGGAACTCACATGAATCCCCCAGAGAAATAATATTATAAATGTAGTTGTTTGCATAGCACCCACAGACTACTTAACGGCAGTGTAGCTGAAATACCACACATTTAGAAAGAACAATAGGACAATATTACAGTATAACTGGTAGTTTTGTTTTAAGCATCATAATTAGCCTTTAATTTATTTCAAATGATGGTGCTTGAGGATGTTCACTTTCCCAGAGCTCCATTTCTGCCAAGCAGCTAGCATTCAACATTGACTCACGCTTTTTTCCTTCTCAGTTCCCCACATTCTCAAATCAAAACTCAGGTGCTTGGGGCACCTGAGTGGCTCAGTCCGTTAAGCATCTGACTCTTGTTTTCAGCTCAGGTCAGGATCTCGGGGTCTTGAGATCCAGCACCCCCCACCTCCATGCTCAATGGGGAGTCAGCTTGAAGATTTTCTCCCCCTGACCCAGCCCTCACTTGCCTGCCCTCTCTCTCTCTCTTTAAATAAATAAAAAATAAAAAATAAATCTTTAAATAAAATACTGCAATACAGATGCAATGGATGGATTATCGAATCTTTTCCCCAAAGCCACACCAAATTTCTGATCCTTTGGTAAAATCATCCTCTAATCCCATATAATCAGTTACTAGTGCAGTAATGCATATGTCTATCTGTCTGTCTGTCTGTATATTTCATAATGGGGAGGGAGAGAAACCCTTATTAGCTTTTGCTGTTTAACTGCTGACTCTTTAAATATGTAGAGACTAAACATGGGATCTTACCCAGAGAACCTCTTCCAATGTACGAATGTGAGGCCATGGTAATGTCTTTCACACTCATACATTGCAGCTGTCTATTAATAAATCTTTGCCAATCACATTTTTGCTGAGAGCAATTTTAACATCCCATGGTTTTTTATTTGTACACTAAAAGTTTAAAATCAAAGATCTTTCTATGTCTGTGCAGCTTAGTGTAGTCACTTAAAATAAAGGAGATAGCTGTAGTTAGGACTTTCCTATTTTTAAGACTATTTATTTATTTCAAAGATTTTATTTATTAATTATTTGAGAGAGAGTGAGAGTTAGAGAGCCCAAGCAGTGGGGAGAGCAGCAGAGGCAGAGGGAAAAGCAGACTCCCCCCTGAACAGGGAGACTGATGCAGGACTCGTCCTGGGATCATGACCTGAGCTGAAGGCAGACGTTTAACCGACTGGGCCACCAGGCACCCCTTTTTTTAAGACTATTTAGCTTGGTATAGGGGCAAGTGAAGAAAGGAGGCATAGAAACAGAACAGTAGCCTCAAAAACTCATGCCCTTTAAGGGCACCTGGATGGCTCAATTGGTTAAGCGTCTGCCTTCGGCTCAGGTCATGATCTCAGGGTCCTGGGAGTGAGCCTCGCATTGGGCCCCCTGCTCAGTGGGGAGCCTGCTTCTCCTTCTGCCTCTGCCTGCTGCCCCCCCACCCCCGTGCTCTCTCTCTTTCTCTCTATCAAATAAATGGATAAAATCTTTAAAAAAAAGGATTCTAAAAATTTGTGACAAGGCCAAACATTTTGGGGAGATTTTCTAAAATAAGCTAGGAAAATTGCATATTCTATAAGATATTAAATTTCAAGCATGCAATGGCTGGTGCCCAGATCTAAAAAGTCGTTCAAACTTCAACACTTCAAAACTTAAAAGGGAGAATCTGCCCCGAAAGACTATGCTGCTTGCAGTGCTGTTTCCTAAACACATAAAAAAATGTGGTTTGAAAGAAGGCTTTCCTACTGGAAAAGGTTTGTCATTTAGAGTGTCCACATTTATTTTGGAAGCTAACACTATTTTAAAAACTATATCCACTCTTTTTAAAAACTGCATGTTTAATTCTATCCCATCCCAAACTTTTTATTTTCTGTGGGATCTTATAATTCCTCAATATGGAAGCTTTTAGCAAATGTTTAAGGGAAAGGACTGTATAATAAAAATTAAAAATGAAAGAAAAATTTCACTGTAGTGACCCTGGGGAAAGAGAATGTGTGTTACTGAATTTTTAACTATTTCTCCTTTGGTTAAAAGAGATATGAGGAAGAAGTTTTGGAATCCAGAACACTATCAAAGTCAGAAGTAAAAACAACAGAATGGAATAAAAGTTACTTTTATTTTGTAATATTTGTATAGAATTCTAGAGTTTAAAAATTATTTTCTCACATTTTATCCTCACTTCATCTAGTGTTATCTCAGTATTTTATCTAAATTTATCCTAATATGAATAGACCTTTGAGGTTTTCTATTTTGTTGAGAAACTGACTTTCAGAGTTACTATTTAGCTTGCTCTAAGCCATGCAAGTAGTAAAAGGTAAGTTTTCCCATTCAAACTCCTTCCTACTTTTATAAATCCCAAATCTTTTTATAAATCCCAAACAATATCACTACTGCATGATGGTTTTAATTCTGCAAACTATTCTGTGAACAAGTGAGCTGTTGATAGTAAAAGGCAGTATTAAAGTATATTGTATGGCAAAAGAGGAAAGGCAATTCAATAGAGAAAGGATAGTCTTTTCAACAATTAGTGCTGGAACTACTAGACATCCATGTGCAAAAATAATGCATCTGGATATAGACCTGCACTAGTCACAAAAATTAACTCAAAATGTATCATTGACCTTTTATAAAATGTAAAACTATGAAACTCCTAGAAGACAACATAGGAGAAAATCTGGGTGAGCTTGGGTTTGATGATGAACTTTTAGATTCAACGTTAAAAGCACAACCCATTAAAGAAAAAGTTGATAAGTTGGATTTCATTAAAATGAACACTTCTGCTTCACAAAAGAGACTGATGAGAGAATGAAAAGACAGGCATATCTGATAAAAGACTCGTATCCAAAATATAAAAAGAGCTTTTAAAACTGAACAATAAGAAAGCCAACAACTTAAGAAGAGTCAAAAGACATTTCACCAAAGAAGTTACATAGATGGAAAATAAGCATATGAAAAGATTCTCAATATCATATTTCATTAGAGAATTGCAATTAAAATAATGAGATACCAATACTCATCTATTAGAATGGCTAAAACCCAGAATACTAACAACAAATGCTGGTGAGGATATGGAGCAACCAAAAGTTTCATTCACTGCTAAGGGGGAACTGCAAAATGCTACACCCACTTCGGAAAACAGTTTGGCAGTTTCCTACAAAGCTAAACATAGGCTGACCATATGATCCAGCAGTTGTGCTCCTTGGTATTTACCAAAATCAGTTGAAAGTGTACATCCACACAGACCTGCACACGAATACATACAGCAGCTTTATTCATAATTGCCAAACGTTGAAAGAAACCAAGTGCCCTTTAATAGGTGAATAGATAAGCAAACTGTGGTATATCCATACAATGAAACATTATTCAGTGATAAAAATAAATTAATATAGAAAAGACTCAATCACATTGCTAACTGAGGAAGCCAATCTAACATACTGTATGATCAAATGATAGTACATTCTGGAAATACAAACAGTAAACCCTAACATAAACTATTAGTGCTAATATATTAATGTTGCCTCATCAACTGTGACAAATGTACCACACTAGAGCAAGATGTTAATAATAGGAATAACAGTGAAATTGTGCCTTGTGGGTGGGGGAAGTGTGAGTGTGTGTGTGTGTGTGTGTGTGTGTGTGTGTGTGTATGAGAGAGAGAGAGAGAAAGGTTATAGGAAAATTGTATGTTCTGCTCAGTTCTTCTCTAAACCTAAAACTTCTCTATAAAAGACTTCCTTTCTTTCTCCCCCCCTTTTTTTAAATATATTGTAGTAGAGAATGAATAGGTTCACTGGGTCACACTGCTTACTCTGACTTTGCAGAATAATAACTACCAGGAGTTAAAAAGAAACCAACAACAAAACAGATGACACAAGCTCCCATCTCCAGACGATGCCCGTTCCCAGGAGTAGTAGAGCAGTACGTACTGGAGTTATATAGAAAAGGAAGAGGAGAGATGAAAGACTCAGAGTTTTTAAGAAAATGCATAATCTTTTCCCTTTTCAGGGACAATGAGTCAAATTTTACCTTGTGGGATTTTGACTGTAGTAATAATTTTGAGAACCTTTGTAGTTTCTAATGTGCTTTCCCTTACAGGGTCCCTGATCATATACATTGCTTCATCTGTTTCCCACTGCCTACTAAGCTCGGTATCTCTGGAGAACTTTGCAGCTTTTCATTATATCATTGCAATCTATCACTGTATTGTTTCCTGCTCCCCTCCCTCAGGATTAGAAGAATTCCCTGATTATAGAGGTGAAGCTTAATACTGTGTGTGAGTGCCCATTGAATCAGATTCTTGGAGCTAAAAGGGAGTTTAGAAATTATCTTTATCAATACGTGATCACGTAATCACCCTGAGACCCAGAGATACTGAGCGACTTAACTAAGCGGCTGGAGACATGGACAGAGAAGAGGCACATCCTTGCTTCATCAGCCTAGGCTGAAGGGAATCCTAAAAAAAACAACCCGAAATAAGATTCTCAAAGCCATTCAATCCCTAAATTCATTAATTCTTCCTTAGCATCATCTCCCAAATCAGCCCTTTGTTCTTCATTCCTGACACTAATATGCTCCGTCAGTTTCTCAGCACGCCATGCAGTTCTTACACCTAGAGTCTTCCTGAAGGTTTCTGTTCTCTTCCAGCTCCAGGACGAGAGAAATCTTCCTAATGATGCAGATTTCTTCATGGCTTCCTTTGTGTAAAAAATGAAGTTCAAACCTCTCAACAGAGAATTTAAAGTACTCCACAATTTCATTCCTTCATATCTCTCCATAGTTATGATCCTAATAGCCATTCAAACTATTCCACTTCTTCTCTACTCTCCGGTACATGATGTACAATCTCTCTGTTGTGCTTTTCTTCACACCATCCTCTCCTAGAAGTGCTTCCTTTCTTAGTCAGTTTGGGCTACTATAATAGAATATTACAGACTAGGTGGCTTATAAACAACCCAAACTTATTTTTCACAGTTCTGGAGGATAAAAGGTGTAAGATCACAGTCCTGATAGATTTGGCATCTGGTGAGGGTCCGTTTCCTGGTCCACAGACATCTTGTCTTCACAAGGCAGGAAATGGCAAGGGGGGGGTCTCTGCAGTCTCTTTTACAAAGGGCACTAATCCCGCTCATGAGGGAGGGTAGAGCCTCCCAAAGGTCCCACCACTGAATATCATCCCCCTGAGGATCATGCTTCAACATATAAATTTTGGGGGAAGAAAAACATTCAGTCTATAGCACCTCATAATTTAATGGACATCCTATCATTTCCTTAAGCCCAGATAAATTTCCCCCTTCCCCTAAAAAGTCATTCTGGACCATCACAAGATAAAAACTTCTCTCTTCACTGAATCCCAACAACTCTTCTTGCCTGTAGTATTCATTAGGAAATTTGCATAAGTATTCTTTGATTTTTTTTTATTTTTGATTTATACAGTTTATGTCTTAAACTTCTTAAATGTAGGGATGTTATATTGCCAGTTTCCATCAATATGCTTACACAGAGCAATGTTCGATGAGGGTTTATTTATGAGAAAGACAACACATTTTACATGCAACATCACAGAATTTCAAAATCTTTGAATCTTCTGATGCTGAATTATGGAGAAAATTGCTTCACATATTCCAAAAATAATGTTTCGGTGTTTAGTGACACTTTGGTTGAGGCAGTATCCTTTAGGACACAACCCAAATTCTAAATGAAATATTTAGCTTTATACAATGAACTTCTGTCAACAACTTTCTTGAAAAACAAATTACTTTTGACTTCCTCCTTGTCTATTTGATGAGAATTGTCATAACACCATCAGGTTGAAGAGTAAGATTCTTACATGAATAACATCTCTAAAGGTTATTTAATGTTAGAAAAAATGAATCTTGTTCACCAAATGTTCTTTTATATGATGTCATTAACAATTTTATCTTTACTCCATATGGTTATCATTATAATCAATTTTTCCATTTTCTTAAACTGCATATGATCTTGTCACACCCATTTTTGTACTTTGAACACTTCCTCCCCCATAAAGGAAAAGCTTACAAGGATTGAGAGTAGAAAATCTACTGTAATTTTGAAACTTTTGCTTCAAGAACATTTAGAAATACAAATTCTCTACTAAGAGAAAACATGAAGTAGGATGATTTGTTACATATTTCAGAAGTGAAGTAAAAATTCATGACAATCTTGGGATAAAGGTCAGTCAGATAAATCAAAATGAGGCTATCTATTTGCATCTATCTATTTAAATCTATTTGCCGTTGGCATATATATGAATTAATAGGGCCAAAGAGAATAATGGCATACATGTATTTCTTCAATAACTGTAGCAATAGTTTAAAATAATGTCAAAATATTGAACCATAAGCTTTCAATTTGAAAGTCTATTATGAGTTAGAACATTATCATAATCAAAATTTTGAAGCTTGCACCCTGGGACTGGGATACAAGTTATACCGTAATCATATCACTAACAGGAAAAAGAATCACTTTCTTCATCATTGTTAACTCAAGACAAGATCAGTATTTCCTTTTCCACTCAAAATGTATGATAAATAAATATTATTGAAGTGGTAATACAAAGTTCTCTGGATGTATACCTCAGACCATAGGGGTCTTCTATAACTAGTGCAAGTGCCAAGGAAGGCAAATGGTGAATGTGTTTACTATATCATGATATATAAAACTATATTCTTAATGTATGATTTTTATTAATTTCTGAATTTTTCATAAATTAAAAGTGAGGGAAATTTTTATATTCTAAAATATAATTTCCTTATTCTGATTATGACTTTTTAGTAATGCTGAATTTAATAATGTGGCTTAATTATTTCTTTAGCTGGTATTATACCTACCATACACTATATTTTACTCAGTTACCTTGTTCATTCTGTTTCTCCATCCCCACCTCTGGAATATAACCACATCAGAGCAGGTGTTATTAACTTGAGGCAACTTCTATGTCTCGGGTGCTTACAAGAGTGTCTTAAAGGTATCTATTGTAATAAGTTAATATTTTCCAAAGTCTTATAAGGCGGAGTCATAGTGTTAGAAGAAATGATATAAGGATTTTATTTTATTTTTTTTAAAGATTTTATTTATTTGACAGAGAGAGAGACAGCCAGAAAGAGAACACAAGCAGGGGGAGCAGGAGAGGGAGAAGCAGGCTTCCTGCAGAGCAGGGAGCCTGATGCGGGGCTCGATCCCAGGACCATGGGATCATGACCTGAGCCAAAGGCAGATGCTTAACCATCTGAGCTACCCAGGCGCCCCAATATAAGGATTTTAAATGAGAATTTTGAGTTTAAAATCATAAAGGAAAATCACCAAATATCAGAACTAGGAAAGATTTTTTATTTTAAACAGGTCTCATTCTACCATCTCTGTAGAAATTAAGATGCAGAGAGATCAAGTGTTTTGTCAGATCAGAGAATGTTGGTACTAAAGGCCACCTTAAACCTCATACAGTCAAAATACTTAGAGCTACTTAGGCTATGCTTTAATGCATGCAGTGGTAGTGAACTCACTATCACTGATGAGTTCACTACCCTATAAAAGTATCACATTTCATCTTTTAAGAACACTATTTGTCAGAAACTTCTTTATTAGATGTAATTGAGATGTGTATTCCTGTGCTTCGATTCTTTAGTCCTAATTGTGTCCTTCAGTCATGCACAGTATGTCTAGTCCAGGGTATTTTTAATGTTATATGTTATATATATATATATATATATATATATATATATATATATATATATACATGCACAAACACACACATGTAAAGTGATGTAGTGCAAAAGTATAAATTTGATGTCCTTTATGAATGAGAGCTTCGGGCCAAAAAGTTTTCCTGCCTCACTATTTTTCCAATACCTCTTTGCCTCCTGCCTTTTCTCACATACTCACATGCATATATACACACACAAGACATAAACACACACACATACGTTAAGCTGTTATACACATATGCACATTGCATATGCATCCATTCACGAAAAGGTGTGTGTATTTATATTTTGTGTCTTGTAGGAAAATCAAAAACTTAAATAAGAATATATAAAATAAGTTATAATCTTTCAAACTCCATTTTCCCTCTCTTTTTAATCTCTACTATATTAGGAACCATAAAATAAAAACCATGTTGTTCTTCTCTCATCCTCTAAAAGCCAAAATTAAATCCCCCTTCCATATCAAAATGGGTTTATTAAAGTATCTATTAAAATTGCTAAAATGTTTCTAGAAGTCACTCTGTTGTGACCCTCCAACTAATATCTCTAATCTGGTGTTTCCAGATCCATCTAAATTCCACTATCCTCTGAATAGTAAACTTATTTAGCTCTCTCGACAGGGAGCTTCTAGAACTAAATGCAATACTCTAATTGTGGTCTTACTAGGAAGAACAGTATAAGCTTCTCTCCTGATTCATTCAAGAAAGTGTATTTTTCCCAATACAACCTATAATCCCATTTGGTTTTCCCATAGCCATATCATGTCTGACTCATACTGAGCTTAATGTCAAAAAAAATTCTTAGTCATTTTCTATATGATACTGCTAAGCCATTTTCCTTTATTCTATACTCATGCAGTTGAAATTTCCTTTGGGTAGGAGAATGGTCCTCAAATTGTACATATAATAATTACTCATATAACTACACATAATAACTGCATTAAAAAATAGTGTCAACTGTTTCTTTTGCTGTGCAAAAGCTTTTTAACTTGATGAAGTCCCAATAGTTCATTTTGCCCTTGCTTCCCTTGCCTTTGGTGATGTTTCTAGGAAGAAGTTGCTGTGGCTGAGGTCAAAGAGGTTGCTGCTTGTGTTCTCCTCTAGGATTTTGATGGATTCCTGTCTCACACTTAGGTCTTTCATCTATTTTGAGTCTCTTTTTGTGTGTGGTGTAAGGAAATGGTCCAGTTTCATTCTTCTGCATGTGGCTGTCCAATTTTCCCAACACCATTTGTTGAAGAGACTGTCTTTTTTCCATTGGACATTCTTTCTGGCTTTGTTGAAAATTAGTTGATCATAGAGTTGAGGGTCCATTTCTGGGCTGTCTATTCTGTTCCACTGATCTATGTGTCTGTTTTTGTGCCAGTACCATACTGTCTTGATGATTACAGCTTTGTAATAGAGCTGGAAGTCCGGAATCATGATGCCACCAGCTTTGCTTTTCTTTTTCAACATTCCTCTGGCTATTCAGGGTCTTTTCTGGTTTCATATAAATTTTAGGATTATTTGTTCCATTTCTTTGAAAAAAGTGGACGGTATGTTGATAGGGATTGCATTAAGTATGTAGATTGCTCTAGGTAGGATTGACATCCTCATAATATTTGTTCTTCCAATCCATGAGCATGGAATGTTTTTCCATTTCTTTGTGTCTTCCTCAGTTTCTTTCATGAGTATTTTATAGTTTTCTGAGTACAGATTCTTTGCCTCTTTGGTTAGATTTATTCCTAGGTATCTTATGGTTTTGGGTGCAATTGTAAATGGGATTGACTCCTTAATTTCTCTTTCTTCTGTCTTGTTGTTGGTGTATAGGAATGCCACTGATTTCTGTGCATTGATTTTATATCCTGCCACTTTACTGAATTCCTGTATGAGTTCTAGCCAAACTGTGGAAAGAACCAAAATGTCCATTGACAGATGAATGGATAAAGAAGATGTGGTGTGTATATATATATATATATATATATATATATATATATAGATAGATAGATAGATAGATAGATATACAATGGAATATTATGCAGCCATCAAAAGGAATGAAATCTTGCCAGTTGCAATGACATGGATGAAACTGGAGGGTATTATGCTGAATGAAATAAGTCAATCAGAGAAAGACATGTATCTTATGACCTCACTGATATGAGGAATTCTTAATCTCAGGAAACAAACTGAGAGTTGCTGGAGTGGTGGCGGGTGGGAGGGATGGGGTGGCTGAGTGATAGATATTGGGGAGGGTATGTGCTATGGTGAGCGCTGTGAATTGTGTAAGACTGATGAATCACAGACCTGTACTGCTGAAACAAATAATACATTATATGTTAAGAAAAAAAGAAGAAGATAGCAGGAGGGGAAGAATGAAGGGGGGGAAATCAGAGGGGGAGACAAACCATGAAAGACTATGGATTCTGAAAAACAAACTTAGGGTTCTAGAGGGAAGGGGGTGGGGGGATGGGTTAGCCTGGTGATGGGTATTAAAGAGGGCACGTACTGAATGGAGCACTGGGTGTTATATGCAAACAATGAATCATGGAACGCTACATCAAAAACTAATGATGTAATGTATGGTGATTAATATAACATAATAAAAAATTAATTAAAAAATAAATAAAAAAGAAATTAAAAAAATAGTGTCATGTTCACAGAAGTTACAAATTCTGAAAGTTAAATGTAAAAATTTAATTGAGGGGCATAAACAAACAAAGGTTAAGACACATATCCTACCTATAAAAACCTGGTGGCACTTGCTGTACCAGGAAGTTTTTTTCCATGTCTTGGAGAATGTCATTCAGCATTCGGACACGGAGGGGAATTCTCTCCTTCGGATCATTCGCAGGACGCATCTCATCTGACTGGAAGAGTTCAGCACTCTCCCTCAAGCGTGAGGCCAGGGCTAGCAGTTGAGTGTTGGGTTGATCACCTGGTGAAGATAAATGAGTCCATCTCAGAAGAGACATCCTTAAAGGAGCAAAATAAGCATTCCGTAATCATGATGTCAGAAAGGAACATCAGTTAAACTTTTATAATGTATTAATTCCACCAAAAATATTCTGTCTGAACAATTATATTCTGCTAAGAGTATTAAATTTATTGCTACCACTACTACTAATAATAATAATACTAGGAAATAAGTACTCATTGAGAGACTGCTATGTTCCAGGCACTGTATTGAGCACTTTACATATTTATCTTGTTTAATATTCACCAAAGCTTGTATTGTCATGTCTATTTCATAGCATCTGAGAATTAATTAAGGCAAGCAAATTGTCCTAGGTCATGAAGCAAATAAATGACAGGCCAAAATGAGAAGCCTGATCTTTCTGACTCGAAAATGCATGCTCTTCATGGCGTATCCTGTATTTCTATGGGAAAAAAGATTGTAGAAGAAATTATCTTCTGAGAGGATGAGATACGTTACTCTGTTGTGATGGGCTCTTTTGCTTTACTAATAATTTCCTGTAATTTGAAGCTGAAATACATCTTTGATTTGAAAATACCCTGAAAACTATCCTATGTAATGTTTGCATTGCTTGATTTTGCTTTTGGGATAATTTTTGTTATGCTTTGTTCCTATTTGTTTGTGTAACTTACTGGAAGTCATTTTGATATGAATGGTGAGAGCAAACATAGGACATTCCTTTGACTAAGAGTAAGGCAGCATTAGTATAGTGATTATGGCCACTAGACCCTGGAGCCAGACCATCTGAGTTCAAATCCCTGCTATACCACTTAGTGGTTGTGTGATGTTGGGCAAGTTATGGAGCTTCAGTATCCTAATCTATAAAATGAATAAAATAATAGCATCTGTTTCATAGATTTTTTTGTGAGGTCTAAATGAATACTTTATAAAGTGTTACAAAAGTATTCCCCTACAGGTAGGCAGTTACTAGCTGATGTGACTTAACACCTTGTTTAAAAAGCATTCTTTTGTTATACCATGAGAGGGGCATTCCCTCATTATCTTCCTGATATTCCCCATCATTTGAGTCAGTCTCTGGGTGAGGCAACAGTTAGTGGTGCCGTTCTCAGGAAACTAGGTACAAATGACTCCAGCAAGGTCAGAAACTCAATACAGAGAATTATGTCAAGTCAAGGTGATGAAATGACCATGGACCTGATAGATCTAAACTGGCTGTCCTGAAAGCATGGCATTGATATAATGGAGAGATGAGGAAGCCAAAGGGGACCTTTGCTTGGGGAAGTGTCAGGCAAAAGGGAAAGATCACAAAGGGACTCTTTCCAAGTGAAATTCAAGGGTTACCAGATCCCCAAACAACTTGTCTTTGTGAAAATGCAGATTCCCAGGCCTGCTGAATCTCTCTAGGGGTAGATCCCAGGAATCTCCATGCTACCCAGATTATTACACACATTTTAAAGTTTAAGAAACACTGTAGAGAAGTGATGCGCTAAGGAAAGAAAATCTAGGTTAGAATTATAGCTGATGTATAAAATGCATCTTCATAGAATTACCAACCTCTAACATAGTGATCTTTATTGTCTTTCCCCTTCATCTAATGGGGACTATTTCACGTGTCAATTTCTTTAGAGGCCAGCACAATTCTGACACTCAATAATTGTTTACTAAATAAACAAAGGAGATTCAATAAAGTATTTTTAGAAAAAAATCCAACAACAAAAGAAAACTATGTAGAGGTAAGCAGTTTTCAAGAGAGCTGTAAAGAGATAGCCACTTACACGCTTTCTGTTCACTGAATTAACAATATGAATAAAATCAGTTGTAGGAGTTCACAGGTTTTGGCATTTTGATGTTTTCAAAGTACATTCTGTATTCATTAATTATCTTGTTTGATATCACAACAAAACTTGAGGTTGCAAGGGGAGAAATTTTTGCTCATTGAGGAAATTTAGCACCCTACATAACAATTATAATGATAATGCCATTTTATGAAGTTATGGCTTATTTTAAATTATGATGTTTCACTGAAGTTAATACATGGGGAACTTACAGGAAATACCTTTGTACAAGGAAAGAATAAGACCAAAAAAGGCACATTTAAATTGTACTGGAATAGAAAGACTGTACAACAGAAAAAACAAGTTTGACATCCTTGAGAGTCTTCCATTTAAGAAAGAAAAATCTGTTCTGATCTAACATACACTACAGAATTGAAGACATTACCACCGAATCAAGTGAGACAAATTGTACCATTCTACCTTATTTAGCTTTAAAAGAATTTATATTTCATGGTGGTGAAGAGGTAGAGAACTGACATCTTTAAGAACTGTCTTGTTCCAGAAAGGACCCTGATAGTGAACACCTGCCATCTACACAATACCCTATATATTACTTCCATGGTATAAGGTTACAAACTGAAAAGTAGCTTTACTTTCAATGTTCACTCAATCATTTGTATACATAACTGATGTTCCAAAGATTCCTAATAACCATTTTAATGCCAATTAGAGCTTGTTTGTCCATTTAAATAAGACCCATAAAGTAACATCATTGACTCTATGTAAGTTGTGACCTTAAATGATTTTTTTCCCTATGATCTTAGGATCCCTGTTAGAATGTCACCTCTGTGAAGGAAGAGATCATTGTCTGTTTTGTTCACTGCCATTTCCTCAGACTAACACTATGCCTGGCATATCACTGAATTATCTATTTTGATCATAGCATCATAGCATCTGTAATATTTTTATCCTTATCTGCCTTGTCTATCTCCTTTCCTTGACTGAAAAGAACCCCACAAGGTCAGCAAATATGTTTTATCTCTTTGTATCTCTAGATGCTAGCACAATATCTGAGATATGGTTGTCATTTATTAAAAATTTTGTTAAGTGAATTTTGAATTATAAGATAATGTTTTGAGATATTATACTAAATAATGCCTACAAAGTCACTTAGGGAAATGTTTGGCATATAATGGAAACCAACTAATTTTGATAAAAATCAATAATAGTTGCAAAGGAAAAGATAAGAAAAGAAGTTATTTTAGGGTAATGAGAAGTTAAATTCAACTAAATTGAATTAAAATATGTCCTGCCAATAATCCATAAAACTAAGAATATATAAAACTTCATTTAAGTCACAGTGAATGTCAGAGAACAGAGGACTAATTGAGCCTCTTAGCAGTTCAGGTTTAATAAGCAGTAAGTCCATTTGACCAAAGAAAATGAACTGGGAGTTTGAGATTTCTCTCAGCGAGAGTTAATACAATTATCTTGAAGTTATATGCACGTAGAGTCTAAAGACCAAGGTCTTGGTATCAAAAAACATGTAAGAGCTCCATCTACTTAACTACTACCAGTGTAGTTTTGAATAGATTACTTAATATTACTGTCCTTCAGCTTCCTTGGGGAAAACACAGAAAATTGTCATTTCACTATCTAAGCATATAAATCACTATGTAAATGGAAGTTACTATTATCAGAGTACGCAAAGTATACATAAGTATAAATTACTACCAACTCATTTTTCAAAGACAAGCAAAAAATACCATAACTAATGATTTTTTCTCAGATATGCTACTTTTCACTTCCTCAAATCTGTGCGCCCACTTCTCCATAAGTGTACTACACTCTTCCCTGTATACACTGTAATAAAGATTCCCAATTTTATTTTGTGATGACTATGAATCTGGAGCCATTTTTTTCTTTCCATGGACTGAATCTCAAACTTCTGAAGAACAAGGAAAGGGATAATATAAAAGTTAAGGAATTAAACCACCAGCCTTCAAAAATGATCCTTTTACATCTTTGCTTCTGGTGAAAAGCCAATCGTTAATAAGTTTTTACAGCATGACAGAATATATTGATATGTGATAAATATTGAATATCAACCTTAGTATAATACAAAATAACTGACACTGCCTAGTAAAATTATCTTATTATTCAAGAGACCATTGAAATGGACTTCTAAATTTCAAACAGAAACAATGCATTTTTTCCTTTGTCTCAAAGTAAAATACAAACATATGTTCAGTAAGTAAATTACTGAGTGCTATTTTGTGTGGTGTTCTATAAGTACTAGGAGAGAGGCAAAGACATAAGATTAAATCTCTAACCTTAATAAATTCCTAATCTAGCTAGAAATAATACACAAATTCAGAATAAATAAGGATCAAATAAATGCTCATGAGAATGACTGAAGAGTTTATTGTGTATAAAAATATCCTAAGTAAATCCAGAGAAGTGAAACTTGAGAGACAGATCATGGAATTGCCCAGAAATCAGGGGCATCTAAAATGGACCTCTTGGAAGTTCTGGGACTCTTTCTACATTAAAGCAGTCGAGGATGTTCCATCTGTAAACAACAATATTAATTGCTACTAATTAATCCCTTCCTATTCCCTAAGTCCTCAGCTTTCTAGAAGATGAATCTACCTCTAACTTCAACCCTTCCATTTTTCCATCTTGTTATACAAAGCACAGAGCTGGATATTATAAGCAGTAGTAATATTAACTGAAATACTGAAAAGGAGAGAAGGAGGGAGGGAGAAAGAGAGAAGGAAGGAGGAATTATGAGTCAGTGGATAGTGAGATAGTGTTGAGATTTATGGAGGCCAGTTCAGGAGAGGCTCTAAAACATACTGAAGGAAACCTGTCCCTACTCCTGCCTTCTGGCCAATCATCACATTGCAGCATTCTCCCCTTCAAGTCATTTGGGAGGCAGTGTGTTGTAGTGGAAAGGGCAAGGGCTTTGGAATATGACAGAATTATCTGTATTCAAGCCCTAAACCTACTGCTTAAATATGTATACCTGAGTAAGACATAAACACACTCTCCCCCACCTCACTCAAGTTTCTTAATCTCTAAATTGTTCTTAACAATATCCAGTTCAGCTCATGTGGTTAGAGTAAGGTTAAATGTCACAATGGACATAAGACACTTAGCATATTACCTGGGGTTTTGTGGAGTGACCTCAAAAGTGCCACGGTGTCCTCAGAAAACTTGCTCCTCTTGAGGACCATTGATATAGGATCCTAAAACAACTTCCAGTAGTAGATCAGAAACTCAAAGGCACTTCAAACATGTCTTATCCATCAGGTCTCTAAGACATCTGGATAAGACTAGTAACCACAGTGCTGTCTGCCCTCACTGAATCTGTATGTTCTGTTCTACCTGCCAGGACCTGGGACCTGCCCAAACTACCTCTTCTCCCCAGGCACTTCATATCTTGATGAGTTTCATCTTGGCATAAACTCATGTGTTTAAGTCTGTTTTACAACTTCCTAGACAAATACACAACTGTCTGATTTTAAAGAATGATTTTACTACTTACTATTGTGGTCTTTCTTCAGAGTTTTATACTCCAAAATGTTTAAAATTTCAGTTTATTTCCACTTTTCTGTCTTTTCATTCTATTTTGTGGCTATATTTTTAAAGACTCACTCAATTTCATCTTAAATTAAGAATGAAGTGTACTGGTCATACTCTAAAACCACATTTTTATATCAAACAAACATAGCCTTTTATTTTAATAGTATTTCACAGAACCTATTCTTCTATGGATGAGCTTATCACAGTTTTCAAGGTGCTAACAATTGCACAATCATAGCTTAGACTTCATTGATTTATAGTGACAAGGGAAAGTATGATTTATGTTCCACATAACACAGTGGTTAAGAGCAGAACAGATTATTTTGGGGGAAAAATGTATGTTACTTAATGTCATTTTAAAAATATCTTGTGGCATCACTAAAGAGAAAAAAAGAAATTGCCAGTATGATTTCATCCAGGGGAAACAACAGTCCTTTATTATCCTACATTTTCTATTCTTCATGCTGGCTTCTTTAGTATGAATCACAAAGAATCATCTCAGCTGGTTATTTAAAGAAGTTAAGCAAACAAAAACACAGGTAGAGAAAAAAGTGTGGGAGCTAGTGCACTGCTGATAAATAGTCTAACACTGATTTTACAATACATTGATAAAAGGATACTATTTAAAAGTGCAATATGCCAGAAGACAGTGGATAACTGTGTCTAAACTGAATATAGTAGAAATCCTTCTTGCAAGGATGCCAAAGTGACAGGCTTAGAAGAATCGGGTTGGCCACTTTATAAAAAATAAGCAAGGCATTCTGAAAATTTTCTTATGTTCTAAATATTGCCCAATGATCCAGATAGCCAACACGGATGAAAATCCAGCAAGATTTTGAACATATTGCATGGAATGCATTCTCCCAACAATGTCTGTCTGCCTGGTGCAAAAACTGATCTGGTTATTGGCTGCTTTGGAAGAATGAGCAAAACTTCCTTGAGTGAATTAAATTCATGTGTGGTTTATTTTTTTTACCAGTCTCCTCCTGAGGCAGAAAGTTGGAGTTGTATATTTAATAACATGTGTGAGTTTAATTATGTTTTGGTCAAGCCAAGAAAAAAAAAGATTGAATAAAATTAATCAGTACAAGGGCAAGGATACTTTATGTTCTATTATGAGCCAAGATTAAAAATTATCTTAAAAAAACTTAAAAATTGTTGCCAGAGAGGCAATATTCAAAGAAAAATGCATTGCAGTACTTTCCTGTCATGGGCAGAGGGTTTTATCCTAAAAATGCATTTAGGGAAAAAAATTCACAATATAATAGACCATTACTATGATGGGAAAGTAGGAAAATGGTAAGAAGTCATTACCATATTTTAATCAATATAGTGACACATATAAAATGTAGGTACTGAAAAGAAAACTTTAAACAAATTTGAATGAAGTGCTCAGGATAGTGAAGGAAATGATGACAAAGGGAAGCGGTAGTGTGAACAGCAACAGATTGTGACACAGGACATAAAAGAAAAGGAAGTATAATTCTAAGGAATACAAAAGGGATGACATGCTTTGGGTAATAATTAAAGGACATTATTCAATAAAAATATGAGTTCAGAAAGAAGTGGGAGGAAAGGAAAACTAGTTTCAGGAGACAAACTCTGATACTATAGAGACAATCAGATTTTCTTGCAGACCCAGCTGTCTTAACTCCTTGTTTGAACTAGATGTGAAATATCAATAAATGAAATACAATCTTTAATATAGTTATGTAGTCAGAGTCCATACAAAAATATACTGGGGATTGATACTAACACATTTTTAGGAATTTGTACCCAATGGATGGCCAATCTCTTTTTGAATTTCTCTCAATTTGAGCAAGAAAGGTAAGCTACTTCTGACAGAATATTTTTAAGTCCTGTTCACACAAAATGGTAAGTTCCAGAAATGCCAGGTTGGGTCAAACCACTAGAAATCTAACATGATTCGGAATTTCCATGGGAACAAAATATTTTCTTGGGATTGTTTGGACTTTAGATGGATGGATTTGGATTTTTTAGGGAGGGCACAGAGCCAGATACCTAGTGGACCCACCCTTTACTATCTCTAGGGCTGTCCAAAGTTGGAATTGGTGGTAATTAAAATCAAGATTGGAGCTAGATGGGCTGAGGATTAGAATCATGCAGTTTATAAAGCACATATTTAATCTTTCCATTTGGGACATTCATAATAAATTACTCAGGAAGAAAAAAAAAGACATCAGATGGGTCTTAATCACTTGTGATTGTGGAAAAGAACTGAAGTGACACATATTGAAAATATGAAACGACAGATCTAGAGGAACACAGTGTGCTTGGCTTGGTCACATCATCACCTTGAAATACTATCTTTCCTTCTACAATGAAGTGATTGATGCTAATGAATTATCAGAGCTAATAAGAAAAGAAAAAAAGTCAGATAAAGTCACCATTGTTGGTTTTTCAAAGAACAGGAGGAAATTCTGCCAACAACCATTTTACATTTAGTGAGACAATCAGGAGGTGGCAACAAGCCACATAGTTCGAAACTGTTTCCTGCTGAGTCTGGCTTGCACTAAATAAATGTGTACATAGCCAGATCAAATGAAAGTGACTTTTACTCTCTTTGGTCATTTGTAGGTTTTACAATAATGGTAAATAACAGAATTCCAACAAAGAAAAATAGCAGATATTAAACAGAAAGCATCAGACTCACATAGTCCATTAGCTATTTTGAAGTGCTGTTTTAAACACTAAAAAGTGGATAAAGTGAGAAAGAGTAAATTTAGAAAGGTTATTAAATGCTCACTCCTTAGTCCGCTTCCAGGTTCAAGGGTGTGGTGGTACTTGGTTTATTCTTGACACCTGCCTCTGCCACCCGAACACTAGGACCAGTGCCTTGTGTGTGCATTTTTTGGACATACTTTTATTTGCCACAAGAACCCCTGAAGCATATCAGTTATCTTATCAGTCACTATTTACACTATATCTCCATGTACCATATATAAATATTCATTCTCTAACTATTATGTGTTTGGCATTGACCAAATATTAAGAGCCAAGGTCACTCAGTCAAAACGAGCTTTCAAGACTATCCAATAAATCAACTCAAACAAATTATTCACTGGTAAATTATCCTTCTTTCTGGTGGTTGTGAGAATGGTAGAGAATGGTCTGCTGCTACTGTAAACTAGAGTAATAAATAAACAAGATGGCCCGTTGTCAAGGGGTAAAAATTACAACGTTGAAAATGCAATTGGGTTTCAGAGACCTTCATACGTAAACTCTTTGCAGTAAGGAGAAACTATTTTATAGTCCAGCCTTGAAGGTCACTTTTTTTTTTAAAGCTGTGATTGAGAACTTAAGGCTAATCACCACTAGCTGTCATAACAAAATAAGAAAATATATCAACAATTAAAGCTTGTATTAAGCAGTAAAATTAGATGTTTCATTTAATGTGGTATAGGAACTCTGTTTAGCTAATGAAATCATCTCACATAGTAGCTAAAATTGAAAACTGAAATATTTATTTAGTTGTTATAAGTGGTGTCCATTATTCACACATTGGCATATTATTTTATTTTAGTAATAAGGTTATTACCAGAGTAGGCAAAATAGAACAGGTCCATCAAATTGCCTACAATTTAGCAGACATTTGAATGATCTTTTACTTTGATACAGAGCAAATAACTTTGAATCATAATGACTAAAACATGAAAATGTATAGCTTAAAGGTGACAAATCATATCACTTTGAACAAATATTTATACTCGGGTCATAGTAAAAAGAAAATTTTTTGCTTATATGTCTATGTTTTTATTACATTTTGTTTTGCTTTGTTTTGTGCTTCTCGTATGGGTACATCTTAAGTCGGTTCACATCTTTCTGAGTGAAAGTAGAGGGAGACCCAAGGAGATTCACATCAAAAGAAACAAAGCTCAGACAAAACCAACAACCAAAGAAAAAGTTCTTTACCTAGAGCAGAAGCAGTCCAATATAACAGCAAGAAGCCAGAATGCTCCTGGCTCATCCAATGGAGAAACGTGATTTTTAGGGAGCGGTTCATCTAGCCTTAGTAGCATCAGCCCATAGTGGAAATCTTTGTGGAATGACTGTAGTTTTCTTCCCCCCTTGTACTGACACACTTTTAGATATAACTATTAAAGAAAGAATTATTAACCTGGCCTATTTTCAGCATATTTTCTGTACCTTCTTCCTTTAACTAAAACCTGACTCTCCCCTAACAATACTGCTTCCAAGGCAGCCCCTGTCGGCCCGCGGTTCCTTCTCTCACGCGCTTTGTAGCACTCGCCCAAAGCAAACACAAGGAGGGGCCTCGGCGTTACTGCGCGTTCTTTGATTTTAGCTCCTGGTTCTGTCACTCCTTCCTACAAGAATTACTCCTGTCTTAATTCTGGCAATTTCCATGTCCACATATTCCAGACTCTGTTTCTCTTAGCCTCTTTTCCTCCTACCCCACTTCCATGGTCACGTCCTTGCCTGAACACTGTCAGTACCTATATCTCCGCTCTTTGTACATTCACATTTTTAACAATCCCATTTGCTGGCCACGAACGGAGGAGTCTTTTTAGCTCACTCACTCTGAATTCTTTGATCGCACCAAGGAGTAGCATCTGTCAATCTTCCTTCCTTCCTGTTTCCCTTCATTTTCTCACTTTATTCCATGCCCAGTTTAGGTACTTTGGTCCACCCCCACGGGTGCTCCTTCGCACATACTCTCAGTTTTATTTTATCTAGTTCATTGTCCCTCTCCCATTAGAGCTCTAGCCTGATTAAATCCAATTCTGTGCTGTATCTGAATCCCCAGCTGAAGGCTGAATAATTGTGTTGAATTATCTCGTTAAAATATATATATATATTTCTTCAGATCTCTAATGCTGCCCAAAAATACAGGCGTACCTCATTTCATTGAACTTTGCTTTACCAAGTTTCACAGAAACTACATTTTTTTACAAATTGAAGGTTTGTGGAAACTCTGCATTGAGCAAGTCTGAGATGGAAGCTTGACAAAAGTGAAAAAGAAGGAAACTGTATAAAGACCAACTTCAATATACCAAAAACAGAGCAATCTGAGGCCACTTCATATGGGAACAAATAACCCTAAACAGCTCAAATGCTTTCAGGGTTATGATTTTACAGCCAATAAAATAGGAATCATTGAGGGGGGAAAATTGTGTTATAGTATTCTCCAGGTTAAGAAGCAATGCTTAGTCAAGATTGAAAAAAAAAAAAATTAAACTTTCAGATACTGGAAATATTTGGCTAAGAATAATTCACCCCCCCAAAAAAAGAATAATCATTTTTTTAAGGATTACTGTACTATAGTTAAAATATTGACTTTTGTATTGAGAAGTAATGTCTACAAATCACATATTAGAAATCTGACAATACGATGCGTGACTCAAAGAGGAGGAGGGTACATTCTTTAATTACAATACTGCCTTTTGTATTTGGCTAATGAAGACAAATTATAAGTTTAGTTGAAAGCTTTGTATGTAGATAAAAGGGAAATGAAGGTAACTATTAGGGTGGTATTAGAATTCTACAGAAAAAGATGTATTTAAACATGAAGGGATTGAAATAGAAACTATGGAAATAATTCTCTTCTTGTCACCCTTAATCTAGGATCAGCCAACACTTCAGTGATATGGCATGGGGCCCATCCCTCAGAAATCAATCCCAAAGGAGAAACTTCTGGGTCAATCTTGTTTGAATTGACTGAATGTTAGCTACAAACTTACTTACCTACTTCCTTATTTATTTATTTTGAAAAATACCTGAACTATATTTTTCCATGTGGAACCTATAAATGATAACAAAAGTTTGAAATTATAAATCTCTCTGATAAAGGGAAGTAGGAGAAACATCCTTTATAATCTGATATTATGTTTTGTGCTCACACATAAATACACCTCGTTCCTGTTGACATGGCAGTCAAATTTCTTCTAAGCCCCTTTCATGATAATCCTCTCCAGGAAGGGAGTCACTGTATTGCCATAGCCAATAAGATAGCATACGCTTTTATGCATTGCTTGTTAAATATTAGTTGAACAATCTTTCATTTGCTGAAATTACTGTAATTCAAAGAAAAATTACCTTTACCTTTAAGACTGTTTTGAACTTCTAAAGCTACATCGAGAGCATTGAAGGGCAGAACTGGTTCATTGGCAATTTGCAAAATCACTTCTCCTGAGAGCTGAAAGAAAAACAAAAAACAACAACACAAAAGATGCTAGCATTCAGTGTTAAGGGTTTCCGATTTGTTTGTTTTTTCATTATTTCATACATTCTTTTTTTTAATTTTATTTTATTATATTGTTAATCACCACACATTACATCATTAGTTTTTGATGGAGTGTTCCATGATTCATTGTTTGCGTATAACACCCAGTGCTCCATGCAGAACGTGCCCTCTTTAATACCCATCACCAGGCTAACCCATCCCCCCACCCCCCTCCCCTCTAGAACCCTCAGTTGTTCTCTGAGTCCATAGTCTCTCATGGTTCGTCTCCCCCTCGGATTTCCTCCCCTTCAGTTTTGCTTTCCTACTATCTTCCTTTTTTTTTTTTCTTAACATGTAATGTATTATTTATTTCAGAGGTGCAGGTCTGTGATTCAACAGTCTTACACAATTCACAGTGCTCACCATAGCACATACCCTCCCCAATGTCTATCACCCAGCCACCCCATCCCTCTTACCCCCCACCACTCCAGCAACTCTCAGTTTGTTTCCTGAGATTAAGAATTCACCACAGTAGCAAAAACATAGAGGGTAAAATATACTTTTATAAGATATCTTTGCCTTTTGAATTTCTTTTTACTTTTTTTCCCAAGATTTTATTTATCTATTTATTTATCTATTTATTCATCTATTTGACAGAGAGAGAGAGAGAGAGCACAGAGAGGGAGAAGGAGAAGCAGGCTCCCCTCTAAGCAGAGAACCCAACAGGCTCCTATCCCAGGACCCTGGGATCATGACCTGAGCCAAAGGCAGATGCTTAACCAACTGAGCCACCCAGACACCCCTCTTTCTACTTAAAAAAAATATTTATTTATTTGGAAGAGAGAGAGAGCAAGGGGAGGGGCAGAGGGAGAGGGAGAAGCAGACTCCCTGCTGAGCAGGGAGCCCTACATGCTGGGCGTGGATCCCAGGACCCCAGGATCGTGACTGGAGCTGAAGGCAGATGCTTAACCGACTAAGCCATCTAGGTACCCTTAATTTTATTTTTTTATAAAGAAAGAAAAAACATTCAGTGTATTTTTCATGTCTCAAAATAGTGTAAAGGAATATAACATTTTCTTCTTTTTTTAAGCTAAAATATTAAGAAATAGCACCCTAGTTGAAGAAGTTGTAATATTTAAACTTTAAAACAATTCTTTATAAAGCAGTTCAGAATATCACACAATAAAACAAACAGTAGAGAGAAATAATTGAAAATCAATATCTGGTTAGGGGATGAAGTAAAACTCCAGACAAAATTAATGATCAATTTATTTCATTTAAAATATAATTTAGTCTGAACAGATGGTTACCGGACAGGAGGTGGGCAGGGGGATGGGTGAAATGGTGATGGGGATTAAGGAGTGCACCTGTTATGATGAGCACCAGGTATTACATTGTAAGTACTGAATCACTAAATTGTACGCCTGAAACTAATATTATACTATATGTTAACTAACTGGAATTTATTTTTTTAATTTTTAATTTTTATTTTTTTTTAAGATTTGATTTATTTATTTGACAGAGAGAGAGAGAGCACAGAGGGACCATGAGAGGGAGAAGCAGGCTCCCCGCTGAGCAGAAAGCCTGATGTGCGGCTCGATCCCAGGACCCTGAGATCATGACCTGAGCTGAAGGCAGATGCTTAACCAGCTGAGCCACCCAGGTGCCCCATAACTAACTGGAATTTAAATAAAAACTTAAAAAAAATAAAATGAACTGTTGTTTTCACTGGGAACTAGAAAAAAAATAAAATAAAATATAATTTAGTCTGAAAAATTCCATTAAAATCTTAGTTACTATTTTCCTTAATGCTTTACTCTATTTCTAATTACCTTTCCCAAATCTATCAAAACTAGTATCATTTATATGTCTTTGAGGTCGTTTAAATTAATGTTAAAAAAACTTTAATGGCATCCCCAACACTCATACCTGGGATTTTCATGCATGCATATCCCCACCACCACCATGCTCCAAAACTGTGTTTGAAAACAAACATATGCACTACAGCTGAACCAACATCTGCTTTATAGACTGAACAAATCATATGCATTCATATACATCTCAAAGGAACTTAGGGCTGGCGGCAAAAGCCACTGTTACTCTCCCTCTCTCTCAAATGATATTTAATATTTACCTAGGCTTAACAAATGTCCCTACATCTCTAATAACCCTGAGGCTGGCACACAGGGAAATGTGAGTGTGTTGATGTTATTAATGTACTATGAAATGTTTTTAGTAAATGAAAATATTGTCTTGTGAAACTACACAGGGGAAATTAGCTTGAGACATTATAGAACACATAAAAGATACAACTTACAAGGAAAATATGATGTTAAATATTCAAATCTACATACGCAACAAGAGTCAAATTCCATTTACTATTTAAGTTATAATTCCCAGGTGTTTGCACAATTTAAGTCATGATAAAAATACAGTTCAATTTGATCTTCTTCTAAATGCTTGAAAAAATACATCTCTTAGAAAGAAAGAAGAAGAAACACTTTTGGTGTTCCTTTTATTTATTTGAGATATTTTTCTCCCAGATGTAGCAACCACTTTTTCCCCAATGCCTACAGTTTATTTGCAGAGTATTATCCCCAGAATCATGATCACAAATATCCTGGGAAGCTACCTACTCTGATTATGCTGTTTTTCAGGGGAAAAGCCTTATCTGCAATAGGTTGATATGAATTCTGTCTCTATTCCACCTCACTACATCCAAATCATGTAAGAAACGCTGATATCTGGAAATAAATTATTTGTAAAAAGGAATTTTTAAAGAAGATTAAGAAACATTATGGTTTCTTTTTTCAATTTGCACTGGATAATGGAAACTACAGAACAGACATGTTTTGTTTACAGTTTTGGAATCTGGAAACCACACATTATAAGAGATTAAAATGAAAGAATGGGGAGGGAGGTGAAAGGCAACTTCACTGTGTGCTGCTGGAGAAAGTTGTTTTGTTTTGTTTTAAGGGTCATTTGGCAGCTCAAACAACTGGAATATATAAGCCAGCCACCTTGCTATTTCTTTCAAAAAGAACCTGAGAACAAATACTGGGACTTCTAAGGCACCTAGCCCATGATAGAATGCTTAGACTAAGTTGGTTTTATTTGCAGCTTCCTAAGCAAGAGGGAGATTTGCACAGGTCTTGCCATGAAGTAGGAAAAGATGAGCCAGACTCATACTCTTCTCATCTACTCTGGATTCACTCTTATTCAGGCAAGCCAAAGCAACCTTCCCTTATATTTATATAAAGCCCCACTCTTTTCAAAGTGCTTTACACTTAAATATCTTATCTTGACAAACCTAGAGGCAGGTAGTGGGGGAATTAATTTTATGTTAAAAATATAGGTATAAGTATAAGCCTTACTGGGCTTCAGTAAAAGATGGTAAAATAAGACCTTACCTCCTCCCATGGACACACCGAATCTATAGCTACACACAAAACAAATCCCTCTGGGAAAAAAAATCTAATTGAATGATTCCTACACACCAGGCAAATAAGGAAAGCCCCACTTTGAAATGTGTAAGAAAGACTGGAACACACTCTGACCATAAACACTACCACATCACAGCAACATACAATTGGGAGAAAACTCACAACTCCCATTTTCTCCCTGAGGAGAAAAGGGTTTGGGTGCAACATGGAGTGCTCTACCTTTTAAGACTTCCACCTGAGGGGTAGGCTCCCAAAACACTTAGCCCCCAAAGCCAACGAGACTTGTGTCCACAAGACCTACAACACTATAGCAAACAAAGAAGCAGCTCTTATGGGGCTTGTGAGGACTTGTGAGTCCCCTGGGCTCAGTGAAGTGGTAGCAAGCAAAAAATGCCTATATCCCAGTCTTCCCCTGAAAGAGGCCAATTTACATATCTTAAAAGCTATGGCCTGAAAGTCAGGCTTGTAACTTAACACACATCTAGGGGCCAACTGCAATTCTCTCTGGAGACTGAGGAGGCTGGCAGGTTCCATCTTTACCACCCTCACTTTCTCTCTCTGCCCTGCTCCAGGTCACCAGTGTCTCCTGAAAAGGAGCTTGTGCACCTCTCTGGTGCCCAGGTTTTGTAGCTGCCACCCAGAAGATGCACCCCTTGATTGCTTGGCTCTGGTGGCCAGTGGGGCCTGAGTTCTTGAGTTTGAATTCCCAGAGAACTGTAGTAAACACCACCACCACCACCACTACCACCACCACCACCACCACCACCAACAACAACAACAAAACACTTCTTAATCAGCTACCCCTCAGGGCTCAGTGCAAAATGAGCAGAGAGAAATGCCAATTTCCCAGTCTTTCTCTGAAAGAGGCCTATTTGCATTCTTTATAACTGCTGCCTGAGGGCTAGGTGCTTAATACAACACACATCTAGGAACAGATTGTGATCTTCCCTGGAAAACTGGGAAGCCAATAGGCATGATCTTAGCATTCTCCCTATAGCCTGCTCCAAACCACCAATATCCTCCTGGAAGGAGTTTATATACATATTTGGCACCCCAGCTTTTGCAGCTCCACCCAGGGGACACACCCCTTGATATCCTGGCTATGGAGACCAGTGGAGCTTGCATTCGCAAGTTTCACAGGACTGTAGCAAACAAAGAAATATTTCTTAACTGGTTATCCCTTTAGGGCTCAGCACTTAAGAAGTCAATAGAAGGGGTGTCTGGGTGGCTCAGTCAGTTAAGCATCTGCCTTCAGCTCAGGTCATGATCCCAGAGTCCTAGGATCGAGCCCCACGTCTGTCTCCCTGCTCAGAGGGGAGCCTGCTTCTCCCTCTCCCTCTGCTACTCCCCCTGCTTGTGCTCTCACTTTCTCTCTCAAATAAATAAATAAAATCTTTAAAAAAAAAAGAAGCCAATAGAAATGCCTGTCTCCTAGTCTTTCCCTGAAAGACGTTTATTTGCATACTTAAAAAGCTTCTGCCTGAGGATCTTGCTTACAATCAGCACGCATATAGTTGCTGACTGAGAGTCTCCCCTTTGGGACACTAACAGGTCTTGGCACACCCTCAACTACTGTAAGCCAAATCACAAAAGTTTAAGAGAAAACCAAGAGCTAGAGCCAGGCTGCATAGTACAGTTTGTCTCCTACACAAGCCAATTCCATCAAGAATAGGAATGGCAGTTCTTTATCTAGTGCACAGAAACCAACACAGATGGTAAGGAAAAGTGAAGAATAGAGATATATGTTCCAAACAAAAGAATAAGATAAAACTCCAGAAACAGATCTTAAGGAAATGGAGGTAAGTGATTTACCTGATAAAGAGTTCAAAATAATGAATTTGCCTACCAATATAAGAAGAACAATGCATGAGCAAAATGAGAATTTCAATAAAGATAAAGAAAATATTTTAAAAGTACCAAACAAATCATAGAACTGAAGAATACAATAACTAACTGGAAAATTCAGTAGACGATTTCAATAGAAGACCAGATCAAGCAGAAGAAAGGATCAGCAAACTCAAAGATATGAATTCATCCGATCAGAAGAACAAATAGAAAAAAAAATAAAATAGAGTGAAGGCAACTTAAGAGACATATGGGATACCATCAAACAGTTCAATATTCACATTCTAGAGGTCCCAGAAGGAGAAAAGAAAGAGAAAGGGCCTGGGGCACCTGGGTGGCTCAGTCATTAAGCGTCTGCCTTCAGCTCAGGTCATGGTCCCAGGGTCCTGGGATCGAGCCCTCCATCAGGCTCCGTGCTCTGTGGGAAGCCTGCTTCTCCCTCTCCCACTCCCCCTGCTTGTGTTCCCTCTCTCACTGTGTCTCTCTCTGTCAAATAAATAAATAAAATCTTTAAGAAAAAGTAAGAGAAAGGGACAGAAGGCTTTAAAACCATTTTTTTTTAATTTGAGTATATTTGACACACAATGTTACATTAGTTTCAGGTGTACAACATAGTTACTGAACAACTCTATACCTTATGCTATGTTCACAAGTGTAGCTACCATCTGACACCATACAACACTAATAGAATATCTTGACTATATTCCCTATGCTGTGCTTTTTATTCCTATGACTTATTCAGTCCATAACCGGAAGCCCATATCTCCCACTCCAGTTCACCCATTTTGTCCATTCCCCCAACCCCCTTCCCTCTGGCAACCATCAGCTTGTTCTCTGTATTTATGATTCTGCTTTTTGTTTGCTTTTTCATTTGTTTTATTTCTTAGATACCACATATGAGTGAAATCATAAGTATTTTAGAAAGCTTAGTTAAAGAAATTATGGGTAGGGCACCTGGGTGGCTCAGTCAGTTAAGCATCCAACTCTTGATTTGGGCTCAGGTCATGATCTCAGGGTCGTGGGATTGAACTCTGGATGGCCCCAAGTTAGGCTCCGGATTCAATGGGGAGTCTGCTTGAGATTCTCTCTCTCCCTCTGTCCCTCCCCCCAACTCACACTTGTGTGCATGCACTCTCTTTCTCTTTCTAAAATAAATAAATCTTTTTAAAAAAGAGAAATAATGGCTGAAAACTTCCCTAATTTGTAAGATCCAAATAAGATGAATCCAAAAAGAACCACACCAAAACACATTATAATTAAGCTGTCAGAAGTTACAAACAAGGAAAGAATCTTAAAAGAAGCAAAATGAAAAACAACTTGTTCCATATAAGAGAACCTCCATAAGACTATCAGTAGATTTTTCTGGAGAAATTTTTCAGGCCAGGAGAGACTGGGATAATATATCCAAAGTGCTAAAAGAAAGAAAGAAAAAAAAAAGCCAACCAAGACTACTCTGCCCAGCAAATTTGTCCTTCAGAATTGAAGGAGAGATACAGTTTTTCAGACAAGCAAAAAGCTGAAGAAGTTCACGCCCACTAGACCAGTCTTACAAGAAGTGTTAAAAGGAACTCCTCAATCTGAAACAAAAGGATGATAATGAGTAATGGGAAAACATGGAAAGATAAATTTCGCCAATAAAGACAAATATATAGTTAAATCCAGAATAGTCTAATATTTAATGGTGGTGGATAAATCACATAAATCAAAAATATTAAAAATAACTATGTAAGTTTTTAATGTAAGTTTTTAATGGCTATACAAGGTAATGATATAAATTGTGGCATCAAAAACATAACACATGGGGGGAGTGGGAAGGTAAAAATAACAAGTTTTAGTGTGCATTTGAATTTAAGTTGTTATCAGCTTAAGATAGACTATTGTAAATATAAGATGCTTTATATCAGTCTCATGGTAACAACAACAGAAAATAATAGATATACAAAAATAAAGATAGCAATTGAAGTATACCACTACAGAAAATCATTAAATCACAAAGAAAGAGAGCAAGAGAAGAAAGAAATGAAAGAATTCTAAAAACAGCCAGAAACCAATTAACAAATGGCAATAGTAAGTCTACACCTGTCAATAATTACTTTAAATGTCAATGGACTAAATATTCCAAGGAAAAGATACAGAGTGGCTGAATGGATAAAAATACAAGACCCAGCTATATACCGTCCACAAGACAGTCACTGCAGCTTTAGCGACACACTCAGACTGAAAGTGAATGGAGGGAAAAATAGTAAGTTCCATGTAAACAGAAACCCAAAGAAAGCAGGGGCAGCTTACCTCACGTAAGAAAGAGAAGGAATAGGAAACAAAGAAGATCATGATACAATGGTAAAGGAGACACCAACAAGAGGATACAAAATTTGTAAATATTTAGGCACTCAACATAAAAGCACCTAAATATATAAAGTAAATATTAACAGACCTGAAGCAAGAAAAGAGCGAGACAATAACCGTAGGGGGCTTTAATGTTCCTTTCAGCAATGAATAGATCATCCAAGCATAAAATCCATAAGGAAACATTGGACTTAAGCTAGACGTTTGACCAGATGGACCTCACAGACATTTACAGAACATTCCATCCAACAGCAGCCAAATACACCTTCTCAAGGGCACATGAAACAGTCTCCCAAGATAGAGCAGGTGTCAGACCCCCCAAAAAGTCTTAATTTAAGAGGATGAAAATCATAACCAGCATCTTTTCTGATCACGATGGCAAGATGAAAACTAAAATTCACAAATATGTGGAGATTTAAGGTGGCAAAGTATCTCATTGGCTTAGGCAGCTGAGGTGCACGACATCGACAATTGTATGATCCTTGACAGCAAGAGCTGTGTGGGGCCCCGACTGGCTGGAATGGCTGTTGAGTTTCTCAGAGGAAAGGCAACAGGGCTTGTGGCAGTGGTGGCTGGACCGGTGGTGTGCACATACGTGGCTATGGAGCTGGCTGCAGGTGCCTGCATGGTGACAGGGGCCAGCTGCAGGCACACACACATTGGCAAAAGCCCTGGCCAGCAGCAGGGGCTGGGGCCAACTGTGGTGCATAAGCAGCTGCAGGCCGTGGGCAGTCAGCCTGTACCCAGGTGGCTGCAGAGGCTAGTTGCAGGCCCAGGCACTTTGGAGGGCCTGGGAACCGGAGTGGCAGCAGGTGTGGGCTACAGGGGCTGTTTGCAAGTGCCGGCAGCCCTACGGGCCCGTGACAGGGGGCGGGACTGGCTTCGGGCACACACACAGCTGTGGGGGGTTTGGCTGCCACCGTGCACTCGTGTGGCTGCAGAGGCTAGCCATAGGTGCACACACAGTAAAGGCTGGTTACGGAAACTGGAACCAGCTGGGTGCACGTGCAGGTCTTCATAGGGACTAGTTGCTGGTACACAGACGTGCAGGCCAGCGATAGGAGTCAGGGCCAGATCCTTTGTGTAATTCCAAAAGGTTAGGGCATCTGATCACTCATTCTGTGCTCTTTGTGCCTGCAGGGAGAGTTCTTTCTGGCTAGGAAGTTCTCTCCGGGCACTGAGCAGTGCCGACCTGGGGGACAGGGTGATGCAGGCAACATGAAGCTGTTCTTCCTACCCTTTTCCTGGGCTTACTCGCAGGTTATTCTGCTCTGCTATTTTGCTGAAACTTCTTAGGTGGACTTCTGAGATCCCCCAGAGCTATTTTCATTCTTGGGCAGCTGTCCAGTTGTTCTTTGTGGGAAGATGGAGGCCCAGATCTTCTGCCCTGCCATCTTGATGACATCACACCCCTGAGCTATCTGAAATTCCATTATAATAACTTTATAAGCACACAATCTGCCTCAAGACCTGTGTCCTTTTACTCTTCCCAGACCATCCTACCCCTGAGCAGAGGATAAAGGAAGAATGCATTAGAACGACAACAACGACAACAAAATTATTTAAAGAAGTAAAAGTGTCCAAAAAATAAAAGGATTATTATATTGAAAAATCAGTTAATGAATCCACACTGCAAAGGCTTTCCTCTCTCACTAGGTAATGTGGGTATTTCTGGAGTTGGTTTCATTGGTATTAGGCAAGATTATATTATTGAAAGATAATAATTACTAATACAGCCTTCTTCTAGATTTTAAGGGTAATAAAGGCAAATTATCTTTTGCCATATAAAAGTTTCTCTTTTTTCAACCTAAAATAGTTTTAGTTGTACTTAAAGGTTTAGAAGAGGGTGTTTAGAAACTTAATACAAGAAAATATACATACAAACATGCACATGTAATTTTTGGTTAAACTTTGTAATAATATATTGCTTTATTACCGTGCAGGGAGGTATTTTTATAATCTTTGATTTTGCCAAAAATCTTTTTCTTACCCTTCTAGAGAGAAAAAAAAAGATATTTATTTACAAAATTGTGAATATCTACAGTAGGAACACGTCCCCCCCGTCAATTATATCTCGTTGGCAAGCGTGATGACTGTGTCTGTAATGATTGCTTTGAATGAATTTATTTAATTCATTAAAAATAGATTTGGACAAAAACAGATTTATTAAAGCAATACCATTTCCATAGTTCTATAATGTATTTTTTTTTTTACTTATAGGCAGAGACACTCAGTAAACATGTGATTTGCTCCATTTTTATTATTCCAAATTAAAGCAACCATAGCTTATGCCTCATACCTAAGCTGTAAGTTCAACTACCATTGTGGGATTGCTTTTATGTCCTCAATCAGACTTACAGTGCAATCTAGCCCCATTCTAGAAGGTAGTGCTGTGAGATAATTATAACACCTACTTTATAGGTTAGTGTGAGGAAGAAATTGAGAGAGACTGGGATGCTATGGCATGGTGTGACATAATAGGACAAATAGTAGATGAATCATGAACCCTCTATCTAGTATCTACTGAGTTTTTATCGTCACTGTGAAACTGGGAGAAAAGAGAAATATAAGACAGTTTCTCCCCTTATGACTTACCTCCCTGAGAGAGATAAGTCATATCACTTTCACACAATTGGAAAAGGAAGTTAATAGCAGAAAATTTCGTAAACGTGAATCTTTTGTTTCCTAGAAAGCACCATCTTCTCTTCCACTTTAAACATACCATGGGATTCTGCCACATGTACATATTTTGGGCTCAAGGGGGAAAGATATTCCAGATGAGGGAATAAAATGAGCAAAAACCTGAAGGCAGAAAGCAGTGCAGACTGTTAGAGAAACATGAAGACACCAGTGCGACCGGAGTGGAGTTTTTGGTTAGTGGGGAGTGTGGGGTATGGGATGAAAGGGTCAGAAAACCCTAAAACTCAACCAAGACATTTGGCCATGATTCAGTGATCTATAGGGAGTCTTTCCCTGTTCCCTTAACTTTCAGGGCAGAAGCATTAGCTAATAAATTATGGTCTAGTGAAAGTCTTCATAACACGATTCTGGGGTGTATGGTGCCCTTTGGGCTGTTAGGTTCCTCCTAAAGCGACCTGACTCTGATTTATGCCACTTTACAGTAGAAAACCCCCAATTTAGCAACAAACGCCCTGTGGATAACAAACCTCAGGGCAGCCAGCAATGGACAAGGAGGCTCGATGTCCCTGGAGGTGAGCAGAGCAAGAAGCAGCTTTCCAGTCCTCAGGATTGCTTTCCAAAATTGTGATGTCAGCAGAGGAAAAAAAAAAAGCAAGGATGAACTCCTGACTTACCCAGCCTACTTTCTTGAGAAAGGGAGAAAGTAAATGGCACTACACAATATTAGCACGCAAAATCTATATACCCCTAACATGGCTAAAATTCAGTATTAAGATTCTCATTACCCATCATTTGAAATATTCCACAAACTCCCTAACTGATCTAAATATCTGCTTCTAACCCTTTCTCCACATTACAGCCAGAGCTGTGCAGTTGTTTATGCAAAATATATTCTTATGCACCCCTCAAAAATACCTGTCTATGTCACCTCCTTTCTACTGATTTCTTTAGCTAAGAAAACAGATGGTAGGCAACAGTGAACTCAAAAACCTATGATCTGACAAGTCTATTTACAGAAAAAAAAATTACTTGAAAGTAAAACTGTCTTAGAAAATCAAGGACTTATATATGTCACCCACAACTATCAAAGCATATCACTTCAGACCAAACTTATATCACAGAAACCAGGGCACAGAACTTAAATGCCACCACTGTTCCCTTGGTGCTAACGGAGACAGCCCTGTTAAGAGTTGGCATGTGAAAGTGAAGACACCCAGTCACCTTGGAAGGGAGCTCCAGTGGTTGTCAAAGGGTGGTTCAAGGGCGGCTTCTGTGGAGAGGTTTGTATATGACGTTTAGGAGGCATTGCCAGAGACTTGTGCCCACTGTTCTGCACATACATTTGTGAAGCTCCAAAGTAGGGGGAGACAGAGATAGGAAAATTGCTATGGAATTCCTAAGCTTCCAGGAAAGAAAGAGTTCAAGATCCCACCTTTTTCTTCTTAAGATTTCAAAGACATTACAATAGTTTGATGAACTGAGGTCATCTTAAATGAAGTTGCCTGGTAGCAAAGGATTTCAAAAAAATCATTGCGGAATTCCAAAAGCTACTGGGAAGGAAATTCATTTTAAGGAGGAGAAGTATTTTTAACCAAGAAAAATAAATGGGATATTTGGTTCCTAAAACTAGAGGCCTTTATTAGGAATTCCCTGTGACCGATCCTATCAGGGCCATAGGCCTAGTGCAGGGAAATTATGGGTGAACTTAAAGACCTGCATTAAGCAAACGGTGGTAGACTTGGGAACCCAGCATGGTTGTGCAGTGGGATGCCCATAGATACACCACTGGAGGAGAGAAAGCTTTTTTCTCGACGGCATCTGAGAAAATTCTGTTACGGTTATCACCACGCCCCCTACAGCTACCAAGGGCTGAGCACAAATTCTGGGACACCTAGTTTGGGGGCTAGCCTGTGCTTTCACTGCAGAGCTGATGCAGCTGACAGATTCTGCAAAAACTCTCTGCATCCCTTGGGGCCATGATGGGAAATTGAGGAGCTATGGAATAAAGAAAAGGAAGCATAAACAGGGTATGTCTCCTCAGTAATTTAATTTGATTATTAAATAGATGGGCTCTCAATCTATCCTCTAACTGATTAAGTTTATTTTTTTATAAATACACACTAACCGCCCGTGAATGCCAGGCCATTAAAGAACTAAGAAGACAACCTCTGCTGGCAAGAAACTAATTGGCTAGCAATACAAGCTTCCGGATACTAATCCTCCTTTCCAGCCTATGCTCCTGCTGTCAGTCCCATCTCCTCTCTGTGTACTCAACCTCAACTCCAACCACACTAACCAGGAGTTTACCATGAACCTTACTTTGGGTTCCCTCAGAAATGGACCATGAGACAAAATCTGAGTGCAAGTGTTTTACTGAGAGGAGAGGGTAGCAGCATGAGGAGAGGCGAGACAGAGAAGACAGCCAATACAAGGCATTTTGTCAAGTCAGCAGTCACTGTGTGTGACTGGAACTTAATCCTGCTGGGAACAACCCAAAAGTCAAAATAAAATAGGTCCCTCGGAACTTTCTAAGGTTGCTTCATAGAGGTATTAAATCCTTAACTCTTCTGGACTATTGTACACTGGCAGCTCTCCATGGCACAAGAAAACCACAGGCAAAGAGATGGAGATCTGTGGCTAAAATAGAATGCTTCCTTTCTATGCCTAGACTACAAAAGTAACTGCTATAAGTTGTTTTGTTTTTTTTTTGTAAATTTTATTTATTTATTTGAGAGACAGAGAGAGAGAGAGAGAGAGAGAGAGCAAGAGCGGGGGGGGTGGGGCGGCAGTGGGAGAGGGAGAAGCAGACTCCCCACTGAGCAGGGAGCCCGACGCTGGGCTCCATCCCAGGACCCTGAGATGATCTGAGCCAAAAGCAGATGCCTAACTGACTGAGCCACCCAAGCGCCCATAAATTTTTTTCAATGTTAAGATAATTTTCCCTTTTCAGTGAGTGTCATCACCCATCTGTTATTAAATTGTAGCAGAAAAAAAATATATATACATATACATATATATGTATATGTGTGTATATATATCCAGATTAATTTGGAAATAAAGTTAGTTTACTGGTAGTTTTTGGTAATTGGTAATTCTTTTTTAGTACATGTAGTCATAATTTTGACTTTGTAATACAGTTGTATCTTCTGCTAGTCATATTGTTCTTAGAGAAAAAAACCCAGTTAGTATTTCTTAGCACACTGGAGAAAGACACTTTAAGATGCCAACTTTTCTTTTATATCATGTCCGGTAGTAATTTGCATTGAACTACATATATGCTCATTGACAAAGTAAAAATTAAGTATATTATATTTCACTAATTTCAGCACAATGTTAACAATAATAATAACTGCAATAGCAACTAACATTTATGAGCTCTTGCCATATTCTCAGGCATTACTCTAAATTCTTTCCAAGAATTAATCCATTTAATTCTTACAATAGACTTATTTTATTTTTCAGATGAGAAAACAGAAGTACTGCTCAGTGAAGTCACCATCCCAGAGCCACTTAGGTATTACATGCTATTCTGAGACTTGGGGCTGGGCATTCCAGTTGCAGAATCTGGACTCTTATACTAAATCACATCTTTTTCTTTCATTTCCAATCCCTTTCTTAATTTTAACAAATCAGAATACCAGTGGTCACGGAGACAGCAATGACCAAATCTGCCCATATGATTCTCAGGAATAATTAAGGGCTGATTACACCTATCAGGCACGTTTAATATCAAGATAGCACGTGGCCCTATCGGAAATTATAATTTGTATACTCAGACTAAAAAAATGGATGTAGAGATTTATGAAGCAAAAAAAAAAAATCTCTAAAATGCCCTGAGTATATAAAGTATTTTTATCATTTTCCTTACAATAAGCAGAATTGTTTAAATAGATCTAAAGTACATCTGGAAAAGCGAGGCTAATAAAATAGGAGGGTCAGCTGGTATGCACAATGATTGGCATTTATCTATCTTAGTAGACCATAGGTTATCATTACTCCGCTCTTAGGTTCTTTGAACAAGGTTTGGGGAAAATACTTAAAAACTAACATGAATGCTTACCAAATGGTGATCACCTATCCATGCATAGTCATACTGCTTCAGGGCATTTCTAGTATAAAATACATATTTAGAGGGCACTGGCTGTATGTCAGAGACTGTGTGGAGTACTGGGGATTTCCAGGCTTTTCATATGAGAGGAAACAGATATTGACTACAATTATTAAATATTTAAATGAGGGTGCTGTGAGAGGGTATACCAGAGTCCTCTGAATCTGAGGGGATCAGGAAAGCTTCCTTGAGAAAATTCCTTCTCTGGGGAAGTCCCTGGGCTAGGCTGTATGTCATACAAGAAAAAAATCAGAAACAGATTTGGTACAAAGCATATGCCCTTACCTCAGTTTACACAAGGTTGCTTCGTTGGATTTTATGTATCTTTAGACAACAATAAAATTAAAATGTCAAAAATGGGTTTTATTATTTATCTTACATCTATTTCATGCTGGTTTCTTCTAAAGGAAAATGTGTATCTTCAAGTAGACACAGCTCCCCCTAACTGCCCCCATATCACTAGCAGAACAAAAACGATGTTCTCTGTTGCAGAAACCACTACAGCTCTGATATGGCAAAAAGGGTAGGGGTTGTTTATTTTTAAAAGGGTAATTGTGCATTTATTCAATCATGTACTCGGTAAATTATCCAAAGTAATTATTCATGGAGAGAAAGATTAGAGAATTGATTAAGCAGAGTTTGTAATAATGTTAAAGAAAACACATCAAATATACATAATGCAGTAAGACAGAAGAGGCCAGTGATTTCCTATTTATAGCTTGTTTTTAGAGACTGCATTTTCAGATCATAATGCTGGATTTCTGTACATGCAAAATAATGTGGTTTCAGTCTGCTCTTTAAGAATTTAATAAAACAGTGCTTTACTAAAGGATAAAGATAACATTTATTCCTAACACCCAATCATTAAACAAAGGATACTTTGGTGATAATGGAGTCAATACACATTAAGTCAATTATTTAGTTGGTAGATCAATATTAGCACTTTAATATAAATTGTTAATATAATTATTTCCCTATGTCTCAGTTGAAAAACCAACAAAAAATAAATTAAACCTCTGTTCTACTCTAAGTTTGGACATCTGATAAAATTTTGTTTCTCTAAAAATATTTTCAGAATATTGTTCCATTTTTTACAAAAATACTAACATAGAAAAATAATGACACCATGTTTCTATACTATGGAGGCAATCCAAGGGCAATGGGGGGCTAGAGAAATGAGAATGAAAAAAAAATAAACATTGTTTTTTTGAACTTGGCTGCTTCTACCTAGAGATACTTTGAATAATGGCCAAACTATATGTGACCCTTACTGTAGGCATTTATATTGTTAATGCAATTTCTTTTCTGGCTGTTAATGCAATAACTGTTTTTTTAGACTGCATCCTACAGAGTGAGAGTTGAAAATTTAAAAATAGTAAAAGAAACACAACGGCTTTAGATTCTTTGATGTGTGATTATATTCACGACAAGTTTCTTACATCAACTTTCTCTGAACTAGATGCTATTGTTCAGTTGAATGCAGAAATATACATGTAAATAAGGAATTGCACAAACAGAGCACACTATCCAGCTCTAGATTTTCCACAAGTTCTCTATTTGTCTTTGCATGTTGCTGACACAGAGGACTCATAACTCCTTGCTTCTCAGACATCCCAGGATGTCCCACAGAACAAGACAGACCAAAAAATTCAGAATTTTTTTTTAATATTATCATTCACCAGTTAACCAGTATAACATGGTCCTTAATTTTATAATTAATTTTAGAACATTTTATCTTAGAGATATTTATTTTGAATAAGTGCTTGTAAAGCACCTACAATTCAAGATTCCTGGGATAAATGCTAAAAATGAGAAGCAGTTCTTACAGTTAAGGAGTTTATAGGTTGGAAAACAAAAAGAGTATATAGAATGGTGCATCCAAGGGATCAAATTAGTAGGAGAAGAGTGGTCACTAAGGACAGCAATAGTTGAAGGATACTTCTTGGAGATTTTTACTTCTGTTGGACCCTGGAAAAGGATGCAGTTGAGGGAGGTGGTGAGATTTGAGGGCAGTCTTTTTCACAAGATGAACAGGCAAATTTAAGTTCACATTCCAACCACTGAGTAAGTTAGTTTTGAATAGAAGAAGGATTCTTTCAAAGGAGAGAGGAAAAATAAAAGTTGGAGACGTAAACTATGTTGTAAGAGATCTCTTTCCTTGTCAATGAGTTCCTTATTACAGGAGAAAAAGGATGTTGAGAGGTCTTAACAAGTCAAAAAATTTCCAAGGATTACTGTGATTATTAATAAATTAACCTAGTAAAACACTTACGCTATTCTATATGTAAAAGGCCAAAGCAAGGCCTGATCCAGAAAGGTGAAGATAAGGTTTTCATTTCGGCATTTCATTTAGCAACTGGTAATTTGTGTTTCCATGTTCCCATTGCCAAAAATCATAATATCTGAATGCATGTTGTTGAAACCACAACAGCCTTCAATTTAGAATATATAGATTTAGTCCTTGCACTTCTGTGAGCCTTGGTCTCCTTATCCGTCAGACCCTACTCTCTAAAACCTTGTCACAATATTCTCTTGAATTTCTAACGTGGTTGGTTATCGAGGGGCAATGAGAGTATTGAGAGACTCAGTCTAATAACAAACTTCTGGGGCTGTCTAAAGAGCTTAATGTGACACCTTTTTAGAACCTGAACTGGATTTTCACCAATTGCCATGTTTGCTATGACAAACTCCATGTTTTGTAGACAGCTCATTTCTATGGATGCTGCACCCTGGGCAGTCCCTTCTAAAAGGGGGAGGGTTGGAGTGTTTGGGTGGCTTAGTTGGGTAAGGGTCTGTTTTTGGCTCAGGTCATGATCCCAGAGTCCTGGGATCAAGCCCCACATTGGGCTCTCTGCTCAGCAGGGAGCCTGCTTCTCCCTCTCCCTCTGCCTGCCGCTCCCCTTGTTTGTGCTTTCTCTCTCTCTCTGTCAAATAAATACATAAAATCTTAAAAAAAAATAAATAAAAGGGGGGATTGTAGAAAGGCCAAGGCTTAGCAGAGCCTGACACCTGCTGCTGACTGAAAAGTAGAATAAGAAATCTTTCCACAAACTTCAGGAATCCTGCTTTCTTTGCTTTCTGAAATTTGTTTGATCCCAATGTTTTAGTTCCTCAGAGAAAACAGGACTATCCTACTATCCACCACTATATGATATGTCTTCTTACTCTTTACAAAGAAACTAGTCCAATAAAGAGGTGATATGGTGAATTTATGGTTTTCACATGTTCCAAGGATACAGGAAAAGAGCAAGTATGAACTGAAAATCTACTATGTGCCTTTCACTAGAACTGTGAATACATGATTTTATTTAATCCTACTAACAAACCTGCCAGATTTCGTTTATTATTTTTTTAAGATTTATTTATTTATTTATTTCAGACGGAGAGAAAGTGCCTGTGAGTGGGGGGCGGGGCTGAGGGAGAGAAATCCTCCAGCAAACTCCCTGCTGAGCACAGAGCCAGAGGCAGGGCTCAATCCCAGGACCCTAAGATCATGACCTGAGTCAAATCAAGAGTTGGACACTTAACGGACTGAGCCACCCAGGTGCCCCCCTGCCAGATTTCATTTAATCTCACCATCAAATCCTATCAGCAAACATTAAGCAGTGATCGCAGTAACTGTAGCAAGGTAGCTTGGAGTAAGGCTGTGAAGGGCCTGGTAAGTTATTAGAAAGATTTTGGACTTTGTACTGCTGACCAGAACATCCCAGTGTCTGGTCCCTGGACTATGTGTATCAGAGGTATCTGTGAAACATTTTAAAACAAAAATTCTCAAACATGACCTCATCCCATCACACATGCGCACACACATGCATGCGTGCATGCGCGCGCGCGCGCACACACACACACACACAGTTCTGACTCTGCTGATCTACATAGAGATGCTGAAATTCATCATTTTAAAATAAGCACTGCTGATGATTCTGATGCAGGTGGGTGATGGATCAGATTTTGGAACCAGCACAATAGACAAAAGAATCTAATAAAAGATATTTGTGTGGGGAATTGATATAATGAGATTTATATATTTCTCTAAGTATATATTTTATGTTATCAAACTTTCATGTAGAAAGTATTTAAAATGTAAATATGAATAAGGTGTCATAACTGTTTTATGGCAAAGTACATATATAAATAAGAGAATGCATAAGAAGACATTCAGCCTGAGCACAAAGCAATTACAGCAATTCTGAAAAGGTTACCAATGCATTCAGGTAATTTTTAACAATGGAAAAATGTATCATGTAATAAAAACATAGGTTTCTTTACTTAAAATACAATTTATTTAGTGGAAAACAGGATCAAAAAAGGCTACACTTGGGAATGTGCCTGTTTTATTTTTCATTTCATATATGATAAGTTGCTAACAATATATCATTTTTAAAGGGGGCAGGATATCCAGTTCCTGATTCAACTTATTTAGAAGATTGGGGACACAAACTGGGCTCTTGCTGTAATGAACTATCTCATATATTTAGGCAGATTAAGAAGTGCCTGAGTTTTATTATCTCGGATCTGTATTATGCAATTTATGTAATAAATAAGATAATTTTGCTTTCCCCCATTTCTTAATGGAAAAAAATTAATTGCTGGGCAGTATACCCTTATGAAATATATAATTTAAATATACATTTATAAGTAACAAAAATAATCCCCAAAGGTCAAACATTTTACATAAATTTATGGAGCAGCAAATGATGAAAGAAATCTTGGCTGTCTGATCTTATCACCTCAATTTTCAGATAAGGAAATAGGGGTTGAAAATTGAAATGATTTGCCTAACATCACACAGCTGTTTAGAGGCAAAACTGGAACCGGGATTAAGATCTTACAACTCTCAATACATTGGTTTTTACACAGTAAAATGCTAGAAGTAGAAGACAATTTGTGTGTGTGTGTGAGAGAGGGAGAGAGAGAGACAGAGAGAGAGGAAAATGTGGAGGAAAAATAGGAAGTTTGGTAAACACACCAAATATGCAAAAAGTACATGAATGATAGTGGACATGGAATTTGCCCTGTGTGTTACCATGGCATATCCATTACAATGCATTAAAATAATCTCCTGAGTCTATTGTTTTCCAGTGCCTCTAGCAGTAACTCACAGTCCCTCTTTCGGGCACCCACATCTATCTTCCAGGTGTGCTCTCCCATCTAGTTAACCTACCTTCCATCCTATTACTTGTCCTGTTCCAATTTAGCCTCGGTTTCTCTGTACCCTCAGATAACTTTTCATCCATCACTTTCTGAAAACGTGTACTAAAAATCCTACATTATAATTGTGGATGTATTGATTCCTTCCTATAATTTGATCAGTGTTTATTTTGTGCATGTGTTGTTGGTGCCTCCATATTCAGAATTGCTGTATCTTCCTGACTAATTATTCCTTATATCCTTTTGAGATAATTGTCTAGTTAGATAAGCCTCTAAATTTGAGCTTTGCCTTAATGTCTATTTTGTCTGATGTTGATGATCCTACATCAGATTTCTTTGGTTAGTATTTGTCTGATACACCTTCCTTTCTTCTTTCTTTACTTTCAGCTTTCCTGTCTCGTAGGATTTTGTATAACTTGAAATCAGTACACACTGCTTTTCTTAAAATTCAAAAATCCAGCCTGACAAATTTGCCTTAAACTGATTTAACCTGTTTATAGTTACTGTAACTACAGATATATTTGCATTTATTCTATTACCTCATATTGTGTTTTCTAGACAATGAACTCTCTCTTGGCTTCCTATTCCTCTTCTTTGAAGCTTATTAGTTTGAGTGCTCTTTGTTCCCTTTTTCATCTCCTCTTTCTCTATTAAAACCTGGCTTTCCATGGCACTCCCAATGCCAGCCAGCATCTGAGAGGCCAACGGCAGTGTGGCCCTTCAGGCTCACTTTGAGCCACTCTCCCTCTCATTTTATTTCCCAGGACATTCTAAGGTCTTCCTCAGAATTTGCATAGACTCTTCCTACTGATGGTAGTGCTCTACTTAAGATTCTTTGCAGAGCTGACTTTCTCACTCTTTAAACCTTAGCTTAATTCTAATCTTCTTAGTCAAGCTGCCATGTGGACCACAGGGACGTAGGATTCCTCTCTACCTCCCTCAGCATTTTTCTCTCTTAGAGATCTACGTTTATTAATTTCATAGAGCTTTTATCAGTATATGTTTATATTTACTTATTTGGTTTTTGTCACCATCTATTATTCTCTGCCATCCTAGCTCACCATGTATTAAATCTAAGTTCTTTGAAGGCAGCTAGCTGTCTACTATAGACCCCTTACCTACCACAGGTCATTCTTCACACTAGGTGTTTAATGAACATTTCCTGAATAAACAAAGGATTTGTAAAGCTAGTCACATCTATATTTTCAAATATTTGAGTTTTGATATGATATAATATACTCATTTATTGAATGTTTGGACTCCTCAGTGTCCCTTGATCAATTATTACCAGATTGCAAAGGCTTTGGAAAAATACATAAAGGCATCTAATAAGAGTATTTGTGATGTCTATGCAAAATAAAATTCAAGGTATATTCTAGTGATAATTTTGGTACTTACCATACATATATTTACTAATTAGAGAGAGATCAAGGAACGAATATGAAGTTTTGATGACACCACTATTGTATTAAGCATTTTAAACATCACGTAGAGACTTCACACATGATCAAACAGAATAGAGTAAAATGAACACTAGGGTAGCAGTCAGTGAAAATGGATTCTAACCCCCACTCTGTCAAGATCCATGTGACTTCAAAACTACTTCTCTAGGCCTTGGTTCATTTACTATATGAAAGATGATGCGAGAGTAACGTACATAATACAAAACAAATGATTTATATATGCTTAAAGCATTATTACTATTAACACTAATGTAAAGAATATTGAGAAGAATCTCATCTTTCTTAAATATTTGTACTTACTTTTAATGTGAATAGATCATTTAGGAAAAAGGAAATACTGATTCTTTTAAAAGTCTGACTTGAACAGAATGTCAAAGTTGTTTAGAAACTCCTTTATCAATTATTAAGTAATATCATAAATACTTTATATCTAAAATGTTAAACTCTTCCTCAAAAAAATCTTTATACCAGAAGCCATGAAATTATGTTATATATATATTAGTGGCCAATTCGCTATACACACACAATCATACTGTTGCATTTTGGGTCAGTAGAAGACATTTTCCAGAATTAATGGAGTTAGCTATTTCTAAATAACAAAAAAGCATGAGTCATATCACAGACTGCCATGAACATTTTATTCTTTTCTCCTAAACAGAAACAATGAATTGAGTTCAAAATTGTTGATGAAAAACACGTATTGGGTGCGCAAGTCAAAACCTGCAAAGCTATCTCACTCAAAATTGTTGTAGCTTTTAACTACCAAGCACTTTACCAATTTACAATAACACAGTGATTGCTTATCTACGAATCTTAACTTTATGATTATCACCCTACAGGAAATCTACCAATTCAGAGTTTGTATATGAAAATGAAACCAATGTTTGACTCCTAATTTCAGACTGTAGAAGGAATGAAATCACACATTAAGTTGTGTTTGAATTGTTTTCCTATTAAATAACAGCAACTGTTAGAGCATTTAGATTAAGAGCACAGATTTGGGGACTTAATTACCCCAAAAGCTAGAATTATGGACTAGGTAATGCTGCAATAACAAATTAACCCCCAAACTTCAGTGGCCTAACACAATATTGGTCACTGGGGTCTTTACACATGGTCCCACATGGTCATTTGGAGCCTCAGGACATGTTGGAATCCGCCATTGGGAGTGCTGTTGGTTGTTGTGGAAGCTGAAGGGAAATGCTGGAGGATCATTCACTGAGCTTAAATGCTGTGGCTCAGAATTGATGTGTCTTATACTCATAGCACATTAGTTAGAACTAGTCCCATTACCCCCAACTAACTTCAGTTGGTCTGTGAAGTGAAAAAGCACACAGATGCATGATTAGCAGGAAATGGTTCTACCGGGCAGACCTGTATTTGCCCACCAGCTATGCCCAAGTTAGATAACTTACAACAAACTGCATAATCCCTTTTTAAGTTCTAACATTGTTACGGATGACTAGAATACGTATGTCTTTTTAAAAAAAGTTAAATGAGACAATTCACACAATTTATCTTTGTACTTAGTATTCTGTTAGCATTTTGGGGAGATGTAATGTGTTTTTCACTAAAATGTTAAAAATAAACAATAATAGATATATTACATATTTTTCTACTTTTAAAAAGAGATGGTAAAGAAAGGACTCCTTTTCTGCTTTCATATAGATGGCCCATGAGTCATTATGGGTTTTAAACTATGTGAGAGCCTGGTAACTTTAATAAAGCAACCTTATTAAAGCCCATTCTTTTCTATGTTGTTCTCTCAGAAATCAGCATCGTACTTAACATAATAACTTTTCAGCAAATGTCTCTTGAACTTAAAGCTTTTTAGCTTGTGACATGACTGAGAAATGTCAGTGATTTTGTGAAGTATAGCAGACCACTAATGCACGTATCTATAATATCTATAAAACCGTATTAGAAAAATAATTAGCATCTTTGACCTGATACTTTTCTGCTGGGCCCAGAGATCAATGGTACTTTTTCCTTTATTAAAGTTACTAGGCTCTCACATAGTTCAAAACCCATATTGACTCTTGGGTCACTTGCATGACAGTGAAAAAGTTCTTGGTGTACCAACTCTTTACACTTTATCTCCTGGCCTCCCCTGAGATATCCTGCTTTGACTTCATCACAGCAAGAAAGAGACAGGGACTACAATTTAATATTTTATGTATCCTTTTTACATAGATTACATGAGAGACAAAAAGTGTATTTCAATATTGCTTTGCAGATTAATGGCAAAAATATAACTTATTGATCTCAATGAACTGACAATCACCATGGTATGAAGGAAACAATTTAAGTGAAAACCTTTAACTAGCTTTTATATACTTATAATATAAATGATTTGATAATGTCCTATAAATACTGCTTTTATTTCTTTTTTTAAAGATTTTATTTATTTATTTGACACAGAGAGAGAGAGCACAAGTAGGCAGAGGGCAGGCAAAGGGAGAGGAAGAAGCAGGGCTCTCTGCTGAGAAGGGAGCCGGAGGTAGGGCTCGATCCCAGGACCCTGGGACCATGACGGAGCCGAAGGCAGATGCTTAACCGACTAAGCCACCCAGGCACCCCTGCTTTTATTTCTTAACTATAATTTCTGATACAGGCATAATGCATTTTATATGTATTCTAGCAAAATATTAGCATTTCTCTATAAATTCAAATCATATCTCATTGCAATATTCTATATGTTTCATCAATATGACAAATAGGCCATTGTATGCTTCTCCTAAATATATATATATATATAATATATATATTTAGGAAATATATTTATATATATTTTATATATAATATATATATTATATATATATATATAAATTTTAAAAAGTAAACCTTTTGTGAATGTATATTTCTATATAATGAAAGACACTAGGGTAATGTTGAGTGCTGTATCTTAACTGCCTAGAGATAAATGCATATTGAAATTGCATTTGAAATTGATTTAAAAACAAATGCTAACCCTTATTTTTTTTTAATACTAAAAGCCTTGTATTTTCGATGACAAATAAAGAGAAAACATTTTATTCTATAATACTTCTCATAACTCTAATCATCCTGGTTTTGTTTGCTACAGAATACAGGAACAACAACAATCCCATTCAAGTATTACCCAGTCAAATGCCATAAACTAAAAATAAATTTTATGAGAAAGGGAAAAAATTAAGGTCAATGGGTTATGGATGATTTGAATTTCTTCTTTCCATCTGAGATACAGACTAACTTCTGAGCTCATTTCTCAGTAATTATAAGGCTGACTGGCAGAGATGGTTGTCTTTTGTGAATAAATGAAAATTCTTTAAATCCACCAGTAACATTAAATCATAGCCTGATTAAGACATATAATTTAATCACTCTTAAATTTCTTTCATTAATTTTAAGCCCTGTAGTCATTATCTAGTAAACCACATTGCAGAATTAAAAAAAAAAAAAAACAAAATAGATTCTTTGAATGATGACTCAAAGTATGATTCCGATAGCTTTTCTCTAATCACTCACGATTATTGAAACGAAGTTGATTTAATTGAATCTGTAAAAAAGATTGCATTTTCTAATCATACTCATCTATAGATGCTTATTATTCAAGGAGCCATATGTATTTTCAAGCACCCTTAATTAAAATAATGCATATAATCTTAGATATCATTTTCCCTTGGTAGTTATTCTAAAGTGATTCTGGTTTTTCCAGCATTTGTAAATGTATTTCTTATTCTATGCACTACGTAGTCAATATTTTCTTTTTAGCACTGGGCAAAGAGAAATTTGAAAATAATTCATAACTACCTATAGTGGTAATCACTTGACTAATATCTTCATATATTAGAGGTAAACATCAAAATTCACATCAGAGTGGAGTATTGTGTAGGCACATAAATTCATAGAAACATCAAGAATAATTCTGAGCTGTATTCATTCTTGAACAGCAAAAATAACAAAATGATGGCATAATTTTCCCTGATCAACTCCATATTTATCAAGTCTTTCTTTTAAAGAGTACCACTGTACAAAGAACACAAATATACTTTAAAAGAATGGTGAAGATACAGAAGAATACATCTTTATATTTCACTATTTTATGTATTTATGTGTGCATATATATAGATATGTATTTACATATACATCATATACATTACATATATACAATAGAAATCACTTAATTATCTCATTGGAGATTTATAGAGTAGATAATATTTGTCACACACTTGTGCTAGGGACTTCATTAACGTAGAAATAAGCAGATTTAGGGGCACCTGGGTGGCTCAGTTGGTTAAGCGACTGCCTTCAGCTCGGGTCATGATCCTGGAGTCCCGGGATCGAGTCCCACATCGGGCTTCCTGCTCAGCAGGGAGTCTGCTTCTCCCTCTGACCCTCTTCCCTCTCGTGCTTTCTATCTCTCATTCTCTCTCTCTCTCTCTGAAATAAATAAATAAAATCTTTAAAAAAAAAAAAAAAAAAAAAAAAAAAGAAAGAAGCAGATTTAATGTCACTAGTAATTCATGATCACCAGTGTCCATCTGGCCTTTTCTCCTGTTCAAGATCATACTATCCTCTTCTCCAAAATGATTATCCAAATACAAAATATTAAATAAATACCAATACCTTGACCATCCTACTTCATTCCTCCTCACTTTTACTTACTTTGTAATAAAAATATTTAGAAGGAAATATCGTCACTCTCTGACACCTAGCTGACAAGCATATCTACCATGCATTCATATTTTCCTACTTCACCGTTATTTAACATAAGCACAGGGTATCATCCTGAAAATAAACCTTCTATCTATTTCCTAGATTCCTTCCCCTCCTGTTTTGCCAGTGATTTCGATCACTTATTCACCTCTGCCTGGACCTTCAACGTCTCTTCCCACTGGATCTCTTCTATCCCTACTGGGACATGTTCAGGTCTCTCCCAACTTAAAGAAAAAAATGAAAAATAAACAATAATTTATTAGCCTTTTCCCTATCCCCTATTAGGCCAAAATTCTTGAAAGAGCTATTATACTCATGGCCTTGATTTTCTCACTTCACCCTCATTTCTTTCCTCACTGCAGCAAACTTCCAACCTTACTGCTGACACCATTTTGGTCAAGATCACTAATATAGACTCTGCTTTGATAAATCCAATGGCCCTTTATGGAGCTTTTGGTACAATATACCACTTTGAAACAAATTTTTCTTGGCTTCTGTGGCTGTCAGCTTTGAACTTCTACATCTTAGGGGCTCTTCCTCTATTCTTTTTGCTGAGGTCTTCTTTTTACATCTTTCAAATGTTAATATTCTCCAGACAATTCATTAAGTAATTTCATTCACTATCATAGTTTCAAATCATATACAAAGAAAATAATTGCCAAGTCTATTATCTCCAGCTCAAAGCCTTTTCTTGAGGTTCACACGAGTGTATACAACTGCCTAGTGGACAGATCCACTTCAAACTTCATAGGCACTTTAAACAATAAGTCAAGAAATAGCTTATCATTTCACTCTCTGTATATGTTTTATTTAAGGAATATCTCCATTTGCTAAAGTTCTCAGATCACCTAACTGGGAGACCTTAGAATAATTCCACTTCCAGCTCTGGAGTATTTGAAAAATACCATTTATGAATATAGTTTATTGTGTGTAAAGGGCATAAAATACAAATCTATTTGTGTTAGTTCAACTATACACACACATACATATATTCACTTCTGGAAACAACTTGCTTGATGGCAGAATAATCATTAGCTAAAAATATTCAGCAATTGAACTCTATTGATGGGTAAATATCATTCTGAGGAAAATTATTGGCAGTACTAACCATGTTCAAGGGGTCCCAGAAAAAAGAAATAAAAGAAGTAGGGTGTTTTTTGTAGGACTGGTAATGATCTTGATAGGAGCCACCTTGGATGAAGAGAGTCACCCCTAGAACCCAAGCTTCTGTCAATGCTGTACTCAATTAGTGTATAAAAGCTGCAAATAAGCCATTTGAAAGTAGAACAGTTGCTACCCTGGAGAAAACGTGTATTTGGGGGGATGGGGAAAGAGGCACGGTACATTAATAGTTTTCTTCTGATAACTGCTCATATCAGATATGTCTGCTCCTGTTCTGTAACTCCAGTCATATATGCCTTCTCCTCCATTTTTTTTTTTTTTTTTAATTCTCTGGGCAGAAGAAAGCTGAAAGAATAGTAAAGCTGTTTTAGAGAGCCATAAACCTACTGTCTCTTTCGTTTTGGTTGTGGTCCTAAAGAACCTTAGAGGAGAAAATGTACTAAGGAAGAACTATAAAGAATTTTAGTCAGAGTTTTTAATCAATATACACCAAGTCCATTTGTCCTTTTATTTTTTCTTATCTCACTTCATGCTACCACCATCTAGACAGTTTATCTTAAAGCAAAAACCTGGAAGTAACTTTTTTATAATAATCATATAAATATAACTTTATTTTATGATTTCATATAACCTTATAAAAACTTCTCCCTCATGGTTCTCTTCACTCTTTATAGTAATTGTAATTCAATAGATATGTAATACCAGTTGTATTAATGTATGATTTCAATGCTATTATACAATTCAACTTTACATAAGCTTCTTCTTTTTAAAAGTAAATGATACACAAGTGAGCATTTCTGTGCTTTAGACTTTCCCCTTCTGTTGAGCTGTAATTGTTGAACAAATTCCCTGGGGACAAAATATGAAGTAATAAGAACTATGGCTACATATTACCTTGTTGTTTGTTTGTTTTTTTATATTATGTTAATCACCATACAGTACATCATTAGTTTTTGATGTAGTGTTCCATGGTTCATTGTTTGCGTATAATAGCCAGTTTTTGACTCTACATTGTCCATCATTCTTACATTAAAGCAGACACGTTGACTTTTGTTTCACTATCTCCCCAGAACCTCAGAAAGTGGGTGGTATAAGTAGACATGAAATAAATATTTTAAAATAAATCCAATTAGTTAATATTTTTTTGAATCTGACTATTTCTCTTAGTTTTCTCTTGGCATTACTCTAATTCAAGCCACAGTCATCATTCATCTGAACCATAGTATCTACTATTGAACTGGTATCCCTGACCCATTCTTGCCACTTGCCAATCCATGCTTCATATTGCAGGAGAATGACCTTTTCGAAATGCAAGTTTAATATTATTTCCTCATTGTTTAAAACTCTTCATGACTTTTGTTCTTGGGATAATGTCTAAATTTATTAATGTGCCTTTATGTGTCTTACTTCTCTAGCATTATTTCTTGTACTCTGCTTTGTTCATGTCTTGATCTCTTGATGTTTATGTTATGTCTTGATGTTAATTATAATTTTTATTTATTGTATATCATTTTTAAGATTTTATTTATTTGTCATAGAGAGAGAGAGAGAGAGCACAGGCAGGGGGAGCAACAGGCAGAGGGAGAAGCAGGCTTCCCGCTGAGCAGGGAGCCCAACATGAGACTCGATCCCAGGACCCTGGGATCATAACCTGAGCTGAAGGCAGATGCTTAACTGACTGAGCCACCCAGGTGTTCCTATTGTATATCTTATATCTTATAAACTTAACTGTAAGATTCATACAGGCAATGGCAAGACTCGCTTTGTACACTGTATATCCCCGGAACTTGAGTATTTCAGGGAAGAGTCTGCAACTAGGAAGAATTAAATCGTGCTTGAATAAATAAATTACTTTCTTTAATCCCCATAATGCCACTATAAACGTGGGTACTTTTTCGCAGTTTGCATATGCAGAAACTAAGACTCAGAGAGGTAAGGAAAATTGCCAAAGGTTTGCCTTGCTATGTAATGTTCAAGTCAGTTAAATGTTTCTGATACTTAGTTTCATCATCCAGGCAACTGAGATAATAAATTTACCTCAAGATGGATGAAACAGTTTGAGATGAAAAAAGTAAATGTCTGGAACAACGATGAGCAAACTATAACCCACGGAAAAATCTAACTTACTACCTGTTTTTGTAAGGACCATGAACTGAGAATGTTTTTTAAATAGCTGAAAAAAATCAAAGAACAACATTTCATAATATGTAAAAACCACATGGCATTTGTATTTCACTCTCTGTATACAAAGTATCACTGGAGCACAATCACACCTATTCACTCATATATCTGCTTTTGTGCCAGCAGAGTTTAGTAGTTGCAATAGATCCTATGTGGTTCGCAAAGCCAAAGTATTTATTCTTTGGCCTTGGTCTAGAAAAATGTCTGCAAGTATTCAATAGATATGCTCATAATTTTTAGTATTATTTTTAATAATAAAAAATCATCACAAATGACTTCCTAGTCTAAGTGATTTGTAGTTCATCTACCAGCAAAATATCTGGCTAATAAAAAAAACTATAATGACAAATTTCTTTGTTATTACTCCAACTAATACATTAATACAGAGTCAAGTAATGAAGTAATTTTTCCTTCAGCAAAATAAGCCACTTCTAATATAAATATAAAGAATTGCATAGGATTCTCTAAAAATGGTACTCAACTTTTTATAACTTCTCTCACTTTCCATCTTTGTATAATAAATATTTATCACAGATATGATCAGGGTCTTGACGAAAGGTAGTTAAACACTGAAGAATTAACTTGAGTATCCAAAATTTGTGAAGAAGCCTGGAATAGGCTCAAACAGGTATTGAAGCCCTCTTCCTCTGATGGAGAATAGGCTCTCACATAATGGAATCCAGCCTAGGAGCTTGAACTAATAGCCTCCTCTGATGAAGTATAAATGTGTTCTAGAAGTTAGCTTGGTCAACAATGGTAATTTTTAGGGCGCCTGGGTGGCTCAGATGGTTAAGCATCTGCTGTCGGCTCAGGTTATGATCCCAGAGTCCTGGGATCGAGTCCCACATCGGGCTCCCTGCTCCTTGGGAGCCTGCTTCTCCCTCTGCCTCTCTCTCTCTCTCTCTCTCTCTGTCTCTCATGAATAAATAAATAAAATCTTTAAAAAAAAAACAATGGTAATTTTTAAATGTTTAGATATTTGAGATCTGGGACAAAATCTGATCATTTGGAACACTGATCCTTTGGGAAATGTGGAGTAATGGGTATTGGGTACATTCACAAAGCAAATACAATTTAAGCAGGCAAATGAAGCCCTTGAGAACCAGAGATTCTATTTGTCGTACAGTATATTTCTTCCTGCCCACTTACTAATTCTTCCTTATTGCTACCTCATGCCCTATTTCGTCACCCATATGTTCCCTTGACCTCTTATTTTTTTCTGTAAATTTGGAATCCAAAAGCTATTCAAAATGCAAGGTTAATTATATGATTGAATTGAAAATGCCCTGTTACTCTCTTTGCCTAAGAATGCCCTTTCTTAACAACACTATCTAAAACTTTCCTCCATCAATGTTTTTAGCTTACTCATTGGCCTTGTTTTGAGCTTAATGTAGAGTCATTCATGAGAAACAGAGTTGGGTAAGTAGACGGGATAATTTTGGCTTGGGCAGAGCAGATCAAGATTCTAAACTTAGCTTGCCACTTAACTGGCTGCATGATCTTGGACAAGTTTCTTATATCTCAATCTGAGTCTTCATTAGTAAAAAGTGGATAATATCTAACTTAAAGAATGTTGTGAGCATTCAAATCACATAGCATCTGAAAAATCTAGAATATTCTCTGAATCACAGTAGACAATTAATCAGTTTCTTTCCTTTCTTCCCTTTCTCCTCACTTCCAGTTGCCTACGGTGGGAAAAGCACCAAGATACGTTCAGGATAATACTTCATTATGAGCAAATGGAGTATCAGGTCACTGGTAAAAATGTGCTCTGTCAAAGGGATCCCTTCTATATACTGGACCAGAGTATAATGCCTTGTATCTAAATGAGTGATTTAATGTTTTGATTAAGGATATTCTTTTTTTTTTTGATTAAGGAAATTCTAAGTAAGTATTTAATGTGGTAAAAAGAGTACAGGATGGGAGCAGGGAGAAAACCTGGTCTTGAATTTGGCCTCTGCTGTTTATTTTCCATGTTGTTTATGGTCAATTTATTTTTTCTAATTCTTAAAATTTTTATTTTTTTTTCATTATGATAACAGTGGACTCTTTAATCCCCATCTCCTATTTCACCCATCCCTTTACCCATCTCCCCTGTGGTAACCATCAATTTGTTCTCTATAGTTAAAAATCTGTTTCTTGGTTTGTCTTTTTTTTCCCTTTGCTCATTTGTTTTCTTAAATTCCACATATGAGTGAAATCATATGGTATTTGTCTTTTTCTGACTGACATCTCACTTAGCATCATACTCTCTAGCTCCATCCTTGCTATTGCAAATGGAAAGATTTCATTCTTTTTTATGGCTGAATAATAATATTCCGTTCTTTTTTTTTTTTAAAGATTTTATTTATTTATTTGAGAGAGAGAATGAGAGAGAGAGCACATGAGAGGGGGTTGGGTCAGAGGGAGAAGCAGACTCCTCGCTGAGCAGGGAGCCCGATGCGGGACTCGATCCCGGGAGTCCGAGATCATGACCTGAGCCGAAGGCAGTTGCTTAACCGACTGAGCCACCCAGGTGCCCAATAATATTCCGTTCTTTATATAATATATATGTCCCCTCTTCTTTCTACTTATCTATCTGTGGACACTTGGGCTGCTCATTTTCATCTGCAAAATTAGGAAAAAATCAGCCCTATAGTTCTGGCAGGTTGATGTGACATCCTTTCAGGAGTCCCACCCTTTCCTTCTTTCTAGCCTATCTCCTACTGCTCTTTCTCTCCAGCCACACCAGACACAGTTCTCCAGATTATTGAGGTTTGTAAGCAAATGTCTCTGAAAAATTTGTTTCCTGCACCTGAAATGTCTCTCTAGCCCAGGATTGGATCCATCTTTCATATATAGGTGCAAATATTCATCATCTAGAAGATGGTTTTAGCATTAACCCTCTGAGATAGAGTTGCTCCTTCTTTGTTTGCTCCCACAGTCATTGATGTCTACTATTCTCACTTGTTTCTGCCTGGTTAAATAGAATTGTTAGTTACCCATGTCATCCAGCTTTCAGGGCCAGATTCTAGGGCTCATTCAGCTTTCATACTGCAATATCTAGGAGAGTTTTAGTACACAAATCTCTGTTCAAATAAGGCAGGGGGGAATGTAAACATGCTTAGCAATACTTAAAGTCATTAAAATATCCCAATTCTAAAGATTTGGGGAAACTATTGTATAGATCAGTGAAAAGCAAATGCTTGCCTGAGGAAAGATTTTGTATAGAAAGTCTGTGAACAGTTAGCACACATCTGACACATCTGGGATTTAGATGAACAGAGTCAGGACAGAGTAAAGGAATTTAGAGAGAAATTAAAAAAAAAACAACTTTACATAGCTGTCTGGTACATATTCTTTTTATTGTCCTGGTAAAAGATTATCTGTGAAAAAAATTATTTTAAGCCTATTCATATGTCATAAAGATAAGTTAAATGTCTCCAGGAAAAGAAATTTGATGGGAAGTAGTATTATAAGCATGGCATAAACATTGCTGTTACTGGAATTCATAGAATAGGAATGAACTTGACAGATTATATCTTTCAGGACCTTTCAAATGTTTGCACCTAATGACAGAGGATAGAGGAAACCCTTTCTCCCACAGCTTACAGCCCCACTTTTAAATAATAATAGCTAATATTTAAGGAACATTTAGTTTATTGCAAGTACAATGCTAAGCATTTTACATATATTAACTATTTTAATCCTCACAACTCTCTGAGGCAAAATGATCCTATCCCCATTTTGTAGAAGGACAGAGAGAAAGGCAGAGCGGTAGAATATCTTACTACGTCACAGAGCTAATATGACACATATTAGAGTCATAATTCAAGCACAGATAATATGATTTGAAGTCAGTGTTCTTACACTCCATACCAGTGGAATCCCCCAGGGATCTTGTTAAAGCACAAATTGCTGTCTTCATACCTAGAGTTTTAGATTCATTCTGGGGTTGAATTAGATCATTTGCACCTCCAAGATGTTCCCTGGTGATGCTGATGCTGCTGGTTCTCAGATCACATTTTGAGGCACTTGAGACTACTGATCTATTCTAACTCACTTCTATGAAATCATTGTTTACATGAGAATCTCCTGTAGCCTGACTTCCAAATTTCACATATGGGGGAAAGAGATCACAAATCATACTGTTTAAGAAAATGGGCTTTAAAAGACAGATGTCGATGACAAATTCCCATTTTTCCCATTGTGTAACTCACTAGTTCTGGGACCTAGGCTAAACAACTTATCTTCTCTAGACCTCAGTTTCCACATCTATAAAACTGTTATAACAACACCTACTTCATAATATAACTGTGTAGAAAAATTGAAAGAATATATGTGTACAGTAAGCATGTAGTGCCTGGAAAGCATTTTCAAAAATGGATCCTTTGTTATGATATAACACTCTTGGCACACAACTTATGACCCAGAGTGAGCACTTGAGGAGTTCTTCCTGGGTACATGGGAAGTGATTTGCTTGACATCAACCACATGATTAGGGGCTAAAACTGGAGCAGGACACTATTTTATAAAAGACCAGAAGTAGGGGAGGAAGACGTTGGAGGAGTAGGAGACCTAAATTTATTCTGGTCCCAGGAATTCAGCTAGATAGAATAGCAGCAACTCTCTGAACAGAAAAGTGACCACTTTCTGGAAGGCAGGACATGCAGAGAAGTGAATCCAAGGCGATATTTGGGAAGATAGACCGTGCGGGGAGGGGGCCTCCATCAGCCGCTACTGGCAAGTGATAGAGCTGCAGAGCACAAAATCGGAAATTTTAGAAGTCTGCTCTGCTGAGGGATGTCGCTCCAGTGGCTAAGCGGGGGGTGGAACCCTCGCTGGGACAATGTGGTCTCAGGACCCTCAGGGTCACAGAAAGACCGGGGGTGCCTGAGTGCAGCAGAGCTCCCAAGTATCAGAGCAGGGAACCTGGCTGCAGAGATGGAGCCTAGGAGTGGGCTCTCAGCTCAGGGTTGCCATAAACTGTGATCCGCGGCACAGTTGGGCCTTTGCTCCTCCAACAGGGACCCAACAAATGGCAGATCCAGGGAGACTCCCCTCCTCCCCCAGGGGGAGCACACAAGGGCGCACTGCAGGACTCCGCTAGGTATGGAGACTCCAAATAAGGTCGTGTGCCAGAGACAGAAATGCTCGGTCACAGGCCAGGTGAGCACGGAGTGCGGCCGGACACCAGGGAGATGGGAGTGATTGACTGCTTTTCTCTGGGGGCGCACTGAGGAGTGTGACCCTGAGTTCTCACTCCTCTGGGGAGGAGATTGGGAGGCTGCCATTTTTACTCTTGTCCTCCAAAGCTGTACAGAAAGCTTGCAGGGAACAAAAGCTCCGGAGAGCAAACCTGAGCAGATTACTTAGCCCAGCAAGGGCGGGGCAATACCGCCTGTGGCAAAGACATTTCGGAACCACGGCAACAGGCCCCTCCCCCAGAAAATCAGCAAGAACAGCCCGCCAAAACCAAGTTTACTGATCAATGAGAACGGCAGAACTCCAACACTAGGGGAATACTGCACATAGAATTCATGGCTTTTTTCCCATTATTCTTTAGTCTTTCAAAGTTAATTTTTTGAATTTTTTTAAATTTCTTTTTCTATTTTTTTTAATTTTTCTTTTTCCCTTTTTCAACCAACATGTTATCAATCCCATTTTTTAAAATCCTTTTTATTTTTCATTTTTAAATTCATATTCTATCCCTTCATTGTAGTTAACCTTATTTTTGGTATATATATAAGTTGTTCTCTCTTTAAAATTTTGAGATACAGTTTCTTCTAACAGACCAAAATATACCCTAAACCTCTAGTGTATGGTTTTGTTCTAGTCTCCTGCCCGATCACATTCTCACCTTTTTTTGTTTTTAATTTCTCTTCTTTATTCAACCAACTTCTTTTCTTACCAATTCCTTTCATAAAATCTTTTATAATTTTCATCTTTACAGTCATATTCCATCCCTTCATCATAAATACCCTTATTTTTGTACATATATAAGTTTTTCCTTCTTTAAAAATTTGGGAGGTACTTTCTTCTAACAGACAAAAATGCACCCAAAATCTAGTGTGTGGCACTGTCTATGCACCAGGCTGATCATATTTGATTTTTTTTTCTTTTTCTTTTTTCTTTCTTTCTCTTTCTTTTCCCCTGGTTTCGGATCTCTTCTGATTTGTTTACTGTATATTTTTCTGGGGTCATTGTTACCCTGTTCACATTTTGATCTCTCATTCATCTATTCTCCTCTGGACAAAATGACAAGATGGAAAAACTCACCTCAAAAAAAAAGAACAAGAGGCAGTACTGACTGCCAGGGACCTAATCAATACGGACATTAGTAAGATGTCAGAACTAGAGTTCAGAATGACGATTATAAAGATACTAGCTGGGCTTGAAAAAAGTATAGAAGACACTAGAGAAACCCTTTCTGGAGAAATAAAAGAACTAAAATCTAACCAAGTCGAAATCAAAAAGGCTATTAATGAGGTGCAATAAAAAATGGAGGCTCTAACTGCTAGGATAAATGAGGAAGAAGAGAGAATTAGTGATATAGAAGACCAAATAATGGAGAATAAAAAAAGAGAGATAAACAACTACTGGATCACGAGGGCAGAATTTGAGATATAAGTGATACCATAAGATGAAACAACATTAGAATAATTAGGATCCCAAAAGAAGAAGAGAGAGAGAGAGGGGCAGAAGGTATATTGGAGCAAATTATAGCAGAGAACTTCCCTAATTTGGGGAAGGAAACAGGCATCACAATCCAGGAAGTACAGAGAACCCCCTTCAAAATCAATAAAAATAGGTCAACACCCCGACATCTAATAGTAAAACTTATGAGTCTCAGAGACAAAGAGAAAATCGTGAAAGCAGCTTGGGAAAAGAGATCTGAAACCTACAATGGTAGAAGCATTATATTGGCAACAGACCTATCCACAGAGACCTGGCAGGCCAGAAAGGACTGGCATGATATCTTCAGAGCACAAAACGAGAAAAATATGCAGCCAAGAATATTATATCCAGCTAGGCTGTCATTGAAAATAGAGAGATAAAAGGTTTCCAGGACAAACAAAAACTAAAAGAATTTGCAAACACATACCCAGCCCTCCAAGAAATATTGAAAGGGGTCCTCTAAGCAAAGAGAGAGCCTAAAAGTAACATAGACCAGAAAGGAACAGAGACAATATACAGTAACAGTCACCTTACAGGCAATATAATGGACTAAATTCAAATCTTTCAGTAGTTACACTGAATGTAAATGGGCTAAATGCCTGAATCAAAAGACACAGGGTATCAAATTGGATAAAAACAAGACCCATCAATATGCTGACTGCAAGAGATTCATTTTAGACCCAAAGACACCTCCAGATTGAAAGTGAGGGGGTGGAAAACCATTTACCATGCTAATGGACATCAAAAGAAAGCTGGGGTGGCAACCCTTATATCAGACAAATTAGATTTTAAACCAAAAACTAAATAAGAGATGAGGAAGGACACTATATCCTACTTAAAGCGTCTATCCAATGAGAAGATTTAACAATTGTAAATATCTATGCCCCTAACGTGAGAGCAGCCAATTATATAAGCCAATTAATAATAAAATCAAAGAAACACATTGACAACAATACAATTATATTAGGGGACTTTAACAACCCCCTCACTGAAATGGACAGATGATCTAAGCAAAAGATCAACAAGGAAATAAAGACTTGAAATGACACACTGGATCAAATGGACTTCACAGATATATTCAGAACATTCCATCCCAAAGCAACAGAATACACATTCTTCTCTAGTGCCCATGAAACATTCTCCAGAATAGATCACATCCTAGGTCACAAATCAGGTCTCAACCAGTACCAAAAGTTTGAGATCATTCCCTGCATATTTTTGGACCACAATGCCTTGAAACTAGAACTCAATCATAAGAGGAAAGTCGGAAAGAACTCAAATGCATGGAAGCTAAAGAGCATCCTACTAAAGAATGAATGGGTCAACCAGGAAATTAAAGAAGAATTAAAAAAATTCATGGAAACAAATGAAAATGAAAACATAACTGTTCAAAATCTTTGGAATCCAGAAAAGGCGGTCCTAAGAAGAAAGTATATAGCAATACAAGCCTTTCTCAAGAAACAAGAAAGGTCTCAAATACACAACCTAACCCTACACCTAAAGGAGCTGGAGAAAGAACAGCAAATAAAGCCTAAGCCCAGCAGGAGAAGAGAAATAATAAAGATCAGAGCAGAAATCAATGAACTAGAAACCAAAAGAACAGTAGAAGAGAACAACGAAACTAGGAGCTGGTTCTTTGAAAGAATTAATAAGACTGATAAACCCCTGACCAGACTTATCAAAAAGAAAAGAGAAATGACCCAAATAAATGAAATCATGAATGAAAGAGGAGAGGTCACAACCAACACCAAAGAAATACAAAAAATTGTAAGAACATATTATGAGCAACTATATGCCAGCAAATTGGATAATCTGGAAGAAATGGATGCATTCCTAGAGATGTATAACAGCAAAACTGAACCAGGGAGAAATAGAAAACCTGAACAGACCCATAACCACTAAGGAAATTGAAGCAGTAATCAAAAATCTCCCCAAAAAAAGAGCCCAGGGCCAGATGGCTTCCCAGGGAAATTCTACCAATCATTTAATTCAACATCTGCAAATCAATCAATGTGATACAAAACATTAATAAAAGAAAGAACAAGAACCATATGATCCTCTCAATAGATGCAGAAAAAGCATTTGACAAAGTACAGCATCATTTCTCGATTAAAACTCTTCAGAGTGTAGGGATAGAGGGTACATATCTCAATATCATAAAAGCCATCTATGAAAAACCCACAGCGAATATCATTCTCAATGGGGAAAAACTGAGAGCTTTCCCCATAAGGTCAGGAACATGGCAGGGATGTCCACTATCACCACTGCTATATTCAACATAGTACTAGAAGTCCTAGCCACAGCAATCAGACGACAAAAAGAAATAAAAGGCATCTGCATCTGTAAAGAAGAAGTCAAACTCTCACTTATTGCAGATGATACGATACTTTATGTAGAAAAACCCAAAAGACTCCACCCCAAAACTGCTAGAACTCATACAGGAATTCAGTAAAGTGGCAGGATATAAAATCAATGCACAGAAATCATCGGCATTACTATACACCAACAACAAGAAGGAAGAAAGAGAAATTAAGGAGTCAATTCCATTTACAATTGCACCCAAAACCATAAAATACCTAGGAATAAATCTAACCAAAGAGGCAAAGAATCTGTACTCAGAAAACTATAAAATACTCATGAAAGAAACTGAGGGAGACACAAAGAAATGGAAAAACGTTCCATGCTCATGGATTGGAAGAACAAATATTGTGAAGATGTCAATGCTACCTAGAGCAATCTACACATTTAAAGCAATCCCTATCAAATACTATCCACTTTTTTCAAAGAAATGGAACAAATAATCCTAAAATTTGTATGGAACCAGAAAAGACCTCAGAGACCTAGAGGAATGTTGAAAAAGCAAAGCAAAGCTGGTGGCATCACAAATCCGGACTTCAAGCTCTATTACAAAGCTGTCATCATCGAGACAGTATGGTACTGGCACAAAAACAGACACATAGATCAATGGAACAGAATAGAGAGCCCAGAAATGGACCCTCAACTCTATGGTCCACTAATCTTTGACAAAGCAGGAAAGAATGTCCAATGGAAAAAAGACAGTCTCTTCAACAAATGGTGTTGGGAAAATTGGACAGCCACATGCAGAAGAATGAAACTGGACCATTTCCTTACACCACACACAAAAATAGACTCCAAATGGTTGAAAGACCTAAATGTGAGACAGGAGTCCATCAAAATCCTAGAGGAGAACACAGGCAGCAATCTCTCTGACCTCAGCTGCAGCAACTTCTTCCTAGAAACATCACCAAAGGCAAGGGAAGCAAGGGCAAAAATGAACTACTGGGACTTCATCAAGTTAAAAAGCTTTTGCACAGCAAAGGAAACAGTCAACAAAAACAAAAGACAACCGACAGAATGGAAGAAGATGTTTGCAAATGACATAACAGATAAAGGGCTAGTATCCAAAATCTATAAAGAACTTATCAAATTCAACACCCAAAGAACAAATAATCCAGTGAAGAAATGGGCAGAAGACATGAACAGACATTTTTCTAAAGAAGACATCTAATCTAAATGGCCAACAGACACATGAAAAAATGCTCAACACTGTTCAGCATCAGGGAAATCCAAATCCAAATCTCAATGAGATACCACCTCACACCAGTCAGAATGGCTAAAATTAACATGTCAGGAAACAACAGATGTTGGCGAGGATGTGGAGAAAGGGGAACCTTCCTACACTGTTGGTGGGAATGCAAGCTGGTGCAGCCACTCTGGAAAACATTATGGAGGTTCCTCAAAAAGTTGAAAATAGAGCAACTGTATGACCCAGCAATTGCACTACTGGGTATTTACCCCAAAGATACAAATGTAGTGACTCGAAGGGGTACATGCACCCCAATATTTATAGCAACAATGTACACAATAGCCAAACTATGGAAAGAGCAAAGATGTCCATCAACAGATGAATGGAGAAAGAAGAAGTGGTATATATATATATATACAATGGAATATTATGCAACCATCAAAAAAATGAAATCATGCCAGTTGCAATGATGTGGATGGAACTAGAGAGTATTATGCTAAGGGAAGTAAGTCAATCAGAGAAAGACATGTATCATATGATCTCACTGATATGAGGAATTCTTAATCTCAGGAACAAACTGAGGGTTGCTGGAGTGGTGGGTACGGGAGGGATGGGGTGACTGGGTGATAGACATTGGGGAGGGTATGTGCTATCGTGAGTGCTGTGAATTGTGTAAGACTGATGAATCACAGACCTGTACCTCTGAAACAAATAATACCTTATGTGTTAAAAAAAAAAAAAAGATAGTAGGAAGGGAAAAATGAAGGGGGTGAGTTGGAGGGGGAGATGAACCATGAGATACTATGGACTCTGAGAAACCAACTGAGGGTCCTTGGGTGGCGGTGGGGGGATGGGTTAGCCTGGTGATGGGTATTAAAGAGGGCATGTTTTGAATGGAGTACTGGATGCTATACGCAAACAATGAATCATGGAACACTACATCAAAAACTAATGATGTAATGTATGGTGATTAACATAACATAATAAAATGAAATTAAAAAAAAAAGACCAGAAGTAGTTCTAAAAAGCTCTGGGGAAAATGCATTTAGAAAAGGAATAGAATAAGTGCAAGTTTTTTTCACAGAGACACTAGTCATCAGAATTATTTTGTTTCTTAAGCTAAGAATCCAAACCTATTTAGTTTTACTTTTCAGTGATAAGAAGATCAGAATCATACTCGTGCCTGGCCCTGAACTTCTAAAGGTAACTCAAGAGTCATTTAAATGGCTCCTGGGTGGCTCAGCTGGTTAAGCACCCGACCCTTGGTTTGGGCTCAAGTCAAGATCTCAGGGTGGTGAGATTGAGCCCTTCATCAGGCTTCACAACAGGTACAAAACCTGCTTGAGATTCTCTCTATCTCACTCTCCCTGCCCCTACCCAAAATGTCAGTTAAGTATTTAGACCAACCCATGTTGTAATACTCTATATGGATGGGCACATTTTAAGAAAAAAAATATAAAGATAAAACGTTTCATCACGTCAAGTAGAGAGATGAAAAAGAAAAAAGAAGAAAATGTAAACAGGCTGACTTTTTAGCTCTCAATTATCAACTTAGGTTAAATATTAAGGGAAGAAAGATACTTAAGGAAAGTATTAATTACAGTACATGTGTTGGAGATTGTCCAGTTTCTCCTTAGAGTAGTAAAAAATACCAAAGCTGTCAGACATTATAGCACCTTGGGGAATCTTTAGACAGTTTGATGGACCTCCTGAAGTATTTTATAATTACTCTACTTATACCCAGGTTTTAATGATTCACTTGTAAAATACATTTTTTTACATAAACAAATCTATTTATGAGCTCAGAAAATAAGAGTCCAAGAATGCTTTATATTGAGTTATTTATAGGAGGAATGCTGTAAGTTCTAATATATTTGATTATTATTCAAACCCTAGATTAGATTTCCAATGGAACATTTTTTTCTAAAATTTCAAAACACATGGCAATTGTGGATCTAAATTTATTTTATTTTTTATTATTTTTTTAAGATTTTATTTATTTATTTGAGAGAGAGAGAATGAGAGACAGAGAGCACGAGAGGGAGGAGTGTCAGAGGGAGAAGCAGACTCCCTGCCGAGCAGGGAGCCCGATGTGGGACTCGATCCCGGGACTCCAGGATCATGACCTGAGCCGAAGGCAGTCGCCTAACCAACTGAGCCACCCAGGCGCCCTGTGGATCTAAATTTAATTAAAATAATTTGCACAGGAGATAATGCATAGCAAATATATCCCACAGGATATTTTATAGCACTCTGGTGGGATCCTCATCCTCTTGTAGCTATAAGGAACACTTCATATCCACTTCTATTTTGTATTCTTTTCTTTTCTCCAATGTGTTCCTTTTCACATTTAAATACACAACCTAAGGCTCTACTCTTCTGACCCATAGCAATATTTTCTTCTAGACATTTTTTCACTGACAACTTAATTCACAATATATATTTAACAGGTAGGCCGGTTCCTTAAGTATTTGAAATAGAAATGAAGTTACTGCTTTTCTTAAATTCATCCTTTGACCACTGAAAAAAGTTTAGTTCTTAGCATCTTCAGGTTTTAACATTAGGAACATTTTGAAAGCTACTATCAGAATCTTCCATGGGCTGGAAGACAAATTCTATTATGTATCTTACAATAAGTGAAATGCAAAGATCACATTTATTTGACATTTTTAATATAGTACTCTTTTTTTTCTTTTTATTCAGGTACTCTTTGTTATTCTGTATTTTTGTGAGCAATGATTATGTTTTAGGTTTTTTTTCCCTCTTTTCCATAAAGCCTAGTACACCTTTGACATAGTAGGTCCTCCCTAAGGATATTCTGATTGATTTATTTGGTAACAAGAGTAAAATCAACACTTTTAAGATAATTGACTTTGAAGAAAACCCTAGAATTAACTCAATCTTCCAAGTAATTCAATGAGAATTCCTTTTTAAAGGTATATGTACAGATTGTCATTTTTGCATAAGAGTGTACTTTGTGCTTTGTGATCTCCAGAGAGGGAACACCAAAACTTTGGCTCCAGACCTCTAAAACTATTGTTAGAATAGAATTACAAGATTAGCTTTGTATTTCTTTTCTTTAGTGCAGTTTTATAAGACCATTTATTATCTTGTTAAATGTTAGAACTAGCATGTTTGACATGTTTATGATTTATTTTCTCAAGGAAAAGAATCTCAGAGGAAACTGTAAATAAATATTGGAGATTTGGAGGGCCTAATAAATTTAACTGAATACATTAGCTCTCATGGCAGCTAAAGTCCATTATTCAGGAAATTGAAATTTGGATAAACTAGTGTGGTATTCATCTAGTTTTAAAAATAGAAGCATATGATAAAATTGAAAAACATGCAATTTGAAACAAAAAGATAGAAAAATTGAATGGTAGTTAATATTACCTAAATGTGGAAGTTGGTTCAATTACAATAATCCCATCATGTTAACCACATTTTTGAAAATATGAAATGCAAATGGAGACACTACTTATAAGAAAAATTGGGCCTCAGAAATATTTTTTCTCTTATTCTACAAACACAGTCATGATATTAACATTACCCATTGTTACCTACAGAGTTACCCTGTAATTTCATTCTGCTTCATATTTCTAACATGGTAGAATCATAGTCAACTAGCAAGTTGGTGCAGTTTTTCGTCCTATGTCTACAAGGGCAATTTTTCAATGGAATGCATGATATTTGATAAACACATACATGGAATCAGTTGCTTGTTACATATGCACACAGGACATCAGAGACTGAATATACAATGATAAGGCCATATATATATATATATATATAAGTAGCACACTGATCCCCAGTCTGCCACAACAAGTCCAGGAAGTCAAACAACAACTTCTATAGCAAACAACCTCCAGAAGCCAGATTTAATTGATAATTATCAATTGATAACTGATAACTCTAATTTGTGCCCCACTTCCAACATGGGATCTACCAGAAAAAGTCAAATATGATCTGCTAAGCTATACAAGATACCCACTTCTAGCTAGCATGCCTCTAGCATCCCTATGCCTACAGCCTCCAATCGGGGCATACTTGAAGCCCTCCCTTCTTTCCACTATAAGCCTTTCCTAGTCCTCTGTCTGCCTTAGAGCCTCTGCCAAAGGCAAGTGATGGTGTGTGGTCCCTTGCTATAGCAAGTTCTTGTTTTTGTTTGTTTGTTTTCATATGGGTTGTCTTCATTTATTTCCACAGTAGTAATATTTCATGACCAACATTGCTTAGTCTGAAGCACCCCAAAACCCTCATGAAGTCTCTTGTCTCATGCTCCTTTTTGCCTTTCCATTTTCACCAAGCAACACCTTACTGTGTGTTAGATGATATAACCAACACCACACTTTAAGGCTCAATAACTATGGCACTGCTTTTACATACTTTTTCTTTTTTTCCTTTTTTTTTCTTTTACAGATTTATTTATTTATTTGACAGAGAGAGACACAGCGAGTGAGGGAACACAAGCAGGGGAGCGGGAGCGGGAGAAGCAGACTTCCCGCCGAGCAGGGAGCCCAGTGCAGGCCTCCATCCCAAGACTCTGGGATCATGACCTGAGCCAAAGGCAGACACTTAACGACTGAGACACCCAGCTGCCCCAAAACTTTTTCAAGATAAATACGCATCTCATATAAAAAGTAAAAGAATTTTAATCAACCACAACTGAATGAAGGTACAGAAACACAAACAAGAGTGAGTTTAGAAAGTATGATGAAACACAGATTGGAGCTTATTTTATATCATTTGTAATAATTTCTTCCTGTAGGGCATTAGGGAAGTTGATGAAATTTTTAAAGTTGCTCTAAAAACCCATGATTCCATACTTTCTTTTCATACTTTTTTACGGCCTCTTGTAAGCAATTTTACGTAGTAAAAGTGCTGACTTTTGAAATGTCATACATAATGCCCATCTCACATTCATTGCAAAGAGCAACAAGATCTTTAATACTTCTCCGATTCTTCTATGAGTTTCAGAACAGTCAGTTACCTTTACTAGAACAGCTTGGGGTAACTCTTTTCCTAAAGGAAAATCTCTGTCTTCTAATTAAATTTTCTTCAGTAGAGATTTCCTCTGAGCACATAAGATTTTATTATCTTAAATCTCATTCATGGAAGTTTCCTGAGCTTTTTCTGAACTCATATCCCATTGGCTTGATGACAGTATTGGTACTTCTCAATTTCTTCCAATCAACTGGCTCAGTTGAAGCTGGGGAAAACTTATTTAGCATTTTTAAAAGCCAGGCTTATTTTTACACACAACTACTTAGGTTTGAATAAACATAATCCAATAGATGATATTTATAATAAAACAAAGTTTTGACAGACACTGTCACTTCTGCTCTCAAGACAGCAATATATAATTGATCACAAATAAAGGAAAACAAATCCTTTTGAAGGCAGAAAATTAATATGACACATTTTATCTTTAAAAGCAAAATCCCAAAATACAACTTGGAAATCATAAAAGTTTACTATCTCTGATATTCTAACTGGACTATAGAAAAATGCCCTTAGACATTCTGCCAAGTCTTTGAATCTCCTGTCCTCTGACATTACAAGCACAACATTGTTTAAAATGTCCTGAAACTAAATATTAAAGGATTTGGCATTTATCAATTATTTAAAATAACCTATTACAATAATGACTATGCTAAGAAAAAATCCTATGATATGCATTATAGCATATAAAAATATCTTTGTCACTCAGTGGCACTCAATAACACTGATGTGTGTGTGTGTGTGTGTGTGTGTGTGTGTGTGTCTTCTATCATAACCCTGTATTTAATTTGTCCAGTTCCAGAAAGGGCAAAGAGTGGACGTTTATAAATACTTGTTGAATAGAATTTATTTGTGTTGGACCAAAGTTTAGGAGTATTAATCTCCTGGCAGATAATTATAGGAGAAGTGAATTTCTAGCCTCCCAAGTAGACGTGGAGGATGGAACGATAGTGGGGGAGGAGCACCTTACAGAATCTCAGTGGAAGACTCCAGACATATTCTTAAATTCAGAGCTGATGTCCTATATTGTTCTTAAATAAAGATTAAGATAAAAACTACTGAATGTGCTTCATGTATGTTAGCAACCAAGGCAGAGAACTACTGGAGAAAACAGCCTCTATCTGTACTACTTTGTTGTCCGTCATTTATATGGGTAAGAGGAAAAACACCAAAACTCAATTCAGAACAATTATATGCGATGTTTTATGTTAACACTTACTGTCCTCAGTGTTGTTTTGTGGATCCTCTAATTTTTTGAATTTGTAACTAATGGATTCAAATCAGATCTTTCTAGTAAATTTGCACAGCTAGAGCCTGGACACTGCTACAATATTCCTTTCTTGAATCAATTCTATTTTTTAATCACATAATTGAAAAATATAAACAAAAATTGAAAATTTAAAGAAAAAATTGTACTCTGGGGGAGACTTTATGTACACTGATTCTCTACAGAACAATATTTGGCTCCAGAAATCTGAAACTTTAGAGTCTAACAATTAAAAGTTTGAGCTTCATGGGTTGTTATATATATCTGAACCTCTGTCAGATCATTTTATGTGTGCTTAGTACTCTTCTTAGCATTTTCATTTCTTTCTTGCTGCAGAATTGTAAATTTGTATTTGAAGTAATATTTTAATTAATGGGAATCTCATGCTTTATGATCTTTGAGACCAAATATATTTGACTGAATTCTCTGTTCTCATGAAGATTATGAAGTAGAGGTTTTCACATTCATGTGGATAAATGGTTATAACGTTGTATCTTAAACAATTGTAATTCATGGAATATGCCACAGAATACTTCAAAAGTCCATATATTTTAATTTTTAAGGAATTTGTCTACACTACATGGAATTAAAAGGCTGGCTCTACTTAACTCTTAAAGGATGTAAAAATCTTAGTCCTCTTTCTGGGCATGCATCACCCATTCATCAGAATCAGTCTTCTTACTTTCTATTTTCATCAAATTTTGCTTGCACTATACGTGTGTGTGTGTGTGTGTGTGTGTGTATACCTTTCTGCTTTGACTTATTGATCAGTGAGATTTGTTGTCGTTTTTTTCACTTCAGTCGAGAACTTGGCCTTGAGACAGTTATGATTTACAAAATTTTGAGATTAGAATGGTGGGCAGATTAGCTTTAGAGTCAAATCTTACTTCAAATTCCAGAGTTACCCCACAATTCCAATTCAATTTCTGCATCTGAGGAACAAAAATAACACACATTCACAGGCAGTGTGTTGCACAATTTTAATGTTAGCACATTGTGAGTAGTTGTTCAGCAGAAAGTGGCTAGCAAACCCTACCCATAAAACACTGTGTGAAAATAAGATCCTCTATTTGCTCCTCTAAGGCATGGGAGGAATCATACCTATTAGCATTCTATTGTCCCTGCATTCCAGGTGCACAGGCTCAAGAAACAGGCAGAGCCACATGCCATGGAGTCCTAGTTTGAACCTCCCATAAGATTTAAAGGCTGAGGCTTTCTGGGCTGATTTGGACTTCAGATTGATTGACACATCCAAAATGCTCCCGGATAGGGTAGAAACCATTCATGAGTAGCTTTCCTCCTTAAAAGAAGAATGTCTGGCCCTAGCCAACACACACCTTTTCAGTTTTAATATTATCCCTTATTTTTCCCTCTTTATGTTCCTTACAGCCTAGTGAAACAAACCATTTTTGTATCCCACAAACACATCCCAGGTATTCACATCTCTGGCTTTTGTTCACTCTTTCCTCTGCCTGGAGTAACATTTACCTCATTGTTCCCTAAATCTTTTCTCTCAAACCCTAGCTAATTGGTACTTCCAAATGATCCTTCAAGCTGGGAAGAGAAACAAAATACAAAAAAAAAAAAAAAAAAAAAAAGACTTCTTCTCCTGGAGTCCCTTTTATTTATTTATATAATTTTTCATAATACTGACTCATTTCTTATTATATTATAGTTTTGTGTGTGAGCCTCACACACAAAACTAGTATCCTCCAAGGATACTAACTTTGTCAAACCAGCTCATTTTTATCTTCACAGCATCTAACAAAGTGCTTTGTACATTCTAGATGCTCAGTAAAACCTATTAAATAAATGTTTTGGGATAAGAAATGTTCCCTGGGAACACTGGATCAGACCGGTCTTTTGAAGATTTGGAGATTAACCAGAATATTCGTTACTTTTGCTATAAAAATGACCAAACTAGAAAATGTTCCAACATACTCTTCTTTCAGAGGCAGACTTAACAGATACCAAGATCGGAGAATAACAACTGTAGTGTCATTTGTTTTCTATTTTATATACCGAGTGAGATGGCCAGTTAATAGCCTCCTCTGTTTTTTGATTCTTTTAAAGCATGACATTATATTTCCATTTTACATTCGTTAGGGGACCACTGAGCTAATTGTTAATAATAAAATGTATCAGCATCAATGGAGTATTGAGCATCAGATATTACTAAGCTTAATTATTGCAAATTTGAGAGACATATAGTTGTTTACTCAAAGAGTAATCTAAAAATACTTCTTGTGTGTTTAAATCTGTTTTTGGAAGTATTATACCATCCGAAGGAAACATTTTTTAAAAAATTATTTTATCCATTTTTTTTTCCAGGACTGTTGCTAAAAAGTTGGTGTCTGTTCATTATAGTAGCTTTGCTACTAAAGGAACAAATAGCAGTAATTGCACCTGCACAGATTAAAAGGGGTGATGACTGTGCCTGCTCGAGCTCAGCAGATGCTACCACACTAAGAATGGAATGCAGTTTTCAACAAGTATTCTCTTACACATCACTAAGAAAATCACTACAACAGATGTTGGAAAGTAAACTTCAACAACAAAATTACAATGTGGAGTCTACAATCTGAGAGTATTTTGATGGAAGGAGTGGGAAAACAAAAAAGTTCCTATTCAAAACCTGAAGGGATCTCATTGGAAACCATGGTTTATGTATAATTGAAAAAAATCACTCTAGATAAAATTGCAAATGTGTATTGTGCAAAAATGCTCAATTATCCCAGAGATAGGATTTTTTTTCCTCAGGCATCTATACAGATCTCACCACAAGCACATCAAATTAGGCAATGCAAACACGGCAAACCCCAGAAAGTCTAACAGCAATAAAGTTGAAACTGCTCATTAACAACAGAGTACTGAATCTAATTTTATGCTTACCAATTACATTGATGAAAGTCCCCAAAAGCTTTACTGCCACACTATTGGGAAAGACCTGTCATTGTGTTAAATCATTTATTTACCTGATTCTCTGTTTCTAGCAGATTTTAAAAAATCTGATAGGTGAAAGGGAATATTGAAGACAAATTCTTTTATTAAATACTGACAGAGGACAATGGACTCAAAGATGATACCAAAAGGAATCCCTAAAGTCAGGATTTTCCTTTTTGTTTTCAGTATGGACATCTCACAGAGGTGTCTTCCAAGTTCTTTCCCCTCTCTCTTCGATGTCAATTCCTTCCTTATCTCCAAGAAACTGCAATCGCATACAAAACAGACGTATTGAGACAACGTGTATAGTACTGGAGTTCTTAAAATTCACTATGAATGTCCACTAAAATTCATTTTTCCTAAACAAATATCATGAAACACTTCAGTCTATATATTGTATTTTTCTACCATGGTTCAGTCAGTATCTTCACACCAATGATCGCGGCTGCTCTCAAGAACATGCCTTTATTCACTTTATGATTTATTTTTTGACTTCTTAGGCATGCTTTATTTACTAGAAAAAACATAGCTCCCTATTAAAAAAGGAACTGATATTTTAAAAGTAAGGAATTAGATAAGCTGTGCAAGTGGATTAATTTGTAACTTTATATTGGATCATGTTTGCTATGTCTGCTGGAACAAGTGAAAACTCATGGAATATGAACTAAAGCTAAAGAGATTATTATTTATTCATGGCAGATTTATTTGAATTCACTTTCTTTAGCTCACCAAGAGAACTTCTAATTGTACTTCTTAGAGGTTTTTTTTTAATTCTTACAAAACCCTATATAAAATAGATTTCTCAGTAGTAATGTTTTTGTACTGCATTTACTTGTTTTTGTGACATTAGATATTTTCTCTAAAAGCAGTAACCTGAATAAAATACTGGTTACAACACAAATATTAAATAATTGATATTTTAGCTTACCTAAATAGTTGGAGTTTTTGGATAAGTTTATGTCATGGGCACATAATTAAGTCTTATAAAAAGATACAGAGAAGAATGGTAATATGTGTAATATACTTATGTAGTGCAGTTAGTAAAACATTTTATTGGCTTAAGAATATAAATAAGTATTATATTAATTTAGCATATGTCTCACTCATAAAATTATCAGTGACTGCTATATTTACTATTATAGTTAGACAATAATCTTAGCTTTACAGTTTACCTTTTTTTTAAGATTTATTTATTTACTTGAGAGAGAGAGAGAGAGAGAGAGTGGGGAAGAAGGGCAGAGGGAAAGGGAGAGAGAATCTCAAGCAGACTTTGCATTCATACCCAGCCTAACTCTAGGCTCCATCTAACAACCCTGAGATCATTGCCTGAGCAGAAATCAAGAGTGGGAGGCTTAACCAACTGAGCCACCTAGGCACCCCTAGTTCACTTTTTAATTACAATGATATACACTAAAGGAAATTTTTAAAATGCAGAGGTATAAGGAAAAAAAAAAGATTACACATAGCTTCCCCACATCTTTCATTTTTATATTTACCTTAGTTTCTTTATTCAACACAGTTATAAATATGTTTTGTATATAATATTGTCTACATTTCAATTTAAAATTTCATTTAATTCTATGGATTAATAATTTAACTGGAAATAGATATCTACATCAATGGATCATAAATAATTGAAAATCTTTTATTTGACAGTTTATCACAAAAAGTAAAACATTAAAAACAGAATCAAATGTCCAGAATTAATTGTCAATAACCATTCATATTTATCTACTCTTTTTTTCTTACTCAACACTGACTAACCAACTCTAATTGGGGGATATGCATGCATTATATACACTAATCTAACATCTGACTTTGATTAAACAATATTTTCCCAATGTTCAATTTTCCATGTCCATTTTTTCCTAATTTTAATTTTATTGTTTACACTGTATGTATTTTTATAATCTTACTTTTATTATTTCTGGCATAAGGTAGGGAATACATGCATACATAGGGTTTTTCTTTTGTGTTAATTTCTTGCTTTGGTGTTAAATATGAAAAACCTGGAAGGGGCAATGAAAATTATTTCAGTGACTATGCTTCAAAGGAACTGTTAATTTGTTAACTTGATTTTAAAATGTATTCCTAATCCAAGCAGTAACAGATAATCTGTATTATTTTTAAACACAAAACTCTAAGGAGCTGTTTTGTTTCGGGGGGCTGTGGTCATTGTTTTTTGTTTGATTTTGTTTTTGTAATCCAGTCTAATGCAGTGTAAATAGGGTAATGATTTATATACTTCTTTTTGAATAAGTGCATATTTCTTCGAGGATTGGCTCTATTCCCCATCCCTTTAAGGTTTTCCTTTCAATATCAAGAATTTATCCATCAACCTCTACATTGAATCCTATCAAGTATCAGTGTCAAGTCATGTTTAAATTATCTTTCCCTTTCTTCTTAAAACACAAATACCTATTGAGATCACCAGTGAAGATAAAGAATAATGTGTTAACAAATTAGATCAATTTAGATGAAAATCTTATTGTTTGAAAAGGAAATGTTTCAAAAGATTTTGTGAAAAAAAAAATCCTTCCACTTTGCTGAGAATCTTTCTTTGTATCAGATCTTAATATTTCCATTCTAAATGGAACTACCTACCACAAAAGTTAATTGTGGCAATGTATCTTATTAGTTTCTTCCTTAATTTACTTTAGTCAGGTTGTGTAACAAGTATAACACATTTCAAGGAACAGAACCCCACCTCTGGCCACCACATAGTAAAGAATTTAATTTTGCCTAATGGGATGTCTGGTCTTTGCCCTTGAGTTCTGATAGGTAATATCTAATTTTTTGCAATGCCGTGCCTTATAGAAGTGTCTTTGTATTTGTACCTTGGGTCATACCAGATGATCTAGCAATGTGAGCTAGGGTGGGGCCTGGACATACCAGATAGTCTAACAATGTGAGTTAGGGTGGTGTTTTTAAGTCTATGGGATCAGCTTAACCTCTGGAGGGGCTGGGGATGGATATCAACCACATGGGTAGCCACTATGTCTAAATGATGGAGCCTCAAAAAAATCTCTGGACATCCGGGCTCAAGTGAGCTTCCCTGGTGAGCAATAAAATATTCTATGCATATTCCCACACATCATTACTGGGAAAAGTAACACTCTCCATGATTCTAGTGGAAGAGGACAACAGGAAGCTCCACATTTCGAAATGCCTGGACTCTGCTCCATGGCTCCATTCCCTGGGCTGATTTTTTTTTGGGGGGGGGTTCCTTTTTTTAAGTTTTAAGTTCAATTAACTAACAATATAGTGTATTATTAGTTTTAGAGTTCAGTGATTCATCAGTTGTGTACAACACCCGTGCTCATTCCATCACATGCCCTCCTTCATGCCCACCACCCAGTCACCCCATCCCCCCCACCTCCCCTCCAGCAAGCCTGTTTCTTTCCTATGCTTAAGAAGTCTCTTATGGTTTGTCTCCCTCTCTGGTTTCATCTTGTTTTATTCCTCCCAGGTTTTTGATTTTTTTTTTAACTAACCAGAATCATGCTATATGTATTGTTCATGTGCTTTTTTGGAGATGTTCTCAGCCTAGCACACTCCTTTTATCCATTCTATATTCCACAGAAATAGATGTTTGGGTTGCTTCATTCTGCTGTTATAATTATTCCCACTTTTGTGCACAAACTTGGGCACAGGGGCTGAAATTTGAGGGGAACAGTGTCAATTTGAGCCCTTGGCAATCTGAGGTGAAGGCGTGTTGACTTGGCATTTAGCAGGTGGCAGGCCATGCACGCTGACTCCGGCAGGAGGGCGGCTGGACCGTGAATCTGGGACCCACAGGCCGATGGCATCATGTGTGACAGGGATGTGGCTGGTTTTGTTTTTAATTTTTGTTTTTTTGGGAAACTTGATCTCTCCCTCTATTCTAAACGAAAGTCTTGCTGGATAGAGTATTCTTGGCTGTGGATTTTTTCCTTTTAGCAGTTGGAATCTATCATGCCACTTTCTTCTGGCCTGCAGAGTTTCTGCTGAAAAACCCACTGATAGCCGTATGGGGTTTCCTTTGTATGTACCTGCTTTCCTTTCTCTTGCTGCTTTTAAAATTCTCTCTTTCTCACTACTTTTGTCCATCTTATTTACTTTGTGTCTTGGTGCAGACCTCTTTGGGTTGGTTTTGTTGGGGGCTCTCTGTGCCTCCTGGATCTGGATTTCTTTTTCCTTCCCCAGAGTCAGGAAGTTTTCAGCTATTATTTCTTCAGACAAATCTTCTGCCCCCTTTCCTTGCTCTTCTCCTTCGAGGATCCCTATCATACGACTGTTAGGCCTGACAGCGTTGCTCAGTTCCCTGGGTCTATTTTCATTTTGCCTATTTTTCCCCCCTCTCATCTGCTCGGCTTGACTGTTTTCCATGACTCTGTCCTCCAGGTGGCTGGTCCTTTCTTCTACTTCTTTTTGCTTGCTATTTATTCCAGATGGTCTATTTTTATTTCCATTTAGTGAATCCAATAGCTCTAACTGGTTCTTTTTTATGTCTCCTAGCTCTTGGTGGAGGGTCTCAAGGAAGTCCTGCAGTCCTTCCTCAATTCCAGCGAGAATCTTTACGAGCGTTACTTTAAATTCGTTATCAGACATATTACTTATCTCCGTTTCGCTTAGGTCTCCTGCTCTGATTTTGTCCTGTTCTTTGATTTGGGACACATTCCTCTGTCTCCTCATTTTGTCTCTTGCGTTGTCTGTTTTTCTGTGTTAGGATAGTCAGCTGTGTCTCCTGCACTTGAAAGTAGTGGCTCTATGAAGAAGAGGTCCTGCAGTGCAATGTCTGTTCCCCAGAACCTGGTGCTTCAGAGGGTATCTCCTATGTGTGTTGCTCCAGGGGGTGTCCTACCGTTGTGGCTGGGATGTGTTTGCCTTCAGTCCTGTTGTCTGCGAGGGCTCCCTGCCTGTTGTGGGCAGAGTCTGGTGCCCGTGGTGTTAGTGGGCTGCTCTGGGGCTGCCTCGGGCTTGAGTCGAGTCAGACCAGGTGTTTGCCAGAGATGGAGTAGCACCAAACTGCAGGCACTGTCCCTGTGTTGTCCCCTGGAGAAGTTTTTGTTGGTGGGTGGGGCCTGCAGTCAGACCAGCTGCCTGCCCTCAGCCCACTGCTGGGGTCACAGTCAGAGGGATGTGTGGTTATCTTCCCCTCTCCCTGGGGCAGGACTCACTCTGGAGTGGTGCTGACCTTGTCTGGGCCGCGCACACACTGCCAGGCTTGTGGCACCGCTTTGACAGGATCTTGCCAAGAGCGATCAGAGGGGGTGGATCTGCTTCGCTGTGTCCTCTTGTCTATGCCGGGCTGCGGAGAGTCTGTTCTACCAGTTTTCAGGCTGCTTTTTGGATTATTTATGCCAACGTGGGTGCTCTCTAGATGGCCACGCGGCAAGAGGTCAGCCCCGGGACGTCCTGCTCTGCCATCTTCCCAGCAGCCTCTGCTCCCCTGGGCTGATTTTAACCTGCATCTTTTCGTTGTGATAAACTAACTGTGAGTATAAAAGCTTTCAGTGAGTTCAGCAAGTCTTCTACTGAATTATTAAACATGAGATTGGTGGGGACTCCTAATTATGTAATTAGTGTTAGTGGTGGGGGGATCTTGGAAGCCCCAAACTTGTAATTGGTGTCACAAATGAAAGGGGTCTTTGAGACAGCTCTTTAAATTTGTATTCTCCCAAAACCCGGATTTAAACAAGATTTATTATTAGCGAACATTAATGAAAAACTCAAAACAAAGGGAATTTCAGGTTTATTTTATTCCCATTGTTCAATGATGGCACCAAAGACTTTTTTCCCCCATATTTCCACTTTATCTCCAATTTATCTGCTTCACCCTAAGCCTGAATTTTTCTCATGTGGCTGAAAATATCCTAATAAAAATCCAGAAAGAGGGAAAGTCTTTTCTTCCCCACCATTGGATTCCTAACCACAAATAAAAATCTGATTATACCAACTTTTTATGAAAATAAAAATCACTATGGCCAGGATAAGGACCTTCCCTCACTAAGTTAGGCCAATTAGATCTGTAGCTAAAATAAATTGTGGGATCAGTCCCATGGAAACTTCAGAACTGCCACGCAATGAGTGAAGGCTGCAGTGGATATATGAGAGCTGACCACAATGTCCACTATAGAATCCCATTAGTTACCAGGAACTGGCTTATGAACAAAGGTAGTTAGCTTTTATGCTAGTAAACTTCCACTTCCAGGCACAGGCTCTATGTCATTTAAGATGCAATTCAGAATGTCACAATAAGTAAAGTCACAATAAGTAAGTTTTGGAAATAACTGAAATGTAACCATAAGGAAAGCCAAGCAAGTAAATAAACAAAAGCCTAGAAACATAATTTTCAGAAAAATCCCAGAGACATAAAATACCAGATTCCAAAAATTCTTAGAAGGGCTACCAAACCTGAGATCAGGCAGAATTTATACAAAAATAAATGGGAAGAGAACTAGGAAGAGTAGTAAAAGACCTCACCAGTGGATGGACCTAGAGGTTATAATGCTAAGTGAAATAAGACTGGGAAGACAGATACCATATGATTTCACACATAAGTGGAATCTAAAAAAAAAAAAATTACAATAGAACAAACAAACAAACAAAAAGCAGAATCAGACCCCCATAAGTACAGAGAACAAACTGATGGCTGCAGGGGGACGGGGGATAGGTTCTGGGGATGGGCCAAATGGGTGAAGGAAAGTAAGAGGTTCAGGCTTCCAGTTATGGAATGAATGTCATGGGAATAAAAGGCACAGCATAGGCATCATGGTCATTGATATTATAATAGCATTGTACGGTGACAGATGGGAGCTACACTTGCGGTGAGCAGAGCATAATGTATAGAGAAGTTGAATCACTATCTTGTACTCCTGAAACTACTGTAACATTGCGTGTCAACCAAAATCAAATAATTTTTTTAAAATACTGGCAAAATATAATTCCTAATGGTGACGAATTTGCCTTGAAATGCACCAGCCACGGCCTTTAAATAGCAGCAATTTTCAGTACAAACTCTTTCAGAGTACATATAAAGAAGAAAAACTTCTCATTTTTATGATATAAGTTTAACATTGACCTTAAACCTTAAAAAATTATATTGTTAAAATGTAAGCCACTTTAATTTATAAATGTTATTGCAAAAATCCTAACATGTTAGCAAACAGTATCTGTGTGATAAGGGTACACTAAAGGCATTCACACTGAAACTAGAAATAGGTCAAAATGTTTAGTATCAGCACATTATTTATTTCCTATAGGCATTAGCCTACACTTAGGAAAGAGATAAATTAGTGATATAAAAATTGACAAGCAAGAGGGAAATAGATGATACGGTTTTAAACTTGGAAAAGAAGATAAGCATTTCAGTTAACACCTTTTGTTCCGAAATTAATAGTTTCATAAGATATGAAACTTTTACAGAAAGAAATTATATATATATATATACACACACACATATTATATATACACACACACACATATACATAACAACTAATCATAACATATAATGAAAGCAATAACTATAAAAGAAAAGAAAAATACCTAGGGATAAATTTAACAAGAAATGTACAATATCTATATAAAGAAAATTTTCAAATAGTATGAAAAGACACAAAAGAATACTAGAACACAATGAAAGATATACCATGTTCTTTAGGGGGGAAAGACTAGCATAGCAAAAGCATCCTTTCAATGTAAAGTAAGAACAGATTTCACAAGACACCAATAAAACTAACAAAAGATTAGTTCTGTTTTTGATTTATTTAACTAGATGTGCTAATCTGCAAATTAATTAAAAAATAAAAGCAAACTAGCCAGAAAAATACTGAAAAAGGAAAGCCATATAGGCAGGTTACTTTTGCCAGATATTAAAAACTATTATAATAAATAATAATCAGTAATTACAAAGTTAAATAGAGGAGAACTCCAAATTCAAAAATTGCCGTATTCTTAGACACACACAAATAATAATTTATTAAATTATAAAGGTAGTATTTTAATCCAATGTTATGTTCTACACTTTATTAATTTATTTATTTTAAAGATTTTATTTATTTGTTTGACAGAGAAAGAGAGAGAGAGAGAGCATGTGAGCAAGCACACAAACGGGGGCGGGGGGTGAGTGGCAGGCAAAGGGAGAGGGAGAAGCAGGCTGAGCAGGGGGCCTGATGTGGGGCTGGATCCCAGGACTCTGGGATCATGACCTGAGTGGAAAGCAGACATTTAACCGACTGAGCCACCCGGGCGCTCTTGTCCTACACTTTATTTTTTTTTATTTTATTTTTTTAAAGATCTTTATTTATTTTTTGAATGAGAGAGAGACAGAGAGAGAGGGAACACAAGCAGGGGAATGGCAGAGGGAGAAGCAGGCTTCCTGCTGACCAGGGAGCCAGATGTGGGGCTCAATCCCAGGACTCTGGGATTATGACCTGAGCCGAAGGCAGACACCTAAGGACTGAGCCACCCAGGCACCCCTGTCCTACACTTTAAATAGCAAAGTTAGCAAGTCATTTTTCTACTTCATAGTATTCTTTTCTCTAGACAAAGATTTCTGAATCGGGCAGAGTTTTAGAAAAACCTGGAAATTAAGAGAGAAAGAGAAATATTTTCAAGACATGGGAGTAAACCTAAAGGGTGGCCCAGTAAGCTAAATTTAAAGTCTCCCCATGAAAATTGCATTCTTCATTGGAGCAGAGAAAGAAATACAGGTACGGAACTTCACCTCTGTAAGATACTGCTAAAATTCACATAAAAATAATGCTTATTTTATGAGTCCATATCTGACCCAATATGTATCGTGGGTTAGGGTACACGAAGTCACGCAGCGGTAGAAGTCATACCCATCTCCTGACCTCATGTGGTTTTTTATCCCATTTCCCATTTTCAACAAGTTGAAATACCCAACCCCCACCATCTGGTGTTTGCCTCAGAATTATTAGATCATTTTCCCTCAAGATTTGTCATCCTTATCTGCAACAACTGGTATGAGAAAAGGCGACATTAAAATCCTCATATTATAAAAGAGAACACAGAAGCAGCACTAAGAGCAAATGAATTCTTGGCATTCACTCACTGAAAACTTTTCATAAGGTAGACACTTTCCAAATAACCTGTATGATTTGAGTCCAGAGTATGTATTTTTAACCCTTTCATCTTGCTTACCGATTTTATTCTGAATTGTGGTTGAGAAAGAGGACGTGTACCACAATGGTATAAGTGAGCTTTGGAGTCATTTTGGCCCGAGTACCAATCCTGGGACATAATCTATGTGCAGAATGTGGGCAAGCACCTTGACTCTTCTGACCCTCAATTTCCTCACTTGTTAAATGTGGATAATAATATTTATTACAGAATTGTTTTAAAGACTGAATAAAATAATGTATATAAAATGTGTAATTCATAGCCGTAACTCAATAAATGCAATTATTACAAAGTGATCCAAGCTCAAGTATAAAGGCATATTTCACAGGCAACTTGTGGATCAATAATAGGCCTTTCTCAAATATGAGAGCTGGGATCTTGAAAAATTACTAACATAGAAGAACTGACAGTGGAGGTATTTAAGATCTTATAGAGAAAATTTAGTTTGAGGACTGTGATAATGAGAAAATCCATAAAAAAAAACTTTACCACTATTTTTACACTAAAATAAAACAATAAAGGCAGCTTGTTCAGTAAAATGCTATGAATGATGCTTTTATACACCCTAAATTGTTAATGTAATTAATTGCCATTTATCATCCATCAACTGTTAAAATTGCCTTAATCTCCTTCCTCTGTAATTCCAAAGAGATTTTAAACGTTCATTTTCTGAAGTTTCAGAGAAGGTGCATATTAAGAGATTCTCCCCACCCCATATCCGGTTCTCTAAATGTTCACAGCCTTTCTGATTTTATGATTCAGAGTTCTTGAATCCTGTGTCTTGAGTTTTATCACAATCCAGGAGCAATACAATTTGAATGGTTGAGATGAAATAAAACACAAAAATAGCAACAATGACAATTTGGAGTTATTTTCAATTAGTATATTTGGAATAACCGATACATTTTTCTAAAGTTTGCTGTGTGATAATAAGATTATGTAATCATAGTACATGCCTTCTGACCCTCCTAAAATTTAATTTATCTTCTTCAACTCTTAATAGATGTGGGAATATAGTTTGAAGGTCCTGGATATTTTTCCTCCACTTCTTTATCCTCTAAAGGCACAATACTACTGCTCTGTGTTTTACCTTTTATATTTACAGCCACATTTTTAATTGGCCAAATATGAGTGAGTCACAAGTCAGAGTAGGAATTCTGGAATAAAATTTCTCCCAGATGCCCTGAAGGACTATGGAATTAAACCTTTTATGATATTTACATAGTCACTACATCTGTATTCTCTGCACATTTTGTGTATATACTAAAATTCTTCCTCAGCATAAGTCTCAGTGCAGGAAGTATTACTAAAGCCCCAAGGTTTTTTGAAGGGCATTTCAATATATTTGTCTAATAATGCAATTAAGTTCAGTTGATAGTAATTCCAAAGAAGGAATTTAGAATTGGAAAGCGAAAAGGAAGCTAAAGATGATAGGAGAAGAAGGCATAATAAATACTCAGGGAATGTAGCTAATAATGCCCAGTGTGTAACAGGGCATTTCAAAGTCACAGGTTCTTTTAGCCTGAAGCTTGTGGAGATTTTGGAAAAAGGTCTGAGTAAAGAATACAAATGTCAAAATGACTATTCTCTAAATATCAGAGATTAGCACAACTTTCCTTATCAAGAAAAAAGGAAACACTTAAGTCAATTCATCTGGCAAATTACACTAAATTGTAGCAGGGTTCATTAGGAATGTTTTCAGTGGCTAGAAAGAATAATTCTGCATTTACCAGAGAATCATGTGATAGGTAGGGTTTGACCAACCATATATATTTGAAGTCATATGCAAGGAGTCTGGTTCCTGGCTCAAAAACCTTCGTGTGACTTCTTAGGCCTGAGCATAAGCAACTCCTAAGGCTTTTTCTGTCAGGCCTCAAGGGGGAAGCTGCCCTCATCACAGGAGACTTGGTGCACAGTCAGTGCACTGCAGTCCCTGAAAGGTTTCCATGAAGGGGACCCAGGTCCCCCTGTCAGCCATGTTCTTTGAATTTTTAATTCTTAGCCCAGGTGCCTTTATTCCTAGGCCTCTTTATCTGAGGCTTTGGGCACAGGTCCTCTTAGAAGCCTCTGCTGAGGCCTCCTTGGGGCAACAATGGGGGGAGGGGGAGAGATAGGGAAGAGAAAAAAGGAAACTTGAAGACACTCTTCCTCACTCTGAGTGCCCAATATTTTCCACTCCTAGCCCTTCCTCCCTGCCCTCTTCTTGACCCCAAGGTCCATAAAACTGCTCAAGTCTTTTGTTCTGGGCTCCCTCAACAGTGAAACTATCTCCACATCTGTGCTCATCCCCCTGACCCTTGACCAGTGTACTCTTCCATGGGGGAAAATGGAAGAGGGGGAGTCTATCTTCTCCATGGGCTCAAAACTCTTGTTTTTATCATCACAGTAAGGACTAAAAGCTTAAGTCTTTGATTTATAGCTTGTTGGTTTAATTGGCTACTCCAACAGCTAACAGTTCAGCTCTGTTTCTCTCATCTTAGCTAAGCTACTGACAGTATGTTAACATAAGAATCTAAAATATTACTCAATGACCTTGTTTTTTTTTAACACAAAAATACAGCTAACCTCTCAAAATAATGTCTAATTCCTCATAGGAAATGTAACACATATTGAGAAAACAAATTCTGAGTAAAAAAAAACATTATTTAGGTTACTTTTACAGCATCAACAAGAAGTGTTCATTAACTTGTCATCCGAGGAAGCCCACAGAGTCTTCATTATACTAAAGTTAGTTCATTCTACTTGACAGAACTTTCATATAGGATCTTATTTAACTTTAGGATTCCTAAACATGATGAATATTAATTTGTAGAATCTTGTTACTCTTCAAAGTTATATATAACAAATACTAAGACAGTGCAAGGCATAGAAAGAGTATAAGCCTAGATCCAATATTCTGACTCTACTTGCTAGGCCTATAACCTAGAACCAGTCGGTAATCACCCCTGACCCTCTGCCTCAAAGGTAGGGCTACTATGTAAATTGCTAAGTGTTGTCAGAAATTCTGATACTCATAAGTGTATGAATAAACAATAACATATATAATGGATATTAGCAATAGTACATTTGATCTCTCTGGGCCACAATGACATAATATTTACCTCAAAGATGTTATCAACTAAAAGTGCTAATACATATATGGCACTTGGAATAGTGAATCGAATACAGCTCATTATGTTCCATGTATTGATCATCACATGATCACCAATATTTCATCATTATTATATTCTCAGGGTAAATGGAACAAACTGGAAAAGAACTATAACTTAGAAAAACCTATGACCAGTGACCATAGATTAATATGACTATTTTTTCTTTTGTAAATTTCTAGAAATTTTACAATCAGATCATGATCAACAGTTTATCCTTCTGGGAAACACCGGTTTACTCAAAAAAATTTTGGAGCACACTGCATTGCAAATGTCTTCATAATCTATAAATGAGAAAGTTATTTTTATTAATTTAGAATTACATCTTACTCTAAAAAGTTTAATTTGCAATACCCAACTTCATCATCTGCTTTATTTATCAAATTACTTACCTTTGTAAGGGATTATCTGCCTTATTTACCAAATTATAATTTATTTAGTCCATATTACTTGTTATTGTTTTCAGAGTAAGATTCATCATTTAAAGATACCAATTTGCCACTATTTAGGAGTTTTTGACAGTTTCATTACAGAAAATTTTCTTTTCTCATTTAGAGCAAATAATTTATGTAGAATTTATGTAGATTCAAACTCTGGCCCTGCCACCTTATAACTTTGTAACTTAGACAAGTTACTCAAACTCTAACATTTGATTTTTTTCTTCATGTGAAAATGGGAATAATTATACTTTAAATGTCATAGAATGAGATTAAATAAAATAATATCTATAGAAAATATAGAACAGAACTTGTTCATAATAAACACCATGTAATTGAATTGTAGCAACTTTGGTCATTCTGTTTCATTTTGGTCTTTCTCTAACATTGGACATCCTTCAAATTAAGAGATAGCTATATATGTGCAGCTAGATCTAAATCTAAATCTAGATTTACTGGCAACTCTATAAATCTACATCTATAATATATAGATAGATATTTATATTCTTTCTCTGATGAACAAGCATTCAATATGAATTTTTGATAGGTTACTAGATTATTAAGTTCCTTCAAAAATATTTGGCTACATAGACATAGCCATTTGTTATACCTTATGCTTTCAGTTTTGCTTTCTGGGACCTACTAACCTCTTATAATTCTCTGGGCTGCCTATCAACATTGCACCCACCTGTATTCCAGCAAACACAAGGGCATTATATGCAGCTTGTTAACTTTTGTATTGGTTTACTTTGAGATCTTCTTTTGATTTTGTTACATGTTTCCCTAAGTGCATTATATATTCAGCTCATGCAGTACCATCTAAATAAGTTGTGAATATTTTTTTTCCTCAAGAAAGAATGAAGGAATTTTATTTGGAATTTTAACAATAAGAATTAGAACAAGTAATTGTTAGAACAAGACTATGAATCAATATATTTCCAATTCCTAATTTCTAATTCCCTCTAGTTCATAGACAGAGATAAATGTCTCTAAAGATGAAAAAAGTAACTGAAAATAGTAAATGGTGATTTAAAAAATGGTTAGCGGCTATGCATTGACTTGTAAAATGTCACTTTTAAGTTATTTTTGTGTTATATTTTAAAATGCTGTTCTGCCATTGTCTCCACTCTTTTATGGAACTAGCTTTGGGTAAATATTAGAGTACTGCAATCTATCCCACAATCTACCAAAACTGCTTTATTATATTTATTATGCCTTCATTTCTCAGAGTTATATTCTATATTAATTCCTCAGTGATAACCTCCAATTCATGAATTCTTTCTGCAATGGTGTCTAGTCATATAAAAATCTATTGTACTTTTTAAATTTCAGTGAGTATATTTTTATCCCCAAGTTTTGTAAGTACTTTCTTTTCCTATTTACCTACTTTTAATCCATTTATTTCTTGAACTTAGAATAAACATTGATAAATGTATTAGAAAGTTACATGACAATTGTATGTAAAATAGAGAATTGATATTTTAAATGTTTTTGGCTGTCTCATAATCAGAAACTGGGAAATTAAGAAATTATGCCTCTTCTCATTTGCAAACGAGGTTTCTAGATTGAAGTTCATCTGACTGAAAGGCTTTTGTCCTATTTTTCTTTCTCTGTGATGATTCTTCCTAGTCCAGGGGTATTATGGTTAGTGCCATATAAACCTGATCTGAAGTTATAATGGCATTTTGGCACTTTTGCCCTCATGAAGTTACTGTAGTCCCCCCTAACAGCAGGGGATACATCTCCAAGACCCCAGTGGATTCCAAAACTGAACCCTACATATACTATGCTTTTTCCTATATACACATACTTATGACAGAGTTTATAAATTAGGACAGTGAGAGATTAACAATACTAATAATAGAACACTTATAACAATATACTATAATAAGTTATGTGATAAAAAAAGTTATGTGTTCTCTCTCTCTCAAAAAAAAAAATATCTTTTTTGTGATGATGTGTGATGATAAAATGCCTATGTGATGAGATGAACTGTGGTGAATAACTCAGGCACTGTGATGTAGCATTAGGCTACATTAGAAGGAAGATCATCTGCTTCCAGACTATAGTTCACTGTGGGTAACTGAAACCATTGAAAATAAAACCACAGATAAGGGGGGCTACTATATGGAAAAAAAATCAATCTTGGAAAGATTCAATCTCTAAACCAATAGATAATTTTATTCAGTTACTAACTTCCTCAGGCTTACAACTTATGGAAAGCTACAACCACACATAAAAATTGGTAACAAGGCTTGGCTTTTTTAACCTATTTTCACTTGAAACAGAACTCCAGATCAGGCCCTGTCTTCAAGCACTGGGTCAGGTTTTGATCCCTTTCAATAGCATTCAAATGCTCAGATAATTACACTGTGTGGAAGATGAGTTTCTTATAGCTAATGCCTGTGTTGGTATGACTTTTTAGTTTTCTGTTTTCATATTTGATCTGTTGTTGTGGGTTTAGAATAAAGGAATCAAAGAATGAGAACAGAGCTTTTGTGAACAAAAGTATTGAGTATTTTTCTAACATTTCTTTCAGGATAATCTAAGGAAGAACACAAATACATGTGCATGACTTTAAGATTTTATAATAAAAACTCATACAAGAAAATATGTTGCAGACCACTTGTCAGTTTATTATGGTATTAAAACTATCATTACAATTCTAATATTTATAAAGTATAATGGTGGCTTGAACTAAATCAATTATTCCATTGAAATTAGAAATGTTCTGAAGAACATAATAAAGGATATTTCTATGAGTTATAACACATATGTAAGTGTCAGAATGTAAATCATACTTATTTTATAAATATTTGGTATCCATTTTTAAAATATTGTAAATAAACAATTCTCAAATCTATTGTGATATAACAAAATAATAAATGTAAAAAGTAGATGATATAAATTCAGAATAAAAAGTAAATTAGATAAGGAGTATAAAGAATGTTCATGGGTGCCTGGGTGGCTCAGTTGGTCAAGCATCTGCCCTTGGCTCAGGTCATGATCCCAGGCTCCTGGGATCAAGTCCCACATCGGGTTCCCTGCTCAGCGGGGAGTCAGCTTCACCTTCTCCCACTGCCCCTCCCCACCATGCTCGCTCTCTCTCTTTTGTAAAAATAAATAAAATATTTTTAAAAAAAGGACATTCATTATTGAATTCCCACTGATGCTTGCATATACCATGACATGATTCTTGCACAGGGCAGAAATTTAAGTTAGTGAGTAAGGACTTGGTTCTGGAATTCAACAGGCCTGGATGTGAATCCTGGCTTGGACATTCCTACCTGTGTGGCCTTGGCTCAGAAATGTAGCCATTTTTAACCTCAGTTTCCTTATTTGTAATGTGGGGATAACTGTTATATCTACTTCTCGAGAGTATTGTGAGAGTTAAATGGAATCAAATATGTAAAGCACATAACACTGTGCCTGGCACCAGGTTAGGACCAAAAAAAAAAAAAGTTATGTTGAGAAACGGAGCAAATTAATAAACAATTTTGTTTTCCTTCAATATAATGTAAACATCTATTACCATTTACATTTTTGAATTGTAATATGTATATACCCATCTGTCACTGGCACTAGGCCATGAGTTCCTCAAGGAAAGACCATTTATGAATCTTCAATGCCCAGCACAGTGTCTAGGTCAGATAAATAAATGAGTGGAAAGCACAGACACATTCCTATAGAGAGATCCCAAACAGAAAACATTGGAGATTTCCTACGCAGTCAAAATTACTATAGTACATTTTTTAGTGCAACAATGAAAGGCATTTTAAAGTACTAAACTATCAAAAGAGCAAGGCTCTCCTGAAATAGGGCGCTAGGGTTAAATACCTCTGAACCTATAACATCTCAAAGCAAATTGCTATAAACCTCAGGGCACTTCTGAGCTCTTCAAAGCTCTCAGAGATTTGGTACCAGGGATGATAATTTCATCCAAAGGTAAGGAGAATCATTTTTTTCTCACCATTTTCTTTTCCTTTTTCAAGGAAGTGAAAATGTGTGTGAAGCCATCTTTTATTTTTTCTCACCTTCTCCGTCCTATCAACTTGATTCTATACTGTACTATCTTGAGTAATCTGAGCCCAAGTTCTAAATTCTATTTCTGCTTATTTGTTATTATTTGTTATACTCTTCACTGAGAAATCTTTGCTCAAATTGAGTCTCTGAAATGCATGACATAGGCAATTTTCATGGTAAGAAAATCACTAGCAAATATAGCCTTCCCTTACTTCTCAGGCCCAGCAGTTGCTGATGCTAATGGAGCTAGTCATTTGCTTATCGCGGGCAAAATAGGTTTCATATTGATTGGTTTGACTCAGGACTACGGTATTCCAATTAAGATTGCTAAAAGGAGCCCCAAGTTAAAACAAGCAGTGATGCAGTGGCATACAGATATTTACATTCTGCTACAATTCACAAGCAGTTCCACACTATAGACAATGTTTCGAGCTCATTCTCCACAAGACCTACAGAAAAACCAAAGTAGACTTTAGATCATAAAAACCACATTTTATTGCTATAATTTTCATTTTCACTTTAGAATCATTCATTTATTAGCCATCAGCCTACACCTCAAATCTCACTTATTTTTCTAAAAGCAATTGTGTTTTGTCAGGTGCAATCCTCTAGAAACAACAATTAATACCCACGATAGCAGACATTCAATACAAGACTCCGAGCCGGCTCTGAAGGTCTTCTATAGCTCCTGTTGTGTTTTCCACTGCTAAATGATCTCACAGGGCTTTAAGTACACAAACTATCTTATTGGGGTCAGGGGACAGAAGAGGGCAATAAGCCACTATTTTTTACTTGAATTCATTTATATTTTGTCAAATATCAAGTTTAAGCAGAATATTTTGTTCCCTGCTACAAGATGCTCTTTTTTATAGTTCCGATGAGGAAAAGAATACATTTTTAAGAGAGCAAAATTAAAACAACAAACAACACATCTGGATGGAAGCATACACCTTAATTGAAACTACAACCACGCTATCATTTTGTCATTTAGTGGTTGAGGCCAACCATTTGAATCCTCCAAATTCTCCAAAAAATCCATGAGAGGCCAAGCCTTTCAATCAAGTCTAATTTAACTATATCTATATAGAGACAGCTGAAGACCGCCTACTCAGGTAGAGTGGAAACCTGAGGCAATTATGAAAGTGATTCAAGCAGAAAAATTTCCTGCTGAGGAAGAGATAGTGTTTGCTTGAACTATTCAGATTGGCCATCTATAATAATTAAATTTGTTAACTCACTCCTTCACTTCCTTTGCCAATGAAGACACAGCCTTGTTGCTATTCAAAATACACACACGAGGCATCCCAAATATTTGTGAATTTTCAAAATACTTCATTGATTACTTGTAAAATAGCTTCATAGGTTTAATGAACTATCGTTCCCAGAAAAGTAGATGAGGGAATACCCAGTGGGGGTAGTAAGGATGGGGAAAAGAAGGATAAACTATATCAATAAGCTGATTCTCTAAGATGTACCCCCCTATCCAATGACCCTGCTGTAGGTGAATCTTGTACACATGCACGCACACATACACACACCCTTGTACATTTATCAGTCACTAGAAATCGATAAATGGATTTTAATACATTTAATGATTTAATAATGATTATGGCTATCAAAAGAGTCTGTGATCCTTCAATTTTATTTTTTTTAATTCTTTTTCTTTCTTTCTTTTTTTTTTTTTTTTTTGCCTCTCACTCCCCCTGCTTGTGTTCCCTCTCTCGCTGTGATCCTTCAATTTTAAAAGCAATAGACAGCACACAAAATTTCAAGGATAAAGTACTTACAAACCCCTTCTTTTTAAAAAAAATAAAACAGCGCCATTTATTTCCACTGGTCTCTAGTCAAGTAGCTCCAATTCTTGTCATTATCATCCATTAGATACCACCATTCCCACTCTCTCAAGGCTTCTCTGTCACTGCAGCCACCTCCGGGGAACTCATGACACTTGATTTTCTCCAGCTTTTTCCTCACCAACCACCATCATGGTTGCCTACTTGGATGCCCCGAATTATGGCCAGGATATAGGGTTTAATTCACCTTGATTAGGAGGAAGTAGGGAAGAGCCCCTATCTGGAAATAAGTATGGAAACATCCCATTTCAGGAAAGCCTTTGCTCTTTTGATAGTTCAGTTCTTTAAAATGCCTTTCACTGTTATACCAAAAATATGGCCTATGGTGATTTTGACAGCATAGGAAATGTCCAGTGTTGTTTTCTATCTGGGAGCTCTCTATAGGAATGTGTCTCTACCAGAGGTAGAGAAGGCACGGTGGATGACCATCAGACTCATTATTCACACAAAAGGGGTAGGTTTAATACCTTCCACATACAGGGAGAACTGTATCAGAGATCATTCTAGTCTGCCTAAAAGAGATTTGGGGGCAGAAACTCAAAATGGTGTTTACAGTACCCCAAATGATATCAGGGCTTTGAAAGTCACTTTGGGTCAGTCAGTATACAGGCCAGCTTCATGACTGGTGATTCAACGGGGACTTACCAGCAATATGGAATGAATTTTCCAAAGGTGCACATGGTATGAATCAGCAGGCATATGCATGTGCCGTTAACTGTGGCTCTACCTATGATTGGTATCCAGTGACAATGGGATATTGTCAATAAGGCTTTCAAAGTGTATGTGGATGTCTGTTGTTCATAATTGCTCTTTCGATTGGATGTTATCATGTAAAGTAGTTATTTTAAAAGGCAGAAATGACTGCAGTGTAGCAGTATTATAGTTTACTTTTTTGCTATTTAAGTTGGATATATCTTTATAACCCTGAAACACATTTTATTTTATTTTTGCACTGGACAGCACAGGTAGTACTTTCACAGTAATAAATATACAGTTTTTGAAATACAGTTAAGTCAATGCCTGGCCTGCCAATAAAAAAAAATATTTGAAGATGGAATTCAGTGGAAATTGTATTTTATTATACATATATGACATTATGCAAAACTTTGCTTAAATGATCTGCTTTTTTAAACATAAAAACTAAAATGACTGCTAAAATGTAAGATAATAATCTGGCCAAATAAGAGATTACTCAAAAAACACATAGAAATGAAGCAAATCTGGGAATAAAACGGGTGTTAAGCATTGAAAACTTAAAAAAATAAAATTAAAATAAAAGTCAGTGTAAACATTTCTAGGAGAAAAAAAGGAACTAGTAAACAGTTGGAAATTACTGTTACACAACAAAATGTGTCCTTGAAAACATGAATAACAATAAATCAATAAATATTAGCAATCAAGGTTTGGGGCTTAAAGGGAGATTTAGGAAGTATGCTATTTCCAACATCCTATGAGCAGAAATTTAAGAAATTTCATCTTAAGTGGACAGAGCAGCAAAAATAATGAATAATGAATTCAAGCTCTCAGAACTTTTCAGGATTTTTTTTCTCTTTTTCTCATAACATATTAGGGCTCTTTTAGAAACAAAAATATCTTCTAATGAAGCAAAATCAAATATTGCCTCTTTTCTTAGTTAATGTGTAAATAATTATTTCATTAAAATACTGCTGCCTATTCATCTATTTTCCAACTGTATATATTCACTGAGAGATTATTAAAATAATGCTCATGAAGTTGGGTTTTTTTTAAGGATTTTATTTATTTATTTGACAGAGAGAGACACAGCAAGAGAGGGAACACAAGCAGGGGGAGCGGGAGAGGGAGAAGCAGGCTTCCTGCTGAGCAGGAAGCCCGATGTGGGACTCGATCCCAGGACCCTGGGATCATGACCTGAGCCGAAGGCAGACGCTTAACGACTGGGCCACCCAGGCGTCCCTGCTCATGAAGTTTTAACAATGGTTATGGGAGGGTGGGATTTGGGTTGACTTTTTAATATTTTAATCTTTATATGACTGAAGTTATTATAGGAAGAATCTACCAGAGGGTATGGACAACATTGGTTTCAATGAGAACAGGAAGCAAATGATTAGGTACATGGATATGAAGAGACTGTTGAGAATCTACTCTTGATAACTTTAGAATTTTGAATCTTGTTTGAAAAAGGCAAATTAAGTTCACATTACTTTAGGGATTTTATCAAATTTACATACATACACACACACAAAGATTTAAAAAACTAGTCATTAATATTTAAAAACAGTTGAAATTTGAGATTCAGCTCTACTCCAAAGACTGTGGTTATACTGGTATGCGGATGTAACAACAAAAGCCGTTGACAGAACTTATAAATAAATCCTCATGATTCATAAAAGAGCAGAAACATTATTTTCCCATGAATAATATTATAATAGTTATCCATCTCCATTTAGTGTGAAGATGATGCTTTGACTTCCCCTTTACTCGGCAGGCAAGGTAACATCCAATTCAAAATAAGGCAGTTTTGCAACATGAAGATGCTGTAAATTGTTTAACAACCTCTGTAAAAAATTCATTCTTAGAAAAGATAATATAAATGTGTCTGCCTGGGGTAAGATAGAGTTAAAAGGTGATGACGCAAGTGAGTCAGCTGGACATAGAGTAACAATAAAGAGCTATTAAAAGGGAAACAAGCTTCTAAGATGAGATTCATGCTCAATATGAAAAATTAAACATATTCCCACAAAGCTCATTAACATTCCTCATAAAATAATTATGATTTGAATTATCAAAGTAACATATAACTAAGGAGATATAAGGAAGATGACTCCCCATTTTAAAGCTAAGAATTGTATGGAAATGATCTATAAATGACATAGTTTAGATAACCTCAAAAGCTTTATATAATACACTTTAAATAAATTTTCAAACATTTTGCTGTATTTTATAAGACCATCAGCAGATTTGGAAAATCTAGGAGAGGCATGAATCATGCCAATAAATCCTAAATTTGAAATATTTTTGATTTACAAGTCTTTCCTGTGCATCCTAAGGATAAAAATGGCATATTTATAAATCAGTGCTTTTGGTCCCATGCCATTTTCATTGAGTTTATAAGTCCTACTTTCTTGTTTTAGTTCTAAGTTCTGATCTATGAACCCTAACTGGTTCTTTCTTCTATAGCTAGTTCAGTCTTTTGAAGTTCAGATTTGTAATGAGCTCCATAAGATGTTATGCAATACTTTCCCTGTCTTTTTCTGAAGGGGGAAAAAAATCCACCCTATTTTCTTTGCCCAGGTGCCAAGAGTAAGCAGTCTTGTTCAGCAGGATTTTCATTAAATGCACTAACAGATTATTTTTCTCCATAGAAGTCACAGTAAGAGAATCAACTTTTCATTCTTAGAAAGATACCTCTGCAGAAGAAAAGCAAAGGAAAGCCAGAATCAGTATTTATGCACACTATTCATTATCTGGCACTTAAGATTTAGTCATCAATCAATGATCCTGGATGGGGTTAAGATGGAAATGTGTTTCTGGCAATTGCCACTAAGCACCATTAAGAAGCCAGCACAATTTCTAAAAATGATTAACTCTTGTCTCTAGTTCAAGTTCTAATTCAGCAGTATTTCCCTCCCTTAGCAACTCCTGCTCTACCAGGCTTCAGTAATTAAAATTATGTTTAAGTCCTGAAATAGCAGTGTTTCAGGGGTTGGAAAAAAAAATGATCTCTCTTGGTAACATTTTAATAAAAGAAATCATAGATTAAAAGCTTAGCAGTGTTAGACATTGCCTTAGAAATAAAAGCAATTTCATGAGAAATTACCTATGAAAAAATTTTCACATTATAACAATATTATAACATAGTAATGAATTGAAATAATTTAAGGTCATTAAACAGCCATTGATATTTTTAATGATTCATTTCAGAAAAAATGAGAGAAAAACATTTTTTAGAAAATATTAAAATCACATCCATTTTGATTGAGAGCCTAAAGTAGTCTGAATTTTGGAGGCACAAATATTTTTCTCTTTAAAAATAATTTTTTTATTATTTATTTATTTATTTATTTATTTAAAGACTTTATTTATTTGACAGAGAGAGAGAGAGAGAGAACACACACAGAGGGAGCAAGAGAGGGAGAAGCAGGCTCCTCACTGAGCAGGGAGCCCAATGTGGGGCTTGATCCCAGGACACTGGGATCATGACCTGAGCCAAAGGCAGATACTTAACTGACTAAGCCACCCAGGGGCCCCTAAAAATAATTTTAAAAAATAATTTAGTATATGTAATTTGACTTTTTCCAACAAGAGATTCTCTTTCTTTCTAGGTAGTTATAAAGAAATTGAGCTATTTATTTCTAGCAAGCTGCCAACCTTTCAGCATCTTCTCTGAAATGGTTTGTAAAATTGAGTCACAAATCTCCAGGGATTGACTCATGAAAGATTTCTAGTAACTAATTCCTTTGGACAAACAAGAAACCAAGCCAAAACAGCTAAGATTCACTCATAATGGAATCTAAATATGTAAGTGATATTTCCTTCATTATCTCGACGTACAACAACAGATAATTCAACAACAAATCCCAGTATATATGAAATTATCATTAAGAGGGAACATAGCAGATGCTAGTAACTTAAAGTGAAAGCACTAAGTTAAATTCATACAAGTAAAAACTATTTCTGGGCAGGCATATACTTTTTTCTTCATTAATTAATTAATCAATTTACTTATTTTTCTTCAAATAATTTAGAAGCTTATTCACATATGTATCCAAATTTCAGATATATACAGCAAAAGAGTTCACAGTGTATTTTAATTTCCAAAAAAATGGAATTAACATTTTATAGAAACTTATATAGAAACTTTACTTATCTACATAAGTAAGAAAAAAATGCTCAAAATCTTTTTTGCACTTCTTCAGTAAAATCTTAAAAACTCATAAGTCCTAAATCACAGGTGACCATTATAAATTGATTCATTTCTTTAAAACAAAACTAAAATAATGTTTTCCTGGGAGACATATTTAAAACATTTTTATTTTGTTTTTTTTTAAAGATTTATTTATTTATTTTAGAGAGAGGGAGGGGAGGGACAGAGAGAGAGGGGGCTAGGGGGAGAATCTCAAGCAGACTCCCTGCTGAGCACAGAGCCCAATGCACGGCTCCACCGCAGGACCCTGCGATCACCACCTGAGCCAAAACCAAGAGTCAGACACTCAATGAACTGAGCCATGGAGGAGACCCAAAACATCTTTGTATATTTTAAGTTAAGTTTTCTTTCCCCCCCTTTTTTTTTTTAACAACTCAGGGCCACTCATTGATATTCCTTATGAAGGAATTGAGCTATTTATTTCTAGTAAGCTGCCAAACTTTTAGCGTCTACTCTGAAATGGTTTGTAAAATTGAGTCACAAATCTCCAGGGATTGACTCATGAAAGATTTCTAGTGACTAACTCCTTTGGACAAACAAGAAACCAAGCCAAAACAGCTAAGATTCACTCATAATGGAATCTAAATATGTAAGTGATATTTCCTTCATTATCTCAACGTACAACAACAGGTAATTCAACAACAAATCCCAGTATATATGAAATCAAAATATACAATATGAAATATACAATATCAAAATATACAAGTCTATATATGTACTAGGAATATTCACAATTGCTTTGTAACTGCATTCAATATCTCCGATCACCTGAAAATTAATGCGTTTTGAGTGTATTTTTTGAAAATGAGACAAATAATATTTTTATAACATTCTTCATGTATGTTTTACCTTAAAATAACAATGTTTATAAAGAAACATAGTTTTCTGAAATGCTGGACAATTTTTTACAAATATTTTATTTTATTTTTTTAAGTTTTTATTTAAATTCTAGTTAGTTAACATATAGTTTAATATTGGTTTTAGGAGTAGAATTTAGTGATTCATCACATATAACAGTGTTCAACACAATGAGTGCCCTCCATTTTACAAATATTTTAAACTGCCAAGGGTCAAGAACAACCAAATGTTTCTCCATTTTTCCATTTAAACAAAACTTACAAGTCTTGCAAGACTATTAAAATTTCTGTGAGTAGAAAACAAATGTATTTATGCATATAATATCTAATGGAATTGTTACTAGTTTTGATTAAAACAAACACAATTGTTAGTCAATTTAATATTTATTTAATTATTCTTAAACTTTACCTTATAATCTTTATGTTAGCCAGTGAGCTCCATCTTTACTTTAAAGTGCTTTCTGTTGATTGTTCCTAGTTTATTTGTTCGTTTGGGTTTTTTTGTTGTTGTTGTTTTGTTTTGTTTTTGTTTTTTGTTTTTTGATTGCTCTTAGTTTTGATCATGAGCATAGATTCTGGAGCCAGATTGCCTGGGTTCTAGTCCTTGCTTTACAACTTGCTGGCTCTGCTATCTTGTTCAAGTTACCTTTCAGCTATGTCCTCTCTTCTTTCATTTGTAAAATGGGGATGATAATAATAGAGATTACTTCATGAAATCGTTGTGAGGAAACAAATTATGTAAGGTGCACAGTGCATGGGACACAGTAAGTTCTATGTAACTGACATTACTATTTTGTTTTTATATTATTGATTGCAAAATTGTCAAGCACTGAATATTGTGTTTGATACAACACATTAAGCCTAATTGTTCAAAAGAATGGTGTCCTTCATTGTATCACTTGAGAAATTATACATTTACCTCACACTGTCACTAATCAAAGAAATTCTGGATTTTCTCCTTGGAAGTTGCGTTTAGAGTCCTTCAAAGCCAAATAAGAAAATTAATCTCATTACTCCCAGTGTGGCAAATAGTATTTTCCAATTCGGTCATTCAATGCAGTTAATAGTCATACACTTAAAATATTAACAATAGTAACAAAACTCAGATTCACTGAATATTTTATATGCCAAGTATAGCACTGAGGACTTTACAGTTATACTCTCTCTTTTTTTCTAAGATTTTACTTATTTATTTGACAGAGAGAGACACAGGGAGAGAGGGAACACAAGCAGGGGGACTGGGAGAGGGAGATCCAGGCTTCCCTCAGAGCAGTGAGCCCAATGCAGGGCTTGATCCCAGGCTGAGCCGAAGGCAGACGCTTGACTGAGCCACCCAGGCGCCCCCAGTTATAATCTCTTTTGGTTAACTTTGACCAGTTGGAATAAATGAATAAAACTGTATATCATTGGGGACATTCTAAAGAATGTGAGGAAAGCTTTGGAGGCAATCCCATTATAAGGGGCCACAAAAAGTTTTGCATTATGATGCAACTCGTCATAAATAACCACTGGAGCTAAAAAAGACATGACTTCCTGGATGCTGTATATTATCATACTTTGGTTAAAATAGATTGTCACATGATTTCAAAGTCATAAGTCATCAAATAACTAATTTACATGAAATTCATAACTAGCAATGGACAAAAAAACCTAAAATAATACTTAGCTTAGGCTACATTTTTCTCTGACTTAATTGCACTGGGGAGTTAGAAGATCATGAGGGAATATATGGCAATAAGATATGCTTTGTCTCAATGACTTTCAATGGCTTATAATAGATTGTTCTCCAAAACTTTGGTTAGGTCCCCTAAAGTAGAGTTTTTAAGCCTCTGTTCCCCATTGGATAAATGGGGATGACATCCACCAAAACGAATTAATATAAAACAGATGGTGCGGTGCCTGGCACATAGTACATGCTTAATAAATAATAGCTGATATTAATAAATGTTGTTTATTAACAGTCACAAAATTTGCATCTGAGAAAAACAACCAAAGCACAAAAATGTACAACTAGTTTTTTCACTGCATGTGAGTCCTTCTTGTCCTTTAGCTATTTATTATATCAAGTGGAAATTTGGCTATTTGCTAGTTTTGTCAAAAGGAAAAAAATGCCTTTATGTACGAAAACTACTGACACTGCTATCAAGGCAAAGCCTGATGAGGAGAAATCAGTTGTTGCAAAGGAGACAGCAGTGGTGAGAAAGAAACAGAAATCTTATTGAGCTTTGTATACAGAAACAAACTAAATAAAAAATTATAGGAATCGCTTGAAATATTTCCTGTCCTCTCATTAACGTTTCCTCGTACTGTATGATTGCTGTTATTTATTCTACGGTCACTTAAACAAGACCCAAACTCATTCATATGTAGTACGGCTGCAGCCTGTAGACAGTCTCATTTTTGTGCTTGAAAAATGAAAATATCTGAAAGTGCAGTAAAAGCAGTCTGCCATACTAAAGTAAAATTACAATGCTATTCTTAAGGTTATCATAATAGAGCAAACAATAGGTCATAAAAAAGATTTGTGGCCATGGCATAAAACTTATCAAATGCCACAGTGGTTCTCTCTCTGATAGCTACAGAAGCCAAACTTGAGGGATATTATGGCATGTTAGTAACTCTAGCAGCAACAAAAGTTCATTGTAAAGAATAAAGGCGCTAAAAGGACTGAGGTAATCAGTTTCATCCATCTTTTTGGGTAATTAGAATAATAAGCTCCATCAGAGGTCACATAATGCCTAATGAAATAGTTCATCTGAAGAAAAGGGTACAGTAATTCTTACCAGTTGAAGGAGAGGGTAGTATTAAACTAAGGCAATTACTGCAACCTGGCAGTCTTGTAAGATGTGGGTACACTCTCCACATTACAGGCTGGACAGTTGAATATGCAGCGAGTGCCCAACAGTTAGTCAAAGGGTAGTGAGCTGTATTGAAATGAATCATCTTTGAATAGAAACCATGGTGGATTTCAAAGGTACCAAAATCAATCAATTCAACTATTTGAACAGATATTCTGAGTATTCCCTCATGATAGGCTCACAGGTACAAGGAACAATGCATCCTCAAACCTAACTTCGTCTTTTTGTAATTGACAAAACAGATGTGTGAGGTTATGTGAGCACCTGAAGACACCAATGAATCTTGAGGACATTTCCTAACTTCCAGGTTAGTGTACTGGCTACTAACTCTGACACCATTTACACAAAAGTTATGATACTGGATCTTTGTGACCTACTCTCTGTGCTGGCATCAATAAAAATAATACTGTAAGAAACAGAATAATCGCACAGCAACAGAACACGACTCCATCAAGGGACTTCAGCCATCTTCTCCCTTTCCTAATCTCCAAACCCACGCAGACAATCGTTTTCTAGTTCACAGATGAGGAGATCCATTACACTGTTAAACTGGGTGACAATTTGGATCTTTGTTGATATTTTCATCTTCTGAAACGTTGGAATTTGAAGCATCTGACCCAGAGAAATTAGTCCATTTAATTTCCCTTCAGATTGTTTCTCCTTCTTTACCAGCACAGAGCTAAGTTCCATGAATTTTTATGTAAAGGGGAACATTCGAAAAACTAGAATCTAAGATATTTACCACCCCAGGCTATATCCATCTGCCAAAAATGTACCCTGTACTAAATGCATCTGAAATCTGAAGATGGCTGTTTTAGAAATAAATAGACCGATTTATCAAGTTCTATTTGAACTAAATACTAATATATTTAAGATCTTATCATTAACACTTTAAAACTAAGTTTCTAAGCCTACCTAAAAATAGGATGTGCTTTCTTATCCACCTACATATTTATATTAAATGTAATCTATTCTACCAGGGTGCTAAGACTTCCAACTATAAACCAAAACCAATATTTAAGGATTTTGTATTCACCTGAAATAACATTTAACTATATAGTTATGCTCCAGGGGTTAACTGTGCTACCTTCAAAGCTAAGATAGAGAGTAAAACTAACTAAATAAATAAACTCTTTCAGTGGGCTCATGGTGCATAAGAATAATGCTTTCACTTGAATTTCAAACCAAAGTTTAAAAATTTTTTCATGTTAGGTTGGCACCCAGATATGCACAAGTTTTGAGAATAGGCACTTAAAAAATTGTCCTGGTTAGCAGAACAGTTTGTTTGGAAAATGTTGCCTATATATTATGATTCCTAAAATGGAGATAATAATTTCACATGCTCTGTCATGAGCAAGTAACATACCAAGTATTTGGGGAGAAGTTTGCTGTTCTAGAAAAAGCGTCTATCTGGTCGACGAGTCTAGCTGAGTTCTCATTTAGTTCTAACCCCTCAGTTTGAACTTAATTTTCTTATCTACAAAGTCAGGTAGGTTATGTTTAATGGGCAACAAGATCCACTTCAGTTCTGAAATTCTGATACTCTACTTAATACTCTTCACCAGCACTTTCTGAAACATGTGACTACCACAGAAGCCAGTCTTGTGTTATGGAACAGAAATCTCGATTTTGGAAGATCTAGATTCTATCCTTGATACTTTCAGTACCCAGTTTTTATCAAGGTCCTTAACCTCCCCAAATTTCAGTTTTCTTATCTGTAAAATAGGGATATCATCATCTGTCTACTCCAAGTGCTCATGCTGGGGAACAAGATTTTGAAAATAAGATAATGTATTAAAACATTTTTTAAAATGTTAAGATGCTACCATAATGAACTGGAAAGGTATTGGTGCTTATTGTACGAAGATTGAATCATGTCAGAATTTATTCTACCATTTAAATTCTATGAGACCATGAGAATGTGTTAGAAACTCAGAAATAAAACAGATTTCTATTTGCAATCTGCCTTACTATATATTTAGGACTTAACTGCCTAACTTATTAATTCTAAATTGAAAAATTAAGATCTTAAATGTGCCTATTAATTCATATTTTATGTTGGGAATTTATTATAGTTTAAATCCATAAACATTTGGTTTAAAGTCATAATGTGAAAAAATATATTTAAAAGGATATCTATTTTTCAATAAACTTGAATGTTTAGATGGTTACAAATAACTGGTTTAAAATATGGAGTTGTAACTGTATGCTTTATGTCACCTTGCATATAATCTTGATTACACCAATTTCATTTTCTTATTGTAAGTTTCAAATTCCACTGAGCTTACATCATGAACTTTGATGGATGAGCTAGACTGTTGTGTCTGTCTGGGCAGGTGTGAGATAAATTGCTGGGCAGGCTATGATCTTTGGGCAAATTACTCTCCTTGACTACAATATATATCGATGAGATGTGTCAGTGTTCATATACACACTTGTCAGTTGCATTACCCAGGTGATGAAAATACAAGTTAAGAGACCATCAAAATGAAGAGGGAGAAATCCACAGTGTCATAGGAAATTAGTAAAAGAACCATCACCTTAAGCTGGAAATATAATGAGGTAAAACCTTTGGTCGGTTTTGATAGGGAAAAAAATTCAAACCACTTAGTCAGGTATAAGTAATTATATTTTTTCATTCCCATCTAAAATTAGTTTTACTTAAAACAAATGAAAGTGAACATGACAATAATTTAGGGTGTTTTAAGTGGTACAGAGCAGGTAAAAGGCTTATAATTTCAATTCAATAAGTTTTGACCACTCATCCAAATTAAGAACTGCTTTGTTATTATTTTTGGTTTTATATTTTAAAAAATTGGTTCATTAGCTCTATTAAAGAAACCTTGAGAATATATGAATATCTTATTCAGAATCCTTTCAATAGATGCACCATTTATGAACTTAGAAGTCAGGCACTATTACATGAGACACTGTGTGTTACAATATTAAAAAAAAACAGACAAAAATATCTTCCCTAATTAAGTAATGCAGATTCCTTTTTATAAAATAGTCTGGAGTGTTTCTGCTCCTTAATGAAAGCACGAATTGATCTTGGCTTCAAGATACAGAGTATTAAACATGCAATACACAAAATATCTCCATATTCAAGAAAAAGGCAAGTTTCAGGAGGAAACCAGATGATTCCCATTGAGTTTGTTTTTACCAAATAATTTCTGATATTGGTGTACTCCTAAAAGCCTAGTCCTCTATTAGACAAGACTACTTCAGACTAGTGAATTTGTAGATGCACAAAGACATAATTACTTGTGAGCATAAGTATTTAGAAGAGGGAACTAGAAACTACCAGAAATTCTATAACAGAATTCAGAGTGGAAAAATGTTTTAAAATTCACCCATAATTACTTTAGCTATCCCCACTGTTATTGCCCAACAGATTGTGCACTTCCACATCCCCCATTTTGTTTCTCCCAGACAGACCTTATTCCTAAACACTGGTGAAAAATATAATCCTAAAAGGAGGCTCACAATTCCACAAAAATACATCATGCAAACGTCACTTTACTTATTTATGTATATTCTTTAGATCTGATACTCTAGTAAAAAAGGTACTTTTTAAATACTTTTTCTGAAAATTGGATATTCTTTAATATTACAAATACCACTGCTCCAAATTTTAATAATTCAGATTTAAAAGTTATATATATGTTATATATATTTATATTTATATAAATGTTCTATATATATGAAATTTATCTTAGTAAATAGAAAGTAAAAGTTCTAAATCTTCTGCTAATTTTAATTTGAAAAGAAGAGTTGGACCTCATCTCAGTTATATCAGGATTTCTACTGCATTAGATACTTCATAAAACTCTCAAATTATTCTTTATAAAGAATAATTTTACTTTAATGCTACAGTACTCTTTTTCATGACAAACGGGACAGTAAGTTTCTTTTCTTAATTAGTATAAAAGTTTAGCCAAGAGTAATACTTTTTAATTATAAGAGTCCCTGATAAACAAGAAAAACTAGTCCTCTGAGAATAGTAATTTATCTTAAAGCATGAAGAAAGTTGATTCTAGCATTACACAAAGATTAGCAAGATATATATATACCCCATTACCATCTCTGGTAATTCATGCTCCCATTACCTGGATGCATAGATAGATAGATAAGCAAAAGAAAAAATAGGTCATCAGACTTATTCTCTCTTTTATTATGATCCTCCTGCAAATTTCTTCTATCACAAAGGTTATAGAAACCTATGATATTATTTGGCATTATTTGTCTCAGTGATAAGGCGATAATCAAGAATAATATAGCTGTTTCTGTCATGGAAAGTACCCCAATATGAAAGCACATCTTTTTGGAATGTTTTTAAAGGGTCTTATATATATAGTATCACAGTCAATTTTATTCAGTTATTACAAGATTAACATTGTGTATCATCTTGATCCCTATGCACAGCTCGAATTTGTCTTTGGCAGTAGCCAGCTGAAAACCGAATTTGGTTTCCTTGGAAACATGCTAACAGAGCACTAAAAGACAAGGAACCCAAATGCTACATATAGAAATCTAGTTCTTTTTTGGCTAGCTAGTTGGGTGGGATATAGCAATCTTAAGATCAAATTAAATTTTATAAAATAATGAATTCATCTAATTTATTTTTAACAATGTCTTAAGCTTCTAAGAAAGACTTTATTAGCTGAACACCTTAAATTGAATACTGAATTTAATCAATTCAATTGTGCAAAGGTCAATGTTGGCTTATTGTTGTTAAATTACAAAATACTGAATTGATCAGTGAGACCTACTAATGCCTTTACTATTTAATCTATAGTGAGGCAACATTCTAATAACTAGAAAAGCAAGCAGTGAGAAGTCAGGAAAATTTGAGGAAGTATAAAATGGACCACATGTTGAATTATCAAGAAACAGTGAACACTTTATTGAGAATATTCCTATAACATGCAAAAGATAAGGGGGTCTGCCTTTAAAAATTTAACAGAATTTTGAATTTTCCTTAAAATGCTGTGATGAATCTGATGACCTATTTTTTTAAAAGATTTTATTTATTTATTTAAGAGAGAGAGAGAAAGCGCACAAGGGAGAGGGACAGAGACCAGCAGACTCCCTACTGACTGCAGAGCCATAGGTGGGGCTTGATCCTAGGACCCTAAGATCATGCCTGAGCAGAAGTCAAGACACTTAACTGACTGAACCACCCAGGCGCTCCTGAATCTGATGACCTATTAAGAAAAATATTGCTCTAATCACTTGGAAATATTAATGTTTTCATTTGACTCTTTTTATTCACAAACTTCAGGGGGATAAAGATATTACAGGCTCTGTTGATAAAGGTACAATATTAACTATCATTATTTGCTATGTTAGGCATATGATCATCACAACAATATGGTAGATACTATCATTATCACCAGTTCATAGATAAAGCAGCAAAGATTTTGAGAATTTTTTTTTAACATTCTTAGTTTACTGATCCTCTCATGAAAAATCTGCACGACCACCACAGATAAAGCCACTGCAGCATCTTGACTCCTTCTGTTGTCCAATCTCCAGCTCACTTTTTGCCAGCACCAACGTTGGCTTTTGCAGTCCCTCTGACTTTCTTCATTCTGTTCTTGCGTTCCTTTCACTGTTTTCTTGATGTCTTTTTCTTCTCATACAGGCCATGTCTTGCAAGTCTGTGTTTGGGTTCATTTTTCTTTGCATAATCCAAGGAATCATAAATCATGCCAAAGCCGGTTGTCTTGCCACCACCAAAATGGGTTCTGAATCCAAACACAAATATGACATCTGGTGTGGTCTTGTACATTTTGGCTAGTTTTTCCCGAATTTCTGTCTTAGGTACCATTGCCTTTCCAGGGTGAAGAACATCAATGACCATCTGTTTCCACTGAAGTAGTCGGTTAGTCATGAACTTCCTGGTCCGGATAGTTACTGTGTCGTTCATGATGGCGGCGAGGCTTCAGATTTTGAGAATTTAACCTGAGGTGACATAATTACTAAATAGGGGACCTAGGATTAAAAATCACATCTGTGTTCCAGAGCCTTAACATCCACACTCTCCAGCTTTAGCTTTGTAAATCTAAAATATAGCAAATGTAAATGTGTGTTTGAGCGTTGCATGAGGAAAGTGATAAACCCTATGAACAATAATTATTTGTGGGATACTCTGGGAGTATTGCTTTGACAATTTTGAAGTTTAATGAAAGCAAATGTGCAACTTTACTTTAAAAATGTAATGTTAATTCAAATTATTATGGGGCTCCTGGGTGACTCAGTTGGTTGAGCCTCTGCCTTCGGCTCAGGTCATGATCCCAGGGTCCTGGGATCGAGTCCCGTGTCAGGCTCCCTGCTCAGCGGGGAGCCTGCTTCTTCCTTTCCCTCTGTCCCCCAGCTCCTGCTCTCTCTCACTCTCTCTCTATCTCAAATAAACAAAATCTTTTAAAAAATTACAGTGAACTTGCAAAACCGCCATTGTTTGAATGCATCCATACATTTTCTAGTGTCTATTTTTTATTTCTACATACTAGAAATGATAATGTATCTATGTCGATTATGAAAACATAAAAAGCATTTCTGAGTTCAGGGAACTTCCAGCTGCCTTTTGTTCCTTGTTTTGCAAAGGGGAAACAACACTATCATATTCAATTTCTACCCTGTGGTATATTTTACCTCTTAATCTACTAAATCTTCCATATTCCCAAATACCAGCTAACCACAATCTTTGTCTGAAGAAAAGAAAGAAAAAGTAAAACAAGGGATCACCACAGTTTCAATCTGAAAGATAATGTATCACTCTTAATAACCAGTAAGTAAGCTTACCACATCATTTTCCCACAAGTCTGATATTTTTCCTACAGAGTAATTAGCTACATTTGAGGAAGTCCTGTGAAAATTCAAAGAAGCCATTTTGTGGGTCCTGTCATTTGTGTTGCATAACCCACAGTGATCCCTAGATTTGTATTACATAATCTATAGCAACTGCAGCAGGTGTGGAATGCATGCATAAAACATATCCCTGAGGTTATCTGTGACATGATAAAAGGCTAATTTCATTCAATCTAGCAGTCCAACTGCAGAGAGTGTTTCAGATTCTAGAATGCTGAAATGTTTATGATCAGTCACTTTCCCTTAAAGAATCACAACTTTTTTTTCTTCTTTAAGATTTTATTTATTTGACAGAGAGACAGACACAGCAAGAGAGGGAACACAAGCAGGCGGAGTGGGAGAGGGAGAAGCATGCTTCCCGCTGAGCAGGGAGCCCAGACTCAGGGCTTGATCCCAGGACCCTGGGATCATGACCTGAGCCAAAGGCAGACGCTTAACAACTGAGCCACCCAGGCACCCCAAAGAATCACAACTTTTGTCTTTAAGGAATGAGTAAAAAATAAACATAAATCTATAAATAAAAAATTAAAATAAAATAATATATATATTTTTTTTCTTCCTTTTCACATGCCCATTAAACTGAGCTCTTTGGCAAAAATTGTAACCTGGCAACACTGGTAAAAAGGACGATTCTAAAGCACTAATTAAAACCAGTAAGTGAGTCTTCCTTTCTGAGTTGTCAGTTTCTCTTCTCATCCAAACTTCAATCAATAACCACTCAGAAAACTTTATTTTGTTTAGAGAAAGTCCTGATAATTCATTTTAATATCTTCATTCTGAAAATGAGGTAAATATTAAATAGTAAAATAAAAATTCTATGATTCTATGACAAAAATTCTATGACGAAAATGGAATGCCCTTTTTACCTTTTATTTCTTTGAGATTTATGTTGTATTTGAAGATCTATAGTTCATCTTAGTGCACAGTTTAGTTATTAAATCTCAAATTAGTTATTTAGGGTCCCATTTTTTATTCACTTAAATAATTATATGAATAGTGCATTCATAAAGACAATGCTCTTTAACATGTACTCAGCATCCTGGAATTCTGGTAGGACATAGAATGAGGAAGCAAAAGAGGGCCTGAATCTGACCAGGAAAAAAAAAAAAATACTGCATTCTGAGGTAGATGTCTCTGAACTTCTACTCGTATTCCCTTGAAAAACAAGACTATGCTTGTCTCTGACTCATAATTTTGGCAGGAAAAAAAAAGAGAGATGGTAGTCAAACTCTCAGATGGTTACTACCTCTAAAGAAAACTCTCTTATCTGATATTTAGGTTGAGAAGGCTTAGCACATCAAATAGTTTATAATATGTTAGACTGTACTTTGGGAGTTGAAGCTCAGCTATAGTATTAACTAGCTTTTGAACTTTAACCAAATGACTTTAGACAAACCATTCCAAATGTCTGTATCTCAGCCACCTTGTAAGTAAAATTAGGGGTTTGGAATGGACAATTTCTAAAGCTCCTTTCAGCAGACATAAAAATGCCAGTAGCAAGCCATTTAAGACGCACAAAGACATAGTATTTGCTTTCCTTTTCATATTAATTTTCCTTCCACAGGGAACCAACAGTAAATTCCAGCATCTACAGCAGGCATCAGCCAAATCTTGAAAATACAAAATAGGAAAATAATGGGAATCTAAAGCAATATGGAAACCTGATCTGACACTTTGAAGTATTTTATAAGGACTTTAAAAAAAATACAATGGCAGTGCTTTTTGTTTCATAATACTTAACTCTGAAGTATTGTTACATATTGTTGAGATAAGAAGAAATCTCTCTTCCTGATGAATGTTTCAGTGATTTTTAAAAGTGGTTTTCCAGTGATTTTCAAAGACATTTTCAGCAATCACAAAGAACATACCATGCAATCCAAGACCATAATAGTGTATGTGTTCTTCATTATTTAGGAAGAAACACACCAAAATATTATAATAATTTAGCATTGTTTGGCTAACTCCAGGTAGCAAAAACATTTAGAGATATACGATCCAATGAAATACTAAAAGCTAGCATCATAAATTAAAATTAAAATTAAAATTAAATGATGTTCTTTCTTTCAATAAAATACCTCTTTTTTTTCCTTCTTTTACTTTCCTTCTGTTTCTCAGCAGTGAGAATGGCACGAGTTTGACTATGAGCTTCCTCACAAGTTTTGAGGCTAATGATTATGATACTTGATACAAGACTATAATTCTCCATGTCCTCTTGAGTTAAGATTACGTCTCTAAAAGTTTGTGGCAAAAATATCTTTCACATATCTACTGCTGACAGATATTCCAGGAATTAAAAAATATTCACATTTTTAAGTGCATAACACGATAACAAATCATATATATATATATATATATATAAATACACACACATACATAATCTCATATATATATCACATCTTTACAATCACACATAAAGCCATAGTCTAGAGATGATTTTTTTTTCATTTCAAAGATGAAAAAATATGAGCATTGATATATTATTACTATGGTACATTTTAGCAGTTTATTTCATCTGTGAAGTCCAAAGCTCCTATATGGGGTTTGTGTCTGGGTGTGTTGGGGTTGGGGAACATTGCTGCCAACAAATCTTAAATTTCTTCCTCAATTTAAGCTCATATGCAAAGTAAAGAACAATGTTTTAAACATTTCATCCATCCTGGCACTGGCTTTTTCCTACTACCTCCCCACATAAATAATTAAAGGCATGTTGATGTCTGAAAAAGGAATACAAAAGAACCTAAGCTTTACTGTTTGTGATAGTGGGAACTTATTAAAATTAATTCTTTCAAAATGCTCTTGGGCACAAGGAGAGTTATATAACATCTTTATTTTCTTATTAGATTATTAGAATAAAAAAGGATACATAGACTAGTACATTGAAATTTGAGGTAGAGTGTCTCATCAGATTGTTTCTCTTCATGAACCATGAACTTTGAGAGTAATAAGGCTTTTATGTCATGAGCAAATATGGCTGTCAATACTCAGAAAGAAGTTCTGCTTCTCAAAAGCAAGAATCTCTTATTTTTGTTTGCTTGCTTTGCTTTGCACAAGGCATTTAAAAATCTATCGGGTAGAAAATAGATTGCATACATTCATTGTACAGTCATAGGAACCTTAACTTGCTGAAAGACTCATATTTAACATTAATACAAAGTTAAGAATGTGATAAACTAGAACCTGAACATATTATTGAGCTTTAGTGGAATGCTAAGAAATTGACTGGAAACATTTCAAAAATATGTATCATGGCAAGGTTAGTCTCCCACTACCAAAGGGATTAAAACATACTCCTATCTGAAAATAGTCGTTGGGTTGTGGTGAGGACTTTATATAGACTCTTAACAATATTTAGATCCCTACTTCTGCTATGATGTTTCAATAAATCCCAAGTGACTGCTGCTGTTCCATCTTTAAATAATAGGATTCCTCTGAACTCTCTTTTCCTCTGGATTAGCTGTGATAAGAACCTCTCCAAAATGAATTAGGAGTGAAACCAACCAGTCACTTCCCACAAAGGCTTATGTTAGTAGATTACATCATTTAATCATTAAATGTTATAGGTTTGTTCAAGCCCATAACATTGAATAAAAAGACTCAAACCATACGGCAAATATTTGACATGAGCTGCTTTCTTACATTGCCCTTGAAAGTTATTTTGATGAGCTCATTATACTCGAAATAACAAGTTTTCTTGTTGATTGTGTCAACTGTACTTTGTCACTGATTCAATAATTTTCCTCAGTTATGGAGAGAAATCCCATTAAGCTAAGACAGTGTAATTTTGAATTAGTGAAATGTATGAATTGCAAAATATATTAAAGAAACATTTTCCAGTAATGAAAGAAAACACATCTAATACTCCAAGGCTATATAAGCAACATTACAGACATTGCAGTAAAAACCTCTACTACTAATTTTTCATTTGTATTCCCAACAATCCTGCTGATGACATCCATATTTTAGAGATGAGGAGATAAACTCAGAGAAGTTAGGCAAGTTAGATAGGGTCACTCAGCTAGCATGAAGTAGAACCAGAATTTTCTTATTCCAACAGCCCAGGCATTTTGATCTATACGATATTGTAACATCCACTTTCTCATAAATGTTCCATTTTATAGTGTATCTCTCAGGTGATCTGGATGTCAAGGATATTTGATTAAGAGAAGAGAAAAATATTTCATATAAAGAAATATTAAGAAATTTAAGTCCTCTAGGGTAAAGTAATATTCAGAGATGAGAATTCTTCCCTGAAAGCAGTTAGCGACAATACTGAGATGAGTTCCAGAAATCAAAGCTCATTTCAGGGGAATAATAGGAAGGAATATTATTGAAAATTGGCAAGAATTCAACTTGATTGTACTGAAATAATACAGGGACACATATTTTCTATGAGAGAACCTTAATTTTTTAACAGTTTTATTGGAATATAATTTACATAGCATAAAATTCACCCATTGCAAATATATTCCATAATTTTAAGTAAATTTATAGTGATGTGAACCCATCTCCACAATACAGTTTTATATTTTCATAATCTCGCCATAATTTCTTGGAGTCCCATTTACAATCAGTCCTGCTCCAATCCTAGGCAACCTCTTATTTATTTCTATAAATTTGTATTTTCTGAACACTTCATATAAATACAATCATATGTATTTTGTAGCCTTTGCATTTGTATTCATGTAGCCTTTTGAACATGACTTTTTTCACTTAGCATAATGTTTTTGAGGTTCATCCATGTTGAAGCATATGTCAGTATTTCATTCTTTTTATACTGAATACTATTTACTTGTATGGATATACCACATTTTATTTATCCATTTGTCAAGTTGATGGAAATCTGGATTGCTTATAGTGTGGGGCTATTCTGAATAATGCTGCTATAAACATTCATGCTCATGTATTTATGTAGACATAGTTTTCATTTTTCATGGGTAGATAACTAGTAGTGGAATTATTGGATCATGAAGTAAACTTAGGTTTAACTTTTTAAGAAATTACCAAACTGTTTTCCAATTTTACATTGAAAGAGCTTTGATTTTTATCTTTGGAGTTAAATATTTAAAACTCACGGGTTGATATGAATAGTAGAGCTTCTTGAATATTTAGAATTTAGATGCTAAGCACATCATTAAGGACTGAATGGTTATGTTTCCCCTCAGTTCATATGTTGAAGCTTTAAACCCCCCTCCCCCACTTGCCTGTGTTTAGTTATACGGGACCCTAAAGAAGTAATTCAGGTTAAATGAGGTCATAAACTTATGGTCATAATTAGATAAAATTAGTGTCCTTATAAGAAGAGACACCAAACCATCAACAAAATGAAAAGGTAACCTACTAAAGGGGGAAAATATTTGCAAATCATATATCTGATAAGTGGTTAATATTCAAAATATATAAAGAACACATACAACTCAATAGCAAAAAACACCAAACCATCCAATTAAAAAATGGGCAATGGATCTGATAGACTCTTTCTAAGGACTTTCAAATGGTCAACAGGTATATGAAAATGTACTCGATATCACTAATCATCAGGGAAATGCAAAACCACAATGAGATATCACCTCACACATGTTAAAATGGTTGTTATCAAAAAGACAAGAAAAAACAAAAGTTGGCAAAGATGTGGAAAAGAGGGAAGGCTTGTGCACTGTTGGTGGGAATGTAAATTAGTGCAGCCACTGTGGGAACTAGCACGGAGGTTCCTCAAAAAAATTAAAAATACAACCAGTATATGATTTAGCAGTTCCACTTCTGGATATTTATCCCCCCAAAATGAAAACACTAATTGGAGAAGATACATTCATCCTTATGTTCACTGCAACATTAATTACAATAACCATGACATGGAAACAATCTAAATATCTATCGATGGATGAATGGATAAAGAAAATGTGCTATATTATACATATACAGTGGAACATTTCAGCTATAAAAATAATGAAATCTTTCCCATTGCAACACCATGGATGGACCTTGAGGGCATTATGCTAAGTGAAATAAATCAGACAGAAAAAGATAAAAACTGTATGATCTCACTTATATGTGCAATCTAAAAAAAAACAAAAAACAAACATATACACATACATGAACACACATGAGCTCATGAATATAGAGAACAGACTGGTGGTTTCCTGAGGTGGGGGGGTGGGCAGTGGGTGAAATGGGAGAAAGGAGTCAAAATGTACAAATTCTTAGTTATGAAATTAATTAAGTCATGGGGATATGTGTACAGCATGTTCACTATAGTTAATAATATTGAATAATTTATTTGAAAGTAGCTAGGAGAGTAGATCTTGAAAGTTCTCATCACAAGGAAAAAAATTGTAACTACGTATGTTGGTGGATTTTAACCAGAGTTACTGTGGAGATCACCAAAGAAAAGAGGAGGAAGAGACACCAGAGAGCCCACTTGGCTTTCTTTCTCCATGACCATGTACCTAGGAAAGTCCATGTGAGTACACAGTGAAAAGGGAACTTTATGCCATCCAAGGGAAGAGCTCTCGCCAGACACTAATCCTGCTGGCACCTTGATCTTTGGACTTTCCAGCCACCCCAAACTGAGAAAACATCTGTGGTTTAAGCCACCCAATTCGTTGTATTTTTGAAAAGCTAACATGTATTATTTATTTTGTCTTACAAAAGCAGCAAATGATTACTTAGGAGAATTTGGAAAAGAAAAAAATTATTTTGCATGTATTTTCACATTCAGAGAAAAACATTGCTGATATTTAAGTACATTTTTTTCTCAATTTCTCAATAGATGTATATAGAGAGAAGGGGGTATAGTTGATATACAATGTTACATTAGTTTATATACAGTTATATGTATACAATGTTACGTTAGTTTTAGGTGTACAGTATCCTGATTTGACAAGTCTATATGTTATGCTATGCTCATCACATGAGTACCATCTGTCACCATACAATGCTATTATAAAACCACTGAATATATTCCCTAGGCTGTACCTTTCATCCCCGTTACATATTCATTCCATAACTGAAAGCATGTATCTCCTACTCCCCTTCACCCATTATGCCCATCCCCCTAATCCTCCTCCCCTCTGGTAAACATTAGTTTGTTCTGTGTATTTATGTGTGTTTCTACTTTTGGTTTTGTGTTTCATTTTTTATTTTATTTTATTTTTTTAAAGATTTTATTTATTTATTTATTAGAGAGAGAGAGAAACAGCATGAGAGGGTAGAGGGCCAGAGGGAGAAGCAGGCTACGGGCTGAGCTGGGAGCCCAATGTGGGACTCCATCCCAGGACTCCAGGATCATGACCTGAGCCGAAGGCAGTTGCTTAACCAACTGAGCCACCCAGGCACCCTGTGTTTCATTTTTTAGATTCCATGTGTAAATGAAAGCCTGAGCAGACTTATATATGCACCAACAATTTATTCAGGACCACTAATGGGACAGTTGAGAGTGTGCAGGTATCAAAGGTATCAAAGTTCCAGGGAAGACTATTTCTTCACTGAAGATCTCTCAAAAAACCAGTGGAGATTTGGAGTCTGGAACTCCCTCTGAAATATGAGTAACTAGACTATATCATATGTTTTCTTTCTTATATTTCCCTCATAGATTTTAATTATAAAGAACAAGCAGTTGTGGATTGAAGAGATGGTGGTGCTAAGAATGGAGAACAGAATATATTGAGTTAAAAGACTAAAATAAATTACTGATGCCATATCTGCAGTTGTGGTCCATTTGTAGATTTTTTTTTTTAAAGAAATTATCTTGTTCTCACAGGCATCCAACTCACTAATTATATGCAAACAATAAGAATCAAGCTTCTGCCAAAAGAATTAGCTCTGTAGCCAATAGCAACTTACTTTGGCAGGACAGATGTATTCATTAGCATTAAAACACTTAATTTTTTTATTCCTGAATTAAATACTTGTAACTAATTTCCAAAAGGGACAACTGAAGATGTGAAGAGAGAAGACAAGTGACCCTAGGCAAAGTATTTGATTCTAATTATTGGAAAAATAAAGCTTAACATTATTTTAGGAACTGGAATTCATAAAAAGAAAATAATGTTATTTTTTTAAGCTTCACTGCTTTCATGAGATACAGTGAGGCTTAGTAATGATGTTTTGAAATAAAAAGGGTTTGGATCTAAGGAAAGTTCTCTGGAGTACATATGGATTCGACTAGATATTCAAGAGTAAAAATAAGAGTACTCAGTTGAAGTAAACACTTTGGAAGCATTTGCTGGCAAAGTATAAAAGTCTAAAATGAATGTGACACTGGCACATATTCAAAAGCAAAATATTTTTATAATTCAATAATAATGAAGTATGGAAGAAAGTAAGGAAAAGAAAATTATCTGAACTTGAACTGTTGCCAACAAGAGTACTACAGCTCCAAACTCTCACTCAGCTGTGTATTTCAGATTCAGATAATACCCAGTTTTTAAAAATAGTTTTTACATATCGAGCACACTCAATGCCATGAACTTCTACATACATTATCCAATTTTTTTATCTAATAAATCCTCCCAAAAGAATCCTGCTGTCTGCATTTTTTGCTGTTTCTTAGAAGAAAACCAAGGAAAAATAGTGAAATGAAACTATCACCATTCTCTAGTCATAACACAGTTGAAGTGAAGATAAAGTGGAACTTACTATAAAGAGGTGTAGTTCTTGGCCCCATCCCCACCCATGCCTTAATTCTGATATCTCTCAGTAAAGTATCTAAAGCAAATACATTAAATCTCCAGCCATGTGAAATGGGGTATGATAACCCAGCATGAGAAAGAATGGAAAGACAAAACATGGCGTTAGTGTTCACCACTTTATCCTGAATGTTATAACAATACTCTACTGGTGGTACACAAGATCTAGACCAAATCAACATTGTAAAGTAATTTCTTTGTTTCTGATTTCTCTAAGGGAAATCCAAAGATAATAAATACAGAGTAGTAACAAGTACAAGAGATGAGAGCTGCTGGCTAGAGACTTTCTTTCTGCCATGATGCCATAGTAACTGTCAAAGAAGTTCTCTGTGGACAGTAATCTAAGTGCTGCTAAGGCTCATCTTACTTAGATGGTTCTTAAATTTACACAGTGATCCAGGTGCAAAGCACTTCACAAACATTACTTGGAATCATTGTGTTTTCCAGTGAATTGTGCTTTCTTCTAAAGCTTAAGTAGCAAACACATCAACCAAAAGTTGCCTGTTAGATTTTAATCCTTGCAAACCATTCCTCTTTCTAAGAGAATCTTTCAAAAATTTTAACAGATGAAATTCTGTAATCAAAGATTCAAACTGAATTTAATTGACATTAAGACAAAACAGTGGGAAAATAATCTGAATATAGTAGGGTCTGAAAGAAAGTTACAGACATCTATATCTTAATGAAGAACTCAACTGACAAATGAAATTAACAAATTTCCTTTCTTTTTCCATAAAGTTTATTATTTGAGAGCTTAAATGATACTCCAAAGAAAGGTATTGCTTTTCCCTTATGTCATACATGTCAGCCATTTAAAAATAATTCTCAAGGTGCACATGCTGTATCACATTTAATGATAACATGTATGTGGATTTGCATTTTGAATTTCCAATAATTTACATGCAAAATACAATTCATATTCAAAATAACCTTAAGTATCACTTGCCTTAAAGTACAAAACATATCAACATAAATTTTGAAGATTTTTTAATGAGCATTTTATAGAACTAAATTAGCATTTTATAAACTTAGATAATATAAAATATGTGCAATGCAATTTTTAAGGTTAATATTTCAAATATATGATAAAATATATATCATACATACTTTATGGAGATTCTTTTTAAAAAATATTTACTTATTTATTTAAGAGAAAGAGAGAGTGAGCTCAGCGGGGTGGGGCAGAGGGAAGAGAGAGAGTCTGAAGCAAACTCTGCACTGAGCATGGAGACTGATGTGGGGCTCCATCTCATGACCCTGAGACCACAACCTGAGTCAAAACCAAGAGATGGACACAACTGAATGCACCATCCAGGTGCCCCCTTTGTGGAGATTCTAAGTGGAGGTACAAGTTTTTATTTTATATGAATGTGTGTGTTTACATATACAATTATATTTATGTCCTTCATTAGAAAATATTTCATTAATAAGAGAAGAGAATCACACATTAACTGGCATACAGGAAACCAATATTTCATATAAAATTAATCCATAGCTATGGATTAAAAATTATTACACTGCAAGAATTTTTGTATCAATAAAATTACAAATAATTTAATTTCAGCTATGTTTTAAAAAAAACATTCAAAAAAGTCAATTCAAAGATATAGGAAACTATATTAACATCTATTTATAGTGTCCTTTCACTGCAGAATTCAAAAAGCCTTATTTTATATTAGCTTATTCAAACTAATATATTTTTTATTTTACTTTTTTTCTGGAATAGAAAATGTTTCTGAAAATCATTAGGTAGAAGGATTTTATTTTTATGCACTTATAAGACATCTGAGATTATGTATAATAATAGAAGATCTTAACTCTATGAATTGTGAAGGAGAGCCCTAATCCTTAAACCTTATTTTACAGTAGTATTTCCCAAAATATGTGCCATGAAAAACTACTTCCATTTAAAAATACTGGTCTAAACAAAGGTAAGCAGGCATGTTTAAGCCACAGCTTTTTGAAGTCTCTGATTTAATAATATGCTTTGTGACTATCTAATAGTTTGTATATGATATGCAGCCTTTTCAGAAACTAATTGACTGTGAATTCTCTTTCCTTCCTTCACAACACAATCTGAAGTGTTTACTGTACTATAGGGTCTACTTTGAGAATGTAATTATAGGCCTTCACGATAAAGAATTTTAGAAGTAATTATAATAAAGATGCCATGAGTTACAATTTTGAGTGTAAAAGAAAAAAAGTTAAGTAAAACACTGTGTTGTTTATTTTTTTAAGATTTATTTATTTGAGAGAGAGAGAGAGAACAGGGGGCAAGGGCAGAGGGAGAGAGAGAGAGAATCTCAAGCAGATTCCCCACTGAGCACAGAGCCTGACATGGGGCTGGATCAAAGGACCATTAAATCATGACCTGAAATCAAGAGTCTGATGCTTAACCAACTGAGCCACCCAGGTGCCCCAAAACACCACGATGTTTAAATCACGGGGGCTGTATAATTTTTTAAAGTATACATTTTCTACTTCTCCCAATTTAAATTCTAAAAGTAATAGCACCATCATGAGCATCTTCAGTGACCAGGTATTACCCTTTTTTATCATTCTCCATTAAAGGAAACCAGAGACTATTGGAGAAATGGCTCATTCTAGATCATGGGCAGGGAAAGTACAAGGCATGTCTCAAAAATCTTGTGCCAAAAATCAAGGAAGCTGTCAAAGATTGATGTGGTCATGTCAAAAAATCTTAGGACAAAACTTGAAAGGGTCTTTCCTTACCAAATTTGTGACAATCTGAGCATCTAACACAAATGATTTTAACTGATGGAGATCATTGATTCTAGGAAATTTGATTTAATATATAAAATACTGTAAAGGGAAAACACCAAAAACATTTGTTATTATCATTTGAGGCAGCTATTACACCAAATCCATGAAAAAAAAATTTTAAAGATTTTATTTATTTATTTGACAGAGAGAGACACAGCGAGAGAGGGAACACAAGCAGGGGGAGTGGGAGAGGGAGAAGCAGGCTTCCCGCGGAGCAGAGAGCCTGATGCAGGGCTCGATCCCAGGACCCTGAGATCATGACCTGAGCCGAAGGCAGACACTTAACGACTGAGCCACCCAGGCGCCCCATCCATGAAAATTGTTATTGGAGAAAATTAATTAAATATATAATCTGCTTTTTAATAGAAACTACATTTCACGATCAACCAAATGGTTGGACTTTACATAAGAATATCTATTAATAAAGACAGAACAAATGGTAAAATTAGAAAGTTATCATTCTATAATCTTTAGTAAAACTGGTGTTTCAGGCAAAAAACATCATCGATTATCAATGATAATCATCAATTATCATTAAAACTACTAGGTAAATGGCTAATGAATGTGATTTGTGCTGATCACCACTATTTCTGTTTCTTCTCTGTCAGGATGCATGGTAGTCATACCTTTCCCAGTCTCCTCAAAGTTAGGCATAATCATATGACTTGATATATGAATGAAAGCAGGTGTTACTTAGGGGCAGAAAACTTTAAGAGCCACTCCATACTTGTCCATTTCATTCTTTCCCTGCCTTGGCGATTATAAAGAGTGCATTGATATGCAGATGTAATTCCGAGTCATCATACAGTGGAAAGTTGCAGGCTTTGAATGAATAAAAAGTATTTTTTGTCATTTTTAAGCCACTGAGATTTTGGAATTGTACTGCAGTGTAACCTAGTCTTTCATGACTATTATAATGGGAAATTGAACACTTGATTGTGCTAAACTAACATCATAGATATAATTTTCTAGTAACAACCAAAAACATCACTGTACAATGAAGAGATCAGAATATCATTATTCTCATCAAATGATGAATCTTAGAATTATTGATGATAGTTCTACTAGCTAAGAAGTGCCTCTGACAGAATACAATATGATGCATATATCATCTATGTTGTATTCTAGCCAAAAAAGCTTAAAATTAATGTGTGATTTAACTTCCAATTCATAGGATATTCAGGGGACAGAGGAATAGTTAAATGACGCCACATATCCAGAAGGTAAAACTAATAACAGGACAACTGTCTTATTCTTGTCACCAAATCAGTGTTCTGGGGTGGGGGTAGGGGCGTAAGGGCGTGGGGGGGGGAAGGACTACTCTACATAAAGAGGCTTAACCCAATGTAATGTTTGGTCCCAAATTTAATCCAGGTTTAGACAAACCAGCTGCAAAGAGTATAAGGAAGAAATTAGGAAAGTTTGAATATGAAATAGATATTAGCTAATATTAAAGGATTATTAGTAATTCTGTTAGATGTGAAATTATTTTGGGTATTTAGGAGTAAGTTTTTATTTTTGAATATATTAATTGCAAAGTATTTAGAAGTGAAGTCACTTACTTTTAAGAATGCCAACATACTTAAAAAAGTCTATAAATGCCTGATACAAGTTTAATACATGGCAACAAAAGTATCATTTTAAAGGTTTGAACATAAAAAAATTGAAAAGAACTAAAACAAAGTTGAAAAAGGCAAAAAAGATGAATATTTAAACATATGATTTATAATTATATATAAATTAATTTTAAACTAGACTTCTAGTTTAAGGTTCTACAAATTGAACTAACTAATTATTTTACATAGGATCTCATTTCTCCACATCCTTGTCCTATTTTCTTTATTGAAGTATTATCAGACATTGAACCAGTTACTAATGAGACTAGTCAACTCCACTGTCTGAAACTATTTAGTGCCAAATGAAAGTCAATAGAATCACCCATCATTGCCTACTCTAAAGAATTTAATTAATTGTTTTTAAATTTCCCATTTCAATGGCTTCGGAATGCTTCTCATACTGTATTGGAAATTTCCTTTCTTTTATAAACAACATATGCACCATGAGGTCCTATTTTATCAACGAACCCTATCCGTCCTTCTCATTTATACCATCATTACTCTTGCTCTCTGGTTTCCAGTGGCGTAGCCTCCTTTCATTTCCTGGGATAAGCTACACTTTCCTCAGGTATGTTAGTCATACAGATTTCTCTGCCTGACTCTTTTTCTTCTCCCTCTTTAACTAGTTTAGGTCAAAAACTCAAAAATTACTTTTCCAGGAAAAAATTCCCAGATACCCCAGACTAAGTCAGTATTCCCCACAGCCCTACTTAAATTCTAACAGTACTTTATATGTTCTCTCGGAACCCTAGCATAGTCTGTATTTATACCTATAATTTATGATATCCATTTCCCATAGACTCTTGGCTTCTGGAGGATGATAATCATTCCTCTTTTGTTTACTGCTGTATCCTTTGCTACTAAAACAGTGCCCAACAACCAGAATGTGTTTCATAAAGATTTGTGACTAAAGGCTTTTTTTGAGTTTGGGCATATAAGGCAGTATGATACAGTGAAACACAAGGCAAATACACTTTCTTATATTGCTCATTGTTATATCCCTGGACTGTATGACTATATTATTACATAGAGATGCTGAGTAAATATTTTTTTTATGAGAATAAGTGGGATTGGAGCTTAGTCTGAGTCCTATGTCAGCTACATACCTGCTGTAATTTTGATCTTCACTTCTATGGGTAGCAGTTAATTACCTATAAAATGAGTTGTTTAAAGGATGACTTTTAAGGATATTTTCAGCACTAAAAAGCTGCAAAACTAGGATATTCAGTTATTTACCTTGCTATTGCTATTACTACATTTGATGCTAGTAATAGAATAACCTTTTGAGAGGAATCAACTGTTTTGGATGAAGAAATATTTATTTAAAAAGTATATAGTGCCTTCATTTCCAACTGATATTCTGACAAGGTTTCTGTAGAACCTGACAAGTTATTTTTCATATTTATACAGAAGAACAAAGGGCAAGAACAGTCAAGATATTCTTACAGAAGAATTAAGTAGGGACCATGAACTACCAGATAGGACATCTTAATTTAAGGACATAAGGCTAAAAAGTATTGTGTTTGTACACCGATGGATGAGTAGACTGAAGAATAGAATTGAGAGCCCAGAAACAAACCTGTACATGTACAGAAACTTGATATATAACAGATTTATTGTACATCATTAAGGACAGATGGAATTCTCAATAAACTAGGTAGAAAAATTAAAAAAATTGCACCCCTAACTAAATCATCAAAATCATCATCATCATCATCATCATCATCATCATTATCATTATCATCACGGTAGATTAAATATCTAAAAGTTAAAGAAAAAATTATAAAGATTTATAAAGTAGTACAAAAATACTGTCTCGGTTTGGAAGAACTTCTTAAAACCCTAAAAACACTAAACATAAAGAGAGAAATTGCTAAACTGGATTAAACTGAAATAAAGTACTGTTCATTAAAAGATACAATAAAAAGAGTGGAAATAAAAGTCAAAACCTGGGAGAAGATATTTATGACACATGTAACTTACAACAAGTTCACAGCCAGAATAAAGAAATATCTCCTACGAGTCAATAAAAAAGACAAACAATCCAATAAAAAATAAATTAAAACTTGGCAATGATTTTAACCAGCACTTAGAAAACATACGTACAAACAAACATCTAGAAGACCCAATTGCCAATATCTAAAAACATTCCATTTCTTTAGCTATCAGAGAAAGACATATAATTTAAACCACAATTAGGCAACACTTGCACATATCGGATTAACAGAAATGAAAAACTATCAAGTTTGGTAGAGGATTATTTCAAAGAGAATTGTCACACATGGCTCTAAGAATTGAGACTACATGAGTCCACTTAGCTTAACCATTAGCACTGAAAAGTAAACCCACTTGTGTCAACATAACTATTTGTTCCAGAAAAGTTGTTTATTAAGATAAGGCTTTAATAAATAACTTCACTGTTTACATCAAGAAATTTCTACAAGCCAATATATCCAAACAAATAGCTTACTCTTCCTTGCAAGCACCAATGAGCAATATGTTGCTCCCTGGGATAAATAGCTCATTTATCAGTCTTCCTTTTATCATGTTCACCATCCCTAATTTATTGTCATGAATTTTTCCTATTAACAATTATTTGTCTGAATTAAAACACTCACCTTAAAACTTAAGTCAAGACGCTCAAATATTCTATTAATATTTCCTCCAGGATACTCCCTCCTGAAATATTACTAAGATTCAGTCAAGGTGTCTTCTTTTTGTGAAGTCAGTATAATAACTTTTGCTTAATCAATAGACTATTCAGGTGGTTTTGGTTTTGTTTTTGTGTTTTTTTTGGGGTGGGGGGGACTTGCAGTCAATTATCCCAGCAATTTAGCATTACCTAATAGGTTTAAATATGAGTCTGTAATTCCATTCCTTGATACATATCTTAAGAGAAACTCTTATACAAGGAGACTTGTACAAAAATGTTCTTAATAGTTGCTGGAAACAAACCAAATACCCATCAACAGTGGAGCAGTACATAAACTTTGGTATATTTAAGCAATAAAATGTTTTACAGTAATAAAAATAAACAAACTACAGTTATACCTACCAATGTGGATGAGGAAGTGGGCACTCAGCTTCTTTTCATTACCAATTAAAATTTGTTTTACTATTCTAAAACTTAAAACCTAGCTAACACATATCTTTACTTAATCTTCAAAGTCAAATACACGTTAGTTCTTCTGAACAAATACTGCAACTCTCTTTTTGAATAGTTGATTAAAAGAAGATACATCACGTAGAGAGTTTCGAAAAAGCCCGTTATTAAAAAAAAAAGAAAAGAAAGCAATAACCTATTATTGCTTTAAAATACTTTTATTATTTCCCCAAATCATCTGACATAAAAATTATAGTTTTTCTACTCTGAAATAATCTTGCTTTCTAAGATTCTCATCAGTATCTTGTTCATGCATTTACTACTTGGTCCCATGTTCCCAGTCATTTAGTGTTTTCATTCTAACATATCCCTCTGTCTTCATACCCTCCTCCAACTGGGCTATCAATAATCTGAATTAGCCAAGATTATTAATCAAAGAAGATATGATGAGCCATAATTGCTTGATCTTGCTTAGTCTCATTCTTCCAAACCAGGATTTTTAAAAACTTTAATTTCTTTTCTACAGTGATTAGTTTATGGAAATCAGGCCTAACCCAATCAGCACAATTATTTCCCTGGTCACAAGAAATGATTCAAAATAAGCATGATGCTTATTATTTTTTTTAAAGATTTATTTATTTATTTTGAGAGAGTGAGAACGAGAGAGAGAGAGTACATGAGAGGGGGTAGGGTTAGAGGGAGAAGCAGGCGGAGCCTGATGCGGGACTCGATCCCAGGACTCCAGGATCATGACCTGAGCCGAAGGCAGTTGCTTAACCAACTGAGCCACCCAGGCGCCCTTATGCTTATTATTAATGAGGGTCCATTGTGCTAGGGCTTTCTAGAAATCAGCATTATTGTTCTTCTGAGAAAGTCACCAGAAAAGAGATCCTCTCTTGCTTTGACTGAATTATATACAGAAATGAATCCAGAAACTGCTGGTAGCTTTTCTACTACGGAGGAATTCTGCTGGTGAAATGCCCAGCAGAGGCAAGGGTAGAACTGAGAGGATAACAGACGAGTAGATCAAGGGCTGTGTTTGAGCTACTCCTGAAGCATACCTCTCCTAGAATTTTCAGTTACCTGAGAAAAATAGAATCATTGTATTTATATTGAACAAGTTTGCATGTAGGTCTTTATTAATGACAAACATAACATCTTAACTGATACGGACTTTTTTCACTTTGTAAGAAAATATTTCTAAAACGGATTAATTTCCTCCTAGCTTTCTTAAAAGTCAGTAACTATAAAGATCATAATTCTTTTTCTTGACAACTGGAGAACATAATTATGATTGTTCATTATTGTTTTATTTTAGAAAGCAGAAATATTACTATTTGAGTCTTCACTAATGGTCAAGGACACTGTAATTTTAAATGTAATTAATTCCTAAACCTTAGTTTATAATATTAAAAAGACATATTTGTAAATAAACCATAATTAAGGCTAAATAAATATTGTTTCCCCATCACAAACAAATTTTGTTTGCCTTTCAAACAAATATTTGATTTGTTCAAGTCTAATTCTTGCTCAGTTCCTAAAATTCAAATATCATAAAACTATTAATATTTGTGGTATATATTCTATTTTAAAACACCAATTGCTGTGAACTCTTTGAGAGACATTGCATAATTCAAATGTTGGCTACTAAATGCCAAAAAAACTGTAATTTTTAAATATTTTCTGTATCACACCAATAGCAGCAGAATATATAGGTCCAAAGATTGTTAAAAAAAACAAACAAAAACAGGATGACATTCAGACTGTCCTGAAAAAGAAGACAATAAGACATACAGATATATATATATATATTTTTTATATATATAAAATTCAGAGTTTTTCAAGGAATAATACAGAGTAACTAGCACTGAAAATCTGTATAATTCATTCATTCATACCACATAATGTGTGTGTCTGTGTGCGTGTAAAGGGATCTTTTATTACAGTAACACATGGGGACAGTGGGTACTGTCCCCAGGACATGTAAACATCATGATCGGAGTCCATTATAATAGAGTCCAAAAGACTGCCCAGATTATTCTGGTTTGTTGTGTTATATTAGTTTTTTTTTAAAAAATAAGTGGTTATTGCCTGGGGCTTTTAAATCTTTTTATTATACAGAGGCTTTATTTCAACAGCAGTTTTTGGAAGGACATCTGGCCTACCTACCTAGAGCTAAACTGTTATCCATTGACTACTCTGCCCCTCTGCCCTTTGTCTCTGTACTTCTACATCATTTCAAGGATGATATTGTCTGAGAATGGTACAAAGAATCTCTTGTTCAAAGAGAGGGGCAAATGAAGAAGTTAACATTAAAATTCACTTTCAACTTACTGACATTTACCAGAAATAAGAACGATATATTTAGCTCATACAAAATTCAAAAATGTTGCTTTATGGGGTGAGGCTACCATTTCCTGAATTACACATGAAAACTTTCTGAAGTAGGTTGACTGTATCTTTATAAGATCATCATATTATTTATAGGTGATCATAGAGCTTCCTATCCTGATTCATATCACTAGCATATTTATATTCTGTAATAAATACATGTTAAAAACAGTCTTTATGTATATATTAAAGAAAAAATGTATGCTCAAAGAATCAGCTTTTCTACTCATCTTAATAGGCATTAATAACTCTTTTAATATGATGTAGCACCATATCTACTTTGATGATTAACTTCCCTTTAAAAAGGGAGTCAAATTTTGACAGGCTTATATTGTGTACTCATTTGCTTTTGAGTAATAAAAACAAAAACAAAAAAGAGAAACTAAGAGTATAAGCCATGCCTTTAGAAACTATAATATTTGTGCCATATAATGAAAAACAATAAACCAAACCTCTCTGGGCAAGAGAAAATATAGTCGGCACCATTTCCAATTTCAGTAAATGAAGATATTGAGTTTAATTATACATTTATGAAGAAAATATATGCCTATAATATTTCCTTTTCAAAGTGTAGGAGGTTGGTTTTAATATGCCATCATCTCCCTTGAGCAGCTCCAACCAACATTCTTTATTACAAAGTACAATCTCTACATTGAAAATACATATTTGGGATATTTTCTGGTTTAGTTCATGTCATGAAACATAGTATAGATCCCCATGGAGACATCTGCATCTAGTAACAATAATTTGATATAGCAGGAAAAAAAAATTCAAAGTATTTTTAAAAACAACAAAAGTCTTAAATTCACAGCTTCAGAATCACCTCAAATGTATAAAGAGGATTAAAGAATGTCATTACACTTGCTTTGCTAAATAGAAGATAATATTCACATATTTTATCCAAATAATATATCAACTTTAAAGATACTTGGAAGACACTCAGATTTGCTCATTCAGATTAGAAATCATAGCCAGGTTTTTAAGCATTTAAAAACCTGTACCAGAAATCTATTAGCTCATGAATACAACATGACTTTGGAATTCAAGAAACTAAATAAAAGGTATTTGGTCTCTTCCTTTTTCTCTTATTTTAGGCTACTAAGCAATAATTTTTAAGCTATAGCTTGAATGATATCTCAAGAGAAAATCATTCTGTATTTTAGTCTGCCTTTCTATTTTATAGTTATAAAATGAATAGATTGTTTTAGTGGATTGCTTTCAGTTACCATGTTCTAAGAATCTTAATATCACAACAACTGGTACAAACATAATTTATTAGTGACATTTAAACATAATTGCAGATTCATACTTCACAAATCTTGTGTTTAAAATAAATTAGCGGAGTATAACTGTATTAGTCAAAGTGATCCTGGCTATCATCTCTAAATATAACTAATATTAGCTGAAATGGTTAAAAATTAGAATTAATTAAATGTTTTTCATCACTGAAGACACCACCATTAGCCTTTCTTCACACCACTGAAGAACTGAGTTAAAATTTATAGTTATAAGTAAGGGCAAATATAACTACATTGTTAGAATACAAACTACATAAGAATTACTAGCCTTGACTTCTAGGCTTTATACAACTGCTGACTTTTTCTGCAACTTAATCTCACTGTGACACTTTCTCCACATACATAATGGAATAAATACCATATTATTTCTATTATTTTCTCTTTGGAATATTGCAATTTCTAAATAATTTTATAAGAGATCTCTATTTTGACATTTTATAAGAAAAGGAAGAAATACATACATATTTAAGAACAGTATTTTAAAAACACCTATACTAAAAATGTATTAATATTGCATATCCTATAATAATTAAAGATAAATCATTTTTTCCTAAACTAGGTGAGAAAATCAATGAAATAACTAATAAATTGGTATTTCTTAAGGAAGCTCACAAGCAGAATTAGGTCATTTGCTAGTTTCCATGGTACCACATGCATGGATGTACCATTCATACTCAGAGATTTTAAAATAATATAGAGAGCATTTGGGGTTTCAGAGGAAAAGTGTAATTAATCCGATAATGTAACAGATACCATCTTTCCTCTCCTACTCCAAATGCTATACATTGACACTTGATTTTAAAAGTCTTTTCTGAGAGGAAGAAAAGATGGCGGAGCAGTAGGGGACCCTATTTCAACTGGTCCCTGGAATTGAGCTGGATATCTACCAGACCACTCTGAGCACCCACGAAATCAGCCTGAGATGTAAGAAGATCTGGATCTCTACAAACAGAATATTGCGGGCAGTTCATTTCAAGGTTCGAAGCGGGGAGCCGTGATTCCGCAGGCAGATATTGGAGGATAAACGGCAGCAGGAGGGAGCCTGGCCGTGGGGATCCTACACCGCAGGTGAGCAACAGCCTCCTGCGCTGGGGACGGGGCACAGAATCGCAGACCGGTAGCAGCAGGGAAAGGACTTTAGGGCAGCCCCCAGGAGGGAAACCCGGAGCGGTGGGGTCACGCATGCGAACTGGGAGCAGCTGGCAGTTTTAGAAGCACGAAGGACAGAGACATGCCCCAACCTGGAGGCAGAACTGGGAGCACTGTGGAGGGGCACACAACCCAGGACGCTGCAGTTTATAGCAGTATGGACAGAAACAGAGACAGTGTGGCCTGGAGAGCTCACTGAAGAACAGACTGCAGTCTCTCTGCTCTGAGGCAGAGGGTTGGAAATGGTCTTTTCTGCTCTGACTCACAGAAGAGACGTGGAAAGCCACCAGGGAAAGCCGCCAGAGAACAAAAGCCCCAAAAAACTGATTCCCACTGAGCCCATCCCCCGCCACAGGGGGGCAGGGCAACTCTGCCCAAACAGGGTTGCCTAAGTAAGAGCCCAGCAGGCCCCTCCCCCAGAAGACAGGCTGGGAAAACAAGAGGCCAGCGACCCTAAGGTCCCTAGAAAACAGGTGCATCTTTCTTGGGTTCTGGTCAATAATTTGGACTCCATACATTGACTCAACCACCCATCAAGAGGATGACTAGGAGGAGGAACCCCCAAATTGGAAAAGACTCAGAGATTATGACTTATGCCACAGACTTAGAAATGGATAGGGAAACAACCAAGATGTCAGAGATGGAATTCAGGCTAGCAATTGTGAAGACAATAGCTAGAATGGAGAAATCAATTAATGGCAATATAGAGTCTCTAAGGGCAGAAATGAAAGCTGAATTGGCAGAACTTAAAAATGCTATCAATGAGATCCAATCCAATCTAGATTATCTAACAGCTAGGGTAACTGAGGCAGAAGAACAAATAAGAGACCTGAAAGACAATATAATAGATAAAAAGGGAAAAGAGGAGGCCAGGGAAAAACAACTCAGAATCCATGAAAATAGAATCAGAAATAAGTGACACCATGAAGTGTTCCAATGTCAGAATAATTGGAATCCCAGAGGAAGTGGAGTGAGAGAGGCCAAGATGTGTTTGAGCAAATCATAGCTGAGAACATCCCTAATCTGGGGAATGAAACAAACATTCACATCCTAGAGGCAGAGAGGACTCTTCCCAAGATCAAGGAAAACAGGCCAACACACCCACATGTAATAGTAAAACTTGCAGATCTTAGAACCAAGGAAACCATCTTAAGGGCAGTTAGGAGGAAGAGATTCCTTATGTACAGAGGGAGGAACATCAGAATAACATCAGACCTATCCACAGAGACCTGGCAAGCCAGAAAGGCCTGGCAAGACATATTCAGGGTACTAAATGAGAAGAACGTGCAGCCAAGAATACTTTATATGACAAGGATCCATTTAGAATGGATGGAGAGATGCAGAGCTTCCAAGACCGGCAGAAACTGAAAGAATATGTAACCACTAAGCCGGCCCTACAAGAAGTATTAAGGGGGGTTCTATAAAAGGAGAAAGACCCCAAAAGTGATATACAACAGAAATCTACAGGGACAATCTATAAAAACAATGTCTTCACAGGCAACACGATGACAATTAATTCATATCTTTCAATAATCACTCTCAACATGAATGGCCTAAGTGCTCCCATAAAATAGCACAGGGTTGCAGATTGGATAAAAAGATAGGAGCCATCCATATGCTGTCTACAAGAGACTCATTTTGAACCTAAAGATGCATCCAGACTGAAAGCGAAGGGATGGAGATCCATCTTCCATGCCAGCGGACCTCAAAAGAAAGCTGGGGTAGCAATTCTTAGACAAATTAGATTTTAAACTAAAGTCTGTAGTTAGAGACACAGAAGGACACTTTATCATTCTTAAAGGATCTATCCAACAAGAAGATCTAACAACTGTAAATATCTATGCCCCCAACATGGGAGCAGCCATCTACATAAGCCAACTGTTAACCAAAATAAAGAGTCATATTGATAATAATACGTTAATTGGAGGAGACCTCAATACTCCACTCTCAGCAATGGACAGATCATCTAAACAGAAAATCAACAAGGAAACAAGAGCTTTGAATGATACACTGGGCCAGATGGACCTCATAGATATATATAGAACACTCAACCCTAAAACAACAGAATACTCATTCTTCTCGAACACACATGGAACTTTCTCCAGAATAGACCACATACTGGGTCACAAATCAGGTCTCAACCAATACCAAAAGACTGGGATTATTTCCTGCATATTCTTAGACCACAATGCTTTAAGACTGGAACTCAATCATAAGAAAAAATTTGGCAGAAATTCAAACACTTGGAAGCTAAAGACCACTCTGCTCAAGAATCTTTGGGTCAACCAGGAAATCAAAGAAAAACTTAAAAAATTCATGGAAATCAATGAGAATGAAAACACATCGGTCCAAAACCTATGGGATACTGCAAAGGTGGTCCTAAGGGGGATATACATAGCCATCCAAGCCTCACTCAAAAAAAATAGTAAAATCCTGAATTCACCATTTACCTCTACACCTTAAAGAACTAGAGAAAAAGCAACAAATGATGCTTAAGCCATGCATTAGAAGAGAAATAATTAAAATTAGAGCAGAGATCAATAAATTAGAAACCAGAAACACAGTAGATCAGATCAACAAAACTAGAAGTTGGTTCTTTGAAAGAATTAATAAGATCGGCCAGACTTATCCAAAAGAAAAGAGAAAGGACCCAAATTAATAAAATTATGAATGAAAGGGGAGAGATCATGACTAACACCAAAGAAACAGAAACAATTTTTAGAAATTATTATCAACAACCATATGCCAATAAACTGAGCAATCTGGATGAAATGGAGGCCTTGCTGGAAACCTATAAGCTGCCAAGACTGAAACAGGAAGAAATTGACAACCTGAATAGGCCAATAACCAGTAATGAGATTGAAGCAGTGATCAAAAACCTCCCAAAAAACAAGAGTCCAGGGCCTGATGCATTCCCTGGGGAATTCTACCAAACATTCAAAGAAGAAATAATACCTATTCTACTGAAGCTGTTTCAAAAAATAGAAACAGAAGGAAAACTTCCAAACTCATTCTATAAGGCCAGCATTACCTTAATCCCCAAACCACGCAAAGACCCCATCAAAAAGGAGAATTTCAGACCAATATCCCTGATGAATATGGAGTCCAAAATCCTCAACAAAATCCTACCTAAAGGATCCAACAATACATTAAAAGGATCATCCACCACAACCAAGTGGGATTTATCCCTGGGATGCAAGGGTGGTTCAACATTCGCAAATCAATCAATGTGATAGAACACATTAATAAGAGGAGGGAGAAGAACCATATGGTCCTCTCAGTTGATGCAGAAAAAGCATTTGACAAAATACATCATCCTTTCCTGATTAAAACTCTTCAGAGTATAGGGATAGAGGGAACATTCCTCAAGTTCATAAAATCCATCTATGAAAAACTCACAGTGAATATCATCCTCAATGAGGAAAGCTGAGAGCCTTTCCCTTAAGATCAGGAACACGTCAGGGATGCCCACTCTCACCACTATTGTTCAACATAGTACTAGAAGTCCTAGCAACAGCAGTCAGACAACAAGAAGAAATAAAAGGTATTCAAATTGGCAAAGAAGAAGTCAAACTCTCTCTTTTGGCAGATGACATGATACTTTATGTGGAAACCCATAAGACTCCACCCCCAAATTACTAGAACTCATACAGCAATTCAGTAATGTGGCAGGATACAAAATCAATGCACAGAAATCAGTTCCTTTCTTATACACTAACAATGCAACTGTAGAAAGATTCCATTTACAATAGCACCAAAAAACCATAAGATACCTCGGAATAAACCTAACCAAGGACGTAAAGGATCTATACTCTAGGAACTACAGAACACTCATGAAAGAAATTGAAGAAGATACAAAAAGATGGAAAAACATTCCAGGTTCATGGATTGGAAGAATAAACATTGTTAAAATGTCTATGCTACCCAGAGCAATCTATACCTTCAATGCCATCCCAATCAAAATTACAATGACATTTTTCAAAGTGCTGGAACAAACAATCCTAAAATTTGTATGGAATCAGAAAAGACCCTGAATTGCCAAGGAAATGTTGAAAAAGAAAAACAAAGCTGGGGGCATCACGTTGTCCAATTTCAAGCTATATTACAAAGCAGTAATCACCAAGACAGCATGGTACTGGCACAAAAACAGACATATAGAACAATGGAACAGAATAGAGAACCCAGATATGGACCCTCAACTCTATGGTCAAATAATCTTTGACAAAGCAGGAAAAAACATGCAATGGAAAAAAGACAGCCTCCTCAATAAATGGTGCTGGGAAAATTGGAGAGCCACATGCAGAAGAATGAAACTCGACCATTCTCTAACACCATACACAAAGATAAACTCAAAATGTATGAAAGACCTCAATGTGAGATGGGAATCCATCAAAATCCTGGGGAAGAACATATGCAGTAACCTCTTTGACATCGGCCAGAGGAACTTCTTTCAAGATACATCTCCAAAAGCTAGTGAGACAAAAGCAAAAATGAACTTTTGGGACTTATTCAAGATAAAAAGCTTCTGCATGGCAAAGGAAACAGTCAACAAAACAAAGAGGCAACCCACAGAATGGGAGAAGATATTTGTAAATGACACTACAGATAAAGGGCTGGTATCCAAGATGTATAAAGAACTTCTCAAACTCAACATCCAAAAAACAAATAATCAAGTCAAAAAATGGGCAGAAGATATGAAAAGACACTTCTCTGAAGAAGACATACAAATGGCTAACAGACACATGAAAAAATGTTCATCATCATTAGCCATCAGGGAAATTCAAATCAAAACCACATTGAGATACCAACTTACACCAGTTAGAATGGCAAAAATGGACAGGGAAAGAAACAACAAATGTTAGAGAGGTTGTGGAGAAAGGGGAACCCTCTTACACTGTTGGTGGGAATGCAAGTTGGTACAGCCACTTTGGAAAACAGTGTGGAGGTTCCTCAAAAGTTTAAAAATAGAGCTACCCTATGACCCAGCAATTGCACTCCTGTGTATTTATCCCAAAGACGCAGATGTAGTGAAAAGAAGGGCCATATGCACCCCGGTGTTCATAGCAGCAATGTCCGCAATAGCCAAACTGTGGAAAGAGCCGAGATGCCCTTCAACAGATGAATGGATAAAGAAGATGTGGTCCATAGATACAATGGAATATTACTCAGCCATCAGAAAGGACGAATACCCAACTTTTACATCAACATGGATGGAACTGGAGGAGATTATGCTAAGTGAAATAAGTCAAGCAGAGAAAGTCAATTATCATATGGTTTCACTTATTTGTGGAACGTAAGGAATAGTATGGAGGACATTAGGAGAAGGAAGGGAAAAATGAAGGGGGCGGGGAAACTGGAGGGAGAGATGAACCATGAGAGACTATGGACTCGGAGAAACAAGGGGGTTTTAGAGGGGAGGGGGAGGGGGAATTGGTTAGCCTGGTGATGGGTATTAAGGAGGGCACATACTGCATGGATCACTGGGTGTTATACGAAAACAATGGATTGTGGATCACCACATCAAAAACTAATGATGTATTGTATGGTGACTAACATATCATAATAAAATTTAAAAAAATAAATAAATAAAATAAAAGTCTTTTCCTTCTCAACATAGCTATAGTGTTTTGTTTAAAATACAGTTATCAGTCATCATTTATTGATCATGTATTATGGCAAAAATTTATCAAGAAAATGCTAAAAAGATATATTAAATCCAAAAAGATATAAAATAAATACAGGATGTTACATCAGTTAAAAGTAGACCAGGTGTGCCTGGGTGGCTCAGTCAGTTAATCATCTGCCTCTGGCTCAGGTCATGATCTCAGGGTCCCGGGATCGAGCCCCTCGTCAGCCTCCCTGCTCAGCCAGGAGTCTGCTTCTCCCCTGCCTCTGCGCCCCCCCCCCCACCGTCTGTGCTTGCTCTCTCTCTCTCAAATAAAAAAATAAAATCTTAGGGGCACCTGGGTGGCTCAGTCATTAAGTGTCTGCCTTCGGCTCAGGTCATGATCCCAGGGTCTTGGGATCGAGTCCCACATCGGGCTCCCTGCTCTGTGGGAAGCCTGCTTCTCCCTCTCCCACTCCCCCTGCTTGTGTTCCCCCTCTCGCTGTGTCTCTCTCTGTCAAATAAAAAAAAAAAAAATCTTTAAAAAATAAATAAATAAAATAAAATCTTAAAAAAAAACATAGGCCAAAGAAATGGTTAACAAGTCATGTGAACTCTTTATGGATAATGGCAAAGAACTGAGGATCAGGCATAAATGAAGAGAAAAAACTCAAATTCCAAATAAGTGGTTCAGAAGTTACAGTGGATGACCAGTTGATTGTGTAAATATACTTTTTTCTCTGAATTTTTAAATATTGTTGTAAAATACACATAACATAAAATTTACCGTCAACCATTTTTAGGTGTATAGTTCAGTGGTATGAAATACATTGATAATGTGTAACCAGGACCAATATCCATCTCTATAACTCTTATACCTTGTGTAACTTACAAGATGTAAAACTGAAACTCTATACCCACTAAACAAAAATTCCCCATTCCTACCCCAACCTCCATTGTATTTTCTTCCTCCTTGGTTTCAATTATTGTAAGTACATCATATACATGGAATCATATAGTATCTGTCATTTTGTGATTGGCTTATTTCACTTAGCATGATGTCCTCAAGTTTCATCCACATTGTAGCCAATGTCAGAATTTCCTTCCTTTTTAAGGCTGAACGATATTCCATTGTATATATGTACCCCATTTTACTTATTCATTTATCCATCTATGGTCACTTGGGATGTTTCCACATTTTAGCTACTGTGAATAATGCTGTTATCAACATGGATGTACAAATATGTTTCCAAGACTCCACTTTCAATTCTGTGGGGTATATACCCAGAAGTGGAGTTGGTAGATCATGTGATAATTCTATTTTTAATTTTTTGAGGAACTGCCACTGTTTTCCACAACATTTGTACCATTTTATATCCCCACAGTGCACAAGGGTTTCAATTTCTCCACATCCTTGTCAACACTTGTTATCTTGTTTTGTTTTCTTTTGTTTTGTTTTTAATAGTAGCCATCTTGATGGTGTGAGGTTGTAGGAGGATATGCTTTTGAACGCTTCCTCTTTCTTATAATGTATCTTTTCCTGTGGAGCCCATAAACCATTCTGCCCTGGGTCTTTTGTCCTCTCCCTGTCACTCTTGCTTCTCTGCATGAATATTGTCAAGGGTAACATCATCTGCATAATTGGTAATGATGAAAATGTTCTATAATCTGTGCTATCCCATGCAGTAGCCACTGCCCATATGTGGTTACTAAATATGTAAATTGTGGCTAATGATATTGAGGAAATTAATTCTAGTTCTATTTAATTTATTTTTTTAGTTTAAGGCCACATGTGACAAGTGGTTATTACATCAGCTAATGCATTGGATTCTATTTCTTCCTGAGCTCCAACTTCATGTATCCAACTGCTCCTATGACATATTTGTCTAGATGGGCTAAGAATCCAAAATTACACATGTCCAAGGTTAGACTCTATCACTTTCCTCAGCCCAACACCTAATTTGGTTAATTCAATAATATCAACTTTGCCCAAAGTGGAGCTATTCAAATAGTCCTTTACTCTTCACTCTGCTTCATACCCCATATCCAGTAAATCATATATCCTGTTACTGAAACCTAAAAATGTCTCTTAAATCTGTCTTTTGTTATTCAAAATACATATCATCATTTCTCACCCAATACCACCAACAGCCTGCTTTTTAAAGAACTGTCAAGGGAAGCTCATTGACATTAAGATAAAGTTAATATTTCTTAAATTCTTCAAATGTCACCTTTCTGGTGAATTCTTCAAATCTCAGAAGCATGAACTCCATCATCTTTATTCTCATAACTTGTTTATATCACTATCAACTCTTTTAGTATGTTATATTAAAATGATTTCCTTACCTGTTTACTCCCTTGGACCCATTCTCACATATTGTTTTTATATTTCAAGTGTTCATCCTTGGCTTATAATAGGCTACTAGAATACTTAAATTACTAATAACAATTTATGAGCTAAATGTTGAAGATTTAGAAACATAACTAGACAATTCCTAGGTAGAGAAGGAGAAATAAGCCTATTTCAAAACATAAATCCATGGAGATTTTTATTCACTTATTAAAGGATTAAGCAGCTAAAATTTATATTGGTATTTTATGCATGTGTAGTCTTTGGAGAAATTAGTTTGGCTTCTTTACTAATAAAAAATGCTATTTTTAAAGGTAATTATAGAAGATAAGAAAACATCTTCAACGTCGATGCAATATGTGTTGCCCTTTGGCGACTTTATACAGTACCACCTGACTATCATTGAAGTAATGATGAATTACACCTTTTAGCATCAATATTGAGCCTCATTCGTTACTTTCTTAGGTTCCATGCTTTATATCAAAAAGACAAATGCCAGGATAAATTCATACTTTGTAAAAAAATATTTTTAAGGAACTGAAGGATGGCATTGGAGAGCTACATACTAGGACTCATAGCTCCTATCCCATGTATGAGTGCAGTTTATTTATTTTCATTTTTTTAATTCAGAAGAAAAAACACCATTGATAGATTCCTAACATTTTAATGCTTAAAAACTGTAATTTACTTTTACATAAATCATATTTATGATCTACAACAAAGGTCCAGAATACAAGGTTACTCACTTGTAAAGGATAATAGATTACATTATATGATCATTTGTATTAGATGTATATGCTTCTTATATTTATTTAATTAGGTTAAATAAATATGTGATGTGTTACAATGCTGTGTATTGAATTCAAACTTTTATTGGGAGAAATAAGAACTAGAATCTTCAATATTTCAATTAATACAGATTTTTTTTAAATGTTTTATAATTGTTGTAATATCAGTCATTGTGTTTTATCATTTTCCGAAGCATTTCTCTTACTTCACACCAGGTTTTCAGAATTCACAGTAACAGAATTTATACCTAACTCGGTCTTTTTATTCAAAGTCCATTGCTATTTATATAATATCACACTGCTCTGTGAAGTATGAGTGTACTAAATACATGATACACTATGATAATACCACTACTATTCTTACTGAAACAAAACATTCTACAGGTCTCAATCTTTTACAAATTAAATTATATATTCCATTGGTACACACTAACTTACCAGTGTCTTCTCAGCATTTAATTAATTAGTTTAATCATATGCTTTCATATCTAAGTTATTCATTTTTTCTTAAGTGAAAACTAAATTCAGAAAATGCAGGTAAGAGTCTATTTGAAGACATCAGCACTCATATTTTGTAATGTGTTAATAATTATACTCAATTACATCCATATTGCATTTCTAGAGAAAATGTATACACCTTCTTTCAGTCTCACTAGTGAGGAAAGCTATTACTAGTGTACTTCTTTTTGGTGTAGAAAATACAGTTTTACTAAATAAAATAACAAGGTGGTAGCCAAGGTTGTAAAATCTATGCTCCATATTTCCTAGACATGTGCCTTGTCAACTGCACCGTATTTATATTTTTATTTTGTTGTTGACCGGTGAAAATTTGACCTTATTTATTAAAGTATTTATTAAGTACTTCGTGTCATGATTCCCCAGTTTCTCCTATCGGTACACTAAGATTGAACTTCTGAAGCACAATTTCTTTCCCTGGCCTATATCTCCAACATGAGGTATTACCAGAGGCAAACATGATGATTAGGGAAACAGTACCAACATTAGATAAATATATTTGGTCATAAAGAGTGTCAGAAATCACTTACTTTGGCACTTAGGCATGTTTTATTTCTTCATAGACATAGAATTTTTTCTAACATCCATTTAATGGGTTAATATCTGCTTACATATGAAATAAATTTGAAAATAAATGTAGACCCTGTGGTAATATCTGCGCACAAATTTGTGTATTCTCCCAAACAGTCTCTGGCTTTCTGTGTTTCACACTAAGTACTGACCTCATATATATGTTCAGGTTATGTTCCATGGTCCCCTACTCCCTTCTTGCCCCCATCCCTGCTTTCCAACATGCTCTTAGGAGTTGTGGTGTGTCCAAGACATCATGCAGCAAGAATCAGTGTGTGTTTACACCTCTCATTATACACCTGATATCAATAGGGTATCAAATTATTCATTCCACAAAGATCAATGAATTCCCTGATCCAGAGGAAAGCAGAAAAAAAATGGAGAAAATATTACTGTTCCATTGCCCTAAAATCCTCTAATGCTTCACCTAAAAATAAGAAAATAAACCTAGATTTTAAGTATTCAGAATATTTGAATGAATGCACACAAAATCACTTTCACTGAACGTATGCAGATGCACATACTCATTTAAATAGGTATATAGATATATATAGATATCTATTATTATCTATCAATCTATCATCTCTACAAGAATTAAGAATATAGTTAATATTTTGAATACTAAGGAACTATTATTTGGGGGCTACTTTTATGTTGCTATATCCAAATAAAAATGGATATTAAAGGATGGGTACATTAGAAACTAAATTAAGGAAGTGAAATAAATTACAAAGCAAGGAGGTATAAATGTGGTTAAGATTCAGATATTTTGAGCTTAGGAGAATTTTAAGTAAAATGTGGTCCAAACTCCTCTAATTTCAAAAGTTCAGAAAAAATAAATTCACAGTTTTTAAAAAAAGTTAGGGTAGACCTAGAATCCTAGTCTGTATTCTGAGTTCATTCTATTGCCACTTACTGAGTTCAGTTCATTATATCACATTTCCTCTTTCTGAAGGAGAAAAATAGCCTTGTAAAATTTCACTAAGAAGATTTAAGAATGATTCAATCTTTCAACTAAGCACATATAAATATGTATTATTTTAAATTGCTGAAATGTCAATATTCTCTATAAACTCTATCCCCAAAAGGGAGATTATGACAGGCTAAACAAATAGTTGGTAAATGTAAAAATTCGTATGATGTCATATGATGTCAGAACATTAAATTTATTTACTCCATACTGTACAATTTAATTTTCTCCATATTATAAATGCACAGCTAAGAGTTTTAAGTAAAAATATAGGTATGACCATCACAGTGTAAAAACATTTATTATAAATGCAGTCTTTTTTTTTTTTCTTTTAAGGAGACATTTTTCTTTTACTGCAACTAAAAAGTACCACCACAACCAACCAAGTATCTTAAATATTGAAACGAAACATTGAAGGTACATAAATTCAAAGATGCATTTTATACTGCTCTTAATCAAAGAGTGTACTCGAGAGTATACTACAAATCTACTTCCAGATGAAGGAAAAAAAATCCTAATTGTTTTATTAAGGATTGATTTTAAATACAAATCATGCTATTGCTCTGTATGATCTTGAGTAGTATATCATCCTTACTCCTTAGTAAAGTAATGGGAGGAACTTAAAATCCTTTCAAGTATTTATTAGAAATGAAAATATAAGATTTCTCTTGATTGGTTATTTTCCTTTTCTCCATCTATCAACAAAAACACCCCAAAACTTTCCCAACTTGTTCATGAATGCAGTTATCTCTTACCTTGGTAATGGTTTCATGAAGGTTGAAAAAAGGATCCATTTCTTCAATTTTTGTTGCAAGTTTAGGGAAAAGGGCCTCAGAGAGAAAACTTGGACCCTGCGGAAAATCAGAAAAGAAACATTTAAAACTCCTCATTGATTGTGTTTTTCAAGTGTTTATTGGATTTTCTTTAAAGATTCAAAAGGACCCTAAATTGCTTTAAGTCTTCTGTTGATTGTTGGCCTTCATTCTGATCTAATTAACCAATTGCAGAACCCTTGTAAATTAAAATGAGTAGAATTCTATAACTCTTATTTTTATTTATAATTTTTTTTTATTTAGAGGAGATAATTCTTTGCAGCCCTCCCTTTTCTCAAATGCAGGCTTATACGTAAAGCAAGATATCCTGATGACAAAACCTATAGCATAACCTCTTTTCTGATTTATATATTAAATTTTACATTTTAAGGCTGGAAGGATGGAATGTTTTTGATAAACATGATTACCATCTAAAAAAGCCTAGGCAAAAGTATGCATGACATTTAAAATATTGCAGAACTCACTTCAAAGCAATAGTAAGATATTTTGGATAGACTGGTCTTATGGCTCCGCATGCTTCCAATAAAATGATAGGATGCTAGCTGTATCAGAACCTTGGTGTTTAGATGGTTGAAATCAGAGAAACTTTTTTTTTTTAATCAGAAAAACTTTAACTAGTCATTTTGTACTTCCAGGTGTAAACAAATTTCAGGATGTAAGAAGACACAGGATGCTGACAATGTTAGCATCTACTATGCTCTAAATATTCATGCTCATCTAAAATTCCTGTATTGAAATCCTAATGTCCAAAGTAATTGTATTAGGACGTGCGGCATTTGGAGGTGATTAGGTCATGAGGGATTCATCCTTGTAATTGGGATAAGTGTCCTTATAAAAGAGGCCTCACAGAACTCCCCAGCACCCTCCTTTATGTGAAGACACAAGAAGTTTGCAACCATGGAAAAGAGTCCTCACTCCATCATGTTGGAAACCTGACCTTGGACTTCCTACCTCCAGAACTGTGAGAAATTACATTCGGTTGCTTTTTATGCCCCTCAGCCTGTGATACTTTGTCGCAGCAGTCCAAAAGGACTAAGACACTATCCAAAATAATAATCTTGCAGTTATCAACATTCTTAACATCCCATGAGATGATTATTACTTACCATATAAATATAGCTTTTACTTGAAAACCTGAAGTAACTAGGATTTGTCTAGAAAACAGAAGAATTGGGACAGAATATGTACATATGTAGACTATTGAATGATAATCTTTCTGAAGGGTATTGTAGGGAAGAAAGATTCAACCAAATCTAACCAGCAATGACTACAACAGGGTAACAAATTTAAACTGAATTCTATTAGAACTATTTAATAAAGCCATTAATTAGAGCAATCAGGCAGTAGTACAGACTATTTTGGGATATATCAATGATGAGAAAGAAAGTTAGGATGATGTAGTTGATGGACTCTGAAGTCATACAGATGAGGACTAAAACTAATATATTAGCAATTCCCTAGAAGTTAAACAATGCTCTAATCAGGCATACTCTTCATCCCCTATTTTGAACAATACTGTGATCAAACAAAAGTAATTTAGCTGTTTTCTCCAGTATATACCCACTTTTGGATAATAAAATCGTGAATCAAACAGCTTATCTATCTAGACAAACAGCTTATTTATAACTTATTTATAACTGTTTTATGTTCCTCTCCTCATTTTGCCCTCCAATCTAAAACTAATTAGTCAGAAACTCTGCCCAATTCCAACCAGTACTCCGCTTTTTAAGGCTTACCATAAAACCACACAACCAGGCTAAAATAAATATCCTTCCTTAATTTCCCCATTTGAAGAGTCTTCTAAGACTCAGTGTTATGGGTTGAATAATTCATATATTGAAGTTCTAACCTTCAATATCTCAGAATCTGATCTTATTTGGAAATAGATCATTGCAGATGTAGCTACCCTAATCTAGAATGAGGTTATACTGGAATGGAGGGAGTCCCTAATACAATATGACTAGTGTCCTTCCCGAAGGAGAAAATTTGGAGATAGATGTGCACACAGGGAGAAAACCATGTGAACATGAGGGCAGAAATTGGAGTGATGAGTCTACAAGCCAAGGAACTCCAAAGATTGCCAGAAAACCACCAGAAGCTAGGCAAGAGGCTTGGGACAGATTTTTTTGTCACACATCCCAGGACACCACCTCTGATACCACACTGAACAATAGACGTCTGCATACTCAATCTATGGTGCTTTGTTATGGCAGCCCTAGGAAACTAAAACACTTAGTCAGAATGCTATTCTTCCTCACTGCAGAAGGTCTCATAAACTTAATTGTCTTTATCAGTAAGGTTTTTTTGGAGGCATTTGGGGCAGTCAACATAGAAATACATTAAAATTTTGGTTTTGCCACTTAATAATTATGTCATCTTAAATATCTTACTCTCCAAAGGATTAGTTAACGCTTCTAAAAAACTTAAATAGCCTCTACTTCACAGAGATGTTGTGAACTGTCGAATGCCTGCCACACAGGAGATACTACATTAATGGCATTGATGATGAGGTTAATAGCAATAAATCTCATAATGATGCTGGTAAGGGTGGTGGTGATGTGGTGGTAATTACAGTAGGATGCTGAACTAAAGGAAATCCAAAGACCACTCTATAATCCTATGAAAGACTGGGCATAGTTTGCATTTAGATATGTTTGTTTTTCTAAAGAGAGATATCTTTGAATCAACTTTAGTAAAAAAAATGGCATGAATAATTTGCAGCATTCATTTTCATTTAATAATTTAAGCTTGAAGTCCTTAAAAAGTTTGTTTCATGAGTGGTTTTAAATGAACTTTTTGACATAATTTTCTTATTAGTTTACTCAGCAAAACGAAACTTCATAAATAGTGCAAAGGTAAAATATCAGCCCGCCTCAAATTGAATAATCCCATGGAAGATAAATAGGGAGTTATAATTAATGAGGTTTTTATTGAACTTTCAATTATTTAGTAGCAGTACATGTTAATTTAAATTATCCATATGAGCCTTATCCTCCAATGTAATCCCTTTCTTTCTCTTATTCCTTCACCTATCTCTTGCCATACCATTCTTTGTTTCTGCTGCCTCATTTATTTATTTAAAAAATACTCATGTGACCCTTCTACATGCCATTTACTACACTAAGTGCAGGACACGATCCTTAATCTCATGGAGTTTAATCTAATGGGATTTGAACACACATCAAATATCACTCTTTTAAAATATTAAGACACTGCCATTCTTTACATGTGTGTGTATATATACCCACGTGTGTGTATATGTACCTATATATGTATATATATATATATATATATATATAACATTATCACTCATAGACAGGTATTTATATATCCTCACATAAAAATAATGAAAAGATTAAAAGAAGGATATATGCATTATGAAAGTTTTCTACTACTATTACATTAACTCTGAGTGATGGCTGTTTAATAATGGCCCCATCTGTAGATGAAGAGGGAAGTTAAGCACCACTAACTACTTAGAAAGGACTTTTGTTTAGAACAATTATTGATAGCTTAAAATAAAAGAGTAAATCAAGATATATGAAAAACTTAACATTATATGTCTGCCACCTGGAGATCATAATAAAAATATTATAGAAGAAGGGATATTGATAAGAAAAATCTATCTAGGATATGGTGTAAAATTCCATTTTTCTCCCCAGTCACTAACTTACTTGTCCTTTCTGTAACATTTCACCATATTTAGGACACTTTCTTTCTTTCAACTCTTTTGTCTAATGTCACTGATTTGATCCTGCTGGTTCTCTATTTGTATATTATTCTCTACCTACCTGAACTGGATTTCCTTTTTTTTTTTTTTTAAATCTTACTATCATTTTTAGGTAGTCTACACTGTCTTCTCTTTTTCACCAGCTAAGTGGTTTTATCTACCTTTCTGGCTTCAACTACCGTCTTCAAAATGGTAATTTCCAAATCTTTATCTCCATACTTGATCCTTATTTTTAGTTCATTGTTTTTGTTTATGAGATCCTTCAGATGTTATCAACTTATGTTCCAAATCATGATCATGTGTTTCCCCAAGTATTGCCTTCATTTCTTATCTTGGATGATAGATAGCATCATATCTATATTTTGCCTATATTTATATATATATATATTTTGAAATTTTATGCTATTCTTGGCTCCAAAGTCTCTCACCCTTTGTACCACAGAATAGCATTAGCTGATTCCCTTCTAATCTATATATTTAATTTTCTACAAATTTCTATCCGTTGCTATAGTCTAGTTATTTATGACTTTTACCCAAACTATGGTCCCTACTGACTATAGACCAAAGCTTAAATTCATTAGCATGATATTTCACAAACAAGTCCTAGCTTTTTTTCTTTCACCTTTGAACAATTCTTTCTTTCCCATAACTACTTCACACCATTTCCATATAACTTCTGTTTATAGCATAGCAAGCTATTCACCAATCTGGACCCACACTTACTTTTACTATCTCTGTTCCTATACTTATGCCATTTCCTCATCTGCCTGAGATGTTCTTCCTCCATCTGGTTATGAGGCTGCTTTCTACAATTGCTTTCCTTGATCCTCACCAACCCATCATAGTTCACTGTGTCAGTGTTTTCATATCACTTTATACTTACTTTTCCTCATCGTTCATTACATTGTGTTTTTGTTATATTTCTGTTTTCTTTACTATATTCTGAGCCTTTTAAGACTTGGAAGCCCTTTTGTATTAAAAGAGTAAAAAAATGCCAGACAGCCTTGAGTAAGTCATTAATCTCTCAATCTTAGTATCATCAAACCATAAGGTTGAAAAATGTAAACATGCTGGTTCTTCTCAGAGAGATCATGTCAAAATTAAGCAAAGGAACAAAGCATATGAATGTGCTCAGGAAGGAGGAAAGGACTACATTAAAACTGGGTGGTGTCTGATTTTTATCACATTTGTCAGGAATTGCTTTTTTTATGTAAGCAAAAGTGAGTTTTGAAATTTAAATTTCTATAAATATGTGCTTGTGTATTGACCTCCTAGTGAAATTTCTCTTTTAAAATCTACAACTATTAAGGTTTGAAAACCATTTCTGTAGGTGACAGTAAGTCCTTAGAGGGTTTTGAATAGAGCAAGTGATATTTTCAAGTGTGTGTTGAGGATGGCACACACTGACATATATGTGGGGGATAAATTTTAAAAAGATATGATAGGAAATAGGGAGTTTACACAGAAGGCTATTGAGGTACTACAGTGAGAAAATGTGAGAGACTAAACCAGGACAGTAGTAGAAATAGAAAGGAGGGGATCAGTTTAATAAATGTTTAAGATAAAATGTTTAAGCTAAAGTGTTTGGTAATTAATTGTGTGTGGCAGTCTTAAAAAGGAGTCAAGATTGCAAGTATTTCTAGATTTGATAAAATAAGTGGAGACATATTTCATTAACTTAGAAAATATAGAAATGCATGAAGATTTAGGATAAAAGAAATTAAATTTTAAACTTTTGAAGCAAGTTATCCATATAAGATTATTCCAGAAGATGAGTGACTATATTATTCAAGACCTGTTTGGCTCATGACCAAATTCTAAACTGGAATAAAAATAATCCAAGAGCATGCACATAATAATCAAATGTGAAGAAGACCATATGTAGTCTTAGAAGTATAGTGAGTATAGGCCAGATCTCTGAGAAATTGCGAGATCTCTGAATGGCACCTATATTTAAGGAAAAATAAAAACAGAACCCATGAAAACATTTTAGATGGAATAATCAGAGAATGTAAACAACAGCATATGAGTTTGATTTTATGGAGTCAAAAAGGTAGAGGATGTCTGGCAATGAATAATCAATGCTTCAAAGGAAGTAAAGAAATAGAATAAGATGAAAACTATCCATTGGAAGTAGCATTTCAAAGACTGCTGGTGTCTTTTGTCAGAGGGGTTTCTATGGATTAGTGAGCACGGGAGACAATGCAATCAGTTGAGGAGTAAATGTGAGAAGTGAAACATTATGAACTACCTTAATCTCTCTAGAAATTCACATTAGGTTGAAAACTTAAAAAACAGTTATCATTACCTAAAGAGAGTAAAAGAATCAAGGAAAAGTTTATTGTTGTGTTTTAGACAGGATCAATGTGGACTTATTTTTAATGTGAGAGAAAGCACCCAGAAGATAAAAAGATATTTAAAAAAATAGGGAAATCTTAGGGAAGTAAATAGACCATAGTCTTAAAGGGGAGGAATTAAAAGCTCAGGAAAATTACCCAGAAAACTGACTTGTACCTAGAGGAGCCACTGGAAGGAAAGGTGTTGAAATGAGGGTAGGATATAAATATGGTGGAAGACACTGTTAGTACATATTAAGGTAAAGAAAACACTCAAAGGTTATATTTAATTCATTTCTAGACTAGATTGAGTTGACTAAACTTTAAGTTACTACCATACCAAAATATACCCTTTGCATCTTTTTTTTTTAAGATTTATTTATTTATTTTGAGAGAGTGAGAATGAGAGAGAGAGAGAGAGAGAGAGAGCACATGAGAGGAGGGAGGGCCAGAGGGAGAAGCAGGTTCCTCGCTGAGCAGGGAGCCTGACCCTTTGCATCTTTTTTTGAGAAATAATCATTTAAAATACTTAGTTCATGTAGGTTTAATGGGTATTGATCTAGACAAAAACATTCTGCACATGCCTTTTCTGTGTAGTTGGTACTTAATGAGCATGACTTGGATGAATACAATAATATTTAATCTACATACATATTTTTTTTTATTTTTTTAAGATTTTATTTATTTATTTGAGACAGAGAGAATGAGAGAGAGAGAGAGAGAGAGCACATGAGAGGGGGAAGGGTCAGAGGGAGAAGCAGACTCTCTGCCGAGCAGGGAGCCCGATGCGGGACTCGATCCAGGGACTCCAGGATCATGACCTGAGCCGAAGGCAGTCACTTAACCAACTGAGCCACCCAGGCGCCCTACATACATAATTTTAAGGTGGAAACTATGATGACCCTCTCCTTACAAATGGGGAATTGACAACCAATGAGTTCCACACATTAGCTCAAGGTCATACCATAAGTAAGTGGGAGAGCCTGGATTCAAATCCAGATTTTTCTGATTCCCAGCCCACACTTTCATTCCTATGCCATACCTACTCCTTACTGCCAAAATTCCCCTTAGCCGAAGATTTTAGTTTTTTGAATTTAAGTGGAAAAGGATGATTTCCCCCACCTCTCGTTCCAGTTCCCCCCAAGACTTACTCTACATAAGCAGCATAAACGCTATGTACAGTTAAAGGATATAATCAAGGACTCCCTGCTTAGACTAAATAAAATTGAATCTAAGAAGTCCCATGTACACTTCTTTCATTGCAATAGTCTCCTCTCTGCAGTAAGAGAATATACACATCAATACTTAAATTTAATATATGAAATTAAAACACTTGCAGGATTTGAATGGCACTGACATTCAAAATGTGCTGGGCTGAGGGAAAAGGTAATTACAGCCATAATTTTTGAAACATAACCTTCTCATTACTATTCAAAGTAAAACAGACCTGAGATAACATGGAGTTTAAACAGAAGTGTAACAACCCGAGGGTCAAATGTGGAACAATATTAGGACATTATTTCCTGAATTAACCCATTTTTTTTCAATTATTTTTTCAAGTTCTAGGAAAGTCTATAGCATTGGCTTTATTGAAAATATTGAAAATATTCAAGGTATCTTTATGGTCCTATTCATATTGAGACAGCATCCTAATTTGAGACATAAATGAACCATTAGAAATATTAATTTAACCCAGATACACAAAGTAAAACATGGAAAATTCAAATGGTTAAATGATTTTCAAAAAGTTGCAAAACAGTTCCTGGAAAGCCAATCTAAAAATTGCCTCTGTGTGTGTGTGTGCACATTCTTTAAACATTTTGCCTTTTCCTGTAAAGTTCTTTTAAGAGGGGATAATAATTGTAATACAAGTCTTAAAAATGCACATCATTTCAATTAACTTATGATGTATTTTTGATCTTGAAGTTCTCATATGCCAAAAAAATACTTTCATAGAATCCAATCTTCATATTTTATTTTTTTAAAGATTTTATTTATTTATTTGACAGAGAGAGAGAGAGAACACAAGCAGGGGGTGCGGCAAGCAGAGGGAGAGGGAGAAGCAGGCTTCCCCGAGGAGCAAGGAGCCCAATGTGGGGCTCCATCCAGGACTCCGGGATCATAACCTGAGCAGAAGGAAGATGCTTAACTGACTGAGCCACCCAGGTGCCCCTGATCTTCATATTTTAGACTTTCATTCAGCTAATTTCCTTTATATATCTTGCCTTCTTTCATCTCTAATCATTGAATGTATGATGATCTTATACACACCATGCATCATTAAATAGTCTGTGGTTATGTTTTGTTTTACATCACACATTCTAGACAGATCAGGAAGCAGGGAAAGCTAAGTTGTAGCAAAAAAATAAATAAATAAAAGACTCTTAGCAGAGTTGTTCCACAAATTAAGATATTTCCTAATAAATTCCTTTAGCTAATAATTTGATGGTAAATAATTAAGATTAATAGATATTGCCAAACCATTAAACTTTCTTAATGAACATTAATTATTCCATATAGTAAAAACATGAGTAGTGTTTGTGATGTTTCCATAGCTGTGTTGCCCTCAAGAATAAAAGAATAAATAACATCTGATAAAACATGTGCTTCAATGACAGTAGTAACAGTAGTAACAACGTTCTTATTAACATAAATATAATAAATGTACATGCATTAAATAAATATAATAACTAATTTTAAAATACCAATTTTTTTATTTAGAATAAAATGTATAAATATATTTATATTATATAGAAATATGTACTATTTATATAATATACAATATTTAACACTTGTCTATAGCAAATAAATGATAAAGAATCCTTCTATAGTATAATAAATATAGAATAAATACATAAAACTAATAAATATTATTGAATGTTTAACAATATTTATTTGAATACTTGATATGTGGTAAGTTGCCTAACTTCTCTGTGCCTCAGCTTTCTCATCTGCAAAATGAATATAACAATCTACTCATAAAATCATAAGGATTAAATGAATTCATATACATAAAATGTTCAGAATAATTCCTAGAAATGTTAATCCAAGTAGCAACTCTGTCAGAAAGGTATTATTCTCCCCAGTTTGCAGATGAAGGAAACTGAGGTTTATGATGAAGGATGAAGAAATTGCTAAGGAACATATTTACTCATTTGCAGGATTTAGCCCAAACATATGACTCATTCATTCTCATTTAATCCAGTGGTCATTAAATGCCTGTTCATACAATGGTGTTATAGTCCAATTCCATAACAAAATGAGGACTTATTTTTAATTTAATTACTGTATGTTACATAATGCTACAGAGTAATTATTTTCACAAAATTAACTATATGTTAATTAAAGAGCTATTTTTTAATAAAAGTATGTTCTTTCAACTGTCTTCTGATATTAAAACATTTTTCCTTTTAGGAAATGAATTGAAAGTAGATGACAGTTGGGTTTTTGTTTTGTCTTAATGTACTTAACTGGCAAAGTTAAAGTTGGCACTTTATGTCAGTCTCAGCATTCTTATTTTATGATTCATTTCATTTGTCCTCAAAGAAATTTAAAATCTAAGAAGTACTGATTAAATCCTTTAGGTTTTTTCATCATGCCAGATTTAGAGATAAAAATATTTTCAATGCATTTATTCAAATTTTTCATGGTTGTGTACCTTGTGTGAGAACAGAAATTTCAACTTTAGTCAACTGAACCTTATACATACCTTGCACTTATATCCTTGTATCAAGCTATACAATTCTACTACTTCAATAATATACAGCCTAAGAAGCTCAGTAGACATCTTCATGAATATAAAACAATAAAAATAAACTACTTACCTGAAACACTTCCACACAAGTAATATCTATACAGCAAAATGTGAAAATAATACACATTATCTGATTGGTAGGAGGTTTAACAGATTTTCAATATATATGTTAACACTACTTAGCAGAGGGTCATAACACTCCCACCACTGAAATATAATCTGATGATGAAAGATGTCTTGCAATTTAAGCCAATGTTCCTAAATATTTTTAAGTGAAGTACCATTTTAAAATAAATATTAATGTCTTGGCTATTTTGGAGATTCTGGCATGCCTGCTCTAAGGTGGGTAAAGTATTAAGGAGGGATGTGAGGATTTTATACTCCCCTTGAGAATCACTTATAAGCCAAAGACCCGTATTTATATATAGATCTCCCCAAAATAAAGAAAATATCTACACATAGTTATACCTGAAAGTAGAGATTATGTCAATCCTTATGTTCTATAATATGCAGTACAAATATTGTATGTAATAGTGAATAATATATAATGCTAATAAGGCACACTGCAAAAAACCCTCAATTAATCCTCATAAAATCCACATAAAATAGTAGATACTATGATTACTCTACTCTGTAGATGAAGAAACTGAGGCACAGTGAGTTTAAGTATTGTACCAGAGCAGTAACACTGGGAAATGAAACCAGGCAGTATCTGCGCACTTAATCATTCATTATAAGATATACTGCTTATAATATAAGTTACAATATAGTATAGTATTAACATACATTCTTTAGAGTCTTTGCAGGTGAAAAACACTAAATCCCTGTTCAGCTCATATACAGCTCATATATGAATAAAATCTACAACTGTGCCTAATGTTGAAATTTGTGATTTAAAATATTTGCTCGCCCTGAACTGCTCTTAGCCTGGGAATTCATATCTTCTTCAGTAATTTTAAATCTACACACTATTCTATCATATTTCAGTTTTTAGAACAGAATATATGAAAATAAAACTCCCCATAATATTATGGATCCTTATACTGACTGAGTTCGGCAATAGAGATGTTCTCTCCATTTTCCTATGAAGTTTAAATAACCATGAAGTTAAGGAGGCGATACCATAAACTCAAGTCATTGCATGTTTAGCTGAACTTGCCTCCTTTCTTTGCAAGATCGGTGTTCTCTTAAATATCAGATGCCGTGATAGGTGATTATAAATTATTTCACAGCCAATCAGCTGGAGTCCTGGAGGAGGTTCCAGGAGGAGCCACAGCGGACAAGGGAAAGACACTCATGGGGTCTCAGGGCAGCAGCTGCTTACCAACTTTTCTATCACATTTCAGTTAGAGCTGATTCAGCAGCATCACTGCATCCTGGCCACACGGGGTGGGGGGTGGGGGTGCCGCACACCTGGTGGCATCGTAACACGATTAATATTCTATGTATCACTGAGAATGCAGCAGGACTTACACAAATAAGTTGCAAGGTGAAAAAAGGAAGAAAAAACAAAACTGTTACTCTCCGATCTTGGAGGAAAGTAAGTTTTCTCAATAATGAGAAATCCAAACTTTAATACGGTCTTTAGTAAAACCTGGTCTCTCTGGTAAGGTCTCAAGTCAATTTAAAAACAGCATTTCTTTGAGGTCAGAGTCTGTTAGCCTTCTGAAAAGCTTTCTGTTGAACAGTCAGTGCTTTTCTGAGGGCTGTACTTAATCAACTGTGAAAGAAATGAGGGATTTAAAGGTCTTAAAGTTAAGGGCAAAAGAATCTAAACATCAGGTTAAGGAGAAACAAATACATTATTCAAATCCTGGGAGAGATGTTCCAGTCCTTCAAAATTCTTTTGCTAGAAATAGGAAGAGATTACCTATATAGTCATGACCTCATGTTCCATAATCTGGGTGAAAACACCCAGGGAAATTAAATCCGGAATATTAGCCTATCTGAAATTTTACCATCCATAATATTACTCTTATTATTTTAAAATCTTTTTTTTGTCAAATACTAAGCCCAGTATAGGTAAAATTGTGGAGAAATCAGAAGAGCATAATTCTCAGAAGTGATTAGTTGTTTAAATCCATCACACTCCCCTCCCCATTCCCCGTCTATCCCACCCCATTGACATTTCATTTAACAACATATGAATGACTTTACATTAATACAGTTAGATATCCCTGGGCAAATTACATTTTTCTATTCCTGTTACTACTTACTAAAGGCTAAACGAAAGTCTTTATTTTCCTATGTATCACAGGGAGCACAGGTGGATTTAATTTCAGGACTGAAAATTATTTCTGGAATATCTATAGTTTGGAGCAATGTTTTCCTTTAGCTAAATGCATTCATTTAAATCATCCATTCCATTTATTCATTTGGAAATCAATAAAGACACAAAATTAATTCTGCAATTCACTAAAGCAAAAATCCCATTTAATTGAATAAATAGGTCTTAAAGAAAAGAGCTATTGTAGCCCTAATGGATAAAACATGCATGCTACATTTGTCTCTTGGTAGAAGTCTCTAAAGACTACAGTAAGTTTGACTTCAAAAAATTATCCTACCCCCAACACAGAACAGACTATTTCGTTTATGAATTAAAATATAAAGAAAGAAAATATGCTTTTGATTTCTGATGGCATCTTTCCTTAATTTTCATTTGAGAATAATCAGTTATCTTAATTTTCCCTAGTCCTCATTTAAAGACAGTGAAATTAAAAAGACATTGATGTTCTACTTTTCAAACAATGGGTCACTTCTGATTAAACTTCGATTGAACATTAGACATTCAGACTTAAAACAGATTGCCTCCTTTTGCTTTTCAATTTGGACCCAATTTCCTGCTGCCCTCAGGTCACTTGATGGTAATTAATTGATTATGAATCAACTGAAGGTGGATTCAAATTGGAAAAAAAAATAAGAGAGAGAGAAAGAAAACCTGTTTCTTTCCTTTAAATTTATGACCAACATTTTATAAATGTCTCCGTTCTCTCTCAAGTTATACATATGTATTCATAATTCAACAAATTTTACATTTATAAAGTATTTTTAGAAAAAGTAGACTGTTCAACTTTTACTTCACTTTAGATTATTATTTGCCTTTTAGGAAAAGTTTAATCAAATAACCATATCATACTCTACAATTATTAAGTTACTTCATTGTGATTTGCTAGAATAACCAAATCTGAAGGATCACAGCAATTCTCACCAATCTCTCAATACAGGCAGCATGGTGCACTAGATGAAGTAGGAATTTTGGACCTGGGTTTGAATTCTGTCTCTGCTGCCTACTATGGTAACTTAAAACAGGAATTTTAGTTCTCTGACACTGTTTCTTATGTATCTTATTGGAATCTTGATATAATGCACACAGAGTATTAGTATGTGTTGTTACTGTTATATTCTTATAAATAACATATTTTAAAAATACCTATATTTGTAATAGTTATATATTATTATTTAGTATTATTAAATGAAATAATATAATAAGCAAAACCCTTAAAATGGTAGCTTGCACACAGCAGCTGCTCAAAAATGCTAATGTTTATTATTTTATTATTTATTATATTAGTGTATGCTATTAAACTTTGTATCCCGTGCTTAGTATGACTTTAGATACTTAATACCTGTTTATTTGAACTTAATATCTTTGCATATTTATCAAAATCATACATGATCAAAAATTCCATGCAAAAAAGGAAAAGGTGGCTTTTTTGTTACTCAAAAATGTCCAGAATATTTTAGAGAATCTTTATAGGATCATTTGGAGACGAAGTATTCAAAATAACTACTACTAATAATTGATTGTAAGACCAGTAATCAAGAAGGCCAAAGCTTAAGATGTTCTGACTAAATTATCACAGCCACCTGTGTGGCCATGGGCAAATGTCTTAGATATTCTCTCATCCTTTCTTCCCTCATCTATAACAGTTAAACAAATGTTTATTGAGCTACAGGTTATTGCTTATACATGTACAAAGAAGAATAAAATACAGTCTTTGAGAAGCAAACAAGATACATGAAGGTATAAATACACAAGTGTGTATAAATACATGTGTGTGTATGTTTGTGTATGGAGAAAGAGGAGAAACAATTTACTTAAGCGCACAATCTAGAGAGAAGGATGGATACACACACATATATGTGTGTATATGTAACATTAAATTTACACGTATATGGATATATGTTATATAAAATATGTATGTTTGTTTATGCATTTATGAAGAAATAAACTCTATTTAAAATAAAGTAAATGATAAAATGGAGGCATGTACAGGATGCTAACCCAAATAATGGACTGAAGTTTCAGGGAAGGCATCCTAGGAGAAGTACTGAGTTTAACCTTCAAAGATAAAATGTAGTCAGGAAGAAAGGGGGTTAGTGTATTTCAAACATTAGGGAAAAGCATGCTCAAATGTAGGCAGATGAAGAACTCCTTGCTCCTTAACTGGATACTCTAAAAAGTTTGGTGGTAATTGGCTAAAATGTTTGCTTTGCGCAGTGTGACAAGGTAATGGAAGGTCATTGGGGATCTTATCTAATGCCAAAGAATTTGGACTTTATTTTAAAGATAATCAGGAGACATCTTTAAGGTTTTAAACGGGAGTGAGGAAGTTCAATTAGATTATTTCAATGGCTTCTGAGTTCCAACATTCTGTGATTTTATCACAGGTGTAGTACTTGAAAGATTTTCTTCAAAATAGTTTGTGTTTATAAACTCACTCTAAAAAATATAATAGAAACTCACAGACATATATATTCAGCACTTTTATGGATTACATAGCCACAGTGTAGTTATAAAATGAAAAATAAGTTTTATTTATTTTTTTCCTACATTAATGTTTTATTTTTTACACCTTTTATGAGTATATGCTGAAAAAGATACTTATTAAACAAAGCAGTTATAACCATGAAAGATGCCATATTTGATTTAAAAATTGGCAGTGTTTTTATGATTATAGTTCAATAACACAAACTACAGCCAACAGAATAACAAGTCATCCTAGGTCATTTTCTACTTAACAAAACTCTCTTCCTTTGTTAACCCGACTGCAGTAACAGAATTTTGTTTATATAGCTACATTCGGTAATGTCCAAAACATGTAATCCAGCTCAACAATGATTATTCCAGTCTCTTTCCACATAATTATATGACATGCCAGCAGATTGTGTACTGTTTGCAAAACAACTCTCACTTCCTCATTTACTAAGAAAAAGAGAAAGCTGAAAAATATCTGCTTTCCTTGGATGACCGTCTATGTTTTTCTGTTTTTAAATTAAGAAATTTAAGTCACTAACATGGTGAAATGAATATTGAAGTCATTAACATGGTGAAATGTGTAATAGTAACACCTCAACAAATATACATTTATTAACTTTTAGAAATTATTCTTCAGGTCCCTATCTTAAATTTAGAATTGGTATTTCCAGATTGGAAAAGATAGTAGGAATTAGGTGAACACTTCTTTTGGTATCTGAAGAAACTGGCCTAAAGACGGCAGCTGATTACCGTCAGTGCTTGTTCTGGTCTCCATGCCGCCATTTCAAACCACCAGATGACTTTTCTAAAGTGTCCATCAGATCTGCCAGTGATCAGAACACAAAGATGGCTAGCGCTTTGCAACTGAAAGAGCCAAGGGGGAGAGAGGGATGTGTACGTGAATCTTCTCTCAGCTATGCTGTACAGCCTCCAGATTTCTGTCTCTTGCTAAGTCCACACATTTCAATGAGATTTTTTTGAAAGACCAATAGTAGAAACACGACCCCTAAGAGTGTATTTACAGTAAGAGTACTCTGCATGCAGTAAAAATAGTCATATACATATGTGTTTTCTTTAATAAAGTTAATGTCATAGCTACACACTTTAACTTTCTTTAGTGAACCTTTCCCATGCTCCCCTTACTGGAATTATTCTAACTTTTAAATAGAGGTCTTTAAATATATGGAAATCCTTGAAAAATCTCCCTCCCACCCACATTTTTTTACACAGTTCACTGCTCCCAATGTTCCAAACTACACATGATTTATTATTATTCTTTTCCATTAGCTAGCTCTGATGGATTTCAATAATGAGACCAAAGATGGGGTTCAATTTCCAGGTGGGCTAGAAGGCTTGTTATTGAAAATATGTTATTGAAAACACCCCCCTTTCTCAGGGTGCCTGGGTGGCTCAGTGGGTTGAGTATCTGACTCTTGATTTTGGCTCAGGGCCAGATCTCCTGGTGGGGAGATCTAGCCCCACCTCAGACTCCCTGCTAGGGGTGGAGGGGAGTCTGAACTCTGCTTCCCCTCTCCCTCTGCTCCTCCCCTCTTCTTGCACACTTGTTCTCTCAAAATATATAAATCTTAAACAAGCAAACAAAAAAACATTTCCTTTCTGCATCTCCATTTTCATCCTAGTTAGTGATCTTGAAAATATGCACAGCTAACCAAAAGGAAACCAAAAACCTCAACACAGAAAAATGGCTTAGTACAATCATCACTACTAGAAAAACAAAGTCACATAGGGCCTTGGGCCAATAGGATTATCTTTTTGTGTGTATGTATTACAGTGGTGTCAAAGGATACTGGTGCACATCAGCATTTAATTGGTTTTGTAAATATTTCAGAACTAATAAAAATGATATGAACAAGGTCTAAGTTAAGCATAATGGCAAAATGGTAATACTTTCTATTTTTACTATGATGCTACCCTGGAAACAATTTATACTTTGCATAGAACAGACATTCAGTAAACCTGTGATAGAAAAATAAAGATCATTAACATTTCTGTAAGTTCAGTCCATTATAAAACCTATAATATTATTAAATCAATCTATGCTTAAGAAACTTATCTACAAGACAAATTCATACCCCTTATACGACTGCTCTGAAAATGTTTAAAGGACTATCTCATTTTGCATTCAAGGGATAGGCCAAAGTCTGCAGAAGCATGAAGGAGAAAGAAACACTGGGGAAGAAAAAGAAAAGCACAACAAAAGTACTTCTTATTCCTGCACTGCGGGCTCTTTGTCTCATTATAAAATGGATTTCCCTTTCAATAAATAAAGCATGGGCAGGGGATGCATTTTGCAGACAAACTCCTTGTAATAAATTACATATTCTAAAATTTAAAAAAATAAGTATAGAAAATGTAGATGGGGAAAATGGAACTAATACATCTTATTTAAGAGATTAAGGAGGAAAAAAGATTTTAATAAAAAAATAATAAATTAGCCATAGTCCACAATCTGAAGTTGCAAGGTATTATCTTCCATTAAATGAAAAATAAAACAAACAACAACAACAACAAAACAAGTATCTGTTGGGCATGACATATAAGAGACTGCACATCTGGTAGCAATGGGAATTAGAAAATAGGATTCTTATCCAGGCTTTGCCACTAACATGGTGACCTAAGGCAAAATCCTTAACATTATCGCACTTCAGTTTCCTATTAATGTAAGACATCTAGCTTCCTTTAAATTCTAAATTTCTCAGATTTTAGTTTCTGTACTTTTCCCCCTCACATATAACCCGTTCTTCAAACTCTAACCATCGTTTCTCAATCCTGGCTGCACATTAAAATTACCTAGAGAACTATTTACATTCACTGATGCCTCGGCCCCAGCCAGTACAATTAAATTAGAATCATAAGATTGACCTTAAAAGATAACTTTTAACAAAATCCCTTTTATTGGGAGTCAACATCTTCTCTCTTTTGGAGGTATGACTGAAATGAAAGGCATAATCACAGGTTTTTAATGGATGCTAGTTTATAACAAATTTGAACTACATGGTAACTGTTACCTGATTTTATAACATTTCAGACAACTTTTTCTTACACTTGGAAGTAATACGTAATATAAACTAGTAGATAATTTATTGAACGCCTCTTCTGCCGCCTTTATTTCGATAGGCTCCATTGTTTTTGCCAGCAAAATAGAGATGAAATTTTATTTACTGTGTCTATGTGAATCTATCAAGGAGCACACAAATGTGATTCTATCTCAAATTATGAGTGGAAAAACTTTTCAACAGCAACAGAAACACTTTAATTTAATAGGGTAGAGGAAAAAAGTGTAATTATAAATTAAATACCTACTATCATCCATGAAAAATATCAAGAAAATGTATGAGAAAAACATAACAAAATTTAACAAACAATATGGGGTAACTGATGACTTTTAAAAATACTTTCATTTGCTTTCCATTTTTCAACAGTGTGCATATATTACTTTTATAAATAAAAACAGTTGAATTGAAAAAATATATATGTAGCCAAAGTTTCTGTGGAGCTCTCATCTGAAAAACATTTGGCTTAAAGCCCGAATTTTCCTCATGCTCATGAAAAAGTCCAACTTCACAATACACCTGTTTCCTCTCCTCTGTGCAATTTCTTTTTATATTCATTGAGTGAGCTGCAATTCAATAACTTTTGTGGTCTTCTTCTCTTTTCTCTCCATTTGGTATGGCATGAAAGACATTTCAAAAAAACAACATAAACATAAACAACTCAATTGCTTGTTAAATTTTATGTTAAGGATATGCACTGACCCAGCAAAATCACCACAGACAGCCAGACATGCTGCTGAAATTTAAGCATCCCTGCCCACCTACTTGTTTACAGAGAAAGCAAGTAGTGACCTGAAACTGCTTTGCTTTTCTCTGACACTTTAGCTAGAGAAACCAAATCAGGAGAAAGGAATGGAAGTATGTTAGGTTTTCCTGATGTTATTCTCTTTGTCTCAAGGAGAGCCAAATTGCAGTAAGTATTAAGAACAAACTCAACACAGTCCATTCTTGTATCGAAAGGCAGAGCTGGGATTCAAAAACAGGAGAGGCCAGACCTGTTGTGTTGTCTCATCTTGCCCTTCCAGGAAGAACCGTCAGTGATCATCCAGTGGTTTCAGGGGTCACGTGATCTGAAATGTTATTCCTCAAATATTATGAATATTTTAGCTGAATTTACACTGAAGGAAAATATCTTTGTCCTGAATGTGACAAAAAAAGATCTCCATCTTTTGTTATTCCCTTTCTCCCTCAGTTCTTTCCTGACATCCTCTGCAGCATTGTTGTCATGTAAGCAAAAAGACAGGTGGCAGTGACTCTGACCTTGTTTGGCCATCAGAAAAGGGAAACCAAAACTCCCTTGTCCTCCAAACATCAGGATTTCTCCTTCCAGTGGCTTTGCTTTTCTTGCAAGCAAACCTCACCAAATTCCTAGTTATAGTACCTGTTTCTAACCAAGGTGCTGGGGCATGAAATGTTCATTTGTATTCTGGGGAGTTCTTTGTCAGATTTAAATCCTTCGGCACTTAAGAAGGAAATAGCTCAACACCCTTTGGAGCTGCAAGGCTTTTTGTTTTGTTTTGTTGTGTTTTGTTTTGCTTTTGTTTTGCTTTTTTTGGTTCTGTTTCTCTTCAGCCCTTTCCTCTGTTCCTCCAGGATACATAAAATATAGTGGCAACGTAAGGAACAGTTGATAAAACTTGTCAAGGGGATCAGCTGGTAAAGTTCCAGGCTTGGAGAATGTGATCCTGGGTTTAAGCACTCTTCCTTGCCAGCCTTATGAGGAAAAATATTCCTTTAGGTTCTCTCTCACCAAGAGATGCTAAGCTACAGGGCAATGCTCTGAAGAGAATAATGCCTTTATTCACTCTGAGGAAATGCTCCAGCGACTTGCTTTGTAATTCAAAAAATTATCAAAAAATGTAGAGATAATATAGGCTACAATTTATTGTTCCCAGCATCAAAAATAGAAGTCTATGATGTAACATTATAATTAAATGTTGGTTAAAATACTTAGGTGAAAAATAAACAGTATACATCTTAGGTGTTTTTAGGCTGAGGAACAAATGAGGGTTAGAAAAAGGAGGCTAAGCAAAGCAGAAATCAGACCTGTGCTAAGAATAGAGAAGAAGACAAATGAGCCTGTCTTTTGCCTCCCCCCAAAATTAGAATCACCTTTTCTCTGACCAACCCAGTTACCATAACAAAGTCTTGACCTGCATTAGATATACACACATAAAATGATTTTCTCAAAAAACTTTCCCTACTTCTTATTGATGCACTTGATTTCTCTTTAATGGGAATAATATCTTTCCTATCCACAGCTGGAAATAAAGGCTCAGAAAACAAAGGCTGATTTGAGCAAATGCATTGTTCTCACAGACTTGCTATAGAGAAGCACGAATGAGTCACGTCAGATACTGCAGCAGAACTCAGAAGACAAGACATTCAAGGGTCTTCACTGGATGCAGAAGGAGCCAAAAGCAAAGGATCTGGTGGCATTGAAGTCACAGGTAGATAAGTGACATCACATCTCTGCTAATTCTGATTAAAAGGTAGAGATTAGATAATATGAAAGGGAAATGTTTTCTCCTTCATAGAGTACCTAGGAGAAGAGACAATCCCATGAGTTTGGGATCCTTTACTTAGCTCCAACTCAGTATAGATAAGCAGAATCTGTGCACCTGCCTCAGCCATGGATTTTCCAGAAAACTACATGGTTCATGCTAACCAATGTTGGCACCATATTCCTGTTATCACTTCTCTAGTCTACCTTCTCTCTTATAGGGACCATGGCAGTAGCCCTCTAAATTGGTCTAAATGATTCTTATCTATCTTCTATTTCACCACTGGAGTTTCCTTTCTAAAATGCAGATCTGATGAGGATGTTTCCATGCTTAAAATCTTTTCATTCTACCTCATGATATAAAGAATCAAACCCCAAATATCATGTAGGGTATGGTTTAGCCAGGAATTTATAACCTAACCTTAATCATAAGGAAATATCAGGCCAACCCAAAATGAGGAACATTTTACTTAAAACAGTGGGGTGGATGGAAAGGGAAATTGAATATTTCAAAAATTTCTATGTCACAAAAGATTTAAAAAATTACAATAAGCTATCCCCTCATACCTGTTAGGGTGGCTACTATCAAAAAAAGAAGAAAATAACAAATGTTGGCGAGGATGTGGAGAAAGAGAACCGTTGTATACTGTTTGTGCAGATGTAAAATGGTACAGTTGTGGTGGAAGACACCATGGAGGTTTCCTAAAAATTAAAAATAGATTTACCATTACTAATCCAACCAATTACTATCCAACAATTGCACCTCTAGGTATACATCCAAGGGAATTGAAAGTAGGATCTTGAAGAAATACACTCATGTTCATAGCAGCATTATTCACAATAGCTAAAACATAGTCACAACCCAAGTGTCCACAGATGGAGGAATGCAAAAGCAAAATGTGGTGTATACATACAATAGAGTATTGTTAACAAGGCAGGAAATTCTGACACATGCAACAACATGAATGGATCTTGAGGAAATTATGCTAAGTGAAATAAACCAAATGCAAAAGACAAATACTGTATGAGTCCACTTCTATGAGGTTTCTATATAGTCAAACTCATAGAGGCAGAAAGTAGAATGGTAGTTGCTAGGCACCAGAGGAGAGAGAAGAATGGGGAGGTATTATTCAATGGGAATAGAGTTTCAGTTTTAAAAGGTGAAAAAGTTAGGGAGATGGATGGTGGTGATGGTCGGTCACACAGCAATACAAATCCATTTGCTATCTTCGAACTGCATACTTAAAAATGGTTAAGATGTAAATTTTATATTGTAGTTATTTCACCACACTAAGAAAAATGAAAAAATGTAAAAAAAAAAAGAGATGAAGAAAGGCTATGCAAATGTTCCAGATTAATGAGACTGAAAAGCAGAATAACAAAATGCAACAGCTGATCATAGACTGTTTCTTGTATTGCAGAAAAATAAAGGCTATAATGGATACTATTGGGCCAACTGAAAAAAAGAAAAACTAGAATGTGAACAGTAGATTAGCTAAAATTTTATTAATTAATTTTATTAGAATTTTATTAGTGATAAATTTACTAAAGTTGATACTTCATTGAGCTATGTAAAAATATTTTTGTTTTGGGGAAATGCACAATGACATATTTTTTAAAGATTGATTTATTCATTTGAGAGAGAGTGGGGGGGCAGTGGCAGAGAGAGAGAGAATCTCAAGCAGACTCCACACTGAGCTTGGAGTCCAATGAGGGGCTTGATCCCACAACACTGAGATCATGACCTGAGCTGAAACCAAGAGTCAGATGCTTAAACAACTGCGCCAACCAGGCACCCCTACAATGATATACTTAAGGCAAAAGGACATGATGTACATAACTTACTCTGAAATATTTTAGATGTATATATGTACATAGATATCTATTTCTATCTATATCTTAGTATCTATCTATTCACCCACCATCCAGAGAGAGAGAGAACAAATGATTGATAAATGGAGAAAAATATTAACCATAGGTAATTCCAGGTAAAAGGTTTATAAAATTTTATATTGTTATTTGTATTATTCTATTCTTATTCTTGAAATTTTCCTGTAAGCTTGAAATTGTTTCCAAATAAATTGTTAAAAAAAAAGAAAAAGACTTAAATCTCACATTCTGCATATGGAATTTGAGGCCCATCAAATTTGGCCAAAGCCTGTCTCCCCAGCCTCTTTCCAGTTCCCTTAACACTGTACTGAAACTTTCTGAATCACAACATGGATTTTTGTTCAAGCCCTGTAACTTTGGTATTCTTCTGCATAATAATTATCTACTGAACTTATAAAGCCCAGATCAATTAGCATGGCCAGGCTTCCCCGTGAGAATTAGATGGTCACTTTTGTCCTAGTGGTATGTAGATATAGATATATATACTTATTACTGTGTTTATAAGTTCAGAATATGGCACAATTGCCTATATTACGCCCATATTATAGTTCAACCAAAGTTTCAAATCAATGAATGATTAATAGTTCATCATTGATCAATCATAATTGTTAATCATTAACTAATTAATGCTAGGGGACTAGGGTTCTGTAAAAGGTTCATATAGAAACAGATACAGATATATATTCATGTATTTTAAACCAGATAATGCTTCTCTGCCTCTGACTTATTTTTCCATCGACTTTCTCCTTGTCCATAGTTACAATGTAGAGATAAGAAGCCTTCTAAATCTGTATTTTCTGAAGAGACGCTTATAGGTTATTAAAATTGAGAAAAGTTCCTATATACATATTAATAAAGTTCAGATCAATATGAGTACACATTTACATATATATATAAGTATATATATATATATGTATATATATATATATATATATATATGAGAGAGAAAGTAGAGAAGTTCCAAGGAACAGAGAGTTTAATTTTGTTAAAGCAAAATTGTATTTCTGTAATTACTTTTGTTAGAGACTCTACAATATCGCTACGGCTATATATCTTCACTGAATGTCTGTTTTATAGCTAAAGATATTACAAAACCACAATGAAAGTCAATGATCTGATTTTTAGTTTTGGTGTTTGGTGTTTCTGGAAGATACTGAATTTATGTGTTAAAGAATTAAACCCTCTGTTTATCCATGGCCCCACTACTGTGTAGTATATACCTAGCCATTTTATCAAATAACTTCAATCTCTACCTAGAACCATAACTATCTCTCTGGATAAGAGCATGATTCATTCACTGTGTTCAATCTATTCAAAGTATTTTAACAGTGAAAAAACCTAAAATGCCAGATTTTGACAGTCTTCATGTTAGTATTTTGCTGTGAACTTATAACATGCCCCAAATCACCGGATGTTCTGTGCTCCTGACATATGTGTTATATTCAATCACTCTATCAAAATCAAGTGGGACTTCTCATATTGTGTCCAACATCACAGAGCTAAAAATAAAAATATAAAAAAACAAAAACAAAAAGAAAACCATTTTACTGTGTGGTATAAGAAAGCACTGGAGAAAAGGTTCATTTGGCCAGGTACATAAATAAGACTTTAGAAATAATAACTGAATGTATGTATTTTACATTTTTGGCATTAAATAATATGTTATTAATTATTTCAATTTTTATTATTTTAAAACAGAAATAAATGGTTACATAAACTTTAATAAGAATACCAAAATGTATTTCAAAAGTAAATATCGGGCACCTAAAAAAATTCAATAAAGAATTATTAGATGGCATTTTTAAGGTGTGAAATGAAAATGCTGTCCTTCTTTTTAGCCATATGCCTAAATTTGTCCTTCCTGAGAGGGGGGCAGGAAAGAACAAACAACTCTTTGTTAGACACAGATTTTTCTGTATCATAATTAGAAATGCAGATGGGAAGTTTAAATTAGGCAATGGCTGACAGGAGGAAAGACATTTGCTTTATAACTGTTGGGAGAGATTTCAAGTTCAAATCCTTTGAAATGAAACAAGGTCCATTTGTCACAGAGTGTATGTAATACAATGGCACATGGTCTGGTTAGCTGGCTCAAGCTTGGTTAAGACTAAAATGTATTTGTGGGACAAAAGGCAAATGAAATACAGACACTGGTAAGGGATGTTCAGGAAATAAAAAAAATGAATGCATTTTAAGTTTCCAAAGCTAACATATAAAGCTTTCCAAATCTCTCCAAGAACTCGTCTGATATTTCTCTGTGATAGTTTTTACCTTTAAAAGAGGAAACATCTGCTATGCAAAAAGATGTGATTCTTTTAGAATTTAAGATTATATATATGCATGTAAATTTAAAACTAAGTGTCTTGAGACTTGGAGAATATATATGTATATTATTATTATTATTTTAGATTTCTCTAAACTTCTTTTTCTAGCCAAGGACATACAACTGAGAATCTTAAAAATAATTCCTCAAAATAATTAGAAGTATTGGTGTGAATTCTTGAGATTATGTCTAGCTTGATTTAAGTTTTCCAAGTTTTAAACTGCAATATGATATACCTGGTATTTATTTTTATTGAAATTAAATATTAGAGACTAAGGCATATGATTCCATCCTGCTCTCATACAGCTGATATGGGCCCAAGATTTGCACCCATAAAACAATTAGATAACAGTGTTTAAGCTAAAAGTTACTTTTGATTATTCATGTATATTAAAAGACAACAATCTTAAACCATCTCTATAATATTCATTTGTACCTATAGTGATGAGTGGTATCATCATAGTAAAGATACCAATTTTGTCAAATGAAGCCTAAACTACTAAAGAAACATTGTTAGTGAGCGAAATTACGTATGTTCCACCTCATTAACTGGAAAAAGAGTGTATTCACAGAACACATTCCTAGATTTTCTTTTTCTCTTGCATGATGATGTTCACAGAAATCTTCTCAACTCCTGATTTTGCTCAATCAGTGGCAAGATAAAATATACATGAATCAGACAAATCTAGAGTACTAGCTTTGCTAGAATGTCTCCATTTGAAATGTATCCAATGTGAAATGAGTTCACTATTCTCTGGTTTCTAATTCCTGCTTTGTTTCTTGACGGAATCATTTCTCCTCTCTCGGCTACTGAATTAACGACCTTCTCTTTTCTTCTCTCCTTCCCCCGATCCTTTTCTTCTTTGTAGTTCTGATACTTTATTTACTCATATACCATTAGAGTAGTAAATAATCAGTTTTATTTACTACCCCTATGAGCTTCAGTTTTTACTTGATGGTTTTATTAATTTTTCTGAATTATAAACTAATACTACTCTTTATTAATTCATAAATTCAAATAATGTATTAACGTTGTATATTTAAAGATAGATTTTGTTCATAAACAGCCATCAAATTACTCTTTTTACCCCAAACACGGTTACAAACACTATTCTTCGCTCATGCATATTTTTAATATTTAAAAATACTTAAATCTCTATTTTTAGTTCCACCAACTCTTAATTGTATCTTAATTTCTCCCCATATAGAATTAATGTATTATTGCCCCTATGCTTCTTTAATCTCCAAATATGCAACATTTGCTACTTTTATGTTGACAAGATTCCTATTATTTACATTCTACTGTATTACCATAATTATTCATATATAGCTTTATTTCAAAAGTTGAAATAGACAATAAACAATATGTATAACATTTTAACTATGCAACTATCATTCACTACTGAGGCAAGTAGGCTATGAGAATTATATACATTTCTAACCAATAAAACAACCTCATTCCACTCAAAATACTACTCATATAGATTTTCCTTTCTTACTTGATCAAAATCTAGAGACACATCAGTTAACTTCAGGTTTTGGTTTTGTTCCCTTCTTTGCAGAATTTCTGATTGTTGTTTTTTGGTTTTTTTCCCCCTCCTCTTTATTGAGTGAACAAACATTTTCTGTTTTCAAATACTCCAAATATCTGCCAGCTTATTACTTATTCTATTCATTGTTTGAAATCCATTCCATTCTTAAGCTTCACTGATTTCATACTCTATTTTTAAATTGGAAGTTTCATATTTAAATTATAACTCTCATGAATTTTGGATTTTGCTTTGATCTTTGTGCCCTTCTAGATGTCTCTGTCCCTTTGCTTCTTATTGGACCGTTTGTGTTTTGGATAGCTGTATAGCTTCACTCCTATTTCTTCCATTTGGTATTCTTTTGAATGACAGTCACTGTTTCCTGTATTCCATATCACCCTTTTTCTTAGCTTTCTCCTCATTTTGTAGCATCTTAAAGAAATTTTCTAAAAATACATACATGAGAAGTAAGCTTTGTGAGCCCATGCAATAGAGAGGTCCTGATTCTGTTTACACAACTGATTGATTGATAGAGTGGGTTTAGAATTCTAGGTTTAAAATAACTTTCTCTAAAAACTATAAAGGCATTTCCCCATTTTCTGGTACTATCCTAACTTGCTGATGAGGATTCTGATACCAGTCTTATTCTCATTCCTTTGTAGATATTATGCTTTTTATTACTTTGTCATGTATTTAATCTTTGGAAGATTTTGGGTTCTTTATGTTTCTTGTTATAACAGCATAGCATTTTAAGAATAATTTATTAGAATAGAATTACTAAAGAAGGGCCAGCTTTACATCATGTTTTTAAGATAAGACAATTACTTACATTGTGAAATTTCAGATGTCCCTAGAGGTCTGCATGCTCTTCCAGTATTGCCAAAACAAGTTATATAAAAAACATGCTCTTCCAGTACTGGCCTAACATGTTATATACACCCATAACTAAGTCATTTAGTTGGGATAAACACAAATCTTTTCAAAGGCTCCTTGTAAATATGCAAATTAAGAGTAACAGTTAAATCACCAGGCCTTGGTTGAATGTCTTAGCCAGTGCATTAAGCACTGGAGGTATACTGATACTGAGAAACTAGTATATAATGGTCAATCAACATAAGCACTTGGAATGAGAGAGGCAGACAGATGAGAAATCTGGAGGCAGAAGAAGAAGCCAGAGGACTTGACTCAAGGTCCAGCTCTAGGAATGGAGCATAGGGAGGAAGTATAAGGTGGAAGTTAAGGGAATAATCTCTGAAATCAGACTGACTGGCTTCATATTCGTCCTTGAGACTTACATGGACACAAAAAGCTACTTTAAACTTTCTAAGAAATAAATGGCTTTATATACAACAAAGCATTTAACATGATGCCTAGTACTTAGTAGCCACTCTGTAAATATTAGCCATTATTATTATTATTATTATTTATTATTATTATTGCCATTTAGTAATTGTGCAGCCTTGGCCAAGAGACTGAAACTCTGATCATTAACACTGTCATGGGGACAGTGGAATTAATGATTCTTATGTGACAGGATTTTAAATGAGCATACCATGCAATATATAAATGATAAATGCTTTTTTATCATAGATTACCTATATGCCAGTGTAAATTCACTAGCAGTAATTTTTATAGCCCACATGTCAGAAACACTTTTAGAGTAGTGTGAGGCTTGCTAATATGTTATCACTATCGATACCACACCATTAAGGGTGTAACAAAGATGTTCCTCCAAGGCAGTAAGTAACACCCACACTCAGGGCCTTCATGATGTTGAATAAAATGATCCAAACAATCAATTTAACCTCAAATGTGTTTCAACTTGTAAAACACTGAGTCATTAACCTTAACAATGTCAGTGTGCTCTTACTACAAAACTCAACTAAATGAGTGTCCAGAGGAATATTTAAGAGTACAATTCATGTAGAGTAATGTACTAAAAGCATTACCAGAGTCTGTTAGAGGGAATAACCCTGGAGTGCACTGTGAAGGATTAAGTCACTTGAAATAGTGAGAAAGAAAGGGAGATGAATGGAAAAGGCTCATGAGTGGAAACATGATGCAAGTTTCTCAGAATGGCTCATGGCTACAGCAGTGGGAGTTGTGCTTAAAAATCTGACGGCCTGTGGGGTAGGGGAAACTTATATCCTTTGAGACATATTATTTGGCCCCATATCTGTCCCTTAATAAGAGTATGACCTCTGTCTCAGTCTCTATGTCTATAAGCAGGTCAAAATAATCCCTACCTAAAGAGCACAGCTGAGGGAATTACAGGAGACAAGGGAAAGGCCTCAAAATATATAGAAAATGAAACAAATCAAGTTATTACTATTATTACCATTAGGACAATGGAATTACCTAAACCTGTTTTCACATACTGCTTCCCATTTTAAACTTTTAATGCTTCCCATTTTAGGCTTTTAGGAATCAAGCAGCATTAAAAAAAAATGGGGTCTGTTTTTGGACCCAGCCATGGGGTTAGAGGAAAAAAAAATCCTCACTGGTGATAATCCCTATCATGTTGTATAATAGACACCAATCTTTTCGCTCTACTGCCTGTCATTTCCTATGTCTGTATTCTATTCTTACATGGCACATAGAAGAGAGAGAAATTTAAGTCCATCTCTTTTGGAAAGTTTTGATAATTTGTAAAATATTTATTGGTCAAGAGAATGAATCTAATGAGGCTTGATGGCTCTGGGTAGATATTAACTATTTTGTTATGCCCCTCATTACTTTGAATAATAGCTGGAAAATATCTAATATACATATACACATATATTCAGATATAGATCTATATACACACGTACATATATAAAGAGAACACAGATAGTGTTCATGTTTTTAAAGAGTATGGCTCTTCAGAGAAGATATTATAAAAGCCTGTCAGCTATATGATAATCATAGCCAGTCTACTGAACACTTATACGCCAGAAACTCTGCAAAGCTCTCTCTATAAATGTAGATATTGACATTCATATAATCCAGTGATCTTCAATTTTGCCTTCCAGTGGGCTTTTAGTTGTATCTGGAGACATTTTTGGTTGTCATGCCTGAGGGGCAGAGTGCTACACTGGCATCTAGTAAACAGAGACCAGAGATGTGGCTAAACATCCTTCAAAACACAGGGCAGCACTCCACGACAAAGAATTATCTGTCACAATGTCATAGTGTTGAGGTTGAGAAACCCTGACATAATATTCAAGGTAATCATGATGCAGGTATCATTAAAACTCTCACTTTGTAGATGAGGAGATTATAGTTGAAAGGAGTTAACTTGTAAAAGGTTACAGGTCAGTAAGAAACAAGGATGGACAATCAATAATAGCCACACTTTTATCCACAAACTCATTCCCACAAACAGATCCTAACAGCATTCCATACTTTAGCTAGAATTAGATATATTCTTGCAATGCTGATTAGGTAGGAGACTTAATAATGGAACAGTCAAACCCAAACTTGTATGCCCATAGTAGATTTTTTTTTCTCCCACAAATTAATGGAGTGAAAGATCCAAACAAGAGGGGAAATGATTGAATTGTTGATAAGTAAACATTCACTCTATTCAAAGTTCGGGTATGTCATACCCTCTGCTTTCATAAAGATGGGAAACTTCCTTTGAAAAGTGCTAATGAGAGTTGAAAGTTACCTTCAAGAAGTTATGCATATTTCAAAAGAAATAAAAGTCATTATGCATTCTCTCTAAAGAGGATACAATCTCAAACTGTCAAAACCCTAAACTCTTCTACATATATTACATACAAATGCCATCTTTTAAAAACCTCTTTCCATTTTTTCTTCTAAATTAGCTTAGTGGGCCATGGTATTTACAGTATCTTGGTCTGGCCTGTGAATAATGTGACAGGTAATTTCTTCACTTCTTCTTGCCTGTAGTTAAGTTTGACTGAAGATATGGAAAACAACTTTTATGACTTAGGTGGTAAAAATAAATGTTCTGTAAGCTGTACAGAGCTGGGTTCTGGACAGCTAGCATAAAATATTGCATACTGATTTTATATCTGCCAATAAATAATTTAAAAAACTAGGGATATTTTATACTAATGTATGCTAAAATATTTTCTCAAAACAAATTGATAATGTTGGTAATAATCTCAAGATACCTGTGATGTTAACTGGAGAGCAGTCTTCTCAACATCAAAAAAGTATTCTACTTGGATGTGCTCAAAAGATGAATCACAAATAAATAACATTCATAACTGGGAAGCACTAATTTTAAGGGTTAATTCTTTATGGTAAAGAGAATGGCAACATTCAAAGAATGGCATAGTAATAACAGTCTGTTCCTAACTCTACAATGGGTAAGGACACGCCTTCTGCAAGAGCCTATGGTTGCAAACAACATGAAAATTCTAAGATAGTATAATTTAGCTTCATTTAGTTTATAATGATTATGATTAAATCTAAACTATTATAAGCAAACCACCATCTGGAACCTTAGCAAATCAAGATTCTATTTTCTATGATGACCAATCATGGAAAGCTTATTCAGATTTCCACTTTGCAATATTGTATAGTAATGTGATTAGATAATCATGCAGACCAATGAACCCAGCTTACTGGAACATAAACAAATGTACAGTGTGTCACTTGGAAATACTTAAGTACTTTATCAGGGCTTCCTGACCCAAACTGCTAAAGTTATTTTAAAAGAACAGGAAGGAAATTTAACAGCAAGTATTCAAATCTATATGAAAAGATATTTAAAGGGGGAATAGAAGGATTGGAAAAGGTAGACAATTTATATGTAGTTTGCAAGTTCAAATGGACACTTCAGGGATAGCATAGAAACATAGTCAAGAAACTATAAATCAGGGGCGGAGCAAGATGGCGGAGGAGTAGGAGACCTGGATTTCCTCTGGTCTCAGGAATTCAGCTGAATAGGGATCAAACCATTCTGAACACCTACGAACTCAACAGGAGATCGAAGAGGAGAATAGCAACAACTCTCTGAACAGAAATGCGACCACGTTCTGGAAGGTAGGACGTGCTGAGAAGTGAATCCGAGGCGATATTTGGGAGGATAGACGGCGGGGGAGGGGCCTCCGTCGGCCGCTTCTGGCAAGTGATAGAGCCGCGGAGCACAAAATCGGACCTTTTACAAGTCGGCTCTGCTGAGGGACATCGCTCCAGTGGCTAAGCTGGGGGTGAAACCCTCACGGGACAGTGTGGTCTCAGGATCCTCGGGGTCACAGAAAGACTGGGGGTGCCTGAGTGCAGCAGAGCTCCCAGATATCAGAGTGGGGAAGCCGGCTGCAGAGACGGAGCTGAGGAGCAAGCTCTCAGATCGGGGTTGCCATAGACTGTGATCGGTGACAGTCGGGCCACTGCTCTTCCAGTGGAGACCCAACAAGCAGCAGAGCTGGGGAGACTCCCTTTCCTCCCTGGGGAGGAGTGGCACGGGAGCTCACCGCAGGGAGCTGCTGGGTTTGGAGACTCCACACAGGGTTGGGTGCCAGACATAGAAACGCTCGGTCACAGGCCGGGTGAGCACGGAGTGCAGCGGAAGACCGGGGAGACGGGAGTGACTGCTTTTCTCTGGGGGCGCACTGAGGAGCGGGGCCCTGAGTTCTCAGCTCCTCCAGATGGAGATTGGGAGGCCACTATTTTCACCCTGGTCCTCCAAAGCTGTACCGAGAGCTTGCAGGGAACAAAAGCTCCTGAGAGCAAACCCAAGCAGCTTGCTTAGCCCGGACCGACAAGGGCGGGGCAATTCCGCCTCCGGCAAAGACATTTGGGAACCACGGCAACAGGCCCCTCCCCCAGAAGATCAGCACGAACAGCCAGCAAGCCAAGACCAAGTTTACCAATCAAGGAGAACGGGAGAACTCCAGCACTAGGGGAATACTGCACATAGAGTTCATGGCTTTTTTTTTTTTACCATGATTCATTAGTTTTTCAAAGTTAATTTTTTTAACTGTTTTTTTTTAATTTTTCTTTTTCCCTTTTTCAACCAACATCTTATCAATCCCTTTTTAAAAAAAATTTTTTTATTTTTCATTTTTAGAGTCATATTTTATCCCTTCATAGTAGTTACCTTTATTTTTGGCATATATATATAAGTTGTTCTCTTTTTAAAATTTTGAGATACAATTTCTTTTAACAGATCAAAATATACCCTAAATCACTAGTGTATGGCTTTGTTTTAGTCTCCTGCCTAATCACATTCTCTCCCTTTTTTTTTCTTTTTTTTTTCTTTTTTCAAACAACTTCTTATCTTATCAATTCCCTTTATAAAATCTTTTATAATTTTCATCTTTACAGTCATCTTCCAACCCTTCATTGTATCAACCCTTATTTTGTACATATATAGTCTTTCTTCCTTTAAAATTTCAGGAGGCACTTTTTTCTAACACACTAAAATATGCCCAAAATCTAGTGTGTGGCACTGATCTATGCACTAGCCTGATCATATTTGATCATATTCTGCTTTTTTGTATTGTTCTTTTTTTGTTTTTCTCTTTTTCTTTTTTTTTTCTCTTTCTTTTTTCTTTCTTTCCCTTTCTTTTCCCCTGGTTTCAGGTCGTTTCTGATTTGTATAGAGTATATTTGCTGGGGACGTTGTTAATCTGTTAGCATTTTGTTCTCTCATTCATCTATTCTCCTCTGGACAAAATGACAAGACGAAAAAATCACCTCAGCAAAAAGAACAAGAGGTAGTACCGTCAGCCAGGGACCTACTCAATATGGACATTAGTATGATGTCGGACCTAGAGTTCAGAATCATGACTTTAAAGATACTAGCTGGGCTTGAAAAAAGGGTGGAAGTTATTAGAGAGACCCTTTCTGGAGAAATAAAAGAACTAAAATCTAACCAAGTCGAAATCAAAAAGGCTATTAATGATGTGCAATCAAAAATGGGGGCACTCACTGCTAGGATAAATGAGGCAGAAGAGAGAATCCGCGATATAGAAGACCAAATGATGGAAAATAAAGAAGCTGAGAAAAAGAGAGAGAAACAACTACAGGATCACGAGGGCAGAATTCGAGAGATAAGTGATATGATAAGACAAAACAACATTAGAATAATTGGGATCCCAGAAGAAGAAAGAGAGAGAGGGGCAGATGGTATATTGGAGCAAAAAATAGCAGAGAACTTCCCTAATGTGAGGAAGGAAACAGGCATCAAAATCCAGGAGGCACAGAGAACCCCTCTCAAAATCAATAAAAATAGGTCAACATCCCGACATCTAATAGTAAAACTTACGAGTCTCAGAGACAAAGAGAAAATCCTGAAAGCAGCTCGGGAGAAGAGATATGTAACCTACAATGGTAAAAATATTAGATTGGCAACAGACCTATCCACAGAGACCTGGCAGGCCAGAAAGGACTGGCATGATATCTTCAGAGCACTAAACGAGAACAATATGCAGCCAAGAATGCTATATCCAGCTAGGCTGTCATTGAAAATAGAAGGAGAGATAAAAAGCTTCCAGGACAAACAAAAACTAAAGGAATTTGCAAACACAAAACCAGCCCTACAAGAAATATTGAAAGCAGTCCTCTAAGCAAAGAGAGAGCCTAAAAGCAGCATAGATCAGAAAGGAACACAGACAATATACAGTAACAGTCACCTTACAGGCAATACAATAGCACTAAATTCATACCTTTCAATAGTTACCCTGAATGTAAATGGGCTAAATGCCCCAATCAAAAGACACAGGCTATCAAATTGGATTAAAAAATAAGACCCATTGATATGCTGTCGGCAAGAGACTCATTTTAGACCCAAAGACACCTCCAGATTGAAAGTGAGGGGGTGGAAAACTATTTACCATGCTAATGGACACCAAAAGAAAGCTGGGGTGGCAATCCTTATATCAGACAAATTAGATTTTAAACCAAAGACTGTAATAAGAGATGAAGAAGGACACTATATCCTACTTAAAGGGTCTATCCAACAAGAAGATCTAACAATTGTAAATATCTATGCCCCTAACATGGGAGCAGCCAATTATATAAGGCAATTAATAACAAAAGCAAAGAGACACATTGACAACAATACAATAATAGTGGGGGACTTTAACACTCCCCTGACTGAAATGGACAGATCATCTAAGCAAAAGATCAATAAGGAAATAAAGACTTTAAATGACACTGGACCAAATGGACTTCACAGACATATTCAGAACATTCCATCCCAAAGCAATGGAATACACATTCTTCTCCAGTGCCCATTGAACATTCTCCAGAATTGATCACATCCTAGGTCACAAATCAGGTCTCAACCAGTACCAAAAGATTGGGATTATTCCCTGCATATTTTCAGACCACAGTGCTTTGAAACTAGAACTCAATCACAAGAGGAAAGTCGGAAAGAACTCAAATACATGGAGGCTAAAGAGCATCCTACTAAAGAATGAATGGGTCCACCAGGAAATTAAAGAAGAATTTAAAAAATTCATGGAAACAAATGAAAATGAAAACACAACTGTTCAAAATCTTTGGGATACAGCAAAGGCAGTCCTGAGAGGAAAGTATATAGCAATACAAGCCTTTCTCAAGAAACAAGAAAGGTCTCAAATACACAACCTAACCCTACACCTAAAAGAGCTGGAGAAAGAACAGCAAATAAAGCCTAAACCCAGCAGGAGAAGAGAAATAATAAAGATCAGAGCAGAAATCAATGAAATTGATTGAACCAGGAAGAAATAGAAAACCTGAACAGACCTATAACCTATAACAGACCTATAACAGCCCTAAGGAAATTGAAGCAGTCATCAAAAATCTCCCAACAAACAAGAGCCCAGGGCCAAATGGCTTCCCAGGGGAATTCAATCAGACATTTAAAGAAGAATTAATATCTATTCTCCTGAAACTGTTCCAAAACAGAAATGGAAGGGAAACTTCCAAACTCATTTTATGAGGCCAGCATTACCTTTATCCCAAAACCAGACAAAGACCCCATCAAAAAGGAGAATTAGAGACCAATATCCTTGATGAACATGGATGCAAAAATTCTCACCAAAATACTAGCCAATAGAATCCAACAGTCCATTAAAAGGATTATTCACCACAACCAAGTGGGATTTATCCCTGGGCTTCAAGGTTGGTTCAACATCCGCAAATCAATCAACGTGATACAATACATTAACAAAAGAAAGAACAAGAATCATATGATCCTCTCAATAGATGCAGAAAAAGCATTTGACAAAGTACAGCATCCTTTCTTGATCAAAACTCTTCAGAGTATAGGGATAGAGAGTACATACCTCAATACATAAAAGCTATTTATGAAAAACCTACAGTGAATATCATTCTCAATGAGGAAAAGCTGAGAGCTTTTCCCCTAAGTTCAGGAACACGGCAGGGATGTCCACTATCACCACTGCTATTCAACGTAGTATTAGAAGTCCTAGCCACAGCAATCAGACAACAAAAAGAAATCAAAGGCATCCAAATTGGCAAAGAGGAAGTCAAACTCTCACTCTTTGCAGATGATATGATACTGTATGTGGAAAACCCAAAAGACCACCCCAAAACTGCTAGAACTCATACAGGAGTTCAGTAAAGTAGCAGGTTATAAAATCAATGCACAGAAATCAGTGGCATTCCTATACACCAACAACAAGACAGGAGAGAGACAAATCAAGGAGTTGATCCCATTTACAATTGCACCCAAAACCATAAGATACCTAGGAATAAATTCAACCAAAGAGAAAAAGGATCTGTACTCAGAAAACTATAAAATACTCATGAAAGAAATTGAAGAAGACACAAAGAAATGGAAAAACGTTCCATGCTCATGGATTGGAAGAACAAACATTGTGAAGATGTCAATGCTACCTAGAGCAATCTACACATTCAATGCAATCCCCATCAAAATACCATCCACCTTTTTCAAAGAAATGGAACAAATAATCCTAAAATGTGTATGGAACCAGAAGAGACCCCGAATAGCCAGAGGAATATTGAAAAAGAAAAGTAAAGCTGGCGGCATCACAATTCCGGACTTCCAGCTCTATTACAAAGCTGTCATCATCGAGACAGTATGGTACTGGCACAAAAACAGACACATAGATCAATGGAACAGAATCGAGAGCCCAGAAATGGATCCTCAACTCTATGGTCAACTCATCTTTGACAAAGCAGGAAAGAATGTCCAATGGAAAAAAGACAGTCTCTTCAACAAATGGTGTTGGGAAAATTGGACAGCCACATGCAGAAGAATGAAACTGGACCATTTCCTTACACCACACACAAAAATAGACTCCAAGTGGTTGAAAGACCTAAACGTGAGACAGGAGTCCATCAAAATCCTAAAGGAGAACACAGGTAGCAACCTCTTCGACCTCAGCCGCAGCAACTTCTCCCTAGAAACATCGTCAAAGACAAGGGAAGCAAGGGCAAAAATGAACTATTGGGATTTCATCAAGGTAAAAAGCTTTTGCACAGCAAAAGAAATAGTCCACAAAACCAAAAGACAACCGACAGAATGGGAGAAAATATTTGCAAATGACATATCAGATAAAGGGCTAGTATCCAAAATCTATAAGGAACTTATCAAACTCAACACCCAAAGAACAAATAATCCAATCAAGAAATGGGCAGAAGACATGAACAGACATTTTTCCAAAGAGGACATCCAAATGGCCAACAGACATATGAAAAAGTGCTCAACATTGCTCGGCATCAGGGAAATCCAAATCAAAACCTCAATGAGATACCACTTCACATCCGTCAGAATGGCTAAAATTAACAAGTCGGGAAACAACAGATGTTGGCGGGGATGTGGAGAAAGGGGAACCCTCCTACACTGTTGGTGGGAATGCAAGCTGGTGCAACCCCTCTGGAAAACAGTATGGAGGTTCCTCAAATAGTTAAAAATAGAACTACCCTACGACTCAGGAATTGCACTACTGGGTATTTACCCCAAAGATACAAATGTAGGGATCCCAAGGGGTATGTGCACCCCAACGTTTATAGCAGTAATGTCCATAATAGCCAAACTGTGGAAAGAGCCAAGATGTCCATCGACAGATGAATGGATAAAGAAGAAGTGGTATATATACACAATGGAATATTATGCAGCCATCAAAAGTAATGAGATCTTGCCATTTGTAACAACGTGGATGGAACTGGAGGGTGTTATGCTGAGTGAAATAAGTCAATCAGTGAAAGACATGTATCATATGACCTCACTGATATGAGGAATTCTTAATCTCCGGGAACAAACTGAGGTTGAGTGGTGGGGGGTGGGAGGGATGGGGTGGCTCGGTGATAGACATTGGGTAGGGTATGTGCTATGGTGAGCGCTGTGAATTGTGCAAGACTGTTGAATCACAGATCTGTACTTCTGAAACAAATAATGCAACATATGTTAAGAGAAAAGAAAAAGAAGAAGATAGCAGGAGGGGAAGAATGAAGGGGAGTAAGTCGGAGGGGGAGACGAACCATGAGAGACGATGGATTCTGAAAAATAAACTGAGGGTTCTAGAGGGGAGGGAGGGTGGGGGGATGGGTTAGCCTGGTGATGGGTATTAAATAGGGCACATTCTGCGTGGAGCACTGGGTGTTATGCACAAACAATGAATCATGGAACGCTACTTCAAAAACTAATGATGTAATGTATGGTGATTAACATAAGAATAAAAAAAATAAAAAAAAAAGAAACTATAAATCAATTTCCTAAAAAACAAGCAAACAAACGAAAGACCAAACCCCAAAAACACAATCCTCTGCAGTCCACATTAGTATAGTACTGGTTGTTTGGGGTTGGATTGTGTCTCCAAGATGTTGACATTTTAACCCCCAATAGCTTTGAAAATGATCTTATTGGGATATAGGGTCTTTGCAGATTATTAGCCTAAAATGGAAGGTCATTAGAGTAACTCTTAATCCAATATGACTGTGTCTGTATTAAAAGGGAAAATCTGGACACAAAAACAAAGACAGGTAGAATGCCATGTGAATATTGGAATTATGTTGCTACAAGCCAAAGAATGCCAAAGATTAAAGCACGAGAAGCTAGGAGAGAGGCATGGAACACATTCTTCTTTACAGCCTTCAGAGGGAACCAACCCTGCCTAATGACACCTCGATCTTGATTTATAGGTTCTAGGAATGTGAGACAATAAATTTCATTGTTTGAACTACCCAGTACTGGTAGTACTTTGTTAAGGTAGCCCCAAGAAATGAGTACACTGTTTAAATAGGGATTAATGTAATCAGAGTATTGTTTCATGGTTGTACCCTGTTGGTACAAACATAGTATACAAATATGGTTAGGACAAAACTTGCAGACTCAACCAGCATATACACTCTTAGGAGAAAAAGAGAATACAATGAGCTTCAAGTCATTACCCTATTAGATGTCATGAGAATGATAAAAACAATAGTTGTGTTGAGGGAAATATGTTATTGATAGGACTATTAAAAATTGTTCACTGGAAAATGTGGAAGGTTGCTAAGCCAGGGAAAGGAAAGGGAAGAGAGGCATAAGTAAAGACAGTTTTTGGAGGTTAGTCTTTAAGCAGTTGCAGGATGAAGTGGTGGCAGGGAAGTCTACCAAAATAGGAGACCAAAGTCCTTTATGAGGGCATAATGAATGGCCTAGCAACGGCTAGAGATTCAATGATAGCAATGAGATACATTGTAAGAAAAAATAAATTGAACTCAGCAATGGAGTGACTGGCAAAAATAGGAGTTAGAAAAAATTGATTGGGGGATGAAGACGAAAAGAGTCAACAATAATTTCAAGAATTAGATCTTGGGTGGATGAGCTTATGGCGATGTTCTGGGAAAGTTATGTTAACACATGTCTAGATTCTGAATTAAGAGGACATTATAATACACAAATACCTTTATAAATGGACTCTACCAGTAACCAATCCATGCACGATTCCAGAAACGGACTCTGAATATTACCATGGAAGAAGCCATCATGATGCTACCTGTCACTTTGACCTCTGGAGAGGCACAGGAGTTTGTAGACTTGTAAGACCTGACACTCTCTGCTGAAATTCTCTCTCTGATTTATTGTCTGACAGGTACACTCTCAGTTTTATTTTTCCCCCATAGTACTCTTGAGATTTACATTATTTATGGTGGATGTAACTGTATTTCGTGAAGCGTTCAAGAATCTATGGCGATGTTAACAAAGTTTTAAATATATATGTAAATTCTAAGAAAATAAAAATAATTAAAATTTTAAATGAATCACTCTGTTTGCTACGGCTCAGACACCTTATGTTTAGAGAAATCACTTGGCACTGAGCCTTGGCTTCTTTTATTGCCATTTATTTGTTTATGCTCATGCCTGGATGCTCTAAAGAGATTATAAATCCCTTGAGAACCATGGATTGTATCATAGCTTTATTTGTTCTTAATGTATAGCATACTGTTCTGCACCTAGTTTGTACTCAATTAAACTTAATTGATGGTGACGATTAATATTTTTTAAGGAAAAGAAAGACTAAATTTATTTCATGTTACCATAATATATTTGTTCCTTTCCATTACTTCTTCTCTCTAGAATATTTTTTTACAAACATAAACAAGTCTAACAAATGTGTTTGGGAAACTTTTAGGACTATGAGTCTGGTATTTCTTTTAGCATCAGAGTTAAATTTTCTGTTTATTTTATTTTTTAAAAGATTTTATTTATTTTTTTGAGAGAGACAAAGATAGCAACAGACAGCGCGAGAGCAAAAACGGGAAGGAGAGGGAGAAGCAGGCTCCCCACTGAGCAGGGAGCCTCACGTGGGGCTTGATCCCAGGACCCTGGGATCATGACCTGAGCTGAACAAAGGCAGACACTACACCGATGGAGCCACCCAGGCACCCCCAATTTTTGGTTTAAAATAAGCTAAATTCCATTCTTCATTTTTAGAACAATGCTTCATAATACATATGAAAACATAGAATCCAATAATAAAATGGATAAAATAGAAATATGAATACATTAAGATTCAGGATATACTTACCACTCCACACTAACCCCCCTCCACCCACCCACCGACCCATGATGAAGTGTCCTTTTTCCCTTGGCATCTCCTGAAAAATGACATCAGAGAATGATAGAGTAAATGTGGTACAAGTCTATTTTTTTTGTTGCCTTACAGGTTAATCATTGTGTATAGCAGCACCAGCTATTTTGAAGGGGTGGCATGCCCACTCTCCAGAGACATTCATCATGCCCTGGGCCTCTTAACAATCTGCACTCCCCTTCTCCACCTCTAAATACACGTATCTACCTTGGTGCAGTACTAAAAGTCAGTATCCATAATTTTAAAATCATGACCTTGGAATCATTAAAAGCTGACTTATGTACACTTGTAACTCCCAATTTTTTTCATTGTCTCCTCTGTCTTATCCTCTTAGGAACTGCTATGACCTTGTTGAAGAAATTCTATATACTGCTTCCTTGCAGTAGTTTTGAACAATATACTAAAACTTTCATAGGCAATCTCTGACACCTGTCAAGCTAGTTGTCACACATTTTCTATTTTCCAGCTTCAACACCTGAATACTTCAAAGCTTCTTGAAGTTCAGCCTTATGTTACATGCCTTGATAAACTTGAGCATAGACTCCTTTATGAATATCATCCTCATACTGATTATTAAATTAATTACAAATTTACAATTTCTTAGACTGGACCCTTCAGTTAATGTCTTAGCCATATTATTTCTGTTTTTATATCTGGAAAGATATTTAACTATCTTGATCTATGCTGACATTCATTTCCAAATACAGACTCCACACTGAACATCCTTACAAAATAGTTTTTAATAAGTTAGTAAATTAATATTGAGTAAGTTAATATAAAAGAAAATCAATTAAAAGAATGAACACTGTTGGCAAGAGTGAGAGTAAAGAACAATCTAATGCTTTGCCATAAAGGTTTTAAAATACACCACCATTCAGGAAGATCTTTTTCCAACATCTCGAAGGGCTTAAAATATTCATACTTTGACCCAAACTTTATACCCACAAATTTACTTCAGAGGAACTGGAGAGAGGAACAAATATCAAGTCTACAAATTTCCACAAAATATTACCTATAATAACAAAACAATGCAGGCAAACTTATCGAATAATAGGTGCATAGTTACATCAATTTATGATGCAATTATATTATGGATTATTATGTTTTAAAACAATCTGAAAACTGTATTAATATCATATTAAGTAAATGAATAGCAACAATATATACAGAGCATGATTAAAATTTGATTAAAGAAGTTAGGGAGGGAAGAGGGGGGAGATTAAGGTTTGTAAGCACATCGTAGCTATGATTAAAATATTAATTTTAAAAAATGTATCTATCCATTCATTCATACATTTACTTAATGAATGTAAATTACCAATAACTATATTTCAAGCAAGCAGAATTATTTTGCTTTCCAGTATAGTATTTTAGTTATATTATGCTATGTAGCAGGGCTCTCTTTACAAGATATATTTGAAAAGACTATGGCCACCAACAGAATATAAGAAAACTAAATGCTGACTAAGTTCTCAACCAGCATTCCCTACTTTCTAGTTTTCTGATTGTGTTTTAGTTTGGAATTTACATTTTTCTCCTTAAGTTTCAAACACGGAAATTTCTACTGTTCCTCTGTCAAAAAAATATCCAAAGATGTTTCTTGGCTCAAAATATTTTGCTATGGGGCGCCTGGGTGGCTCAGTTGTTAAGCGACTGCCTTCGGCTCAAGTCATGATCCCGGAGTCCTGGGATTGAGTCCCCCATCGGGCTCCCTGCTCAGCGGGGAGTCTGCTTCTCCCTCTGACCCTCCCCCCTCTCATGCTCTCTCTATCTCATTCTCTCTCTCAAATAAAAAAATAAAATCTTTAAAAAAATATATTTTGGTATGCATATACACACCATTTGGGCTCATAAAACACAATTTTATAAACTTTTCACAGTAGTACATGATCATAATCTTCAAAATGGAGTAGATGGCAGAGAACATAGCACTTGAAGATGCCCAGAGTTTGTTCAGGATTCCATCATGCATTTCTTTGCTTAGAAAGTTTACTGAAATGAATGCTTGCTCTAGAAGACATGTCCCAGACACTGGGTCTGTTTGAATATTTTTCATTTTGACAACTTCTCACTTCTTTCTATACTTCATTAAGTTTGATTTTTTTTTAATTCTATTTATTTATTCATGAGAGACAGAGCAGGGAGGGAGGGAGGCAGAGGGAGAGGGAGAAGCAGGTTCCCCACGGAGCAAGGAGCCCGATGTAGGACTCGATCCCAGGACCCCGGGATCATGACCCAAGCCAAAGGCAGACTTAACCAACTGAGCCATCCAGGCGCCCTAAGCTTGAAATTTTGAAACACATTTTTAACCATATCCTGGAAGTGATTTGCTGTATTGGTCAGCTTCAAGGTCACAACCATTAGAGAGCCACAACTTTTAGAACCTAAGTTAGTTAGGTCAACACCCAGCTGATACTGCCAATGATCCTATAATGACCGGTTCAGGTCTCCAGTTTTCTTAGCAACAAATCTTAGATAACACACTCAAGGCATTTGAGCAGGTTTCTTCAAGAATATTTATTTTCCTACACCAGGACCATCAACAGTTTGGCATACCTAAAGTTCAGTATCTAGAGTTTAGTCACTTTTTATTTCCAAGGTTTTTTGATCTTAGGTCAACTCAGAGACATGTGTCTACTCAGAGTCCATGACTCCCTTTCTAGATTAAGTTCTAGTTACCTTGAATTCTAGAATCTCAGAATTCCCTGCTCAAAGGGCCTTATATCTGTTTCCAGGTCTATAATCTCCAGGGAAGACTGTCCCTCCAGTCTGCAAACCTAGGCCGAGGAAATGGGTGAGAAGTAGCCATTTATGGGTGCTAGGGACTATGCTTACAAGTGCAGACTAAGTACACACACATGTACACAAGGCCCCTCATGGTGTGGGACTGAACCAAGGGTGGGCAGAAAAAGAAGGGTGGGTCAATGATCAAGGATCAGGAGCTGAGGGTCAGTTCTTCCTCTGTCACCACATTTAGGCATAGGAGTCTCATGAGTCTGCGAACATTAAATTCAAGCCTGCCTTCCCAATAATTTTAAATAGGTGTTTGTCAGATCAGGAGGAACATTTATTGAACAACTTTTTAGTTTGATTTATAACATTTAAAGAGTATGTACACATAACAGCCCCCATTTGTACCGTTGTCTTGTACCCTGAAATGTTAGGGGGAAATTGGGCTATAGCTTCACCTATGATCAAATTAAACACATTAAGTCACTTGAAATAGACTAAATTTCAGAGTCAATAAAAAAAAGGAAAGAAAAAGAAAGAAAGAAAGATGAAAGAAAAAAGAAAGAAAGAAAGAAAGAAGGAAGGAAGGAAGGAAGGAAGGAAGAAGGGAAGAAAGGAAGAAAGGAAGAAAGGAAGAAAAAGGAAGGAAGGAAGGAAGGAAGGAAGGAAGGAAGGAAGGAAGGAAGGAAGGAAGAAAGAAAGAAAGAAAGAAAGAAAGAAAGAAAGAAAGAAAGAAAGAAAGAAAGAAAGAAAGAAAGAAAGAAAGAAAAGAAGAATGAAAGAAAGAAAGAAAGAAAGAAAGAAAGAAAGAAAGAAAGAAAGAAAGAAAGAAAGAAAGAAAAGAAAGTAAAGAAAAGAAAAGAAAACAGAATGGGAGGAAAGGGAGTGGGAGCAGAAAACCATCCAGAAAAGGCAAGGGGAGAAAAAGAAGAAAAGAATATGAAGAATATGACCTTATTTGCAGGAAAAGGCAAAAGAAGCCAGACTGGAGAGGGGAGAGAGAAGAAAACTGAGGAAAGAAGTGTGAAAAAGAATAGACAATACAGAATAGGAGTTTAGCAGAGAACAGCTGTAGATAGATACACTGGGGTAGGCATAACTAAGTCAGGACTTAATTTGTTGCTTTTTTTCTTCTAGTACTGATTCTCTCTAAGCTTCTGTTTCCTTTTATTACAGAATAATGAATTAAGCTACCTGGGTTCAATGATCAGTGTTGCTCTAGAAGTCAATGAATCAATGACTGTTGTTTTTTGTTTGTTTTTTTTGTTTGTTTGTGTTTGTTTTCAGTCTCTCCATCAGAGAAATTCTGGGCCAGGCCCATCTGTGGACCCATAACTCATATGACCATCCTTCCACCAAAGAAGCCTCTGATCTTACTTTGACCACTTGGATTGTCCAAAATCACAACTGGTGGGAGTCTGCAAACCAATAATAGCCGATGGAGCTTCCATTCCTAACCTGGACCTGTGGCCAGTATAGAAAAGAAGTGCTTTGAATTTCACCTCAATATTTTGTCATGTCTTAATCTGATTTTATTATTTCTAACAATAGGTCTCAGCAATAATAATACAAAATTTCGTTTCAATTCAATTTCCATATACGTATACCTGAGTGATAAATTAGAAGTTGTCTCTAAACATGGAGTATGTATAACATTTTGAATGCTCTGATAAGAATTATCAATGAATAAAAATAAAGTGACAAGATACTAATTTAAAGAACTAAAAATTACCTTGTACATGAAGTTACAGTTTATTTTTTTCCTACTTTTGCCCATTTCTCAGTACTACATAAACACTACACTATTTAGACTTAAAACACTTTTCATTAATAAGAGAAAAATATCAAAATAATTTCAATGCTAATGCTATTGACAAGAGACTGTGAAAATCAAAATATTGGTAAATACTTTGTTCTCCTTCAGAATATTCTCCATTCATTTCAAATCACAGGGACAGATCATCATAAAAGACTGACGATAACTACAACTCTCTTGAGACTAATATAAAAGCTGGAACTTTCATGAGGAAGCTACAGTGATCTTTAAAAGCCAAGTGGCCTTGGCTTCAATCCATTTCTTTTTAACATTGATGAGACTTCAAAGGCCACTGTTGTGTCTTTCTTTGTTGTTTCTATAGAAGCATTTGCTTATTAAAAAACAAACAAAACTATAAGCTTCTGCGCGAAACACTATGAACTGTGAAACAGATGTTGAAAACCTGCAATTCCAGATGCAAATAAAATGGTATGGAATTGTGTAGATTAAGGAATGGACAAGGAAATTCAATCATAGCCATGGTCATCATCCACAGCTATATGAAATCTAGATATGCTGTTTCCCTCTGGAGTTAACAGTTAGAGCATATGGGTACCAAAACTGCTGTTAACATTTTAATTATTCATTTTAAAGAGTCATCCAAATTCATCCCCAAAATAATTTTATGTTTTAAAGATTTATTTATTTATTTGGGGGAAAGAGAGAATGAGAGAGAGCACGTGAGTGGGGGGAAGGGCAGAGGGAGACCAAGAGGGAGAGAAGCAGACGCCCCCCGTGGGGCCCGATCTCACAACCCCAGGTCGTGACCTGAGCCAAAACCAAGAGCTGGCTGCTTAACTGACTGAGCCACCCAGGTACCCCTCCTCAAAATGGTTTTAGATTTCAAAATACTCTACTTGAAGAAATATGTCATTATCTTTAAAATTAGAAGAGACAAACTTGTTCTTGTCCTCATCTTCCAAAATGAACTTGGAAATAAAATTATAAATGCTATTTGTTTTGGACAAGACTTTGTAAATTACTGTAAGGAAACATTCATGTCAATTTTGTCATTATATGTAAATTATGGGCTCATTTTAAATTCAGTTAAGAAATATTACCCACTTCCAGCTATTGCTTAACTTTAAGAATTGTCAAAGCTGAAATGTTTAGAACCTTTGTATAGGAAAGTAGAAATAAGAAGAAACACCACATACTGTGGTGTTACATTGCGCTATGGATATAGTGGGAGGTGGAAGGCATTTTAGAACTAGTTCATTTTATGTAGAAAACCTCGAGAAACAGTTTAAGATGAGGGGGGAAGAGCCCAGATATCCGGCACTACAGTGCTTGTTTGAACCTTGCTCTACCACTTAGTAGACGGGTGATGTTGGCCACTTGGCGCCTGGGTTTCATCTTTAATGAAAGTGGTAATACTAGTACCTTCCTCATAAGTACTAGTTATAAGTACAAGAACTAAATTAAAGGAAGGAACATGTTTAAAGTATTTAGAACAAAACAATGCCTACCACAGATGTTACATGTGTTAAATAAAATTTTCCTTGATACTACCCTGCCTCTATCACTTCACCTATAGGGTGAGCCATCTTACCCAATATGATTTGTCCCACTGACTGGCAGGTTAATTACTTAGGAGCTGGTTCAATTAAATAATCAGTAAGAAAAATACATTTCTAATGTATTGTATGTTAATTTAGAACTTGTGAGTACATGTTTATTGGCCCAGTATTTTGATGAAAAGCCAAAACCTTTTCTCTAAACATTGACCTGTTGAAGAAATCTCTGTTATTTCTTTCTTGTCCTAAACATTATCTACATTTCAAGCTGCTTTTTTATTTAAAGTGGAATTATTAAAAATGTTTGTGAAGTAGACTGAATGCAGAATGCATCTAGATTACTACCATTTCCCCAAATCTTTAAGAGCTGTGTGGTCTACTGCATATCAATTTTTTATTAGCAATTCACCTTTTAGAACATTATCATTATAGGTTTCTTAGAAGTAATTTTTTTCATATTCATGACTCACAAGTTTATGTAGCAATTAAAATACCTTGTTATTTATAACAAATGCAAAAAGGACATCTATAGATCTGAGAGTATAGCTGGCTCCAGGCAAGCATACCACATAAACTAAGAAAACACAAGTATGCAAAAATTCAGAAAGGATCTACTATGATGAGCTTCAAGGAGGCTTGGGCATTGATCTTTGTGTTCTAAAGGAATGGAAATTGTCAATGAATTCTACAAGCTGATTAAGTGGAAGTCACTTAAGAGAACTTCTACTATACTTTCTTTACTTGATTATTTATATGTCTTGAGTCCTAATCTAGACTGTCACCACTTTAAGAGAAGGAGAGCAGATTTTATTCATCTCTGAATTTCTAACATAGCATTGGACTACAGCAAGTACTTAATAACTGCTGGCTAAAAAAAATGAATGAGTTTGAATTAACAAATATCTGAATATATCACATTGGAGTCGCCCTATGTTCTTTTTTTTTAAAGATTTTATTTATTTATTTGACAGAGAGAGACATAGCGAGAGAGGGAATACAAGCAGGGGGAGAGGGAGAGGGAGAAGCAGGCCTCCCACCGAGCAGGGAGCCCGACGTGGGGCTTGATCCCAGGACCCTGGGATCATGACCTGAGCCGAAGGCAGACTCAACGACTGAGCCACCCAGGCGCCCCATATTCTTAACTTAAATGTTGCCAAACTTACAACATGGTTGGTCTGTCATTAAACCCACCTGTAAGTATTATTACTGAAATTATAAAAAAATTCCTTATAAAACAAATTTCCTCATAACAGGGATGATCATGAGACAATCCCTGAAAATAGCATTAGAGCTAAAATACAGTACATGCATAATATATTTTGATCTAATGGTGGTAGGCATTTGGAATAAATGTTCTTATTTAGAATTCTAAGCAAGGACAACGGCTAGGGAAAATCTGTCCTCCTTGCAGCCATTTCTAAATATTAGGCAATTTGAAGTATGATCTTTTGAATCATCCATTCGAGTCTTAAGAGTTTCTTCATTCTTTGTTTTTTTTTAATATCTGTATCATATTTCAATTTCTTGTGTTTACTCCTCAGGCTCCTGGAAGCATACAGCAACTTTATAGCACTCCCTCTGTGACAGGCATTTCATATACTGTACAATCAAAGCTTTTCAAGTCTGCTCTATAACTGTTGATTTGTTGATTGGGGTTTAACCTTCTCTTCTAAAAGAAGGCTTCTCAGAAGTGGAATTCTTTGTAAAGTCACAGTTTATGAGAGTGTTATATTCCCTACTTCATGCTGTTTGTCAGGTGAATGGGATGGCAATACCCAGAAATGCCCAGAAAATACACACACAGGTTTATAGAGAATCACAGTTCAGATTCTTGAAAAAGAGCAATGTTGAACACCTTGGGTCAGACATAAAGGATGAGGTAGGCTAGTGTAACCAAGGCCATGTCCCCAAATCAGCATTTCTCCATGTGTGGTCGGAGGCCCTCAGGGCTCCCTGGGATCAACACTATTTTCATAATAATAATGACATTACATAGTTTCATGCTTTCATTTTCTCTCTCCATTCATAAGTGTGCAGGTTGCAAAAAGCTCATCAATATGTAGATTCCACGTTGAAACTAACCGTTAGAAAACTAATACTTCCCAAGTCTCAGTGTAGTATAGAAGAAAAATACTTGCCATTATATGAAAAGACTATCACAGCAGATTTTCTTCATACATTTCAACGAAGAAAACATATAACAACAGATTAAAGTGTAGAAACACATATGAGAATCCAGCTATCTCATATTAAGTCACAATAAAGAGATTTGCAAAAAGGTAAAATAATGCCACTCTTCTAATTTATATTTTCTTGTCTTGGGAAATATAATTCTCTTTCATAAAAATAAGTTATTTATATTAATTTGTAACAGGTTGACTATTGGTTTTTAAATGAATAAATATATATGTACATTTTCTCAGTGTTAATTCCTAATGTAGGAAATATTTATACATAGTAGTCACATAGACAAAAGCTCTTTTCTTTGGAGTTCTCAATACTTTTAGAGGGTAAATGGGTTTTTAGAACAAAATGTTTTAAGAAACTCTGCCCTAAATGAATTAAGTCCAATCTGAAAATAATAATACCATATGATCTGATTGACACTGAGAGCACTTTTCCCAAAATAAATTACAAAGAAAAGTAATGAACTAGAGAGAACTCTAAAGAACACCTTTCCATTCCATCTCCAATTAGCATGAAGTAGAAAGGTAAAATCTCATTTTTAAGTGACCTTACATAAGTTTCATAGCTATCAGTATGAAACAAATTCTATCGGATACTGCAAAATATCAGTACAACTTATGCACAGGTACACACAACTATTTGGTTCCTTAAGTCAAGGGGTTGTTTTTTGCTTGTTTGTTTGTTTGTTTTTTGAGAGAGAGAGGTGGGGGAAGGGGCAGAGGGAGAGAGAGAATCTTAGGCAGGCTCTACAACCAGCTCGGAGCCCAACATGGGGCTCGATCTCACAACCCTGAGATCATGACTTGAGCCCAAATCAAGAGTTAGCCACTTAACCGAATGAGTCATCCAGGTGCCCCTCCTTAAGTCAAGAGCTTCTAATTGACTTTTGAACTGTTATTATCTGTTAACACAACAGTGTCAGTGACTAAGTTCCAAACAGAAAATGTAATGAAAGAATTATCACTAAGTAAAATAAATTATTCTTCTACTTAATAGAATAAAATATGAAGAATCAAGATGTAAACTATGAGTTACTTTGCTCCAAAATGTGTGCATGTGTATTGTTGTGTTGTATCTGTATTGTTCCTGCACAAATTAATTATTTTTATGTGATAAAGTTACCTTAAAATTAAAGTTCACACATGCATACATACACCCAAATACTCATCCTGTTATATATCAGTTTAAGAATCAAAATTGATATCAGAGCCATCTAACTTAAAAAGAATAAGAGTTTCAAAACACCTATGCTACTTGGTTTTCAGTTGCTGGGTTACTAAATGATATTGAAACAATTATGCAAAACACTCAGCTATATAAAAGCTATAATACCTCTTTATCTCATTATCATTTAAATGTTAAATGCTCCATTATAGAGGTAAATTGGGTTTAAAAAAGAATGTTTCGAGCAGAAGAGCAAAAAATATAAGGTTAAACAGTGTGAGGAATCAGAGCTTCAATTTGTGGTAGAAAGCTTACTAGGGCATGGATTGATCTTTTGATATACTAAGAAAGCCAGACCCTCTGACATGCCCTATGGAGAGTAAATATACTGATCTGGAACAAAAATTATGTGAAACAGCTGTTAAGTGACAGAAGAAATGTGCATCGGACCACCAGCCTGTCATAAATATTGCACTCTTAATCAGAAAGCATCTGTCTTTTCATTTCCTTTTCAGCAATCTCTGCATTGTATTTAATCTGTGCAGAATGCTTCTTTCTCCTAACAGGTGCAACAATGTTTACAAATTGAAAACCTTATTTAAATGAAACTTACAACTGGAGACATTTCAATTAACAGGGCAATATTTTATGAGAAGGAATAATTCTAGCATTTGGCAAATCCATACATTGCTTTGCATTTGTGAAATTTAATTATTGGAAAATTAGGGCATAGACACCAAGAAAAGCTAAAGATGAAATATGCTTCATGCAATCTTATTCAATATATAAGCACCCAGGAAAACTATAGGGAAAAGGCCTTGGTGGGAATATGGAACCATGAAATATTGGGGATGGATATTATAAAATGTCATGTTTCACCAAAAATCATTTTAGAATAATACTCCATATGTCCATTAAAAGTGGCGTCTGTGGCACTAGTTTCTTTTCCTACAGTTTTTTTTTTTTTCCCTATTATCATTCACCCGTTGAAACAGACTATAATAGCTCCATAATCAATCTGCCGGACCAAAAAAAAAAAAAAAATGGCAAAAACACTGAAGTTAGCATTATAATCACCCAAATAAAATTTAAATAAATCATCTCTCCCAAAACATGAGTATAATTATAAAATTAGCTCATTTAGAACACATACAATTTATAAAATGAAAAGGACTATAGAATTGTCCACTTTGGCTCTTTTACTGAAAATGAGTGCAGTGATAATGAACCCCATTCCTAAAGGGCCAGGGGGGGTAATGCAGGCAATGCAAGTCTGGGGAAACATGTTAGGTTGATTGTTTCATTTCCCAATTTGTGATAGCAACAGGCATTGAAGAAATACTCTTCTTAACTGCACTCTAGGACAAACAACATGGCAGACTCCTTAATAAAGAACATGGCAAGCTGGTGAGTAATGCACAGTTTAGCCAATTGTTCTCATTGGGGGAAAATGTTTCCAATATCTAATTTTTCCCAAAGCTCAGGGCAAACAGAATGTATCTGTAAATTGGATTTTGCCCTTGGGCTTCCAAGTTGCAACCTTTAGTGTAATAGTTGAGAACATCGGCTTACTGTTAAACAGATCCAAAGCCAACTTCTATCTTGGCTATTTATTGATTTTATGACGTTGGATAAGTTTTGATCTTAAGCTTTATTTCATCCTCGGCAAAAAAGCATTATTAATAATAGCTGACTCAAAATGATATTATAAATATTAGGTAAGGATAAATAAAAATTTTTAGCACATCGAGTACTCAATAAGTGGTAGATATTTTATAAATTATATGCATATTATATATAATATGTAACTATATATACACATATATTTTTAAATCTAATTGCAAATTCAAGAAAAAGCTCTAATTTCCTCCATGCTTTACTAATTGACATAGGGTAAATATTCTTTATATGATGGATAAAGCCCGTCAATGTTTATAATTCTTCTCAATGTATACAAATATTTATTATAGGTTAATGCAGAAAGCAAAGGTTATTATCTGTTCTTGGAAGAATTCATCACACAAAATTATCTCACCTCAAGCATTTACATTTTGCAAGGGACAAACACGTTAAAATTTTTTTCCACACTAAAGCATTATAAACGAGGTCATTTGTTATAAAACATAGGGGATTTTCTTTTAATTGCTTTTTTAGAGACAAATATAAAAAAATAATTTTGCTGATGGGAGTTGCACATTTGGGTTATAATTTGAAAAAAACTGCTCAGCTCTTTCAGACTAAGCCAGTTCTAGAGGATAGACTTTAGCCAAAAGAGTTTCACAGTGATAACAGTGTCTTCTTAGAACTTTACTGTGACCTGTTTCCAAATCTTTCTACTGACTAATCAGATCCTCCCGATGATCCTCATTAGATGCCACCTCTTCAGCCTTAGAAGCTTGTTTTCCTTAATAAATAACAAGCTCCTCCTTTCCACTAAGGTGTTCTTGTCAAAAAAGTTTGGAGATTCTTCCACACTAATATGTTGAACCTACAATCAGATAATAATACCTGTGATGATAGCTATAGTTGATAGAGGCCTTATTATGGGCTCAGTATTAGCTAAATCCCTTCCATGCAGTCTCATTTAATCCTTACCAGGTCTCTAAGAAGTAGATTCCTTAAAAGTATAACAGGTTCCTCATCTGCAAAACAAGTCTGAAAGAGGTCAATTCATTTGTCTCATAAGTGTCAGAGTCAAGTATAGACCCATTCTTATGCTATACTACACTGTCTGTCAAATTCTTGGCTTAATATTTAACCATGATGATTTAGACAGGGATGGAATAAAAGATATCATTCAACATGTTAACGTGACAGGAGCTGGATGGGCTGAGGTAGGAGGATGATGAAGAAATATTAAAAGATATTAAGCAGGAAAATTAAAAATGAGTTATTGTCTTAATACATTGGTTTCATTAAACTGTATATAGTGGGCTTGGTAAAAAACTACCCCTACACACGTATCCCATTTTTACACAATAGCGTACGAAAATAACAATTAAAAAAACAGGTAAATTGTAATGATAACTTTTCCATTATGTAAGAATTCACCTCATTACAATAGGATTCACCTGGAGTCTCTCCCTCCATGAACTTAAGTCATTAGTGACCATTAGCTGTTTACAGAGGAACTCAGGGATGAGTGTGGGAGTGCTGCTGAGAAACAGAAAGTGAAATATCGCTAATGCTCTCAGAAATTAAGATACCCCATACCTGAAGTTGAGCCTATAAAAATATTTAAACACAACTTTTCAGGAGCACCTATAGTTGAAAAACAAAGCAGGTTTTATTCTATTTTCCAGACACTATTTATATTGTTAATATAATAATTACCTTAATCAGGCTACCCAGCTTTCATATAGCTCCCAATAAAGCATGCACAACTTGTGAAAGGTAAAATATTCCAACAGGCTTAGATCTGCAGAGAAACAGTTCCCTGTGTCATAATTCTGAGAAAGGTCGAAAGGTTTGAAGTCCAAGAGATAGATGAACACAGACTTAGTTAAGGTAAATCAGGACTGTGATAATCTTCGGGGGGAAAAAAACCTCCTATTCTCATAAAAAAAAGTAGTATCTTTTTGGGCAGGCAAACTATTGACAAACTTCGGGCAGCTAACCCACAAGACTCACATTAATATACAGAACGTGAAACGCATTTTCCCTTGGGCAAGGAGAGGAGAATCTATTGTCCATGTCATCTGTTTCTGTGAATACTGAAGATTACAATTATGTTTTGATGTTAATCCAACTACTGCAAATTTCTTGTTGCGAAGCACACTGTGAAAATGTGAGTGACAGTATAAATCTTTTTAAATCGAATTCAACACTACTGAAAAGAGCTGATGTTTTCAAATACTGTTACAAAGCCTCTGAACAACAAGAATAACTCTCTAAATGAAGCAGCCTCCTATAGTGACCTACTTGGTAAGAAAGATAAATAGCCAGGATAAAATCAAATTCTGCATGTCTGCTATATTGTGTGTGTGTGTGTGTGTGTGTGTGTGTGTGTGTGTGTGGTTTTGCAATTTTAGGAACAATCACCTCTAATGCTTTGATGTCCTCAAAGGCAAACTGCACAGTGGGAACTCCAAGATGGTTGATGAAATAATCCGCATCACCTTGTATCTGTACAGAACTGACGTTGGTTTCTTGGCACTTAGCTCTTCTGGAACAGTTGAAATGATTTTTCTGAAAAACATAATTTAAATTGTTAGCATATACTATGCTTCTTGGGGCACCCCAAAATCAGTGCTACTCGAAATACAGTCCATAGATCAGCTGCATCCATGTCACTCAGGAACCTATTGGAACTATATATGCTTAGGCTACCCCCTTGTCCTCTGGAATGGGAATAGGAACCTTTAGGGATGGAGCCCAGGAACCTACGTTGTGACAATTCCCTATGATTCTGACGTTCACTAAACTGTGACTAGCACTGGACCAAATCAAATTCTGATTGCTGTTGGTGCTCCAAAGCATTTTTATCATAGATTTATTATGAACTGAAATGACTCTTTAATTTGAAATATTTTAAAATGATGTTGAGTCCCCAAAAGGCTTAGGTTTTTTTTTTTAAGTTTTCCAGTAAATTTACAAAGATGGCTTTGTAGGTTATAATTCCGTTCTTCTTAGAATGTTTTTTGAAAACCACAGAAGGAAGTTTCTCCATTTATTCTTTTTTAAATTTTTTTTAAAGATTTTATTGATTTATTTATTTATTTAATTGACAGAGAGAGAGAGAGACAGTGAGAGAGGGAACACAAGCAGGAGGAGGCTCAGAGGGAGAAGCAGGCTTCCCGCCAAGCAGGGAGCCTGATGTGGGGCTCATCCCAGGACCCTGAGATCATGACCTGAGCTGAAGGCAGTCGCTTAACCAACTGAGCCACCCAGGCGTCCCTCTCCATTTATTCTTAAAAGTATATTCCCTCAAGTCTCAAGTATGAAACTTTAATGGAAAAATCCCAGTCTCGTCAGCTGTAATCATGAGAAAAGTAAGACATTAGCAATGAGAACATTTACATCTCACATCAAGCAGAAAGTATGTATTCAATACATGTTTGTCATTGAATCAAAACACTGACTCTTCAACACCCCCCTATGTTTCTTTGGCATGATATAATTTCAAAAATACTTTTAAATATAACTGATCAAAAGATTTGGAAATGTGTAGTCTAATATTTAGAAAATGAATTGTTGCAACTTTTTTCAACTACAGTGCTAGATTTTTCCAACATATAATAATGTTTCAATATCTATCCAACTTTCTTTGAGGACCTAATAGAAAGATCTTTGCAATAAAAAATGGAAAGCCTGTGTGAGCGTTTATAAACAAGGCAAGATTTCAGTTTAATGTCACTTATATGTATCTTGAGTAAAGCATAAAAACCTAATTTTTTATCGTGAACCCCACCAATTTGCTTCTTTTGAAAGTCTGATTTTCTGAAAAGCGAGTTAATTCTCTTTCACTTACTGATCTACTCCCGGGGCTAAGATTCCTGAAGGTTTTAAATTGACCTGGGACAGTTTAGGTAGATTTTAAATATTCCCAAAGAAGAGCTACCCTTAAGTACTAGATTATGAAAAGCAAAGAAACCACTTTATATCATGTACAGAATTCCAAGTACTTTTGACAGCTCCAGCTGTTGACAACTGGCACCTTTGAAGGTATTTGTTCAGCCAGACTAGATTTTTTTTCCTAATTGAATTTGAATGCTTTGGTCAAGCAAGACATTTACAGGTGTCCTATCATTGGAGTCTCATACCCAGCCTGCTTCACTCATTCACATTCACTGAATGGTGCCCGGATGCATTTGAATTTGTGAAACCTAGACTGTTACTGTTATACCCTTTTATGTTTTAAATAAGGATTTAATAGAATCTAATCTTTTATCTCCCCAAATGCTTAGCCAACAAAATTAGAAATCATTTTTACAAGTGGTTTATTTTCCCTTTACTTACATGTTTCCCTTTGCTTATATTTGAGACATGTATCCTACTCAACATCAGTGAAAATACAGGTTTGGCTTTCATTTCATTTTGTATGTATAATTCTTTTTTTTTTTTAAGATTTTGTTTATTTATTTGACAGAGAGAGACACAGCGAGAGAGGGAACACAAGCAGGGGGAGTGGGAGAGGGAGAAGCAGGCCTCCCGCCAAGCAGGGAGCCCGATGCGGGGCTCGATCCTAGGACCCTGAGATCATGACCTGAGCCGAAGGCAGACGCTTAACAACTGAGACACCCAGGCGCCACCTGTATTTATAATTCTTAATATTTACTCCAAATATCAGCCATGCTGATATTTCCTTAGAATTCTGTTAGAAAAATTTCCTTAGAAATTTTTTTTCTCTCTGTCCCTGTCACTCCAATTCCTCAGAGTTGCCAGGCTGAGACGTTTCTTTGTGCTTCTTTCTTTGCATGTGTGTGAAGTTGCAAAATTTAGATGTTGGAAATGATGGGTCATCTGAACATCTGTTACTCTTTCATTTCCTGCTCTTCTTTCAGTCAGTGAAGTGAATCGGACCTGCTAGTGGAAGGGGCTATCTGTGTGTTTTATTTCCTCTTTTAATTAAACAATAGGAATACAATCTTCTGAAATATTAAAATTTTTTTTTCTCAACAGATGATTAGCATGAATTTAAAACCAACAATTCTAAATTCCACAATATGTGTCTCTGAAAGAATTAAGTTAAAAAATGTGAAACTTAAATGTAATATATATATTTTTAAGATTTCATTTATTTATTTGAGAGAGAGAGAGTGATCTCGAGAGAGAGAGATAGAAGAGAGCATGAGCTGGGGGGAGGGGCAGAGAGAGAGAGAGAGAGAGAAGCAGACTCCCCATTGAGCAGGGAGCCTGACTCTGGGGACTCTGGGCTCAATCCCAGGACCCCGGGGTCATTCCCTGAGACAAAGGCAGACACTTAACTGACTGAGCCACTTAAATGTAATATTTGATACTATTTTTATTTAGTCATTATTGCTATATAATAGCTTCCCTTTGTCAAAAAGTGTGTTTCCCATATATGCAAATTGCTAAAAAGACACCAATGAGCCCACTGCAATCAATTCTTGCATTCTCTGTTTGCTCTACAAGTTTCTCAAAGCACAGTTCTTGTTTTGCCTCAGCCTTTCACCAGGCCAGGACATTCTTTTTGAAGCCATTATAGATACCCTAGTCTCTCTGTTCTTGCCATGGCTAATCCCATTGCCTAGCTTTACTATTTTCACCACCTTCCATTTCTGTGATTCCTTCTAGCTACACTTACATGTTCTCTGTTTTTCGGCCAAATCTAAAGGGCAATATCCAGCCTTCAGAATTACATTCCCTAAAATACTTCCACATTCTTTTCCCTACTGTGGCTTGCTCTATTTCACCCATTTACTAACAAATCTATCTTTTCCCTAAAGGTTTGTATTACCACCTCTGTCAGTCATCTATAAAACCTTCTTTTGTAAACCAACTGAGATGCCAACAGAATGAGCGTTATTTAGAATTGTTTTTAAATTGTATTTTGATGGTTGAGATCTATTAAACTACATCGATGATGCTAAATATTGACTATGTACAGAGGGAGCCTAGAGTACAAGAAAGACAACCCAAAATTTGAGGATCAGGGACAACACAATTCCCTGAAGAACCTTCCTAGGATCTCTTCCTTACCTACAAAGCCCAGAGTTTCCCTGAAAAGTTCTGTAGAGGACTTAGCGCACCAGCTCATACATTTTTCCTCTCTTTGTTTCTCTGTCTCTCTTTCTCACCACCTCATCCTCTGCTGCCTATTCTCCTGTGATTTAACCAGTGATGAGGGGAGGAAGTGCTGTACCCTCAAGCCTGTGTTTATTTTGTTCCTTGGTGCTTTTCTTCCTAGCTATTTTCAGAGTAAAATAGGATGAAAAAGAACCCAATTTTCGGATTGGAGTTTTTCCCCCAGTCATTTCATCTAGGGATTTCACTTTAGAGGGAACATTCCTGGCATAGAAACCCTATTCTCTAAAACTTTTTATTATTCATTACTTTATAATCTAGGCCAAATTCATAGACCTTAAGTGATCCTAAATCTGTATTCTATCCTAATGTGAAGTGTTTTCCCACACAACACCTCAGTGGATTGTAGTAGATCTCTATCAGGTAAGAGATAATGACCTACTCAACCCCTGTGAACACTTACATCTGAGAAGGAAATAGAAAGAAATGTTAATTTCCTTCATTTTACTAGAAGTTAGCCACCATGGGAAAGAGAAGGTTGGTAACAAATTTGTGCAGGTCAATTAATCTTTTAAATTTATTTACAAGGCTGAGTAAATTCAAATTAAGTATTTTATCCAAGGGGTTCAAAATGCTCCATACTTAACATTTGATAACAAGTATTTTTATTACAGTTCATAAAATAAGCAAGTTCAGGCAATGACTGTGGTTATGTCACTTGTTTAATTTCCCACCACAAGTCTATTGAAGACCTCAAATGAAATCACCATCTCGATCCTAAAGCTGCATGCTCTTTGCCGCTATACTTTCAGGCTGAAAGGCAAAACCTTACCGTAAAGGATCACATAAGTGAAATACAAAGAAATTAAGTCAACATTTACCTTAATTGAATAGTGATACCAAGGCACACTGACATTTTAATGTGAAATTTAAATTTTTAAATTAAATTTTAATTTTAATTTTAAATTTCTAAAGTATTTAAAAATCTGTTTAATAATTCAAACATTTTACCTCTCCCACACTCTGCTTTCCCCTGCACACATAAATATTCACTCTATATTTGTAGGAAATCTAAGGTGATTACTTACTCCAACAGCAAGTGTAAGATTCAAAATAAAAGTACCACATTCTATACATTGAAACAAAATTAAATCACTTTCTTTTCATTTCAGTATTATTTTGTAACTTCAGTTGTATGGAAACAATTTATCTCCCTGGTTTTCCTGATTTTCACAATATAGTAATGTTCCAATCGTGATAATGATGCCTATGGGTATTTAAAAAATGATTTCTCGTTATAGGCACTGAGATGGTTAATTTTATGTGTCAATTTGATTGGGCCTCTAGGTACTCAGATATTTGGTCAAACATTATTCTGGGTAGGTCTGTGAGGGTGTTTTCAGATGAGTTTTACATTTGAGTTGGTAGACTGACTAAAGCAGGTTATTCTCCCTAATGTTGATGCCTTACTTCACTCAGTTTAAGGCTTGAATAGAACAAAAGGCAGCCCATCCCCAGTAAGAAAGAACTGCTACAGTCTGACATTAGCAGGGACATAGATCTTCCTTTCTTTAGACTCAACTAAAAGCACATCACTTCTTCTGAGCATCAAGCTTGCTGTTTGGGGGCGCTGGAACTCAAACCATCGGCTCTCTGAGTTTGTTCTTTCTGGAATTGTAGGGATCTTTTATTTTTATTTTTTTATTTTTTAAAGAATTTATTTGAGAGAGAGAGAGAGACAGAGACCCAGCAGGGGAAGGAGAGGGAGGAAAACTCTGAAGCAGACTCACTTTGAGCACAGAGCTCTAAGTGGGGCTCGATGCCACAACCTCAAGATCATGACCTGAACCAAAACCAAGAGTCAAACCACCCAGGTGCCCCTCCTCCCTTTTTAAATTACATTATAATCACTGGATGTGGGTTGTAACCAACTATATATAACTATATATATAACCATATATAACCAACTATATATCTGTGGCATTTCTTCAATGTTTATTTAGTTACTATGTGTGTACATCATGAGTTCCTTACTTATTTTGGTTGTATTTTTATGCCAGCACCTCAAGTTGCTATCCATCCTCAGTTCCTCATAATGCATTACAGATCTCCTTTAGTAATCTTTGAGAGGAAACACGAAGTTATGCTTACTGACTCACTTTAATATTTTAAACTGGAAACTCATTTAACATATAACGCCAGCATCTGATAATGAGTTTCTTATACATAGAATATATTTTCAAATGGTAAACTTTTTTTAATCAATAACTATCTTACAATGCGTTTATTAAAGATTAAATTGAGTATGGAGAGAAACCAGCTCTTTATCTTTTTTTTAAGTGAAAATTTTCAACCCCATAAGATAGGATTTTCAAAATCTCCAGTTATCTCAAGGTTTCTGCAAAGGTTTAATCACCTACTTACAGAGTGTTAACAAAGCATTTTCAGCTTTAAATGGTGCAGAATTGCTATTCCTCTAGTATATACCAGTAGAACTGCCAAAGTGAAAAGTCTAGTTCTCATTTCATTCTGTCCATTTTTAAAACTTTAATCTTCTTCCCAAATATGAAGAAATGTTACTTTATATTTGAGCGCCTGGGTGGCTCAGTTGGTTAAGCGACTGCCTTCGGATCAGTTCATGATCCTGGAGTCCCGGGATCGAGTCCCACATCGGGCTTCCTGCTCAGCAGGGAGTCTGCTTCTCCCTCCGACCCTCTTCCCTCTCGTGCTCTCTATCTCTCATTCTCTCTGTCTCAAATAAATAAATAAGATCTTAAAAAAAAGAAATACTTCAAATTATATTTAAAATATATTTATGTACTAATGAATGCTTTAAAGAGCACTCTGTAACAGTGAAGATAAAAAAATAAAGACATTTGTCCTTGTTCTTATTCTAACTCATGTCTCCTCCCCCAGCCCTATATCTACTCCGTTTCCCCTTCCTCTTCCCTGGTTAACTTAAGATTCCTACCAATAGGCACATGATAACAGATGACCTATTTCTTTCTTTTTTTCTTTTCTTCTTTCTTTCTTTTTTTCTTTCTTTCTTTCCTTCTTTCTCTTTCTCTTTCTTTTTCTTTCTTTCTTTCTTCTTCTTTCTTTTTTCTTTCTTTCTTCTCTTTCTTTCTTTCTTTCTTCTTTCTTTTTTCTTTCTTTCTTTCTTTCTCTTTTTCTTTTTCTTTCTTTCTTTCTTTCTTTCTTTCTTTCTTTTCCTTTTCTTTCTTTCCTTCTTTCTCTCCACTTAAGGCTTTTGTGTAACAAAAAAGAGAGGTGTGTTATTTTAAACCTAAATAGCCACATTACAAACAAACTGTTGGGTTTAATAAAAAAACTCACTAAAATAATAAAATCGTATCCACCCTATGGTATCTTGTACCACAATACATTCCAGATGAATCCATCTTTTAAGGGTAAACTCTAAATCATAAAAGTATGGAGGAAACAATGGAGTAATAATTTTTAATAATCCTATAGTGGGAAAGACATTTTGAGTGTGAGAACATACCCAGAAGATTAAAAAAAAAACATTAATTACCCCAAAACTTATGTTTCCTGCATGACAAAAATTACCATAAACTAAAGATAATTGAAAACCTGGGACAAAAATAGTTAACAATTCATTCTCTACAAATGGCTAGTTTTCTGTAATACATAAAACAAAAAGCCTGAAAAGCCAATAAAAAAATATGTCAATGAACATGAACTGGCATTTCACAGAAAAATAACTATAATTGTCTTTAATGCATAAAAGGTATATAAAATATCTCTTACTTTTATAAAAAGCTTTGCAAGTTGATTATGGACTGACTTGTGAAGGATATGGGAATTCTGGGGCCTCATATTGCTAAAGAAAAAAAATTAAAAAAATTCTACGAAGGTTAAATAATGTCCACATCCATACAATGGAATAATATTCAGTTTTTAAAAAGAACAATGAAGCACTTATGCACTGGAAGTACAATCTCTAAGACACAATTTTTACAGGAAAAAAATGATGTGTGGTAAAAATTCTAAATGTCATTTGTATTAAAAAAAGAAAAAAACTGTATACGCTCAACTACAAATGGTGTTTCCTCTGGAGGAGGTACTGGTGGAAACAATAGGCTTGGAGGAAGACTTTTCATTGTCTACCTGTTACTACCTTTGAATTTTAAATCTGTGATTGAATCACCTGCAAAAATAAATGTTAAATTTTTCAAATCTCCTCTGAACTATATACTGTATTCCCAATTCCAAGATTCCCAGATTGTAAGCTAATCAATTTAAAAATAGCTTTTGTTGGATAGTAGAAAGAAACAAACCATGTAGCAGATATCTCCAGCTTCAGAAATGTTAGCATTTTATAAAAGCCTAAGTAGGAAAATGAGGTATTTAGAATTGTATCACAAGGTCCATTTAGGACCATCAGAAATGTGTATATCATGGAGAGGGGACAGATAAAAGTAACTGCCACTTATTAGGGAAGAACAAGTTCTCTTATAGGAGGATTTGGGACAATAACATGAGTTCTCTGCTGGGTAGGGTCATTAAAGTAGGCACTCCAATAACCAGGAGGATACTGGAGAGAACAGACCGCCAAAAAGTAGTGGAGAAAACTGAAAACAAATTCCATTCATCATAATCATGATTTCCTTGAGGACCGTTCTTGTTTACATGGTTTATGTGTGTTGTATTTTCTAGACAAGTATCAAGTTATTATCAAAATATGCTAAATATGGGCCACCTCACTTTCTACAAGGAGACATTTACATAAGATTTACCATTGACAAACAACATCATATTAGATCATAATTCAACCCTGTGAGATGGATAAAATAAAGTATTATTCCATATACAGATTAAAAGCTCTGTTGCCCTCTAGGGACATAATGATAACAAACAGAATGGTGGGCAGGGATTTCTAACTAGATCATTACATTGCTGTCTCCTTCCCCTCCCCACCTCTACTACCCCAATCTAATAATCCCCCTCCCCTCCACTCAACTATGGAAATAAGAAAGGGGTTCCTCCTTCATACAGAAAGCGCTGGTAGGCTGCTGATTATCAATTCAATTAAAATTACCTTACACAGTTTAAGAAAATGGTGACTTAAAAAATTTACACATAAAGAGACTCCATAGATCCCTCTGCCACTTTGGCATTTTGCCAATAGGGTTTGCTGTGGGTCGTTCTGATTGCTAAACCTATTTCTTCATTCAAAGCAAACTATATATAGAATGACAAGCCCAGGGCCCTTCCAAAAACTGTACTCTGATTCTATCTAAATGAAACCGTGACCATATTGAAAAGGTAAAGCAGAACCATCCCAACTGACCTTTGGCCAACACACTGGATGAACGCACACTCCCCCCCACCTACAATTCCTATAGGACCTTTAATGACTGAAACGATCAAGATATAGATTTTATGTCTCAGTGAAGGATAACAACTCTGGCTTCACAAAGCTGTTCCATGCTGAGGAATTGGCTGACATCACATAACTTCAGCTATTATTTCACCAGCCTTCTTGAGGTTTGTCTTAAATAGCTTCTCCTGGCCTCACAGGCAATGCTATTTTAAATAAGACAGCGTCAGCATTTCAGTGATGTATTCCAGCTGCCAGGCATTAAAAAATTAACTGAAAAACCTAACTGGTTTTCAATTCAACATTAACTGTCTCAGGCTGCAAATATTTTTAATGAAATATTTAAACAAACGCTACTGTAGATGAAATAGTTTAGTAACTTCCTTTCAAAAAAAAAATCAGACGTTTCAAAAAGAGTAAAGAAAATCGGAGTTGTTCTGCATAAGTTTAGCATCATTCAGTAGATAGCAAGAAGAAGTTTGCTGTTCTATGACCAGGGTTACAGGGCAGTTGTAAATCAGGTGGGTGCTCTCAGGTATTTTAGAGGTAATTCATTTAATTTTAGGAGGGCACAGGGAGAAAAAGCTGAAAAATGCAGACTTGGCAAGCCAGGAGGGCCAAAGGATGTGTATGGCATACCATCACACATTACCATTTCAAGCAAGTTAAGTGCTGAGAGTGAGAAATCAGGCAGAGGAAATAACCCCATCAGCAGTACTGTGTTTAACTCTGACAGATGACAGCATCATCTTGTAACCTGAAAGCCCAGCGCCAAGAGAGCTGCTCGAGTGGGGATGGCTTTGCTAGAGTGAGTTCATCAGAGCTTTGTAGCCACATTGTATCTTAAGGAGCATTGTGCAGAGGATGCCCAGGCACTACCCATGACTCACACCCCAGCACCAATCCCCGCAAGTCAGGTTTCTTTGGATCAGACCTAGGACCATTATTCTGGTCCCAGTGTACCAGGAAGCTTTTGCACATACATCACTTGTTTGAACTAATTCTCATTTGCATTTTTTCTGCTTCTCCTACATGTTTTTTGAGGTCAGAGAATTTGTCTACCTTTCTATTGACCCCCTAGTGATCAGCACAATTAAATGGGTAAGATCAAAGTTTGTAAAAACGAAGTCAATGCAATCATATCAGTGTTTTCCAATGGGAGGGAATAGGAAGGGAGAGAAGACCAAACACCATTTGGCTTGGCCTAGGTTTAGACCTGAAAATGACTGGATTCAGAGTTCTAAAAATTTCAGGAAGCTTGAGGTTGACTTCAGGTAATTCCATGAGTCATAACTGTACTGGAAATAATTCCTTGCTGGGCAAAATCTGCTTTCAAGAAAACTGTGTATCCTATTAGGTGCTGGGAGGAAATCAGCAAGTAGGTACTGACATCACAGAGTACATTGTGAGAAGTAGGTGCTTGAGATAAATACTAAAGAACAATCAAAGCTTGACCCACAAATAGACTGCAGACGAGATAGACAATTTTGCATTCTCCCTTAAAAAGTACTGATATCTCTTCTCAGCAGTATGACTTTAGTCAGTTACTTAACTTCCTGAAGCCTCAAATTCCTCTAATGTAAAAAAGAAATGTGTGTACAATATGAAAAGGTTGAGAGGAGTAAATTAAATAATGCATGCTAAGCACTCAGCACCTAGGCCTCCTTCAGAAGTACTTAGAGCCCAGCTGTTACTATTATGAATTACCTTTACTGCTGAAGTAACCAACAGACCACACACACACACACACACACACACACACACACACACACACACACACACACACAAACACGTACACACCTACATTTTTGGCAATGTCTTTCTACAAAATCTGCTTAAAACTATTTTCTCCTGCCTTCTAAGACATGGAATGCCCCTATTCAGAAAGTAAATCTTTTCCTGATTATCTAATGCACTTTTTCTCAATGAACTTTGGTGGACTTTGGTTTTAAAGGAGGTTCTTTTCACACCTTTTTGTTTTTCTCCCTTCTCAAATTAATCTCTTTGGATTTTATAAAGTAGTTCATGTGACAGAATTGTATTTTTTTATTTAAATATGCTTACTAAATGCATTAAAAGAATTTTTTTAAATGTTATACAAATATTGAATATTGTAAAATGTATTGCCCTTTTGGATTCACACACACACACAAAAAGGCTTTTTCAAAAAAATGGGGTAAGGCTGTGTAAAAGACGATTATTTATACCTGAGAAATGATAGGGTATCATTGCATATTTTTTCATCCAGTATCAAGGAATTTTTTTATTAAGGTATTTATTTTTCTTAAATTAAATCTTCCTCAATAAATTATTATTTCTAAAGAATAATTCTTAACACTATGTAGTTACAATAATTGTTATTGTAGAAACAATAACTATATAAACACATGACATTTTCTTATTAAAATATCGATTGAAACAAGATAAATCTGTGATGGGAAAACACAAGAAAAAATACTTTAAAAAGTATTATAATTAACAACAATAAAAAGTAACAAGCAAAACAGTAGTGGTCTGTCATAATAATAAAAAAGGCAAGGCCTTATTCTTCATTTATAGAAATATAAGAATAATTTAAGAAGACCTAACTTTATAATAGTAATATTTTCATTTCAGCCTTCATTATTATTTTTTGATCTCTTCAATATTGGTTGGCACTATTTTTTATGGTTAGCCAATGTATAAAGTGTCACAATAAAATTTGTTCTCCGCATAATCAAAAAATATATATACATATACATATATATATATAAAACACCTAATTTAGGACACCTGGGTGGCTCAGTTGGTTAAGCCACTGTCTTCTGCTCAGGTCATGATCTTGGAGTCCCGGGATCGAGTCCCGCATCCAGCTCACTGCTCAGTAGGAAGCCTGCTTCTCCCTCTGACCCTCCTTCCTCTCTCCCTCTCTCATTCTCTCAAATAAATAAAATCTTAAAAGAACCCCCCCATTTTATATTTAACAAATATGTATTTCATATCTACTATGTGCCAGGTGCTTTCATATATAATATTTTATTTTATCTTTATAACAATACTTTAAGGAGGAAATAATTATCCCTAAGCTGTTTTATTTTTATTTATTTATTTATTTTTAGATTTTATTTATTTGACACAGAGAGAGCACAAGTAGGCAGAGAAGAAGCAGAGGGAGAGGAAGAAGAAGGCTCCCTGCTCAGCAGGGAGCCCAATGCTGCAGGGCTGGATCCCAGGACCCTGGGATCATGATCCGAGCTGAAGGCAGATGCTTAACCAACTGAGCCACCCAGGCGCCACCCCCCCCACCCCCAGCTATTTTAAAGCCACCATTGCTAAAAGAAATTTAAGCAAATCATCTGTGGTCATTTAGATAGTGAGAAGGCCAAAATTTGGACCACAGTTTCTGTTTCCAAATCCAGTATTCTTGACTCTTTAACCCCAATGCTGGGATTCCAAAGAAATCAGCTTTCCCCTTTTCTCCACATCTGGAACTCAAAGCACTTAGAAATGGAAGCTACTTTGATAGGAGACTTTGTGTTGGATTTGACATTTTGCAGAGAGACGCAGAAATCACACAAAAGACCACTTGGCATGTCTTCTTGCCATCTGCCACCTTAACGCCTCGCCTGGATGTGAAATAGTTGCTTCAAACTTAACTGATCAAAGATTAAATTCTACATTATGCTAAACAAAATAAGTCAGTCACAAAAGAGACAAATACTGTATTATTCTCATTATATGACTGCTAGTGACTGAAGTATATCCCCTGCAAATCCCTGTGCTGAAGCCTTTACCCCCAAGGTGACCGTATTTGGAGATGCTCACTGTGAAGAAGTAAAAAAGGTTAAATGAGGTCATGAAGGTGAGACCCTAATCTCATAGCTCTGGTGCCCTTAGGAGAAGAGGAAGAGGCACCAGAGTCCTCTTCTTCTCTACCACGTGGGGACACAGCAAGAAGGTGGCCCTCTGAAAGGAAAAGAGCTTTCACCAGGAACCAGCACCTTGATCCTGGACTTCCCAGCCTCCAAAATCGTGAAAGGTAAATGTCTATTGTTTAAGCCACTCAGTCTATGGTATTTTGTTACAGCATCCCGACCAGGTTAATACAATGAAGTATCTAGAGTAGTCAAATTCATAGAGAAAGAAAGTAGAATGGTAGTTGTCAGGGACCAGGGGAAGGGAAAATCCGGGGAGTTGTTTAGTATGTTTCAGTTTTACAAGATGAAAAAGTTCCTACAATTGGTTGCAAAACAATGTGAATATACTCAGTACTACTGAACCATATGCTTAAAAAATAGGCCCATTATACTAGAATTAAAATAAATGAATAAATACTTTTTTAAAAAGTTAAGATGGGGGTGCCTGGCTGGCTCAGTCGGTGGAGCATGGGACCCTTGATCTTGGGGTTGTAAATTTGAGCCCCACATTGAGTGTAGAGATTACTTAAAAATAACATCTTAAAAAAAAGTTAAGATAGAAAATATTTTATTATATATATTATACTACAATTAAGTATTTTAAAATAAAAATAAACCAAAGAATAAAGTATGGATTTCTCTTAAATCAGCTTTTTTCCCAGTATTCCTTTTCCCCAAAAATGGTCCCAGCATTCATCCAGTTGCTTACATCAAATCTTTATAGTCATTCTTTACTTTTTTACCTCCTTTCCTGCCCCTTACATATGTAATCTAGTGCTTCTCAGACTTTAGCATGTAAGAAATAACCCAGAGGGCTTATTAAATACAGATTTCTGGGGCCCCATTCCCAGACTTCTGATTCAGCAGGTCTAGGGAGTCTCAAAGAGAAAGTACAGGGGTAATAAGTATGAGGTAAGAGCTTAGAGAAGTATAAAGATTTTTTTAAAGATAGAAAAAAAAATGTCAGTTTTTAAAGTTCAGAGAAACAAGATGTTTTTCAGAAATAATAAATTCCCCAGAGTCCTGAGTCTGTCTACCCATTTTTTTGTTTGTTTATGTTTGGCATTCAGTGAAATGATGACAACTTTAAATCGACCAAATGAAACAATTTCCTAAAGAACTCAATGATAGCATTCTACCTGCAGTACAATTTTTATCATTTGGAATCAAAAATACATCTTCTCCTTTTTTAAAACTATTAGTTCTGAGAGCTAGGTTTCCAACAATTATTATCTTATTATTTAAATACTTTATACAGAATATTGACCTATATATTCTTCTTATATCTTCATAGCACTGTGAAGTAATTAGGATATTACAGCGATCTGACAGATGAGGATTTTGAGATACAGATAGGTAAGCAATTTCCAATGATCCTATAAATGATAAGTAACAGACTCTAGTAGAATTTGACTCCTACTCCAGGTTTTTCTTTCCCCTTCTTCATGGTTTGTCAAAGATTTTTTTTCTAATTGTTGCTTCAAATCTTTTCCCCTAGCTAAATTTATTTATTTTTTGGTAAATATTTGTCAAGGAAAGCAGGAGATGAGCTGTTATCACTACATATCCTTAGGCTGCACTGTGCTGATCCCTTTCATAAATGCCAAGGTGACTGGCTAACCTGAGCCTGCACCCTGAGCTCTGGAGTCCATTGCTGTCTGTCTTGGTTGCATCAGGACAACTATCCTTAAAGATGACTGCTCGCAAGTTAAAGTTTAAAGAGAGAATAAGAGGATTTTTCTTTTTTTTTGGAAAGTCAGTTCAGCTCAAATCCTAAATATTCGAGAGTAGGTAAAATGTTTCATTAATTATCCTGCAACTCAGAAACAATAATCCTAGCATGATACTAATAACTAAGGCAAGGGGGGGGTGCTCCTTTTCAAATAATATTAGGGATGAATGATTAGCTCCAATCTTGCAGGGTTGTCAACAACATGCATGCCAGTAAGTAATCACAGATTTCTTTCTCTCTCTCAGTATGTATGTGTATGTATGCATGTATATACGTATGTGTATATATTGTTTATATTTTATAACCACTGCTGAATGCCTACTAAGTGTCACATGTTCTAGAGAATATAAATTATTAACAAAATGCATACTTTCTATTTTCAAGGATCTTGGGATATAGTTGGGTAGGAAATGCTTACCATAAGAAATGCTTAGATGATTTGTAGAAAATTTGTGCTTTAATGGGGACAGTATATTGGTTTGAAAATTACTTTTGGAAGTTCACATAAATCTAGCAGAACTGAACAGAGTCTATTGATAAGAAATCTTTGGCAACAGCAAAAAGGTTAGCAAATAATGCACTAATATGCACCTACTGCTCTCTGAAAGACAGGTAGGAGTTTTAACAATAGACGTTGCTAGCTACAAGATTCTTTTTGGATAACTGAGCAGTGTGGAGGACAGGTACATTATTGACATGATTACTTTATCAGTTAAACTTGGGTTTCGGTTTCAAATACATAAAGTCAAACAGTAATATATCATTTCCTTGTCCTGACATGGATCAACTTAAAGAAAGACACACAATCCCCAGTGTCCCCCACCCAAAAAAAAGGTTAGGCCTCACCTATAAATAGATTCTTGGCCCACAGGAGGTAGACTAGAATTAGAAAATATTTGAGAGCTCCTATTCCCACAGTATGTCACTTTATGCCAAATTGTATTGCTCCTGAGGCTCTGAGGAAAATCTGCAAAAGGCTTTCTTAGATGTGCATCACCAGGTTTCAATGAATTGTGTTCTAATTAGACAAGGATAGCAGATTTAGGACAAGGAAAATAAAAATTGATAACAGATAAATTGCATACATTTAGGCTAGTTCATATTTTATATAGAGGTGTTTGCTACTTAATTTCTTTAAATAGTGTTTTCTCTTATGTTAAATATGTAATATACACCATTATTTTGGGTTTTTCCTTATTAAATTAACAGGATTTTTAAAATTATTTTAAAAGTTGATAAGCCTACAATAAATTATATTCTTCTACATTATCAGGGAAAACAAATTGGTACCAGCCTTTTAGAAAGTCATTCAGCAGGATGTATTCATTCCATACTTGAAAAAAGATATTCTTTGATACAGGGATATTATGGCTGGAAACCTATCCTATGTGACCCATCTAACAGAACAGGAAAACTATTTACATAAAAATATTTACCATGTCATTATTTATATTATAATATATTATACTTTGGGATGAATTGTGTAAATAGAGAATATTAGAAATAACCTAAGTACCCCTAACCATAATGCTTAAATTCAATCTCATAGTCATTAAACATAATGATCATAAAGGGTAGTTGCATGAAAATGCTTTTGAAAGAATACTGCTAGACTAACCTTTAAAAATGTAAAACCTACCCCCACGATCTTCCTTCCTAGTTTAAACTCTCCAAGAGCTTCCTGTTATACTCAAAATGAAACCCAAACACTGACTCTGGTTTGCAAAGCCCAGCCTGATTTGGCCCCTGGCTACTTCCTCACTTGTACCACACGTTTCCTTGTCCACTAACATCTCCCACACTTAGGACTACTTCATTTCACCATTTGGAATGCATGTCCCCTAGTTTTTGCTTGGCCAGCTCCTTCGGGTCTTAATTTAAAGGTCCTCTCCTCCCAGAAGACTTGCTTGATTATCCAATATGAAGTCGTCAGTCAGTTACTCCCTATCTTGTCCCCTTGCTTTAATGTTCTGTGTAGTACTTCATTATCATCTGACAATTTCCTGTCCACTTCTTTATTAATTTGTGTGTCATCAGGCTACTCCACTAGAATGCATACTCCATAAAAGCCCAGATGCCTACATACTGTCGCTGGTACATAGAAGATGTTTGATAAATATTTCTTGAATGAATGTGAGGAGGTTCAGAATATGCCACCGCAAAAATATGCTACTATGACATAAGACCTGTTTTGAGCTGAAGGCAATTGAGAGGAAGCAGACACAAGCGGAACTCGTTGTCCTCTCCCTCTCTACTAGGAGGGGCAGAGTGAAGACTCCTACCAGCCCAGAGACAGATGGTACCAGAGGAATCCATATAACAAACCCTATAAAAGCTTACCATCCCATTATTTTCCCCCATATATTTACCTTCCCAGTTTGCTGCCCCTACAGGCCTAAAACTTTTCCTTTGTCTTATCTCTTTTCTACTAATTTGTTGTCCTTTGTAAAGATGCTATATAAGTCCAAGTTCTAAACACCCCTTCAGTTATTCATCAATGAGTTCTCTCATTCAATGCACATGTTAATAAATTCTGTTTTTCTTTTAGTAATCTATCTTTTGTTCAGTCTAATTTGTAGGGCTCCAGCCAAAGAACCTAGAAGAGTAAAGTGTTTTGTTCTCCTCCCTTACAAATAAATCTATCGATACTAATAAGTCTTTTTTAAACAGAAATATCCTTTCAGAGAAAAATTAGCTATATTTAAAGAGGATTTTGTGTAAACCTTTAAATGATCACACGATGAGCCTAATTGGGAGGCTACAATACCCAGCTACCATTACTACTTGGGAATAACTTCTGTAATTAAAACACATAGGGTTCCCAAGGAGATGAATCACATTTTAGCATTGTGCTTTTTGAAGCAAATAAAATTTCACAATGTCAAACATTTACAAAAACCCAAAGCAACATATAATTAAGAAATAAACTATTTAGTACAATGTATAAGTACAAGAGCTACATATGGAAAGAAAAGATCCATGTGGGATGTAGCTGTTTGGGAAGATTTTATGAAGAAGACAGAACTTAATTCAGGGACAGATAGAGGGCTTTGGACTCAACTGGGAAAATAAAAAGGATTCCAGAAACATTTGGGAAAAACCTTTTTAGGGAAATTTAAGATATGCTCATCCCTTTTGACTTGCTCTTTTAGAACCTTCTAACCCTAAACTATCCTAATTTCTATCATTTGGCTTAGAGCCCAAGATAATACAGGACCAATAGGAAATTCCAAGTCCTCAAACTCTCAGGTAATATGTAATAATTTATTCATTTCAGAAACTTGAAAAGCTTGAACTAGTGTGCAGCAGGTCAGGAGATATCTAGAATTTATAGACTGTTCTTAGCTTCTAAAGATAGTTATTCAGCATCCGATACATTAAGAAACATATAATGATTTAGATATGAGACACAAGTCATTTCTGTTTACTTCCTAAGGCCTTGATACACTTACAAATACAAACCGAACTATCAGCAAAAATGGAAGATAATTATTCAGATATAAATATGGACATTTAACAAGATGCCTATAATTTCCTTTTGTATATTGAGTGCTTTGAAAGGCAAGAAAGTAAAGTAAAAGGAAAGCCTAAATCTTTAAAGGTAGATTTAATTTGGTGGCATTTGATACAGACCATAAAAGTTTTTAAATATTGATAAAATATATAATAACTGATCTATCACCAGTAGTATCGCTTAAAGTATCACTTAAAATGAAGTGAGATTAGATTGAACTTTATTCCCCCACTGAATCGAGCAATTAATTCCAGGAATTTCTGACAAACCATAGGTACACATTTGAATCCCCACCTGTAAAAATGTTACAAGTCATTATGTTCATCAGTGTATGTCTCTAAATCAATAAAATGGTATAAAAATGCAACATAAGCAAAGAGGAAATTTTAATATATTGTATAATGCATGTTTCACATCTTGTTATACTTTTATTAAACATTCAGCTGCTAGCATAGCACTATAAGGTTGTGCAACAAGAGCACACATATTAATAGAACATTTCTTTAACAACTTATAAAAAAGAAACATGCAGATTTTGACAAGCACATAATATGGTAAATCTCAGTAATATGAAAGTATAGCTGTATATTTCAACATAAACTGAATGTTCAACATTTTAAAATACCAGTAGTGGGAATAAAGTAATTTAATAGGCAGAATTGCCCCTAGTCATTTGCAAACTACTGAAAATTTGCATGTAAAATTTAATACTCTATTTTCTTTTTCACTAGAGGCCTTATTGAAGAGAGGAGAAAAGAGCAAATTGTGAAGAAATCATGTACTAGTAAGTATATTGTTCTTTTAGAAACTTCAAATAAAGGAATGGCAAGACTTTACTACATTGCATTTCCAATGGACTGCATATTTCAGCCTAACATTTCGTAACATTCTCATGCTTGCCTTTGTCTTATAAGTTTGGTTATAGTTATTATTCGTAATTTATATGTATGTATATATATATATATATACATACATATATATACTGTATATACATATTTTTGCATAGTTTTATAAATTTGCACAGTTTATGTACAACATAGTTTTAGGACAATAAATGATACAGCATAAATCTCTAGTATAATGATATAGGCCATAAACACTCCATGTTTACCACAAAACAGAATTACTATACTAGGGGATACCTAGATCTCCCTCCTGTATAGATTTTGCCATATATAAAGGGGTATAGCAGAAAATAATTCACACTTTAAGAGGGATGACACTTTCTAATTTCCATGAGATCCTTAATTTAATTGTGAGGGAAGATTTAAAGACTAAAATAAAGTCTGAAGCCAGAAGTTTTGTCATTAAAAAGTTCTTTTCTATCTCCATTTGACCAAAAATAAAGCATCTGACTGGAAGATGACAGAGACACTGTATTTCTGTTTATTCCTGCTTAAGCTAAGTCTTCCTCACGCTACGTTGCTGTCACTCCTGTGAAAGCCAGTGGTGCTGGGGCCTCGCTGACTGCGGTTTCAAGGACAATCACTCCTAAAGTGTCCGTTTCCTCCCCAGCTGAAGGGTCTCATCATTCTTACTTTTTCAGGGTTCCCTGATTCAGATAATGAAACATTCAAGCATTGCCTACAGCTAAGCCAAATTCACCACCACCTCACCAAATGCACCATCAATTTGGTGGCGAGGACACACACAATCTCCAAATTGATTCTGTATTGGGTCTTCTCAAGTCCAATTTCTAATGATCCCAAAGGAAAACTTCACAGAAAAGATCAATTTTAGAGTGGCCTGTCATTCTTTGGTATTATTTCTCCTGTTTTAACATTTTGTTAAGCATTAAACTGATCTGGGGCCTGTGTTTCTTCCAAAGAAGCTGGCACCAATCAAATGCTTTAGAAATGTGTGAGCTTCCCTAGAATGGCAAATCTGGAGAGATTCCTTCCCAACAGAAGTTTCTATATTTGCTGCCTTAGATGAAGTTCCCACGCCAGAAATACCGAATTAATAACAACTGCACAACTGGAGATCCCTACTTCTATGTCCCTCGTTGTTTATTCCAAATATGTCTGAGGTCCGAGCAACTTATTCTGACCAAATTAAGAACACTGCTCAGATCCTTTCTAAACTGTCCCCAAGATAGGGCCTATGATCACATCTTTCTTGTAATAAGCAATGAAAGTATCAATCAATAGTCTTAAAAATATCTTTATCAGTTAAAAAAACAAAAAACAAAAAACACCTACCTACATTCCTTGTCTTTACAGGATCTATAAGCAATAGCGTATTTGCCTTCGTGTTTGGTCAGACCTAATGAAGCTAATATGTGTCTTAGATTCCACATACTTCCATGCATCTTAAGGTAGAAAAGTGATGCTCCTTTTCCTTTCTACTTCTCTTTTCTCTGAAAGCCAGTTTTTATTTACCTTTTCATATCTGGGGATCCAGTGCAGTTGAACCAGTTACCTTAGACTAAAGTTAACACTAAAAGTTCTATTATGTTTTCCAGAGTCTCCCAAATTTTTAAATGATGTTGATAACATGTTTTCTGACCACCTTACCCAAAATGTCAATGGTTTGCTGATAACCTCCCCTTCAACAAAAGCTCACAACATGATAGAAGCAAAAGAAAGCTTAGGATTTAAAACCATGTAGGTGATATTACATTTAAATTATACCCAAATAAAATGCAATTTAATGGGAAGATATCCAAAGTTATATAATGCACAAAATACTTTCAGCACTATAAAATGTTTTATTATAAGCTTGGTAGCTCCATTATTATTGCTGCTATTATTAACATTCAAATGAAAAAAAAATGAATTAATTCTTAAATATTTATTTAAAATTGCCTAAAAGGAGATCTTATCTTCATGGTTCAGAGTATGGCTCAGTCTCCAAAAGGCAATATGAACAAGAGACCAGGTCCAACGGGCCTAGGTTAAAATGAAATAGTAATCTCCAGAGTTCCTTAATTACTTGGAACTATTCTGTCAAAGTAAGAAACTGCTCTTATAGAAACAATTTAGAGCAGTCTGACTGGATTTTCTGGAATCACAAATGTTAGTGTACCTTGGGTCTAGGCTAACAGTTTTCAATGAATTTTAGATATTTTACACATACAATAATTTTGTAATTTTATATATACACATATATATTCCTATATATACACATATATAATACATACACATATAATACATATATAATAGACTCCTATATATAATTTAGACTTTATGTATATATCTATAATTTTATATATATATATGTATATTAAAGATTTTATTTAAAGAGAGAGAGAGAGCAAGCACAAGCAGGGTGAGGGGTTCAGAGGGAGAAGGAGAGCCTGAACAGGGAGCCTAAGTTGGGGCTCTATCCCAGGACCCAGGGATCATGACCTGAGCCAAAGAAAGGCACTCAACTGACTGAGCCCCCACTCAGGTGCCCCAGACTCCAATATATTTATTAGTAACAAGGTCTTGCTATGCAAGCAGAGGAAAAGCTTTTCAGAATCTCTAGGGGGAGAGAGAACGATCGGTTTAGATAGACATAAAAACACCCATCCCCTTATACCTTAATGAACCTCCTTTAAGCTGGGATGTCTCTTCCAGTAGAAAATCGCTGCTTTAGACCTCAGAACTATGGAAAATATAGCAAGAAACAGGGTTCTGTGGCTAACAGGAAAATTGATTACTTAATGAATTTATACCATTAAACTGTTGCTGATGAATCCAACTGGAATAATAAGCCCCGTTTAGGAGGAAGAGTGAAGACAAAGTAATCAAAAGAGAAATCCATACTATTATGGAAGTGGGAGGTTAGGAAGTGCTGGAATATATTTAGATGAAATAGAGAACTGCATTAATCATTTGTCAAAGACTTAATAAAAATCAAATGTGTTCAACCATAAAACTTTCAAATCAGACATATTAGCTGCGTAAAATAAATATTACCTAAAATGGAAATAAAAGGTAGCTATAGTCCGTCAGAAAGAAAGCCATATTCTGATTTTTGCCAAGTAGTTATGGAGAGGCTAAAATAGTCATTTACCTCAGAAATCCCCAAACTGTAAAATGAAATTTCCATTACAAGCAACATAACTAAAACTTCAATAGCTACTGGAAACATGATAACAATGTTCTGATCTCATTTACCGTAAGAATTGTGTATAATGTTATTTTCCATTGCAAAAGCATTACGTATTTAATTTTGGCAAAGGATTTAATTACACATTTCGTTAGATCAACTGGGGGTGTTCTTCAGTGACTTTTCCAGTTAAAACTGCCTATATCGTTTGCCATCTTTGTAACCTTGGGTGGAGTACTTAAAGTATCTATACCTTATCTACTCACTAAATGGGATTAATAACAGTACTTATTTCCTAGGTTTAATTTAAGGATTAAAATGCATAATAATAAAATATTTCATAATGCGTATCAATACAAAAATTTACCCCCAAAATGTTAGCCGTTATAACTGTTATTATTAACAAAAATAAAATTAAATACCTGATACATAATTCTTTTCATGAAAAAAAATTCATGTGATTCAGAATTTCAGATGGAATCAGAGCTTCACAAAGCTCTGTATCAATATCGTATTGTATTCAACAATGTTCCCTAGAGAAATTATGGTACCTCTTAAAAGATGCTAAGGGAGAAAAGGAGGCTCGATAGGGTAATAGTAAAGCTTAAATTTCTTTAAGGTACACTCCAATTATTTAAGGGTTCAAAAATGTTAAAGAACCAGTTAATTTTCCTATATTATATATAAAAAATATGGGTAATGGCTTATCTAGCACCTCCCATTTTTCAAAGTTCTCTCATATTTATTACCTCCTTTGAGTGTTATAACTCACAAACAGTAATACTAAGTCTTGAGGACTGAAGTTCTTTGAAGAATGTCTCTGTATTGTTTACACTTCACACATAATAGGTATTCAATAAATATATGAACAGATTATTAGCTCTAATTATGAAGATGAGTTTATAATAAGAAAAATGAGGAATCAAATGTTCTATGTCTTATGGTTAGTGGTAGGTTCAGGATTTCAAATTCATATTCTCTGATTCTCTCCAAAAAACTGAATTGTCACTGGAGATATAGGAATTCACTACTATGATGACAAATTAGATTCTTTGTCATAGTGAACACAATTAAATTACATAACTACAAATGCATAATTAGACTCAGAGAGAGAAACAGAGAAATTAGACTCATAGAGAGAAACAAAATTAGTATTTACAATGTTAAAAATAATTTTAAGAATAGATTTAACTTTCAGAGTAGTGCACAAAGGTAGTATGAATAAACTGTAATGTCAGTAAAGGAAAATAACACAACGGTTGTATAAACCGAATATCCCAACCAACTTTACTTAAGTTTCCCTATTTTGGCTTTTCAAATCTTTTTTTTTTAATTAATTACATTTTTTAATTATGTTCAGTTAGCCAATCTTAGTAGAAGGGGTGGCATAAGTATTATTAAAGAGTAATGGAAATGGGCTTAAGAATCCATTATAGAACTATATGACAAAAGAAAAAGATAAGATGCAAGGGAAAATAATTTCCCAAAAAATAATCTCCCCAAATTTCATGTATGGAGTATCAAAAAACCATTTTCAATTGTACTATAAATAAAATATAATAAATTAAAAAACCATGATGTCTTAATTCAGAAGGAGAGCTTCATTTTGCCAGATTGCAAGACAATCCAGATATCTAGCGATCTCTGGGAACACATTGCAGGCTTTCCCCTTTTCTGGGTTGTGCTGAGAGTAACAAACATTAGAGGCATTAAAATCGCCCTATGACCATTTAATTCTGTCAATTTCTAGCTATGAGTCATCCATTTGCCTTTTAAAACTCTAGTAAAATCTCATCCCTTCAGCCAGCATTAATCATCCCATCCTCGGCACATTTATTCTTCAATTAGACTTCTCATCACATTGTACCCTATACCACCTCATTATGGAGTTTAGGCCTTAAAGACCATAACCAGAATGATCTGTATCTGAATCATCAGTGTCTAGCACTGTGCACTCTCCTTTGCAGGCACTTAAAACAATCACTCACCATGCCATTCAAATATCCCAATGGCATCTGTGAAGCCTCCTGCTATCTATCCAGCCGGAAGCAATGCTCATTGGAACTCAGTGCCTTAGAACTTTGTCTACCAGCTACCACTCCACTGTTGCCCCCTTCACTTAAACTCTAGATGCTCTATTACAGTTACTACCTCTGTGTTTTATCTGCCTCACCAAAGCATCAGCCACTTGAGGGCAGAAGCCTGCGTTATTTCTATCCACACCCTCAAGAGATGTCCTTGGTTAGTAAATGGTACTGTCATTCATTCATCTTGTGGCACTGTCCAAAAACACCTTGGCCTCCTCTTTCTTCTACGTTTCACATCACATTTATTAGCAAAGCCTACCACTTTCAAGATGTATCTCACCAGCCCAGAACTACCTCCATAGTTCAAAAAACCATTGTCTCTCCTGTTCCTACTGCAATGGTCTCCTATCTGGCCTCCTAGATGCCACCCCTCCGAGAACCTCCTATTTTTACGGAGCCAGAGTCACCTTTAAAAACATTATGTCTAACCATGTCAATCAACAGTTTAAAACCCTACAATGACTTCTCATTCCACCTAGAACAAAATCCCAATTCTCTGCCGTGGCCTCTCAGGCCTTACGTGGTCTGCGCCCTGTGCCGCCTCACCTGGTTTACCACTCTAGGCATTTAGGCACCCTGCTGCAGGCTCCCTGGCCACCTTGTTCTTCCCCAACATGCTCCCCCTTCAGGGTCTTTGCACTTTGATTTCTATTCCCCAAGACATATCCACAGGACTGTCTGCTCACTTCATTCAGATTTCTGCTCAAACACCCTTTCCCTAAAACAGGCCTTGTTTGACGATACTAAAATAATACTCCTTACTCTCTCTTCTCCTGGATTACTTTATTATTGTTTTCATAGCACCTACGTAATATAACTGACATTACATTAACATATTTCTCTGTTGTCTGAAACCAAAGTGATTTTCTATTCCTCTGTTAAACATTACAGAGAACAGGCACATGTTCCTATCCCTGTGTTAAATAATTCTGGAATCAAACTTACTTCCCTGTCCCTGTGCTACATAATTCCATGGTGAACTGCACGTTTTCCTTTTGAGAGTATGCAAAATAACCTCATTGTTTACTTGAGGAAATGACTGTTCATTGAAGATACAAGTGAAACATAAACAGCTTAGTTATCAAGTTTTGTTTTAAGATCCTCGCTTCATTTTGCCCTCTAGTTCAAAGTAATTCTGTCATAAATTTTTTGCAACGCCAATCAGTTTCCCATGTTGCAAGACCTACCTTCAGACTGCCCGGTCTGGTCCTATCACCCTATAAATATCCTGACCCAATTTCCCATTTTGAAGCCTGTTATGACTCTGTCAAGATAGTGCTCAACCTTAATGCAGAAATCAAATGAACTTAGTTTTGCTTGACCAAAAGTATTTTTTTCTGGTGGTATTTTAAAGAGTTACCACTTGATAATGCTGGAGGTTCACCAAGATCCTATCAAGACCTCCTCACTAATTGTGACTCAGTGCTCTAGACTCAGAACAGGACACTCCCTTGAGGACCCCTGAAGTTCTCATTTGGGGCTCTCTCTGACTGCAACAGTGAGGTAGGTCCCATTCTGGGTCTGAGCTGGAACTTTTCATTGATACTCCAAATTCTGTTGGTGTCCTAGGAATACAGAACAATTATGAAATTTTATCTAATCCACTTAGAAAATTATTATCCTTAGTTGAAATAGAAACTGCTCTTTTCTGTCTGCTTTTCACTGTCAGTTGTGAATCTCTGTAACCCAGATAACTTTGTACTTGAACTATGAAGTCAACAGTGTGGTTTAGTGTCTCCATGAATAGAGGAATATAAGCTCCCTTAAGGCTAATACCTACCTAGACTGTCTTGTTCACCACATTAGCCCTGGTACCCAGAGGAGTGCCTATTACATAATAGGTGCTCAATAAAAATTTGTTGATGAAATGAAGATCTTTTCAGATATAAAATATTGAAAAGTTAAAAACTTTTTAAAAATTGGATAAGATACACCCTGAACTTCTCAAGTCAAAATTTCTGACTAGAGAATTATTTGAAAAATATGAATGGAGAGAAATGGAAGAAAAATGGATTCATTTATATCTATCTATCCATTGACTGCTGTATCTATACATTTCAATATTAAAGTATAAGGTTTTACTTAATGGTTGTTTGGGAAGCAAGCTGGAACAAGCCTTTGCCCTATCCTGTGAAGCTTGCATTTTGTGTATGATGTAGATTTCCTCACATTTCTTAATTTTCCTTGGGATTGGCAAACTAGAACCTTCCCTGCATTAGAGCTGGAACATGCTTTTTCTGCTTCCTCAAATGTCTAGTTTTAGATGAGGAGGAAAAAGAAAATGTTAATTTTTTTTTTTAAGATTTTATTTATTTATTTGACAGAGAGAGACATAGCGATAGCAGGAACACAAGCAGGGGGAGTGGGAGAGGGAGAAGCAGGCTTCCCACAGAGCAGGGAGCCCGATGTGGGACTCGATCCCAAGACCCTGGGATCATGACCTGAGCCGAAGGCAGACACTTAACGACTGAGCCACCCAGGCACCCGAAAATGTTAATATTTTATACTCAGTTCTAGATTTTCTTCAAATCTATTAGTGGAATATTATATTAAATAAAAAGGCATAGATTAGTTAAAGTCAGGGAATATTCCAAAGTCAGACAAATTTATCAACCTACCAATTATATTAAGTAAATATAATCAGTGAGATTCTAATCTGGATATTCTCTCTATACAAATTAACACAGTATTACCTCTTTAGAAATGCCCCTGAATTACTGTCACCAACATCACTTATTCTATGTTTCACTTCCCAGTATAATTTAATAAAACTTAATGGCAACAATAACATTCTAACCTTGCTTTTTAGAGTTTCACAAGCAAATGGATACCTAAAAACCACAATCATGGCTTGAAGTTTCAGGAAGATCATCCTTTCCAGTTTAAATTTGTCAAAAAAATTTTTTCTGTCCATATACATATCCAAAAGGCATCAATCTACCATATGGAACCCACCAAACAGACCAGTCAAATCCTATTTCAAATACTTAAATTTCTTACTAGCATTTTCCTTCCAATTCTATATATCCTGAACATACTTTTTCAAATTTGTTTAGACATCAGTAAGCACGAGTATAAACTTGTTAATCTTCCATGGTCTCTCCTAACTTCATCACAGATGCTGTCTTTTTTTCTTTTTCCCAACCAATACGACAAGATCAGCTAGTGAGATACTGATCACAGCATCTTAATTTCCTCTTTGGGAAGCTAACAGCACTGGGTTTTCTAAGGTTTGTTTCTTTTACTGCTTCTTTATATCTTAAGTTGTTGCTAATTCAAGTTTTTGATATAGTATGGTATTTTGGAAGCTGCTATTTTATGACTGATAGTTAATATTGTCATTTGTATACTAGAACACTGAGGCATGGCTGTAAAGTCAATATAACAATTAATTCGCTATCTAATTGTCCTATACTTACTGTGGACGTAGATGAAAATATGTCTTTCCTAAAAATCAATCCCTGCTGCCCCCTCACCCCGCTGATACACAAAATAAACAAAACAAAACAAATTAAAATCTCTACTCTGATAGTGCAAGGTATAGTGATATAATAAATTTATAAATTCATAGGCTGTCTTCTCTATATTGCCAAAAGTATTACTGATTCATTTGAATATACGAAGTATAGTTTAAGAAGCAGCAATGTTCAAAGAAAGTATTACTTTGTCAGGGAGTTTTAGATCCTTGAACAAGTTACATATTCTCTTGGAGTCTTGGTTTCTACATCTCTAAAAACATAGTAATAGTGTCTATTTTTGCAAGATTTTTACAAAGATACAAATGCAAATCACCTAACCTGGTATCTGGATCATCAGAATGGCCCAATAAAGAAAACACATTCTTACGTTTAACAAAATAAAATGAGTAAAAAGCAGTGGTTCATCTTTAAAATCTGCTCTTCTGAGGCCCGTCAGCATATACCCCTAAAAAGTGTCCATCTTTCAAGTCTATTTATTTAATATCTTAAACAGCAACTATTTACCATGTACTTATTATATGCAGCTACCTCAATCCTAGCTCTCCACTTAAATTAGGCTGGGCAAAACCTTTCCACATATAACCCCATTTAATCCTCACAACCATCTCAAATGAAGTTAGTATTGCTTTGTTTTTAGAAGTGAAAAAATGGAGACTCATATAAGTTAGGTAACTTGCTTATGGTTAAAAAGCTGCTAAGTGGCAGCTACCCAATTGAAACCTGTGTTTTTCTCTCCTTTCAATTCCAACATATTTTCCCCAAAATATTATTCCATTTATTAAGTGGAATAGAAAGTAACTAATATTTGTTGGTAGTCTATTATTTGCCAGACACATGGCTAATTATTTTTGATTTTTATTTTAAGCATTTTCAAGGGCCCCCCTGTCATCCTCAGATTTTCACGGAAACTTGAAACTAAGGTTCAGAGAGGTCAATAAGGAATACATGATCAGTAAGTGGCAGAGCCAAAATTCAAACTCAGATCTGCCTGGTTCCAAAGTCTGTGTACAGATGTATGAACACTAAAAAAAGTTGGGGCTTTGAAATCAGACGAATCTGGGGAGACAACATCAGGTCTGCCATCTGTCAACTCTATTAAACCTCGATGGGCCCCAATTTGGGCTCCTAAAAATGGACATAATAGTGCACTTTCATGACTTTGTTGAGAGAATGAAATGAGATATATATAATATATGTATATACATGTATATACATATATATATATATACATATATATATCTCCACACTGCTTAAGATCTAGTACATTTAATGGTAGCTATTATACCATCTGCCTCAAGAAGAGGTAAAGCCATAAGGATTGAGATGAATAAAACATGATTCCCAGGTTTCCAGCTTGAAAACAGGTGGTTCCATTTCCAAAAATTAAAATATATACTCCTATAATACACAAATATGTCATTTCCCTCCGATTCATATACCTTTCTCATCTCTGAAGAGGAAACTATTACACATCACGTGACATTCCATTATCTCCCACAACAATTAAAGTATGTACCCCACTGGAAATGGACTGGCCAATCACTTTCTTCATTCTAGAAATTTGGGATTGAGAGATCAAAAGTGTGGCTAATCATAGCTATAGGCACAGGAGATGTAAGGCCTTTTAAATTATGGACTGCCAGCCTTTTTTGACTATGTATTCTCTGTTTATTTTTTTTTTTATTTTTTTTTTTTTTTAAAGATTTTATTTATTTATTTGAGAGAGAGAGAATGAGAGATAGAGAGCACGAGAGGGAAGAGGGTCAGAGGGAGAAGCAGACTCCCTGCTGAGCAGGGAGCCCGATGTGGGACCTCGATCCAGGGACTCCAGGGATCATGACTGAGCCGAAGGCAGTCGCCTTAACCAACTGAGCCACCCAGGCCGCCCAATGTATTCTCTGTTTAAAGAAACCCAGAAAGGGCAACTCTCTTGGGGAAGTAGCAGGGGAATAAAACAGTAATGCAGAGTTAAGCTGAGATGAGACAGCATGAAGCAACAGAGAGACAGAGAGTTGATCAACTGTCAAGTTTCTGATGCCATGCTCTATTTCCCAAAACTGAGTTTCCTTGAGATCCTTCTGTGTCTTTTTCAACATGCTAATTCAGTTTCTGTTTTTGTAACCAAACAATCCTGCAACCAAATATATTTTAGGGGGACTATATGGAATCATAGACATTGCGGTTATCTTCCCAGCATCTGCTGTATTATACTTCCTTATGTAGCAGTCATGTGATTTGCTGGGACTGCTCACCTGCGGTTCTAGGTGTGGGTCTTGACTTGTCTAAGAACTTGCCACAGTGACAGGTTAGGAAAACTGGCCGAAGCCAGCCAGCCTGCCTTTACTGGAAGGGTTTTTTACCCTCAGGGCTTCTGAGGAAGGTCTCTTGCTCTATGGAAAGAATTCTCCGAAGAGCTGCTTTCTTTCTTTTTGAACAGTGTGAATGTAGAAATAAAGCCTGGAACTACTGAAACTATTGTGTAACTTTCAAAGAAGCAATTGGGGAACAAAGCTGACTCTCAGAGAACCATAGAGCCAAAAAATCCTAAAGAAACACAGCCAAATCAGCTTTTACCAGGTCTATAGTCCTAACTACTTCTGAGCCAATATATCTCCTTTATTGTTTAAACAGCCAGTTGAACTGAGTTTTTTGTTAGTTGCAAATGAAAGCATCCTGCCTGGTATGGGAGACAGAGAAAAATATAGGGAGACAAAAGGCAATGAAATCATTTGGGGGCATGTTGCATTTGACAATCTTGTGGAATATCCAGGTGGTGATATGCAGCATGCAGTCAGAAATACAGTTTTGAAACATCAAAGGAAAGGAGATATCAAAGCTGGTGATATAAATTGGGATGGTCACCAGCACAGAGGCGGGAACCTAAGCCTGGGTATAGTTGAAGTCATCCAGAGAGGACACATGTAGTACTGACTGTGTGCTTTTTCTTCGTTTAGTCACCGGTATCATTTGGCTCAAACAAAACCTACTTAAATATGATTTTTTATAGGTTTTGCTTGCACTTGAAATGTTTCAGAATCATCTAAAAATTAAGTCCTACCCTATAGCAAGAAATGCAGTTGTTTGCATTGCTTTTCAGGATGATATATTGAAATTTCAATGCTAAAGATTAGGATATAATGGGATATAAATTTAAAGATTTGAACAGAAGGAATGAGCATTATATTTTCCATTACCATATATCAGAAGTATAATTTGCAGATGTAACTTTTACCTGGCATTTCTTTGTTCCAATTCACTCAATTCTGAATTTTAAGCCTATTTTCATTTTTTTTTTTCTTTTATGTAGGCTCCATGCCCAACATGGGGCTTGAACTCACAACCCTGAGATCAAGAGTTGAATGTTCTACCAACTGAGCCAGTCAGGCACCCCTAAGCTAAATAAATGATACATGTGAACTTATTAATTCCATTGACAAATATTTTATTAGCAATAAAAAGGACTATAGATTTGAGGTTTCCACAGTGCTTATTTTGGAAGAAAGGATGATTTCTCCTTCCTTCTTTTAATCCCCGGATATATATCATAAAAACATATTTGATTGAAAGGACCTGGATGTTTTCTTTACTGCTAATATGATTGTTAGACCAGAGGCAAGGATGCAGCACTATAAACACTGGAGAATAAATTTGAAAACAAAACAAAACAAAGAAACAAAAAAAACAGTGGAAGACAAATGGAGATGGGATTAAAAATAAGAGGTGGGAAGAGAACAGTTTACAAGAAATATAATTACTTTCTCATAACAAGAATTTCTGGCTATGTGTTTATGATGAAAACAAAACCAAGGGCATTCTGAACAACAGAGAAAAATCAATATAATCAACCTAAAAATAACCTTCTACTTTGTGAAGATCTTAACTTTGATATAAAATCGACATCTAAGTCATCTACTTGAATATCCTCATACCAGGCATCTTGCCATCAACTTCAATGGAACTTTGATAATGAGTCCCCTATGTGGAAATTCTGAAAATTGTTACAATCTGACTAATAAATATACCTTGACCTTTTGGATTGTTGTGTTCTTGCTTCTCCTATAAACTCTACTTCGTGTGCTAGTTATGTGGTCTAGGTCTTTGGGAAAATAATTCCCAAGAACCTCAATTTCCTCATTTCTAAAAAGAAGGAATTAGATCAATATTCTATTCAAGGAGACATTGCGCCTTGAAAATCAGAACCTATAGAGTTAAATGGATGGGTAGAGTTCTTTGAGAAATCCATGTATAATGTTAAAATATAGTTTTATTTTTTGAAAAAGAAACTGTTGTTTTCTAATTACAAATTACAGAAACTTTAGCTCAGCAAGATCATTTTTGAAAATATGCCACCTTTTGAAATTAGTGACTACCAGATGAAGAAGGTGTATGTGGTAAGAATAGGATTCCAAGGGTAAAGCCCTATCAGAATCTCTTTCTGGTTGGGTTCTAGAGGCCACTTCTAGTCTGTACATTTTACTGTTTATGCTTCTCTCTCTCCTCTGCCTTCTTTTTTTTTAATGTTTCATTTATTTATTTGACAGAGAAAGAGAGAGAGGGAGAACAAGCAGGGGGAGCAACAGAGGGAGAAGAAGAAGCATGCTCTCCGCTGAGCAGGGAGCCCGACGCGGGGGATCATGACCCGAGCCGAAGGCAGACGCTTAACCGACTGAGCCACCCAGGCCCCCCTCTCTCCTCTGCCTTCTGATGCAGTTTTGTGCAGTTTGCTTGTGCACAATGGCTTTCCTACAATCAGATCCACTTCTGAATTCCTAAAACAGGACCACTGCATTTCTTGTATGTTCTGCTGGGTCTCAACACTCTCCTTTCTGAAGAACTTGCTTGGACTGTTTTTTCACTCTCTGTTTCACTCTCACCAACAAAAATTGCTTTGTTATGACAATGTATATGCGCTTTTTCAAACTATATACCCACCCTTGTGCAGAGGACATAGCCTATCCTTTGAGAATTCTAAACCTGTGGGTTTTCGACCTCCAAGGGAGACCGTGAGATTATTTTAAGTTCTCGAATACAGAAATCCTAAAGCACAAAGACCTGTCTGTAGAATAAGTTAATTTATACATGTGTAGTACTATTTTTCCAATGTGTGTATAAAGTATACGTAATATAATATAAATGTATATACCTTGCATGTAGCAAGTTCCAGAAACGTAATACATTACATGCAGAATGCTATAAAATGCTGTTGAGATTTATACTATTTAAATTTATTTCTAAAATGTTATTGAATTCAGTATATACCATGTACTATAGCAGGGAGATATTAAAATACCTTCTCTTGGGGCACCTGGGTGCCTCAGTTGGTTAAGCATCCGACTCTTGATTTGGGCTCAGGTCCTGATCTCAGGGTCATGAGATTCAACCCCAGCATGGGCATGGGGCTCCTCACTTAGTGGGGAGTCTGCTCCTCTCCCTCTCCCTCTGCCCCTCCCCCCCGGCTTGCTGGTGCTTGCACTCTCTCTAAAATAAATAAATCTTTAAAAAAAATAAAATACATAAAAAATAAATAAAAAATAAAATGCCTCCTCTAACTCAATGATTTGGAACCACTCGACTAAATCACTCATTAGAGTATTATTTGTGTATTATCCTGGATCATCTGTTTATTGGCAGGATCAGACTTTTAGAGGGAGGTGGAAGGGGATTAGAAACCAGTTAATACAATATTCCTGATCTATTATTTAATTTCTCAAGTATATCTTGGTTAATTGAGGAACTAACAGTATCTTAAGAAAATTTTGCTACGTAGCATTAAAGAAGGCATTACCCATCTGTCATTAACCTAGATTACAACCAGGTAATTAAGTATCCATCTATACCTACAACATTGGTTGGTGGGCCTCATCAGCTATTAAGACAGGAAAATATGCCAAACTAAAAACAAATCTATGCAGTGTTCCAGTGAACAGCAAAGCTCTAACCATGATTCCACCTGGCTTCAGTAACATGGAGCCAAACCCAGAGTTCCTCTCACCCAGGTTAGCTGTATGCCAAGTCCTTTTTCTTTCTTGCAGCAGATGCCTTGGGATCTTCCCTATTCGGCTGCTCCCCTGACAAGCCCTCAGACTCTTTTATTTTAAGGTTTTTATTGCTAATCATTTCAAAGAAAAGGTAACAGCCCAAGAGAAGTGAAAACTCTTGGGGAAAAAATAATCACAAACCTTTGGAAATGTTGCTTTTGTGACACCAAGCCTAGAAAGTGTGACTATTTGGTATGAAAATAGAAAAGCCAAGTGCTCTGGTGCCTGGGTGGCTGAGTTGGTTAAGTGACTGCCTTCAGCTCAGGTCATGATCCTGGAGTCCCTGGATCGAGTCCTGCATCGGGCTCCCTGCTCGGCAGGGAGTCTGCTTCTCCCTCTGACCCTCCCCCATCTCATGTGCTTTCTCTCTCTCTCAAATAAAATAAATAAAAAAATCTTAAAAAAAAAAAAAGAAAAGCCAAGTGTTCTTGGATAAATGTTTTCGTTTCTGTAAGTGGATTCACTCAAACACTACTTAAGAGTGAAAGTAATATGTGTATGTTTTCCCTAGTAGAAGGTTCCTCACTTCTGCAGGTGGGCTTCCAAAGCCAATTAAGGTAAAACAATAGTAATATTTTTGGTTTTAGGTCTTTTTTAAACTTTGGAGACCACTATTTAGAGTTTCTATTTCATTAGGCTTCTGCCTCGCCAAGGAATGATACCCATTTGCCCAGTTAAATAATCTGAAATAACATTAGATACATAAACACGCTTGGGCCTATAGATGCTATAGAAAGAAAAAAAAAATAGGAGTAAAACAAGTTTCATTCCATTTTCATTTTAGTTCTATTTTTAAGCAAAAGCTTAGATGATTTAATCTGTGCAAATGTGTCAACTATTTCTGGAATGCCTAAAATGCTTAAAGAACAAGGCGAGGGAGTAATGACTGTCAATTCCACCTTTCAATTATTTAACTGTAAAATAATAAGGGTCAATTCTAGCCATCTTCTAAACACATATCCAAAGATACTATAAAGCACAGTTGCACCAACTACCAAGAATAAGGGTGTGTGTGTGTGTGTGTGTGTGTGTGTGTGTGTGTGTGTGTGTATTTTTTAAATAAACTGAAACTTACTAAAAATTGCATGAGTCACTTTTATGTTTTTCCCCTGTACTAGCACTAGTTGCTGTTGCAAAAACATCAGTTAAGTAGTTCCAAGATTAGTATTTGACAAGAGTGTCCTCATTTTTCAAAAGGCTGATATTTTACATTTTAAAGATACTAGCTGTGGATCGTAGATTATTCTTTTTAAAGGCTCTAGGCATTCTTGTTCTATATCACAGAGACTTGATAAATATTAAAATCTACTAGGGTTCTTGCAATACTTTCTCCATTCCCAGCAGAACCTGGATCTTTGATATCCCTGTAGAGAAAGACTAATGCTGAAATGTAATTTTTTAGAAAAGTAATGATGATTAATAATGACCAAGTTATTATCGTAAGAGTACATGGTAATAATATTTTTAAAAACACCATAGTGTAAGTAGAAACTTTTATGGATTGCATATTTTCAATTAGGTGTTTTATATTTAAATGTTATAGGAAAATACTTATCACACACCTTGAGGAGAGCTCATTAGCATAGGGAAGGCCCAGAGAAGTTCATTAAAAACAAAACAAAACAAAACAAAACAAAAAACTCACTTATCTTTGACTAATTTGGCTTTTATCAAATGCATTTGACCAATAATTCCCTTTTTTATAAACACTGAGGAGTAACATTTGAGAAACTCTAGATTTGAGGAAGTCTAACAAACTTTTTAGTTTTAAATGTTTTGATTGTTAAATGTGTACTAACTTACTAATGAGTTACCTGCTTGAGTTCACATTCAAGTTGATGTGTCCACAGCAGGCTAGATTCAGAGAATGGATTCCAGTGAATTGGTGGGTGGGTGGAGAAATGGGAGGGGGTGTAGGGGAAGGGAAGAGGGGAATAATTAAATCTTCGGTTCCACCCAGGCTAATTCTGAGCTTTGTCCTGGTTGCGTTTATTAAAATCACCTAGATGAGTTTCCTTTTTAAGTGGAGAGATTACATACACCTAGAATGAGATGGGTAACAGGAATGTTAAAAAGCTGTACTAAATTGGATGATTTGACAAAAACAACCAGAATAAATTTTAAAAGCAATTGGAAGTTCATTGGATCTATGTATCTATTATCTCTATTACCATCTATTCATCCATAAGTCTATCACATTTTCTGTATCAAATAATTTTTAAATGAAAAAACTAGAGAATCTTCAGCAACATGTTGTCTTCTCTCTTAATCCGCATGTACTAGATTTGATCATGCCACGTTTTGTCACCATATACTTTAGGCATATTTCTATGATAAGAGTATATTTTTGTCATTACTGATTTACATACCTATCTCCCTTGTTCACATGTAAGGTCTTTGAGAAAAAAAAAATTATTGTATTTATATCTTCGGTGACTTTCCACACAATAGATGCTGAAAAGTTTTGAATAAAGGGAATTAACTAATGAATGTAACCACAAAAGAAACAAAAATGATATAGGAATGTTTATAGCACATTATTTAAATAGAAATAGCAATATGATATGGCATTAATGTTAAAGAATTAAGTGGTATAAACTATATAAAGAAGAGAAATCAGGTACAACGTAGTTCTTAATTTTAGTGGTAAGTCCTATGGGTCACAAGATTTTATTTTTTTCTTACCTCATCCCAAAGAAAAAATGTGTATTGTACAAAAATTTAATTCTGATAAAGCAATACACACACACACACACACACACACACACACACACACATCAAAAACAAACAGACACTACAAGCCAGTAAGTAAAAGCCTAGGAAAATTATATACCAGAAAATTAAAGTGAAGCTAGAATCATATTATTATCCAAATTGTATGCTAGAAAATGGTCTTCAATTATGTTTATATATCCCTAATAACCAAAATAAGAAAGAAACAAGCTCAATCCCACTTCAGATTGTCCATTGAAGATATAGCATAGCTAATCTTCTTATAACCAAGGACTGAAAGGAAATCTGTAGGTAGGTAAAACAAAGCCGTTACAGGATGCGCCATTCACAGCACCACAACCCATAAAATCACTTTCCAGGGGCAGAGTTTTATTTATTTATTTATTAAACATTTTATTTATTTATTTATTTGACAGAGAGAGAGAGAGAGACAGCATGAGAGGGAACACAAGCGGGGGGAGTGGGAGAGGGAGAAGCAAGCTTCTGGCCGAGCAGGGAGCCCGATGCAGGGCTCGATCCCAGGACCCTGGGATCATGACCTGAGCTGAAGGCAGTCGCTTAACCAGCTGAGCCACCCAGGCGCCCCGAGGAGCAGCGTTTTAAAACACACCTTGGAATTGGGTGACAGCATCATGCCACACAACCAGAAGCTTAATAAACCAGAGATAAACTGAAAGAATGTAATTTAAATAATTGACACTATTTTTTGTTCTTAATTTTGGGTAGGGAGTTGGAGAATATTAGATTATCTAGAGCATGGTTTTCCAGCAATGGTACTAATGACATTTAGGCACCACAATCTTTATTGGGAGGCACTGCACTGTACATTATAGGTTTAGCATCCCTTGCCTCTTGCCTATTAGTGGCAATAACAACTCCCCATTCTCCAGTTGTAACAACCAAAAAAAAAAAAAAAAAAAGCCAAATGTCTCCAAAGGGACAAAATCATCCCCATTTGAGAAGCACTACCCTAGAGCACTGATTCAAACATTGGGGTCGAACCACAGATCCTTTAAGAACCTGTCCAAAGCTGTGGATTCTTTAACCAGGAATGGACCCATTTGTACACATGACAGAAAGGCACCTGTACCTTTCAGGGCTCTGGGGCCCTCTGCTCTACCTAGGTTAAGCACATCTCATTTAAAGGAATGATGGATTACATGTCTTTCAGCCAAAGTTTTATGAATGCTTATTTCTTGCAACTGACTCTTACATACAGTTGGGTGGCTTTATGGGATATGTGGAGAAATTTTAAAAAGCTTGTTTGTGGAAATAATTGAAATTAGATTGAAAACACTGCTTCAGCCAAAGTTGTCCAAAAATGATTTCCATAATCAAGATCAAAACAACTTGGACTGCTATTTTTTCTGAAGAAAGGAAGGTATATTTTAAATACTTTAAATAATAAAATCAGAAATTATGTTCCAATTATGTACTGAAAAGATTTCACATGAGAAATGAAATCAGACATAAGAAAAATTATTTACTGAAAGCTGTTGTACTTAAATTTATTATTTCAACATGACAAACAAATTTACATCATTTTATTTGAGGGATTGCCATATCCCTGATATTTAAGTGTGCTGATCTACTTTGTGGTTCTGGTGAAAAGCACAGTGCCCCAAGCAATGCCATTTCAGAATATGCCATCTCCTTGCTCCAATGATTACTTAAGACATGGTATATGACTCATAAGCCCTAATAAGTCAGTCCAGGCAGTTGAGGCAAAATTTTCTCCTGCCGCGTGCACTAGGCCTATAGCTGCTGATACCGGAAATTGTCACTACATTGGGAGCATTCAACAAATGTTTCTGAGTATTTATTATGTGCCAGTCACAGTTAAAATAACCAAAATCGCTGCTGACAGGAGCTTATGTTATAGTGAGGAACAGTACATAAACATATAAATAAAATAAATAATATCATTTCAAAGATTAATAGTGCTTAAAAGAGAATAAAGCAAAGACATATACAGATACAGATCTCTCCAAATTCTTGAGGTGATAGTTTAAACTATTTAATTATTTAATGAATGGTTTTATTGTTTTAGAGCCAGTAGGAAAGTTCAATGCATTCCTGATAACATGTTCTAAAGGGAAATATAAAAAGGCATTATTAAATAATGACCTAGTGTTAGAAAGTGGGAAAATGTTTATTATTTTCATTGCTAAAATTGTCCTGAGGATTTTCCTACTTAATAAAAATCTACTGCCAACTCTTTCCCTTTGTTTTCATTTCCTGGGGCTGCTGTAACAAAATACCACAAATTATGTGGCTGAAAACAACAGAAATTTGTGTCAAGTTCTGGAGGTGAGAAGCCCTAAGTGCTCTCTCAAAGTTCTAGGCCCGGATCCTTCCATGCCTCTTCTGAGCTTCTGATGGATTCCTAGGATCCTTGGCATTCCTTGGCTTATAGATAACATCACTCCAACTTCCCCACCCCTTGTAAAAATTCCCTCTTTTTACAAGGACATCAGTCATTGATTAGGACACACCCTAATATACTATGACTTCATCTTAACTTGATTATATCTACAAAGACCCTAATTCCAAATCAGGTGACATTTTTGAGTACTAAAAATTAACACAAAATTTAACCCACTACACCTTCTACTGATGCTTAAATATTTGGTACCCTTACAGATTAAAAATGCAGAGTTGTAACTAATCAAATTATGTATCTTTTAAACAACAAAATCCACTTGTTTTGAGAATTACAAAAATACACAAATGATGATTAACCACAGAACTTCTTCCAAACAATGACATTTCCTTTTTGACTTTAGTTAAAATAGCATTGTTATTTCATCAGATTATAAAAATAAACATATTCACTTTAAAAAAACAGTTCAGAAAAGTCTGAAAAAGGGAAAAATTCATAATCCCTTGAGACAAGAATACTGTAAATATTTTATCATACTTGTATGCATCTCTCTAGTTATATTAGCTTTTAATGTATAATATTTTCAGGTTTTTGCATTGCCCATATTATGGAACTGATATGTTTAGATTTTATTTGTCAGAAGCATTCTGAATCTGCTTAATCTAGAAGTTATAGGAGATAGTATTAAACTTTTATGTGACAGACAACAACCATCTTTCTGCAAAATTGCCAACTGATCCCGAAATTTTAGATTCTCACCCTTGATTCTCATTTTGGCTCTGATGGTACACCCCTTTTTAAAAGTAGGCCTTTCTTTTTCTGGACATTTCTAAATGTCAGAGGGTTCTTCATTCTTCTTGGCAATCAGCACTCTTCCACTGGCCCCCATTGGTTCTTGTTCTGCCTTCTTAAACTACAATAATATATTTACTTCCTTTGCCACATGTGAGGGCGGATATCTTATCCACCTTGATTCTTCCCCTTCTATAAGCTTAATTACATAATACAACTTCCGATGCTATCTTTCTCACTCTTTTCTGGTTATATGACCCTCTTAAATTATACTCTTCAGAACTCATGCATATTCTCCAGGGATGGTGTGACAAATGGAGTGAAAAGTGAAGTGACTACTAACCCCATTCTTTTCTATAAAGTTTATTAATGCATTTTAATATAAATTTGGGCCTTTAATAGTCATATAACACCGTTGATTCATTTTTAGCTCGCTGTGAAATAAAATCTCTAGAGCTTTTCCACATGTGTATTATTAACATGTCTCCTCCAATTATCTATTATGATGGGAACTAGGATCAGTAAGGATAACTAAAATCCACAGATAATTCTCCAACTGCATCTCATCTATTAATCTAAGCTCTTTCTATAACTAAGTCTCTGCAGAATCACTAAAAAGTATAAAAACAGATTGATTTGGAATTTGGTGTTTTTAATTCCATACCCTAGTAAAATGATCAAAAGTAGAGTAGAGATTCAGAAATAATAGAAAAACTGTAAGCATGTTGTGGATAATCTTACTGATAATAACCCAAAGCACTGCATTTCAATATTTTACACTTCTGGTATTTTAAAGTTCATACAGTAGCTTTCCTTTTCAGACATTCCAGTAATATACTTCATCTTGCATTTTTTACTAATAGGAATTCAGTGAATTCAATTTTATTTGACTTGCTAACCACTTAGATTTCATCGTCATGGTTGATATACAAATTTGATTGTGTACATTTTCATAGATACCTTGTTATTGTATCTCCTTACAAATTCAATGAATGTTTATTGTGTGCCTTATATGCATCAGGTCTGTCTCTATCTTTTAATCTGATGTGTTACTACTGTATTTGTACATATGTATACACATTTGTTTAGCTATACTGAATAGCGGTCCATAAGATAAAGAAATTCCAAAGGATTAAGGGAATAAATTCCCTCTTCTAATTTGCTTTAAGGGTCACATCCCAATATAGGGCATGTGTTCTCTTTGGTCAACTAACTCAGGAAAAAGTATGGAGCTCATGAACTCAGTTCTTAGCTCTGTCATTGTATAATTTTGGATAGTAACTAATTTTCTATATTAGTGAAATAACACCATTGGAATGATCTTCAAATTTAAACTTAGAGGAAATAACATAAATAATAAAGTAGTAATTAAAGGTGCTTATATGAAGCAGTGATATGTACCAAAAATTTTAGTTTTACTTTCACAAATTTGTTTGTGTAACATTATCAGAAATAAGTCAGGAAACATTGTATAAATTGACAAGAATAAAGAAAGAAGAAAACGTTATTTTGTATCTTCTTTTTTTAGCCCGTTACACACCAGGACTGATTAGAGATAGCTAATGCGTGAACTTATGAAAAATAATCATTTAAAGGTCATAGTTGGGCCTCATCCTTTTGCATACTATAAAAGCCATTTTAGTCCATCTGTCCATTTACTGATAAATTGTATTAGTGGATATGAGCCATTATACATTTTATTAAGACTATGGATTGAAAGAGTGGAAACTTTATTTACATATTTATTTATTTTTAAAGACTTTAGGTATTTATTTGACAAAGGGAGAGCACGCACACAAGCAGGGGGAGGGGCAGGCAGAGGGAGAGGGAGAAGCAGGCTTCCTCTTGAGCGGGGAGTCTGACGCAGGGCTCGATCCCAGGACCCCGGGATCATGACCTGAGCTGAAGGCAGGTATTTAACTAACTGAGCCCCCAGGTGCCCCAGGAAACTTTAGAAGAAACATAAAAAGCATAAGATTGTTTTGGGTAGAGTGTCACTAAAAATAAAACTGACAGTATAAATCAAAGAGTGTTCCATTGCGCTCAAGGAAAATTGATCATAAAGACTGTTCAGAAGGAAAAATCACTGCATTTATATATATATATATGTGGGTATATATATATATATATATATATATATGCATTAGACAAACATTGGTGTTATCTCCAGAAGTGACACATACAAGGTGAGGAAGACTAGTATTTGCATAATAAACTTACAGAGAGAGATGGTAAAAAAAATTACTTAAAACAACTTAGAGTTAACAGCCATGATAATAACAAGCAGATGTCCAGACTGGAGAAGAGAGCCAGTAACTACAAAAAAAAAGAAAAAAGAAAAGAAAAGAAAAACTTTTGTCATGGTATTTTAAAACATGAAAATTGAATGAAATTTCACAATACAGAGAAACAAAGTGATCACAACTTAGAGTCATCCAGAGTTCAGGCTTGGTGTATTTTCAAAATATGAAGATAATCTTCAAGGTCTTTTTCTTTCTCCTAACCAGTATTCAAAACAGTAATTGGGGAATAAATTGTTCAAATAATAGTTTTCTTTCATTATTTGAGAGTTTCAAGTTCCTGGCTACAATTTCAGGAAGAGGATTTATTTGATCATCCAATTCCAGACCTTTAAATTAGAAGTTCTCAAAAAAGAGTGCGTATTTCAATCAGGCTGGTACCATGCAGAAGTTTGCATAGCTTATCACAAACACTTATCTCACACATATCCATACATTTACACAAAAGCATGAGGTCAGCTCTTCTGTACTCCCAAGACAGTTTCTTCTCCTTGCCTAGGTAACCAGGGAAACAGCCTTGGTCTCAGCCTGAAGAGATGTGGGCCAACAACCAAACCAAAGATAAACTATGGGGATATGTGGTTGCCGTAGAGAATGCCTGTTTTGCTAGTGTTTCTTTACTCTCAACTCTTCTGCATGTTGGTGACAACAATCAATGTCCCAAGTCACCTCCGCAAATACCCAATATTCTATGCTGCTTTAACACAGCTTCTAAACATCAAAAGAGCAAATGTATCACATGCTCAATTTAGCCAAATAGTAAGTGGCCAGGCAGCATTGTGAGGGGCTCAGTAATAAACATTTGCCCCTTTAGGCTACACTTCACCTAAATGACTTATTTTTAAAATAATTTTGAAACAGAAGATGATCCTTAGAGTTTCACATTCTCCCATGATTTCTGATAAGATGAGATACTTCTTGCTTTTGTATTGATGGCGCAAGCATATGACTGAGTCTCAGTCATTAGAGAGTCCCACCTAGGACTACGTGAGTTGAGGGAGAGAGCAAAAATGCAGGGACCGTTGGGAAAGCACTCATAACAACACAGAGAAGCTTTTGGTAGAGAGGTTTAAGGGTACCAGGGCCAGCAGGACAGCTAGGTTGCTTCAAGTGGATCTGATCTAGCCTGCTTATCTGATGCCCATTTCCTCGGATTTATGCCCAGTTTGGAAACAGGTCCTCCAGCCTTCCAACAGGTTCTTTGGGTAGTTACATACAATCTAGTATGTTCACTTTTGCTTAAATTAGTCAGAATTTTCTTTTGTTGTTTGTGACCAAGACCATGTAATAGAACACTTTTCCTTCCAGTTTCACAAATAATATTGAACTAATTTAAATAAAGAATTGCCAGGACCAAGAACCAAAGGATTCATCAGCAAAGCACCAACCTCTGAATTGTCTTCCTTGGATGCATTCCAAAGGCAGGATGCTAGCTTCTCAATGGTTGTGGGGAAATGGCAAGAAGTAGGGGATTCGTCAACAAGACTATCTGTTGAGATCACCACAGAGACAACAGTCTTTGATACCAGCTATTCCTGCTGTGGCACAGCTTTTTAACTTTGATTTATAGTCTATTTTTTTATGTGACAAGTTGTTGGCAATGCTAGTTTTGCTTTCTGCAAACCCACAAAGAGAAAAAGTAAACTCACATGATCTGAAGAAAAGAAAATAGGCCGAATACTATGATAAAGATTGAATCCCTTGATAGCTCTGCAACAGTTAAGTAAAGAAGCCCATGCTTTTAAACAGAGACACCTCTATAGATCTAAATGGGATATAAGCTACTGGATCAGAATCTATTGGATGTAAGGTTTAGGCATACATATATATAAATATATATATATACATATACACATATATATAATATTATGTATTATACCTCCACAGATAATTCAGGTACTTATCTCTAGTGCAGAACCAACCACTATTTTATAGAGGCTAGATACTCAGGAAAAATCTGCTTAGAAAATATCAAAATCCCAGCTGCCATCTATCCACATGAATAGAAGTCATATTTACAACTTCTTTTCACTCCTTTCAGTACTAATTCTACCCCTCATTTTTATCTGATTTCCTTCTTTCATTTATCTGTAATCTGCCTCTCAGTAATTGCCACAGACTCTGTTTGCTTTTGCGACCATTTTTTCATTCATTTTCTCCCTTACCAAAAGTGCTTTCACACAGATAACATACCCCTAACTGCTTATAACAGCAATTCACCCTGAACTCAGCTCCATTCATCACTCCCCACCTGTACTCTGAGAGCATTCCCAACAGAAGAAGGGGTTCCACAGGAAAAAATCAGGTAAAGGAGCAAAATCAAAATCTGATCGCCTCATGAGACTTGCCAGAATACCACCTCAGTGTTTAATGCTGAAATATCCATAGATAATGTCCCCTGTATTGTCCTTTATACTCATACAGAAGAGAAAAAAGATTAAAAAAAAATATTGAAAACTCATATTTTTAGAGTGATGTTAACCATTTCCTTTTTCATTGTTACAGTTAATAGCTTATGAATGCTAATAAATCTGCACATTTTCCAACATTAGTGATAATGTTTGATCATTTTCTGAGCAATATAACTTACAATTTAAATCCTCAAGTAATGAATTCACAGCTGTACAATCAGAAAAGTATGAGAAGCAAATAACCACAACTGCTCATTAAGAAATTAGTTGAATTACAACAGCATCATTGAAAGATTTAATTAACATGTCACAGTTACCACATTAATCTTAACCATGACCTCATACAACCCAAAGTTGCACATCTCATTTCTGAAAAAGAATGACATGGCAATCACTTGTAAATTCTCATAATCAATATATTATAGAAGAGGCAGCAAGGATCTATTCAAAGAAATCCATCTGGATTATCCTGTGAATCATTTATTGCTCTCATCTTGCTCTTATGCCTAGCCTTGTCTCCCAAATTTGTGGTTTTGGTTCTCTTACCCTTTTGAATGGCACATCTCCATATGAGCACCTTTCTAGATTTCTCTACTAACCATGACAGGATTCATTAACCTTTGGAAAAACCCTGATAACTCTTTGTGTAATTCTGTAACTTGTTGACCACTAATGTCCCTCTTCTCTGAAGCCCTAGGGATCCAGGACACCACCCTCTACCGTCTATTGTAGTATGATATTGACATGTTTAAAAGGCCACTATAAATCAGATTTTCCTTGTTAGAAAGAACATTAGTAATGAAAGATGCTTGATTTTTTTTTTAAGATTTTATTTATTTATTTGTCGGGGGCTGGAGAGAGAGAGAAACAGAAAGAGAAAGAGAGGCAGGCAGAGGGAGAAGCAAACTCCCCACTGAGCAGGGAGCCTGACTTGGGACTCTATCCCAGGACCCTGGGATCATGACCTGAGCCAAAGGCAGATGCTTAACTGACTGAGCCACCCAGGCATCCCTGAAAGATGCTTGTTTTTGTATATATTCATCAAATACTTTTTCCCCACCATGGATAAAACAGGTTAGATTGCTTCATAGCATTGTCCATTGTGAACAGAATCAAGCCATGCTTTATCCAAATATGCACATTATTGACATATGCTAATCTCTAGACCAGAACAGAACTTTTGGCAAAGATGAAAATGTTCTTTTACACTGTCCAGTAGGGCAGTAGGGTCATAAAAGGCTATTCAGCACTCAAAAAGTTACCAGTATCACTGAGCAACTGAATTCTTCATTTTATTTAATTGTCATTAACTTAAATTTCAATTTAAAATCCACCTGTGACTAGTGGCTACACTATTGAACAGTTCAGGTCTAGATTGTGGTTTCTTTTAGGGCTTTTATCTCATTCTTTTTATTTCTAAGATTGTGCCTAGCACATATAATAAACAGATTCCATGAGTAACCTTTATCGAATTAGTAAGTGAGTGAATTGTGTACTTTGAGATTAGTTTCCAACTTCCAGAAAAACTGAAATAATAAGCACACAGAAACTAGGACAAAGCACTGAGCTCAGAAGAGTGTTCAATAAGTAATAGCTACATGTATATTTTAGAGTAGCTTCTTGTAAAGTTGCTTCTGAATATGTTCTTTTACTCTGCAATGCAAACAGGGAAGTCTGAACAATAGATGAACTCTGCAAACCACACAATAGCACTTCAGCTTTGAATGTGAAAGAAATGTGAGTTCAGGGGCTACTGATCCAAAAACAAAGGCAAATTGTTTGCTTCTGCTGGGCAACCTTTCAGGTCTCAGCCAAGAAAACTGTTCAAAGTAAAAGAAACGGGCAGAGGAAGGTGTTATATTTTTCATAAAAGTGACAACAGATAATATCTCATTTGGAAGACTACTGGTCCTCTCAAGAAAATTGTACAGTAGTTCAGCCCCTACTCAAGAGCGTTTTTCATCACATTGACACCAACATCAATTCTTGCTTTGTCTTCTGTCTTTCATATGATAAAAATAATTGTAGGAAAGCAGATTTGTTATCTGAAGTTTTCACTTCTTTCTTTCTTTAAAGTACTAAAAAAAGTTGGATTCTATCTTAGATTTCATGGGATTGACTTTTCCACATAAAATCTTAAATAGAAGAGATGAAAGAGCTTTGGGGAAGTTAACAATGCTACGTCAATGCAATGTATTAATAATTTAAATTATCTAAAATTTCAGTTATTCTTTTATAAATCGTTGATATCATTGACCTTGTTATAGCTTCCAGAGACTTGATCTAGAATCATTAACATTTAGCAAAGGGCATAATTGCTCATGAAAATTTCCCCAGTTTAAGGAAACTGTTTCTTAAGCCAATTAGTAGAAAGGAACCCATTGATTGATGCTTAATCCGGACAAAATTGAACATATCCTGGGTTAAAACATGACTGCAACAAGAACTAGCTCTTTGCACAGTTTCCTGACATTTGTAATTTCCTACTGTATTCGAATTAATTTGACACTGAAGCACAAAATCAGTCCCTGAGGTAGAATTAGCCACATTTATGGCTCTGGAAGGATCTGTGGGAGCTGAAACTAGTCACTAAAAGTCTCCTGATGTCTTGGCTTCTACCTGATTATACTGTGGGATGATGATGAGCAAAAGCCCCTGTATTAGTTTGCAAGGGCTGCCATAACCAAACCACAGACTGGGAGGCTTACACAACAGAAATGCATTTTCTCCTAGTTCTGGAGACTTGAAATATAAGATCAAGGTGTCAGCAAGTTTGGTTTCCTCTGAGGCCTCTCTCCTTGCAGACGGACACCATCTCACTGCTCCCTCACACAGCTTTTGCTCTGTGCATAGGCATCTGTCATGTTTCTGTGTGTCCAAACTTTCTCTTAAGAGAATACCAGTCAGATTGGATTAGGGCCTACCTTAATAGCTTCATATTAACATGATCACTTCTTTAAGTGTTTTCAAATACGGTCATATTATGAGGTACTGGGGTCTAGAGCTTCAGCATATGAATTTGTAGGAGGAGACACACTTCAGCCAATAACAGCCCATCTTAGTTTCTCCTTTGAGTTTAATGAAACTAGATTATGATTAGGTTGGGTCAGGTCATCTAGAAACCACCAAGGCAGGAGTGATTGGCCTCTAGCCATGTCATGACTCTCCTTATTTTAATATCTTCTGTGATAATGCCCAACTCACGTGCTCTTTTGAATGCAGTCTCTTAAACTAATTATTGAGAGAGGTCTGGGGAGTGAAAAAGAATGACAGAGAGAGAGAGAGAGAGATTCTAGCTATGATACTTGTCTAGTCCCTCTTTACCAGAGAGCATCTGTAGCATAACGAACACTTGTAGAGTATGACGTAAATGGCAGGCTCTCTGCTAAGAGCTGTAAATATATTAGGTTCATTTACTCTTCATAAGCACCCTGTCAGGTCATTGACAATATTATCCTGATTTCAGGAGTGAAGAAAGAAGGCACATGGCTACTAAGTGAGAAAACTGGAATTTAAACCCAAGTAGCCTGAATCCATGATGCAAATAGCAGGCCTTGGTGAGAAATCCTATATGATTTTTTAGTTCTGTTGCTTTCTGGCTGTTTGCCCTTGTTAAATACCTTTAACTTCTGAGTGCCTCCCCGCAACAGTGCCTCTTTTACACAGTTATAAAAGTAAGTGAGTTAATAATTAGGAAAACTCTTGAAAATTGCAAAGCACATGATAAATATTCTTATTTTTTTCATTCTTCCCAAATAATCAGTACAACTGAGCTGGCAAGTAGTCACATTCTTATTGGGAGATCTTTAAATTTACTCAGTGCCATCCCTGAGAGACTAGTCATGACAGAGTTGACTGGCATATCACATGCAAGTGGGAAGGAACAAAACTGAGTGACAGAAGAGAACTCACATTCCAATTCATTCATTCATCTATTCATTCATTAAATTTTCAAATACCTAGTCCATGTCCTTAAAAATGCTAATACCACAGCAGGAGTTTCAAATAAAGGCCTGTAATTAATTCAACGTGATTATTACTACAATAGAGCTCTCTACAATATACACAGAAAAGAAGCAATTCATTTGCTTTGATGTTAAAGGGAAGAATAGTAAGGATATTTCCTAGAACAGATGACATTTGCAGGGTGAGCGGAATATCCTCAAAAGGGGAAGAGTGAGAGAGACATTTATACTGGCATTATACGGTAAAGCCTGTTTGAGCTAGCAAGCCCCTCACACAAATTCAACAGGAGAATGGCTAGATAGGATCTGGTAAGGTGGATGAGCTGGAGAATGGTTATTGTTAAAGCTAGAGTAGTTTTCTAGGTCTAGAAATTATGAATGCCATAATATTGAGAAAAATTATTACATTATTAAGGATAACAAACAACAGGTGCTCTGCCCACAGTTCCCTGTTCTTAAAAACAATCTAATGTCAGTATTTGGAAAACCCTCAAAAATGCAAGATAATAGACTCCAAAGGGTGAATTAAAATGCTTCTGCAACAATTTAAGTAAGCAACTAAGAGGTCCTGGAATTATGGCAATGGAAGTTAAAAATAAAGAAGAATGAATGGATTTAGAGTCACTCTGAAGTAAAATTAATGGAGCTAGGTTAAAGAAGAGGAAAAGAAAAGGAAAACTATTAAGTCAAGACCTATGAAATTGCTAGTTTATATGTGAGGAAGTTGGATGTCAGCAGTAAGTCTCAATCCATTATTATAATAACTAGATATCTAGCTATTGGGTTAAGTGAGTCTATGACCCATTGACTGTGAGACTATATAGAGAAGGGAAATAAAGTTTGAGGAGTGATGAAAGAGAAATGGATATCGATTCAGTTGAAACTGAGGTGCCTGGGAACATTCACATAGGCAAAGGGGCCCTGAAGAGGAGGTTCAGGTGAGCTCCAGGCTGTCTGTGGAGGTTGACACCACAGAAGTTAATGAGATCACCCAGGATGAGTGTGAAGGAAAAAAAGAAGAAAATACCTGAGGATGAAACCACACGTTCGTACTGTGATGATACATATGGACATGATTGATAAAGTAGGAAGAGAATCCATTAATAACGAATTATAATCCAAATGATAAGAGAGACTCAGAACAGTCTGTAAGGTTAAGAGTTGAAAAGAGACACCCAGAAGTCCCCCATTGACCCTGGTAGTAGAGCCAAGATGTCCCCGCAGTTTCCAAAGCGGATGTAATTTCCATGCAGTAGTAAAAGTGCAAATTAGATCAGATCCCTGTGCAAGGAGGAGTGGATCAAAGATCTACAAATGTACGTAATTAGTAGAACAATTCCTTTAGGTGTCTGGAGGATGAGAGAGGATAAAGAGAGGGCTGTATGCACAGAGAGAGGCAGCACCGAAAGAAAGATTTGTTTGACGTTTGTCTTGCGTGTTTGTTTTTGGACAGTGAGAAAAATGTGTTTACAAGGTTGGTAGGGAAGATCTAGCAAAGAGGGGATGATTGAAGTTAAGGGAGAAAAGGGGATGGTGAAATCCCAGGGGAGGAAGGAGTGGCAACAGAAAGTATCATCACCTCAAGTGGGGTTAAGAGAATCAGGAACTTCATAACTATGACCCCAAACATATAAATAACAAAGAACATTTTTGGTAAGGCCAAAATGTTTTTGCATGTTGGCTATACCTTAACCCACACCTGTGAAGTAGCCCAAGAGATGATCTTCACCAAGTCTTTATATATTCTTTAAAAAGAGTGTTGCATTTTTTAATTTGGTTAATTCTCTCTTATAACTTTTATACCCCTGGAAATGTTCTGCTTTTTTTACCCTCCCTATCTTCAGTCTACTGAAGTGTGACTGAGATGAATAAAAATCTGTTAAAGAAAAATCAGTAAAGAGTTTACATTTTTCAATCCATATTTGAGTATGATTTTTCACAGCAAAAGTATATGTTCTCAAAGGCTGATAACATATTTTGTCTTTAGAATTATTAGATCAAACATTTAGAGAATGAAAGCTGATAGTTCCTAAATGTTGTACAATATTATCTAAAATGAACATAAATTGCATGAACCTTCAAGTTTTCATCCATTATAAGATGACCTTCAGAAATTACTTCTGCGGCAATAAAACTAAACACTCAAGGATGATGCATGTGCAGTGCATTAAGTTAGGAGTGTTTACACGACATGCACTGCAAAAGATAAATCGGCAGATTTACCCAAGTACCGCGCCCTATCTACTTTTCTCCCATTTCACCTGAGTGAAAAGCAATAAAATATCTGTGTTAGAGGAATCTAAGTGCTATCGCTTATAATTTTTGTGTGTGTCCTGAGGTAAAAGAAGAAGGTAATGTGAGCAAGAGCTAGAATTCTTGGGTCAAAAGGGAGCCTGGTAGTAAATGACCCCAAATCCTGCTGTGGCCTGTTTAAGACCTTCAGTTTCCATGCCGCCCGATTGGTCTTGGTGTGATTCCAATCACCAGAACCCAGAAGGAGGAGGCAGCAGCTTTAGGAGACCTTTACACTTTAAAAAATTCTGTGATGCAAGTCTTTGTGAGTTTTATCTAACATAAATTAAGATTTTATTTATTTTTAAAGAGAGAGATAGGGAGAGCGTGAGCAAGGGAAGGAGCAGAAGGACAGCGAGAGGGAGGGGGAAAGAATCTCAAGCAGATGAGCATGGAGCCCCATGCCGGGCTGGATCTCATGACCATGAGACCATGACCTGATTCGAAACCAAGAGTCGGATGTTCAACTGACTGAGCCACCCAGGCACCCCAGATATCTTTCATATCTTTACTCTGTACCTCAAACTTTGCTTTACCTTTTCTCATTTGCTCCTTCTCAGAGAAAGAGGTGTTCATCCTGCTTGCCAAGGTAAACTTCTCTCCCTAGGACCCTGAATACATTTTATATTGTTTCTTCCAGGTCCTTACTATATTCACTACCTGCTATCTTCCTTGTAACTTTAGTTTCTCTCTCTTCTGAATACAAATCTTCAGCCTCTGCAAATCTCAGGGCTACTTTCTGATTCAATCAAACCAAAACATAATAAAAATGATTCAATAACGTCTTCCCTAGACTTTGTCATTCCCACAAGTGATGTCTGTTCTCTTTATCTTTTACTATGAAACAACCCATAGTGTTTTAAAATGATAATTTATTATCACTCATGGTTGTGCTGGTTGGGGTCTAGTGGGCAATTTTCCCTCAGTGTAGTTTTAGTCAGTGATAGTTGGGGCTGGAGTCATGGGAAGTCATCTTCACACTCATTTCTGGTCTGGCATCTCTTCATGAATGTTCTTCTTATGGCTAGTTCGGGCTTCCTTCACTTCTTTCACTGCAAAAACATCTTGGAAAAATCCTAAACTGTGGTTGCTGTCACGTCTTCTCAATGCATTGTATCATCCATACACGTAGCTAACATTTACTGAGAACTTGTAATTTGTTAGGCACTATGTCAAGAACTTTTTGAACATAATGTCAAGTAAGATCTATAAACTAGATACAATTACTATTTATAATCTCTATTTTAAACATGAGCAAACAGAGCCTTAGAAATGTTGTTTCTTGTTCTTGGTCACATAATTAGCTATTTAGTAGACTGGCCAACTGATTTCTTCCCATATATTCTTTAATTCCTTACAATGGGCTTTTGTTTTACCTGAAGATCTTTTCAAGATGACCATTGATTTGCTGTTTATCTAGACCAAATAGTTTTTTTATTAGCCCTTCCTTGATCAGCTGTGGGTTTTTGATTGTGGTGACCAACTTGACTTGTTGGAATGCTTATCTCTTGGTTTCAGTGATAGTATCTGATTGTGTGATGATCATTTTTCTTAATCTCATTAAAGTTCACCATTCCAGTAGCCATTTTTCTACTCATTTGACTCCTAATATTTTGTACTCAGTATTTACCTTTCTTCTAAACTCAAATTTCATAGTTTCAAACTCTTAACTAGTCATTTCTCTCCAAATGCTCTGCCATTTTGAAACTCAACACATTTCTAAATTATTCTTTTTATTCTCAAACTTGCTATTGACCTTTTCCCCATATGACTTATTTCTGATAAAGTTCTCTATTACACTCTCAGTCACTAGATCAAAATGTTGGTGGAATGAATACTTATTTTTTGTCTTGTATCTTCTTCTTTTGGGAAACACATTTTCCCTATCTCTCAATCCAAAGGATTCAAAAGGGGTTGATACGAACTCCACTCCTGGGGTGGGCAATGACTTAAACTGAGTCACTGAGAGTCATACCCTGCTTTCTGGCTGAAAAGATGGTATATGTAAAGATGGTTCCTTTTGATGAGGACTTTCTAGCTTCTAGGGTAATATGATCCTGAAGGCCAGAAACCATCTTCAGCACCACAAATATAGAATCTGCCTAAAGGTGAAGCCTATAAGGGAAAGTAGGTCTGAGAAACTGTAAAAGGCAGAATTTCTTGATTTAAACATATGAAACAATAAATTCTTATTTTTGTTTAAACAAGTTCAAGTTGGCTTCCTGTCACTTGTAATTTACAGAATCTTGACTGATGCCACTGCCATTATATTTGACTCTAGTTCTCTTATGCAATTCCTGTCAATGGTACCCCTATAAAATTCTCTTCTGTGTATTATCCCAGCTACTACTCTAACTCAAACTTCATCATCTGTCATCTAGAGTAAAGAATAGCCACCACTTGCTGTAGAATTTTACTGTTCCAATCAGCCTTATTCACTGCTGCCAGAATGATCTTTTTAAATTACAGTTTTGATTTTGTCAAACTTCTTAGCTTGTCATTCAAGGCCATTCACAGTCTATCTGAAGAGACCTCTCTCCCAATACACTAGATCACATAGCAGAATGCAGTATTTAAAAGCAGACTGTGGAGCCAGATACCAGAGTTTAAATCCCATATCTTCCACTTCTTAGCTATATAAATTCATCAAGTTTCTTAACTTCTTTATGCATCAGTTTCTCCACCTATAAAATGGAGATAATACTACCTACCTTATAGTATTATGAAGATTAAAATAATTAATATTAATAAAGCACTTGGGACATAATCATTATCAATTAAAATAAAATGTTCAGAGGAAGGAGTTTTTTTTCTTTCTTTCTATTTATTTATTTAGGTAACCCTTGTGCCTAACACATTCTGATTCATGGGAGGCCCCAATTAAAAGTTTACTGAATGAATGAATGAATGAAGTCTCCGCTCTCTACAAAGCTTTTTGCTCCCCATGAAAGTCCACATCCATGTTTATACTTCTGTGCTTGTATGCCTATTGTTGATCTAGAAAACTCTTTCTCTCCAGTATATGTGTGTCTGTGTGTGTCTGTGTGTATGTATGGAATACTGACCATACTTTAATACCTTATTCAAATGCTGCCTTCTTGAGTAATTGTGCTAAGTCCCTTTTGCCAGATATAAATGCAATCCCCCTTTAAAAAATTCATTCTGATTTATCTAGACTTCTCTAATGGCACATATTTTTTCCCTGCCTTACGTTAGAGTTATTTATGTATGTGCATTACCTTCTTTTTAAAGAATAATGGTTGTAGGAAGTGGAAGAAGGATTATCTTTACAGTATCCCATAACACCTAGCACAGGGTCTTGCATGTTGTAGACATTAAATATTTATTTTTGTATTACTATATATGACTATAATGTATATGTATACAAGTGACTTATAGCTAGTAGGAATAAACAGGAATATGTCAATATTGAAGCTCTAATTGGATTATGAGAAAGAAATGTTGCAAATTAATGAACCAAATAGGCCAAAGACTTTAGATTTAACTAAACCAGATCAGACCCCACACAGACCAGTAGCTGAAAAAATTGGCTTTATCTTCTTGCTTATAATGAAGAAAAGCTACAGCAGACTTACTACAAGTATAAGAAAATCAAATCAAGCATCATTTTGAGGAAATGATTAATGGCATAATCAAAATATACCTGATATATTAGAGGCAATAATTTGGACAGTAAATGATGAAATGGGCAAAATTAAATACCTGATCATCTGGAAACAGACTCAATAATAATCCTCTTACAATGCCCACTTAAGGCTCCCATCTCAGGTTCTCAGTCATGGACTTGTTGTATCAATCATACAGTTCTGAGTCTATAAACCCTAACTCTCTAGTTAGATGCAAAAAATTAGGAGGCAGATTTAAAGAAGAAATAAAATAAGTTGAACTCATAGAATGGAGAGTAGAATGCTGCTTTCTTGCCAAGGGTTGAGGGGTGAGAGGAATAAGGAAAAATTGATAAAAGGGTACAAACTTTCAGTTGTAAAATGAATAAGATCTGAGGATCTATATATAGATTGTATAAATTGGTGATTATAGTTGATAATACTATATTGTATAACTGAAATTTGCTTAAAAAGGGGAAAAGGCATGTGAAGTAATGGATGTGTCAATTAACTTCATAATGGGAATACTTCCACAATGTATATGTGTCTCAAATCATCACATTGTATACTTTAAATGTCTTACAATTTACTTGTCAATTAGACCTCAATAAAGCTGAAAAAAAGTTAAAAATAGAAATAAGAACAGAGTTTAGAGACAAATTTAAATCCACAGATTTAGCATTTTGTACCCAATTTCGAGAAAAGAGTAATGAACAGATTGTAATGATTATATTTTTATTTGCTTGATTTTAGGATGATTAAAGCATTAAGAGACACTAATTGTTACAGCATTTCATTTTTTGAAGTTGTAATTACAGTTTAAATGTTTGGTGAAATCTCATTAGTTATATGCACAATTTACTAGTTGTAGTAGTAGCATATTAATAATTAGAAAATGCTAAAATAAATCGGAAATTAGACAAAGTATAAACAGCACTAAATATTCCTGCCTTTGTACTAAGGACCTTTGAACATTAATGAATCTATCACAAACTGAAGTATAAATTGTCACTAATGAATCACAGTTCAAATATCTAGTGTTAATCTGCATTAACCCTATAGTGAAATATGAAGAAAATATAACTATTCCGAGTAGTCCCTCTATTTGAAAAAGTTTGTTGGAAATTAACAAGTGCCCTAAAATTCTTAGGAGGTGAATTTAATTGTATAATCACTGTAAAGAAAGTCCTTGGGCGCCTGGGTGGCTCAGTTGGTTAAGTGGCTGCCTTCGGGTCAGGTCATGATCCCAGGGTCCTGGGATCGAGCCCCACATCTGGCTCCCCGCTCGGTGGAGAGCCTGCTTCTCCCTCTCCTTCTGCCTGCCACTCTGCCTGCTTGTGCTGTCTCTCTATCCGTTGAATAAATAAATAAAATCTTTAAAAAAAGAAAGTCTTTAAGTAAAACTAATATTGGTAAAATTCACAGAAATCCTCTAAGATATACCTTGCTTATGATTGTATTATTTTGGTAGGGCTCCTAACCTAATGACCTCATTTTAACTTAATTACTTCTTCAAAGATTCTATCTCCAAATACAATCACATTCTGAGATACTGTGGGTTAGGACTTCGACATATGAATTTAGCAGGGGAACCAGTTCAGCACATGAAAAGGACTTAAAGATTTTTATTTCATTGGTGAGAAATCACTTTTTTTAAATTATGCTCCTAAAATATAAACCAGTTGGAAAGACAATTTCATATATTATTGTAAAAAAGGATGGAACAGAATTGAGCCCAGAAATAAACCTACACTTACATGGTCCATTAATCTATGACAAAGGAAGCAGGAATATATAATCAGGAAAAGACAGTCTTTTCTATAAATGGTGCTGGGAAAACTGGACAGCTACATACTGGACCACTTTCTTACACCACACACAAAGATGAACTCAAAATAAATTAAACACCAGAATGTGAGACCTAAAACCATAAAAATCCTAAAAGAAAACATAGGCAGTAATCTCTTGAACATCTGGCTATGTCTTCCCAGGCAAGGGAAACAAAAGCAAATTAAAAAAAAAAAAAAAAAGGAACTACATCAAACTAAAAAGCTTTTGCACAGTGAAGGAGACACCAACAAAATGAAAAGGCAACCTACTGAATGAGAGAAAATCTTTGCAAATGATATATTCAATAAGGAGTTAATATCCAAAATATATAAAGATCTTGGGGTGCCTGGGTGGCTCAGTCGGTTAAGTGTCTGCCTTCAGCTCAGGTCATGGTCCCAGGCTCCCTGCTCAGTGGGGAGTCTGCTTCTCCTTTTCTCTCTGACCCACCCCCCTGCTTGTGTTCTCTCTCTTTCTCTCAAATAAATAAATTTTAAAAACCCTCAAAATATGTAAAGATCTCATACCACTCAACACCAAAAACAAAAAAAATCTGATTAAGAATGAATACACATTTTTCCAAAGAAGATATAGAGATGGTCAGCAGATACATGAAAAGATATTCAACATTGCTAATCATCAGGGAAATGCAAATCAAAACCACAATAAGATATCCTTTCACACCAGTCAGAATAGCTAGTATCAAAAACAAAACAAAAACAAAAACAAACAAATAAAAAAACAAGTGTTGGTGAGAATGTGGAGAAAAGGGAACTCTTGTAAAATATTGGTGGGAACATAAATTGGTGTAGCCACTCTAGAAAACAATGTGAAGGGTTCTCAAAAAAACTAAAAATAGAGGTACCATATATAATCCAGAAATACCACTTCTGGGTATTTACCAGAAGAAAACAAAAACACTAATTCAAAAAGGTATATGCACTCCTATGTTTGTTGCAGCATTACTTACAATAGCCAAGATATAGAAGTAACCCAAGTATCCATCCATAGATGAATAGATAAAGATGTGGTATATATACACACAACGGAATATTCACCGTAAAAAAGGATGAACTCTTGCCATCTGTGACAACATGGATGGATCTAGAAGATGTTACTGTAAGTGAAAAAGTCAGACAAAGACAAATACCATTTGATTTTGCTTATATGTGAAATCTTAAAAAAAGCAAATAACAAAAACAAAAGAAAATAGACTCAATAGACTCATACATATAGAGAACAAACTAGTGGTTGCCAGAGGGGAACGTGGTGAAAGGGATTAAGAGTACAAATTTCCAGTTTTAAAAATAAATAAGTCATGGGGATGAAACGTACAGCATAGGAAATACAATCAATAATATTGTAATAACTTTGTATAGTGACAGATGCTAACAACACTTATAATGGTGAACATTTCACAATGTATATCATTGTCTAATCATTACGTTGTAAACCTGAAACTAATATTATATATCAATTACACTTCAATGAAAAATAAATAAAACACAATGAAAGAAAGAAAGCCCAACTCTCAAGTATATCTATTCACAACAGTCATGTAAAGATAGAAAAGTAAAATGATATATAAATAAGCCTAACTCAAGATAAACCCTGAACTTTATATCCCACACTGTACTACAAATGCACCCCAAGATTGTTCCATAAATCACTGAGTAGAATATTATTCTTAGTAAAATAATAACCAGGATCAGTCATAGGCAAAGCTGTAAAATATAAAAATGTACTTTCAATAATCTTTTACTTTCCATTTATAAAGCCTTCTTGGGCAGGAGATTAAGACTATCATACTTGATCATTTGCCTCCCTACCAAAACTTTCTCAGTTTACACTTATATATATATATATCACTATTAGGGTTACAAATTGGCACCACATCTCTGGAAGGATTTGGCCATATTTATCAAAATCATGTTTTAAATTGATTGACTTATTTTCTTTTTACTGTGGTAAAGTTCATAAAACATAAAATACACATTTGAACTATTTAAAATGTGTATTTTATGTTTTATGTACATTTATTAAATGTACATTTCTGCAGCATTTAATACATTTACAATGTTATACAACCATCACCACTATCTAGTTCCAGAATATTTTCATCACTTCTGTGATTTTTTTAAATGTAGAAATTTTCTTGCTGTACCATATACCCAGAGAGAGAAGAAGTGAAATAGCAGGGTTTCTTAAGAGTCCTCATTTGCGAAGTTCATAACAGAGGGACTAAAAATGTCTTGACATGAACAGATAAAATGGATAAAGACGAGTATTGTGTTGCTATTTCACTGTATTTCTTTACAGAAGTTAAGTTCATATCCATGACTAAAAATCGTTTAAGCATTAGAACACAAGCTTTTGTAAGGGAATTAGTGAAATCCCCAGTAAACAGAACATGGTCAAATTTCATAAATAGTAGTTTCATTATTGGTATTTAGATTCAACAGTGAAAAGTGAAAGGAAATTAAAATTTCGGAGGACCTACTATGGTCTAATTATTTGTGACAGGTTTCCCCCTTACATTGTCTAGTTAAATCTGCATAATAAACATGCCCTATACAAATTATAAAAAATTATATATTTTCATATCATAAAATATATAATATTTTTATAGATGAAGAAACAGATTTTCATGAGACTAAATAAATTGTCAAAGACGATAGTCAATAATGATGGAGCTGGAAGTCAGACCTAATTCTCTCGTAAGTCTAAGGCTCTTTTCACTTTTAACAGACATGAAATGTAAGAGCAATCTGTGACTCAGTTTATTTTCAGATGAAAAAGCCATACATATATACTATATCCTATTCCAAAGCCATCAGTAGAAGTTGGTATAGACTGGATTTATGCAATTTCCAAAAAAAAGAAAATGTTGTAAAAGTAAAACCCAGGAAGTCACATTAAACATTCCTCTTCTATTTTATAAAGGGTTCTATTGGGGTGATGCTTACCTTTCTTTTCTATGATGTTCATGACATAGAGGAAAACCTCTTGAAAACTTATATTTATATATTGGGAGGGGAAATGTTTCTTACAATCATATCTCAATCTTTTTTCCTTTATATTATGACAGTGTTAATTTAGTATCTTCACTTAAAATGACAGTAAAAATTATTTTTAAAATTCTTAATCTGTTTTCACATATAAATGAGGGAAGTTTCATAGTTATCATCACATAAATTCAAGTAGATTTTTAGAACGATTTTAACTCACCTCTATACAGTGCAAGAAGATATTAGAAAAACTCATTAACAGTTAATCCAGGCAAACTTATTAGTAGTTAATTGAGAATAATTTAAAAAGTCATTCTCCAACTCTGGTATTTCTTAGGAAATAAGCTCCAGTATTTTAAGGAGATAAAAAAACACTTATATTTAAATTAACCTGAGATATATTTTTCTTTCCATACAATCAATCAAGATACACTACATTATTGAAGATTATATATTGGAAAATTACATTTTAGAGAGTGCTTCAAGTACCAACCTGTTACAGATAGCAAAATCACATCTATATGTGATAGGTGGGTACAGTTTAGATAGAAATGTCATGTTTCCCGTTCAATAAAATAGATGTACTTTTAAAACTGAGATAAGACCTTATTTAGTGAAAAGAGAAATTTCTAGTTTGAAGTGGGATAAACTAAAAGAGAAGTTACTAAGAAAAGTGAAGAAGGTAAGATACTATCTTAACTACTATGTTATTTAAAAGTTCTAAATCCCATTTCCAGTGGGATAATGAAGCTCTGATGTTCAGGTTCCTGGTTTCAGAACTCAAATTTTGCCACTAGTGACATGCTAATGTAGCCATTAAGAACTGAATTTGAAATTACATACATTCATTTATCTCAAGGAAGAAATGCAATTTTTAAAATGTTTGAATGTGATACCTGCAGTATAAATTCTCTGCTATCCAGTTAATAGCAAGTAGAGGAAATTCATTGTTATCAGTTCACTATAAGATCCACAGAATATTCAAAGACATGAAAGAGAATTGAATTTAAAGCACCCTAAGTTTCTCAGATCACAACTTTACCTTAGAAAAAAATTCCAGTCCTGAAGATGTAGATTAACCCCAATATTATAAAGTTAAGAAAGAAAGAAAAGAAGCAAGCAAGCTTGCATTTATTTATACTTGAATGCCAATCTATCAGTTTTGTTACATTTTATAGAATTCATAACTAGCCATTTTCACATATATAATAATGTTCTAGGGAACACATTTTATTTTCTCAAACCACAACTCTCATGAAATTTAGATGTGAAGAAAAAGTGGGTTAGTTTTCTTTCTTTTTCCTTTTTTTAATGACATCTAATTTTAGCCGCAAACTAACTTGATATTAATGATAAAATATTTATATAAAAAGCAAATGAAAGTTTTAACTTCTTGATATCTATGATGTAAATGTTCTTCTGATGATCTAAAATAATGTTATATAATATACAAGTGGAGAAAATATTTAGAGTTGCCAATAATTAGTGAGAGAAATTGAAATAAGAGTATATGAACACGATTTGGACTAAGACAAAAATAAGGAAACAGGCAAAGTCCTACTAGAGGTTATGGTTATGAGCTAGTATTTTAAATCAGGAAATGTCCCTAAAAACCATCCAGCCTGAAGTTTCTCATTTTAAAGGTGAAGACTGAATGTCTGAAAATCACACTTAAATATAAGTAGTCAGTTAATAGCAATAATCAGAAATTGATTTCAAATCACTGAATATGCAGTCTATTTTCTCCCTTCTAGGATGCACCATTCCAGAAACTGCAGATCCTTTTTAGGATTTTGATATAAAGTCAGGGAAACAAAGTCATGGTAAAACTGTTTTGTAGTCCCCTCTACTTTATCATGCTTTTCAGCCTATGTTGGTCATTATAATTCTACCAGACTTGAAATAGAAAGGAATATACAGATTTTCATGTTATTGATACTTCCAAATCCTTAGCATCTAGCAAATGATTTGTACATGATATGCAAAGATTTTCAAAAGAATTAAATAATTACATTTGCAAGAGAAGGTATGGGTATAACTAATGTAAATTGCACAGACTAAGATAGATTGCCAAATTATGACAAGCTTTCTTATTTAAGCAGCAATCTCAAATGCCAGGAAAGGTCAATCGTTTGAAAAGTACATCCCTCCTACTGTCTTTTTAAATACCATATGCACACTAGTATCATATACACACATTAAATTAATGCTTTCTGTGTGAGAGGCAGTATACCTAGTGATTTCCAAGTACTTGCAATATTGTGTTTGGTAACAAAATAATTTATCTTCAACTTATAGAGGCGTAAACTCAAGCTTAAATGTGACTTATACTCAGGCTGTCTGATTCTAGGATCTATGGTTGTAACACTTATCTATATTGCATATGGACTTTAAAACATGATTATAATTTCTAATTAAAATAGTATTTTGAGAACCATCCTTACAATATAATAGCTATTTCCACAAAATCTGGGAAAAAAGAAAACACTATTAGGCTTGGGAATTTATATTAAGCATTTAAATAAACTATCCATTATCAACCATTTTGTCTAACCATATAATTTAATAGCCATTGTCTATCCTGAAACTATTTCACGAACATCTATAATCTGCAAACAAAGAAATAAAAAACCTCCAAAGACGATACAAAATGGAATTTTATACGAATGACTGCAAATCAATATGATTGAAGAAAAGATTATAGAAGATTTTAACCCTTAGAAAGCATCAAATTATTACAAATTTTGTAGAAAGTAAGTTCTCCAAATGTGTAAAATTCCTAAGGATGAAAAAATATCAGTAAGGGTTTTATTCATCTGTTCACCAGATATTTATTGTGTGTCTGCTTTGTGCAAGGAGGTATTAACATATTAAGGATAGGACTCTAAAAAACCCTATCTGGTTGGTCCCCCATTTATATGGGCTGTGTGATCATGAGCTAGTTACTCAAATTTTGAGCTTTAAATTTCTTGCATAAAACAAATTATAATAATATTTGTCTGACAGACTTGAAGGGAGGATTAATTTATATAATTCATATAAAGTACTTAGCTGTGTATTTGACACATACTAAGTGTTCAAAAAACAGTGTTAGCTATCCACCTAAGGGCACTATGGAGTGGGGAATCCAGAGATGAAATAGGCATGTGTCCAATTTGAAAGGAGATTAAGTTAATTATAAAATTAAGATAATAATTTCATGTACATGATAATATAGAAAGATATATGGATAGAAAATATATCAAAAATAGAAAAAAATATTACAAATGTTTGCTGTAACTTTTTGATATAATAAAATGATATAACTTAAAAGATACAATAAGTCACAACTATTATCAACTTATAATACAGGTCTTAAAGTTGCCAGAACCTCAATCAGATGAAAATACAAAAGACTTTTAATCTGTAGACTCAGACAAATCCTGATTTCTGGTGTGATCTAGTTTGCTGTCATCTATTTATTTTGGCATTTAATCAGATTGCATCTTGTTTTTATTTTTAAAAATCTATCTACTATTTATTTGCACTATCTCATATTAATGACTATGACATAAGCTTCTTATGGGTGGAAATTGGTGTCAAACATGTTTTGCCCCATTGCATTTGATGTCACCTGAATAAATGGAGGAATGGATTAGGTTAAATCATTTATAGAGAGAAGTTGATGAGTCATAAGTTAAATATATAATTGGGAGATGTAATATCTAGGACAATTATCAGTACACTGAATGACAAGTTTGAGTGACTAAAAGTAACATAAAACCATTTTCTGCAAAAATATGGCAGGTCAAACACATTTTTGTCTCCTTCTCCCTCCTGAGACACAACTTAAGTAAAAAGGAAATAATAAAAACTATTAAGGACTCTCAAAGACACAGAGAAAACAGGAGACATTAACAGAAGATATACAAAGTAGGAAAATCAATTGTCAATAATTTAACTGGGGAAAGAAAATGACAATAAAGTCAGTAGGGAGGACACACGCAGAGATTTAATTCACCAAACAGATACCCAAATACACTCAGGAAGTGAATTTTACTACAGCACCAAGATGAGACTGAGGTATGCTTTGGAAAATGGGGATATGTTCAAAGTGTACATGGAAAGTTGCTGCTCATGCTACTCTTTGTCCCCTCCCATGCTGAAAATGTCAACAGTTAGGTTCTCATCTTTCTGGCAGAAGTCTGGATGGTGGAGGAAATGGAGCACCATGTGATGGCTTGGCACTCACAGACAGCGGGCTCGGTGCAGAACAGGGTGGGTATCTTAGTTTTATTGATAAAAATTTCCATACATATGAGGAAAAATTGAAACACGATAAAGATTGACATAAACAGAAGAAAAAGGAACTGCAGAAAACACCAGTATTGTATGGACCAGAAAACATTATCAAAAAAGCAAATCAATATCTTTAGAGAGATCAAAGGACAACAACTAAAAAGATAATTGGGTGTGATTTAAAAGACAGAGAGAGAGAGAGAGACAAGGAGAGAGAGGGAGAGTACACTATGAAAAAAAAAATCATCAGAAAAAAATCAACATAAGGAATTTCAAAAGAAGTTCTTAAAGATGAGAAAAGGTGGTCTCCCAGAAATCAGATTTTTAAAAATGACATAGACATGGTAAATATGAACAAAATTATATTAGAGTTAGAGAAACAACCTAGGTTTCTCAGAGCCAAGTAGGAGGGGTTTCAGATAAAAAGAACAAAGGACATAGAGAAGAGAAAAGCATCAGAATTTACAAATAAATTCACCAGAAATGAAGGACATGCCTAAATTTCTAGAAGTAATCCTCAGGAAGCAACACTTAATTTAAGAACACCAGAGACAAACATGCTACAAGATCTCAAAAGAAAACAAAGTTTATTTTTAATAGAAAAACAATCAGAATGACCCTGTATTCTAAACAGCAGCACTGAAACCCAAAGGATAATAAAGAAATGTCATCAAAATTCTGACTGAATAGAATCTTCAAGGTAGGTTGTATGTGAAATCAAACTAATAATTACAGACAGGAGCAAAATAAAAAAAAAAGTTTGGATATTTATGAATTCAATAAATTTATCATATTACATCCTTTCTTTTGAAGCTACTCTTGGATATGTTCCAGAAAGATGTAAAAATCAACTAAGATTTAAAAGGATATGGCATGGCTTCTATAGAGGATCTATAACAGAAGAGCAGCAATAGAAAATCTCAGGTTGAAACTAGGCAGCAGGCTTAGTGAACAATTGTTCCAGATTGACATAAGATGACAGAAGACTTCTGTCTTCTGAGACAAAATATTGCAAATCTTGACAAAATAAAGACTTTGGAAAAATAAGCTATACATTTCCAGCAATAATATCTGTGGTGTATCACAAGTCTCCTGCCATGGAAAAGGGAGACCCACAAAAAAGAATCTATTAGACCTAATGGCCTGAAAAATTCTAAGGTGAGAAGAAACCACAGACGTATGTATGAAGGCCGGTGATATCTGACAGCTAGGGCCAGTAGATGATAGGTCCATGGTACTTAAGGAGGGATTCTAGTCATTAAAGATTGCCTTGTGGGTATGGCTGAGTAAGCTTAGGTCCCCTTCTCCATTCTCAATAATATCAATTTGCAACATCCTTCTTGTGTGTTTTTTCCATGGTGAAAAAAGTATAGTTGGAATACACTAAACCTATGTTGTACTCTGAGGCAATTCTGGTACCTAGAAATAAAACAAATAAAACAAAACAAAACAAAATAAAAAACTGACCTTTCATTCACCTCTGGCCTGTGAATGATCACAGAGCTGTTGGAATTCAGTAAGTCTCACTAGGAACCACAGTCATAGAAGGAATTTGTAATTTCCTTGATCTTCTAAAGCTACAGACTTATTTTAAAAGCTTACAATGTATTAAATAAATGACATAATGAAAAGGCAGAGTTACTCTACCATTCTAATTGCTAGAAATCAGCTGATGTATACACAGACACATACATAAGGATGTTTATCACAAAAAGTAATAGAATTAAAGTGATTTAAATACTCTAAAATATATATACATTACTGATGACAGAACACAATAACATGAGGAAATATTTAATATAGTAAGTAAAAAATTAAGTTATTAAACACTACGTATAGTATGTAAAAGATTTATGAAAAATGAAATATACATATGTATACATATTTGGACTAAACAGGATAATTTCCAAAATAATGGAACTATAAATAATTTTTAATTTCTGTGTGTATCTATGCATTTTTAAGTTTGTCTACAAGAAGTATATAATACTTGGGGTATGTGGGTGGTGCAGTTTGTTAAGCATCCCACTCTTGGTTTCAGTTCAGGTGGTGATCTCAGGATTGTGAAATGGAGTCCCGTGTCGGGCTCCATGCTCAGTGTGGAGTCTGCTTGAGATTCTCTCTCTGCCCCTCCCGACTCATTTTCTCTCTCTCTCTAAATTAAATGAATGATTGAATGAATGAATGAATGAATGAATCTTTTTAAAAAAAGTATACAATACTTTTAACAAAACTTTTATAAGTATTTTGTTACATAAAAGAGAGAGGAAGAAATTATACCAAGAAATCAATCTTGCTAAACTTACTTATTCCAAAAATTTATATCTGAGGTTCCTAGCTCCTAGGAAAATGGAGAAAACTCAATAGATCATACAATTTTCACTCTATGTATCTATTTTTTTACTATTTATCTGTCTAAATCACAAATAATTTAAGAATTTTGACAATAATTTCTTACGGAGCGTCCAATAAAAGACGCAAAGCAACATAATAACAATATTTGTAGTAGTAGATTGAAAATCAATTGCATTTGTTATACTGGTGACTATTACATATATTGGTGAAGAGACCAAAGTTAAATGTCTTGTGCTCTCTTTCAGGGACATAATGTTTAAATTAAAGTTTTTTATAAATTTCACAAATTTAATATAAATTTCATATTTTCATTATTATTATATTATATTATTATTTTATATATTTATATATTTATTTTATTTTATAATATATATTGCTGTATGTTATATTTAATTATTATAAATTCATAAATTATGAAATTATTTATAAACAATAATAGATAAAATAAATGCTATGGAGGATAAAGTTAATGGTTAAGCTGCCTTGGTTTCTGGTGAACATGTATAATATGGGAATTGAGCTTGATGATCTTGAGCAGTAAATGGTCAACATGACTCACAGATGGATGTTCCACCTAGTATGTTTCCCTAAGGGTGGACTACATTCTGATAGCATTAGATGATCTCTGTTTTGTTTTAGTTCTACTTCAGTCTTGTTTTTAAGGGAAGCTGAGTCCAAATAATACAGATGTGAGGCTGCTTTATTATAAAGAGCAGCTCTTCTTCTTTATCTTTTTGATAAAATGAAAATAGCTTCATCATGTTTTCTGATTATAAAATTAATGTCTTTACTACTAAAATTGAGAAAATAGAGGAAAGTCTGGAATAGGAAGTAAACCATCAATAACCGTATGGCCCTACCATTATCATTTAAGTGCACACAACATTTAGTTATTAACATTTATAATTGTATACCCAAATAAATATTCATATGAATATAAATATATATAACATGTATATGTATATAAATTATGTGTCAACATATACACATATGATAACAATGTGTTATAAAAATTTTTTTTTTTTACTTTAGGAATATATCATGAATGGGGCGCCTGGGTGGCTCAGTGGGTTAAGCGGCTGCCTTCGGCTCAGGTCATGATCCCAGGGTCCTGGGATTGAGCCCCGCATCAGGCTCCCTGCTCCATGGGAAGCCTGCTTCTTCCTCTCCCTCTGTCTACTCCACTCTGCCTACTTGTGCCCTCTCTCTATCTCTGTTAAATAAGTAAATAAAAATCTTAAAAAAAAGAATATATCATGAATTTATTTTCCATATAAACAAAAGTGTATCTACAACATATTTAATGGTTAGAAGAGCAAGAATATGTTTTCAAAGAAAGAATCATATGTTCAAGATGAAAAATTGATGTTTAATTATGAAAATAAAGGAGACTACATGGTCTTCTTACCATACCATCATTCTTTTTAAGGGTGTTATTTAAAAGTAGTATAATAACATTCAGTACAGCAATATACTTATATGTGTACATCCACCCAGACATTTAAGTATGATGAGTGTATATAAGTTACAACTGTGTGTGAACATGTGTGGATATTCATATTTAAATTTTTGTGGCCATTCTTTGAATGCTTGGAATCATGGTAATACAGCCAGTACACAGGCTTCCCTCAGAATACTCCTTCCTCGCCAAAGGCACTGGTATGTTCGCACAACTGTCAAACATTCACAGTCACCATTTATTATGTGGGTGTCATTTTTCCCTTTGAATGGCATTTACCATCTTACCTGATCAGCATTTCATACTCCATATGTCTTAATGTCTTCTTTCCTCTCTAAGACACTTTAAGGACAATGATAAAAAGTGAGAATGCAGATGAAAAGTATCCTGTTTCTTAAAGCTGCAAATTCAACTTCAAAGGCCTCATTTTAGCACATTTCAGAGCCACCTGATTGACTATTCCATATACTAAAGAATGAGCGGCAATTGAGGCCAATCATGCTGAACTAAAAGGAGTTGTGGAAGCAAAAACTTTTGATGTAGAGTTCAACTGTAAGAGATAAACAGTATTTATTACTCGACATTAAGAGGCAGCATTTTCTCATCTCAAAGCTCAAAAGAAAATTTTAACCCTGGAAATTCTGAAAAATTCATAGTGTACTGCCTGCATTAAACAAGTCATGTTAAGTCTGGTACTTGCACTTTTGTAACTATTACATAGCTTCACCAGAGATCCAAATATGATCTTGTACGGTGAACCCATTCTAGGTAATGGGTGACCTTGCAGAGGTCAGAAAACATCAAAGACATCATTTGTGAGTTTTTTGATAGTATATTCATTTATAAATTAGTCTGATTATATTGTTTGGTCAAGATTTCCCAACCATTTTCAATGTTATGGTGCACATTAAAAAAGTGGTAGTATTTGGATCACTGTCATAAATGTTGGTGGTTGCCTACAGTCAGAGACCAAAACTGTAGGTACTGACAGCTGTAGGCTCTCTCTGGCCACTCAGGTAATCTATGTACAGCATGGCAGATGGCAGGGCCCAACAGACGGGAAATTTTGCTCTACAAGGATCTCTATACTGCAGTAAGCTTAGAGTGCCTTGTCCATAGCTCATCAGTATACTGGCAAAGTGGAAAAGAATTATGTAATTCAACAAAGCAAATTTCATATAAATGAAACCATAAAACAACTACAAGTATACATTTGGAGTAAGTTTTAAACATCGGACAGTGAAAACGGGTTTACAAAGTTTCACCCTAAGGTTAGAATCTTATAAAGAAAAAAGGAAGCTCAACTACATAAAAATGTAAAACTTATATACTTCAAACGGAGACAACAGTAACATACAGACAAGATAAAAGTTTAATAAGCTTTATATGTAAGCATATAAGACAAATACACTAATAGCAAAATGGGAAAACAAAGTTTGCCAAGGATGAAATACAAGTAAGTTACAATGAAAAATGAAAACAACTTTAAATTAATTAATGATCAAAGGCAGGACATGTACAACAATGAGATACTGCGTACCATCAATCGATCAAATAGGGTACTACTCAATTTAATCAAAGGTTTTGGGAAACATACACTCTCATATTTTATTGGTAAAATTATAAATTATTACGTCTTTCAGGAAGACAACATATATCGAAAGTCTTAAATAGCTACATACCCTTTACTAGCCATTCTACTTGTAATAATTTTACCGTGGGTAGGGGGAAATGATATATATAGTGATTTACATATGAGAATGCTTATCAAAATGAAAATTAGAAACAATTAAAAAATACAAAACTCAGAAATTGGTTAAATAATACATGATAGATCTATAGGTTGGGATATAGTTCATTCATTAAAAGTGATCATATGAATTGTATTTGTAAATAGTGAAAAAAATTAAATATTTAAAACCAAGTTATATTTGTAAGGTAATGTATTATATAATATAGAGAGATGTCAATATAAATACAAAGACAGATATCTTAGTAACTAATCTAAAAGTTTATACACTAATATTTTAATAGTAGTTTGGGTGGTAGAATTATTTTCTTCATTATGTTTATTTGAGTTCCTAATGCATATTTGTAACAGGTGCTTCTTATGTAAAATAGCTAAGCTAATAAATAAAGCCTTTTCTTGCTTCTTGAGTTGCACATGGTGGCAGATTAGCAAATGATATTTTTTTTTGTAGGCTCCTGGACATTATCTATGATACGTTTTTTTAATTGCCTCAGAACTTATGGTTTGGCCATAACTTAATGGAGCAGATCCAAAATCAGATTTTGATTAGCCAGAGTCTGTAATTAACCACGATTATTTCTGACATGTTCTTATAAGCAAGAGGCAATTTCTGAATCTATAATATCACAGTCATAATTAAAATTCATAATGATCCAATTCAATATTTATTGAGCATGTATTACATATGAGGTATTGTGTTGTCTATTATGAGGCTAAATGAAGAAAAAGACATGGTCTCTAGCCTCAAGACATTTATAGACTGGCAGAAAAAATACTACATGCATCACAAAGTACACTGTGATCAATGCCACGTAAGAGTTTGCAATGAAATGAGTTTAGAGAAGGTAGAGATAATTTTCTGAAATGACCTTCAGAACCATAAAACTAAATTATTTTCAGTAAGTTATACTTACTAAGGCAAGAGATAATACTTAGTTATTTTAGGAACTTTGCAACAAAATGGGTATGTTTTAAAGGATTTTCTGTTTACTTTCCACTATTCAGAAAATTAAATTACCAGAACACTCCATACTCCAAAATTCCAGCTAATTTATTTCTAAGGGCACAGGAAATATTTTTTCCATCATTAGGCTTAATTTTATTATTCTTAATTTCATCTCATTATCTAGAGCAAGATGAGTTAATGGTGTCCTTTATGATTACTTTTATTACATTTAAACTAAAATGTTTTCCAATACTTTGATTTTATCATATTCTTTCTAGATCAAAAATAAAACTCTCGGTGTCACATGGGATTGCCAATAATTTTCTCCAATATTCCCTTGTCTAAACATATCACCTAAATCAAAGGAGAAAATTTTGCCCCCTCACATTTTCGGCAAGGCCAAGTAATAAAATTGGAATGTAACTATGGGGTGACCCAAGCATCAGCTTTCTTATTAAAAGTCTCATTTTTATTTAGAGAGAGAGAATTAGATCTGTGAGATACTTCTGTGAGTAGGTAAGCTTTCTCCTTGAAAACAGAAAAATAAATTTGTAATGTGGTAAAAAATATAATATCTAGAACATTGATAGGAAAAACAAAACAAAAGATTTTCTGACAAAGAGTGTACCAATGTTTCTTTTCAATTACTCTTAGTAATTTTCATATAAAAAGTTCACATTGTTTGGATATAGGTTTGTTTTAAAGTGAACTTCCTGGGGCGCCTGGGTGGCTCAGTCTTTAAGCGTCTGCCTTCGGCTCAGGTCATGATCCCAGGGTCCTGGGATCGAGCCCTGCATTGGGCTCCCCACTTCGCGGGAAGCCTGTTCTCCCTCTCCCACTGCCTCTGCTTATGTTCCCTCTCTCCTTGTGTCTCTCTCTGTCAAAAAATAAATAAAAATCTTTAAAAAAATAAAATAAAGTAAAGTGAATCTCCTACTATTGCAACCTTCTGAAGGTTAAGAGCCAAAAACATGTAATTGGTGCTATTTCCTCAGTGTAAGAGTGTGCTAATAGCAGGATATTTTCAACAAGTCTGAAATCTTAGAAGCAGAGGGGACTTTCAGAAATTATCAACTTCTTATCCAATGCAGAAATGTCTCCTACCACCATTTTCTTGGATGATATTAAATACTCTGATAAATTCTGGATCAGGATTTGAAGTGTAACATAACAGTTTCAGAGTGTTTAAAGAAATTAATGGAAAGAGTTCTGCTATTCACCCAGAAAATTTTCAAGTTCTACATGAATTTTCCTTTTTCAGGTATCCTTCTCATTATGTAAGAGATAATATTTGTTCATTTCCAGTTTAAAAATCCTTCTACTGTGTGAAGGTGTTATAAACAAAAAGACTATGGAATAGCTTTGCGCCAATCATCTTCCTAGATTTTTACATGCTTATTATAGAGACATTATGTTTCCTCTTTAATGAATCATCAGGTAATATTGTTTCTTCTGAGTCTTCTCAACTGTTTTTCTAGCAGGTAGACGATGGTAACATACATAATCACTAGTATTTCAGACAGAAATTGGTCATGAGCACTAGCAGGTAACAGTTTCTTTAGACACTCATAAATCCTGGTTGGAGAGGACCATACTTTATTGAATGTAATGGCAAGACAGAATTCCTACATTTAAGAAGAGGTTTCTATTTCAGAAATTTCAAAATAATGCCTACAACCTTGTGTTAACTTTTTGTTATTATTTATGCTCTTATAAATTGATACCTTCAGGAAAAACTCTTCACATTCTAAACCAGGAGTCAGCAGACTACAGCCAGCAAGCCAAATAGCCTACCACCTATTTTTGTAAATAAAGTTTATTTTGAACACAGCCCTACCCATGCCTTCATCGTCCACAGCTGCTTTCTTGGCAACATACAATAGCAGTGCCAGAGACCACCAGGCCCACAGAGACTAAAATACGTACTGTGTGACCCTTCAGAGACCTGCTCCACAATCACACCACTATTTTTAAAACCCATGTAGGAAACTTACATAAACACTTTTTGCTTTTTTTCTCACTCAGGATGTATAAATTAATATATGCATAATAGTAATATACGTTTGTTTGTATATGTGATATATAACTTTTTAAAAAGTGACTACCTAAGCTAAAATGAATACAGTTTATCAAATTGTGGTATACAGCATTATCAGTGAAGGACTATTTTGTTAAATTGTTGATTACTAAGAATCTCTAAAAAGAAATAGGGAATTACAAACTTATAATTTTGCTTCAAAGATACTTGAAATATCTATTTTTATATATCTGGAGGAAATACAGCCTACTTTAAGTATTCTTTCACAGAACTAGGTCTTCTGTGTGTTTCTCTATATGGAAGGGATATATTCAAAGGATAATAGCATGCCTCATATATTTCTCCATACAGATTATTACTGGGGAAAAAAAAAAACAAGTAAAACTGAGAAGAAAGACCAGTTTCTTAAATGAGTCACCAGTATCATGTGAGTTACCTTAGTCACTAAAAAGCATGGAACAGTACCTTCTGCAAAGAAGTAATGTGGCTGCATTAAGAATGGGAGAGTCAAAAATAATACGGGAAAAACTTTTCTTCCTTTTAATCTTTTCAGTTTCCACTGAACGGAATTGACTTGTTGAATGTTAATCCTTTTCTTCCTTTTACAGGTAAGAAGACTAATTTGAAATCAAAGGGAGACATTTTTTATTATCCAGGCCCAATGCTCTCTTATTCTAGTCACAAAAAACATGAAAATTTGAATTAAAGGACATTTTTAGTCTTCTTTCTGGAATTTCCATTTTTATTAAATAAAATCAACCCATTTCCTCCATTTGGAGCAGAAACTGCAACTTATTCACCTGGTAGGTGGTAAGCACTCAATAAATGTTCACTGATGTAATTTTATTCTTTTAAAGAAACATTTTCAGGGACAAATTTAACTTTTTTTCTTATGAATATACTGGAATTTAATAATTTTGTGGTTCCAACATAACAAATGATAGTCTATTGAACTGAATTGCAAATTCACTTGCCTGTCCAATATTTTCTTCCTTTGCTAATAAAATAATTGATCCCAGGGAGGTGACTCTTCCTCCAAAAAGGGTTTAATCTTACACATACAGGAAAGTAGAAATACGATGGTTTTTGAGCTCAGAAGTCAATGGTAATCATTAACTGTGAGATGTTAGGTATCAAGTTCTCTAAACTTCCTCATTAAATGGGTGTTAGAATGGATGGACGATCCAGTACTTTCCAATTGTAATGGAGGTCATATGGAAGCTTTGCAAATAAATGAGGAAGTAAATTAGTTCGGATGTAAAAATAACATCACACTAATAAAACGAAAATGGTTTGGGGAAAATAATACGTTAGAAATAAGAATTATGTAATTTTTGAAGTTAATCTTCTTTGAAAATAAGGACTAATTTAATTGTGTATATGTAAGGGGGTGTTTAAAAGCTATTTTTAAAATGATTTAGATTAAGAACAACTGATGAAAAAATTAATGTGTGAAATGCACTTAATCAATTAGATTTCTTAGCCCACAAGCAATGGAAATATACTCTGGTCACTTTCAGTAAAAATAAATTGATTGGAAAACTATCTGGAGCGTCCAGAGTAAATGGGAAGAGAGGAAGTCATGGACTAGAAAGGAGAAGGCAGTGTGGCATTCCTGGAGTGCCAGGCAGAGGCCCTAGGAAATGTTCTCAGATCTTGGACAGATTGGTCAAAATGCCCCTGCTGAAAAATAATTCAATTACTTCCAAAAAGTCTGTTCATTTTTATGCTCAATTGTACTTTCAAAGTAACTTTGTCTCTATGTCAAATAAACTTTCTGAAGGCTATAAAATATAGCCATCATAAGCCAACATATTGAAAATATTCTCTACCAGGTACCTTAACTGTGAAGTCCTGACTTGAATCCCTAAATACAAGGCGAATACTCTATCAAGCTATTCAGCTATGATGTAACAAGGACTGCTTACCTCCCTGTTTTTGTGGGGAGCAGGGGTCTTCACTCTCCTCCATCACATTGTTTTCAGTTCATCCACATCACATTCAGGGTCTATTATAGTTACCATCCTGTTTCTGATAGCACTCTCCATATAAATAATTATTTGTGTTTCAAGTGGAAAAGAAAGATCCAACTAAAACAATGAAAGGAATTTGTCACTTTCTTAATTAAAGGTCTAAGAATAGGCAAGAATTGAGCCAGAAACTTAAACATTATCATCAAGGACCTGATTCCCCTCTCTCTGACCTCTCTTCCATGCTCAGGCCTTATTCAGACTCCACACCTACAACTCCTTGCTTCTCTGTTATGACAGTAAAATGGCTGTAACTATTTTACCGCACATTATTAAGGGAGAGACAGGTGGTCTTTCCCAGTGGGCTCCAAAGGAAAGAGAAAAAGCTCCTGCTTCCTCAGAGGCAGCCCATTGCTCACTGCCTCACTGGATCTGTTTGTATAATGTTTCCATCCACGAACTGAGCACTGTGGACATAGAAATGGGTTGCAGTGACTGGGTTAAGACAACCAGGACACGAGGGCGGAGCAAGATGGCGGAGGAGTAGGAGACCTAGATTTTGTCTGGTCTCAGGAATTCAGCTGAATAGGGATCAAACCATTCTGAACACCTACGAACTCAACAGGAGATCGAACAGGAGAGTAGCAACAACTCTCTGAACAGAGAAGCGACCACTTACTGGAAGGTAGGACGTGCGGAGAAGTGAATCCGAGGCGATATTCGGGAGGATAGACGGCGGGGGAGGGGCCTCCGCCGGCCGCTTCTGGCAAGTGCTAGAGCCGCGGAGCACAAAATCGGACCTTTTAAAAGTTGGCTCGGCGGAGGGACGTCGCTGCAGTGGCTAAGCGGGGGGTGGAATCCTCCCGGGACAGTGTGGTCTCAGGACCCTTGGGGTCACAGAGAGACCGGGGGTGCCTGAGTGCGGCAGAGCTCCCAGGTGTCGGGGCGGGGAAGCCGGCTGCAGATACGGAGCAGAGTCGCGGGCTCTCAGCTCGGGGTTGCCATAAACTGTGATCTGCGGCCCAGTCGGGGCACGGCTCCCCCAGCAAGGACCCAACAAGCAGCAGATCTGGGGAGACTCCCCTTCCTTCCCGGGGAGGAGCGGTGCGGGAACGCACTGCAGGGATCTGCTGGATTTGGAGACTCCGAGCGGGGTCGGGTGCCAGAGATAGCAACGCTCGATCACAGGCCGGGTGAGCATGGAGAGCGGCCGGAGACCGGGGACACGGGAGTGACTGCTTTTCTCTGGGGGCGCACTGAGGAGTGGGGCCCTGAGTTCTCGGCTCCTCCGGGCGGAGACTGGGAGGCCACCATTTTCGCCCTGGTCCTCCAAAGCTGTACCGAGAGCTTGCAGGGAACAAAAGCTCCTGAGAGCAAACTGGAGCAGCTTGCTTAGCCCGGACCGACAAGGGCGGGGCAATTCCGCCTCCGGCAAAGACATTTGGAAACCACAGCAACAGGCCCCTCCCCCAGAAGATCAACACAAACAGCCAGCAAGCCAAGACCAAGTTGATCGATCAAGGAGAATAGGAGAACTCCAGCGCTAGGGGAATACTGCACATAGATTCATGGCTTCTTTTTTTTTTTTTTTTTTTTTTACCATGATTCATTATTTCATCAAAGTTAATTTTTGTTGACTTTTTTTTATTTTTCTTTTTCCCTTTTTCAACGAACATCTTATAAATCCCTTTTTTTAAAAAAAAAAAACATTTTTTTTTTCATTTTTAGAGTCATATTTTATCCCTTCATAGTAGTTATCCTTGTTTTTGGCATATATATATAAGTTGTTCTCTCTTTAAAATTTTGAGGTACAGTTTCTTCTAACAGATCAAAATATACCCTAAACCACTAGTGTATGGCTTTGTTCTAGTCTCCTGCCTGATCACATTCTCTCCCTTTTTCCTTTTTTTTTTTCCTTAAATCTTCTTTCTTTTCTCAAACAACTTATCTTACCAAGTCCTTTTATAAAATCTTTTATAATTTTCATCTTTACAGTCATCTTCCATCCCTTCATTGTATCAACCCTTATTTTGTACATATATGTCTTTCTTCCTTTAAAATTTTAGGAGGCACTTTTTTCTAACAGACCAAAATACGCCCAAAATCTAGTGTGTGGCACTGATCTATGCACTAGCCTGATCATATTTGATCATATTCTGCCGTTTTTGAATTGTTTTGTTTTTGTTTTTATCTTTTTTTTCTTTTTTTTTTCTTTTTCTCTTTTTTCTTTCTTTCCCTTTCTTTTCCCCTGGTTTCAGGTCTTTTCTGATTTGTATACAGTATATTTGCTGGGGACGTAGTAAACCTGTTAGCCTTTTGTTCTCTCATTCATCTATTCTCCTCTGGACAAAATGACAAGACGAAAGAAATCACCTCAGCAAAAAGAACAAGAGGTAGTACCGTCAGCCAGGGACCTACTCAATACGGACATTAGTACGATGTCGGACCTAGAGTTCAGAATCATGACTTTAAAGATACTAGCTGGGCTTGAAAAAAGCGTGGAAGTTATTAGAGAAACCCTTTCTGGAGAAATAAAAGAACTAAAATCTAACCAAATCGAAATCAAAAAGGCTATTGATGAGGTGCAATCAAAAATGGGGGCACTAAATGCTAGGATAAATGAGGCAGAAGAGAGAATCAGCGATATAGAAGACCAAATGATAGAAAATAAAGAGGCTGAGAAAAAGAGAGAGAAACAACTACAGGATCACGAGGGCAGAATTCGAGAGATAAGTGATACGATAAGACGAAACAACATTAGAATAATTGGGATCCCAGAAGAAGAAGAGAGAGAGAGAGGGGCAGAAGGTATATTGGAGCAAATTATAGCAGAGAACTTCCCTAATGTGAGGAAGGAAACAGGCATTAAAATCCAGGAGGCACAGAGAACCCCTCTCAAAATCAATAAAAATAGGTCAACACCCCGACATCTAATAGTAAAACTTACGAGTCTCAGAGACAAAGAGAAAATCCTGAAAGCAGCTCGGGAGAAGAGATATGTAACCTACAATGGTAGAAACATTAGATTGGCAACAGACCTATCCACAGAGACCTGGCAGGCCAGAAAGGACTGGCAAGATATCTTCAGAGCACTAAACGAGAAAAATATGCAGCCAAGAATACTATATCCAGCTAGGCTATCATTGAAAATAGAAGGAGAGATCAAAAGCTTCCAGAACAAACAAAAACTAAAGGAATTTGCAAACACGAAACCAGCCCTCCAAGAAATATTGAGAGGGGTCCTCTAAGCAAAGAGAGAACCTAAAAGCAGCAAAGAGCAGAAACGAACACAGACAACAGGCAGTTAACAGTCACCTTACAGGTAATACAATGGCACTAAATTCATACCTTTCAATAGTTACCCTGAATGTAAATGGGCTAAATGCCCCAATCAAAAGACACAGGCTATCAGATTGGATTAAAAAACAAGACCCATCCATATGCTGTCTGCAAGAGACTCATTTTACACCCAAAGACACCCCCAGATTGAAAGTGAGGGGGTGGAAAACCATTTACCATGCTAATGGACACCAAAAGAAAGCTGGGGTGGCAATCCTTATATCAGACAAACTAGATTTTAAAACAAAGACTGTAATAAGAGATGAGGAAGGACACTATATCCTACTTAAAGGGTCTATCCAACAAGAAGATATAACAATTGTAAATATCTATGCCCCGAACATGGGAGCAGCCAATTATATAAGGCAATTAATAACAAAAGCAAAGAAACACATTGACAACAATACAATAATAGTGGGGGATTTTAACACCCCCCTGACTGAAATGGACAGATCATCTAAACAAAAGATCAACAAGGAAATAAAGACGTTAAACGACACACTGGACCAAATGGACTTCACAGACATATTCAGAACATTCCATCCCAAAGCAACGGAATACACATTCTTCTCTAGTGCCCATGGAACATTCTCCAGAATTGATCACATCCTAGGTCACAAATCAGGTCTCAATCGGTACCAAAAGATTGGGATCATTCCCTGCATATTTTCAGACCACAATGCTTTGAAACTAGAACTCAACCACAAGAGGAAAGTCGGAAAGAACTCAAATACATGGAGGCTAAAGAGCATCCTACTAAAGAATGAATGGGTCAACCAAGAAATTAAAGAAGAATTAAAAAAATTCATGGAAACCAATGAAAATGAAAACACAACTGTTCAAAATCTTTGGGATACAGCAAAGGCAGTCCTGAGAGGAAAGTATATAGCAATACAAGCCTTTCTCAAGAAACAAGAAAGGTCTCAAATACACAACCTAACCCTACATCTAAAGGAGCTGGAGAAAGAACAGCAAAGAAAGCCTAAACCCAGCAGGAGAAGAGAAATCATAAAGATCAGAGCAGAAATCAATGAACTAGAAACCAAAAGAACAGTAGAACAGATCAACGAAACTAGGAGCTGGTTCTTTGAAAGAATTAACAAGATTGATAAACCCCTGGCCAGACTGATCAAAAAGAAAAGAGAAATGACCCAAATCAACAAAATCATGAATGAAAGAGGAGAGATCACAAGCAACACCAAAGAAATACAAACAATTATAAGAACATATTATGAGCAACTCTATGCCAGCAAATTAGATAACCTGGAAGAAATGGGTGCATTCCTAGAGATGTATCAACTACCAAAATTGAACCAGGAAGAAATAGAAAACCTGAACAGACCTATAACCACTACGGAAATTGAAACAGTCATCAAAAATCTCCCAAGAAACAAAAGCCCAGGGCCAGATGGCTTCCCAGGGGAATTCTATCAGACATTTCAAGAAGAATTAATACCTATTCTCCTCAAACTGTTCCAAAAAATAGAAATGGAAGGGAAACTTCCAAACTCATTTTATGAGGCCAGCATTACCTTGATCCCAAAACCAGACAAAGACCCCATCAAAAAAGAGAATTACAGACCAATATCCTTGATGAACATGGATGCAAAAATTCTCACCAAAATACTAGCCAATAGGATCCAACAGTACATTAAAAGGATTATTCACCACGACCAAGTGGGATTTATTCCTGGGCTGCAAGGCTGGTTCAACATCCGCAAATCAATCAACGTGATACAATACATTAACAAAAGAAAGAACAAGAATCATATGATCCTCTCAATAGATGCAGAAAAAGCATTTGACAAAGTACAACATCCTTTCTTGATCAAAACTCTTCAGAGTATAGGGATAGAGGGTACATACCTCAATATCATAAAAGCCATCTACGAAAAACCTACAGTGAATATCATTCTCAATGCGGAAAGACTGAGAGCTTTTCCCCTAAGGTCAGGAACGCGGCAGGGATGTCCACTCTCACCACTGCTATTCAACATAGTATTAGAAGTCCTAGCCACAGCAATCAGACAACAAAAAGAAATCAAAGGCATCCAAATCGGCAAAGAGGAAGTCAAACTCTCACTCTTTGCAGATGATATGATACTGTATGTGGAAAACCCAAAAGACTCCACCCCAAAACTGCTAGAACTCATACAGGAATTCAGTAAAGTAGCAGGATATAAAATCAATGCACAGAAATCAGTGGCATTCCTATACACCAACAACAAGACAGAAGAGAGACAAATCAAGGAGTCTATCCCATTTACAATTGCACCCAAAACCATTAGATACCTAGGAATAAATCTAACCAAAGAGGCAAAGGATCTGTACTCAGAAAACTATAAAATACTCAGGAAAGAAATTGAAGAAGACACAAAGAAATGGAAAAACGTTCCATGCTCATGGATTGGGAGAATCAACATTGTGAAGATATCAATGCTACCTAGAGCAATCTACACATTCAATGCAATCCCCATCAAAATACCATCCACTTTTTTCAAAGAAATGGAACAAATAATCCTAAAATTTATATGGAACCAGAAGAGACCCAGAATAGCCAGAGGAATACTGAAAAAGAAAAGCAAAGCTGGTGGCATCACAATTCCGGACTTCCAGCTCTATTACAAAGCTGTCATCATCAAGACAGTATGGTACTGGCACAAAAACAGACACATAGATCAATGGAACAGAATTGAGAGCCCAGAAATGGACCCTCAACTCTATGGTCAACTTATTTTTGACAAAGCAGGAAAGAATGTCCAATGGAAAAAAGACAGTCTCTTCAACAAATGGTGTTGGGAAAATTGGACAGCCACATGCAGAAGAATGAAACTGGATCATTTCCTTACACCACACACAAAAATAGACTCCAAATGGTTGAAAGACCTAAACGTGAGACAGGAGTCCATCAAAATCCTAAAGGAGAACACAGGTAGCAACCTTTTCGCCCTTAGCCGCACCAACTTCTTCCTAGAAACATCACCAAAGGCACGGGAAGCCAGGGCAAAAATGAACTATTGGGATTTCATCAAGATAAAAAGCTTCTGCACAGCAAAAGAAACAGTCCACAAAACCAAAAGACAACCGACAGAATGGGAGAAAATATTTGCAAATGACGTATCAGATAAAGGGCTAGTATCCAAAATCTATAAAGAACTTATCAAACTCAACACTCAAAGAACAAATAATCCAATCAAGAAATGGGCAGAAGACATGAACAGACATTTCTCCAAAGAAGACATCCAAATGGCCAACAGGCACATGAAAAAGTGCTCAACATCGCTTGGCATCAGGGAAATCCAAATCAAAACCTCAATGAGATACCACCTCACACCTGTCAGAATGGCTAAAATTAACAAGTCAGGAAACGAGAGATGTTGGCGGGGATGTGGAGAAAGGGGAACCCTCCTACACTGTTGGTGGGAATGCAAGCTGGTGCAACCCCTCTGGAAAACAGTATGGAGGTTCCTCAAACAGTTGAAATTAGAGCTACCGTTCGATCCAGCAATTGCACTACTGGGTATTTACCACAAAGATACAAATGTAGGGACCCGAAGGGGTACATGTACCCCAATGTTTATAGCAGCAATGTCCACCATAGCCAAACTGTGGAAAGAGCCAAGATGCCCATCGACAGATGAATGGTTAAAGAAGATGTGGTATATATACACAATGGAATATTATGCAGCCATCAAAAGGAATGAGATCTTGCCATTTGCAACGACGTGGATGGAACTGGAGGGTGTTATGCTGAGTGAAATAAGTCAATCAGAGAAAGACATGTATCACATGACCTCACTGATATGAGGAATTCTTAATCTCAGGAAAGAAACTGAGTGTTACTGGAGTGGTTGGGGGTGGGAGGGATGGGGTGGCTGGATGATAGATATTGGGGAGGGTATGTGCTACGGTGAGCGCTGTGAATTGTGCAAGACTGTTGAATCACAGATCTGTACTTCTGAAACAAATAATGCAACATATTTTAAGAAAAAAGAAAAAGAAGAAGATAACAGGAGAGGAAGAAAAGGGGAGTATGTCAGAGGGGGAGACGAACCATGAGAGATGATGGACTCTGAAAAACAAACTGAGGGTTCTAGAGGGGAGGGGGGTAGGGGGATGGGTTAGCCTGGTGATGGGTACTGAGGAGGGCACGTTCTGCATGGAGCACTGGGTGTTATGAACAAACAATGAATCATGGAACACTGCACCAAAAACTAATGATGTAATATATGGTGATTAACATAACAATAAAAAAATTAAAAAAAAAAAAAGACAACCAGGACACACCTCTAGAGGTGAGGGCAAGCCCATACCCACCATCTGGCTTGAGAATGGAAGGGAATGTCAGGCATGGCAAATCTTAGGTGTTAAGTCCCTAAAAGAGGGGGAGTGGATAAAAGAAAAAAATCACAACTGTCTATTACATAATTTTTAAGAAAGCTATCATATTGTCTTATGAGAGTTTCATAAAGAACAATGTTCCATTTATAAAAGAAATCTTATATTTGATGTTGAAAAGGAATAGGAGACTGGTTTATTTATCTAACTTCATTATTTTCTTCAACAAATGTCCATACCCAGATTACTTCCAATAATTCAAAGTATGCATAGCCATTTCTATTATTAGAAAAGAACTGTGAGGGCGCCTGGGTGGCTCAGTCATTAAGTGTCTGCCTTCAGCCCAGGTCATGATCCCAGGGTCCTGGGATGGAGCCCTGTATCAGGCTCCCTGCTCAGCGGGAAGCCTGCTTCTCCCTCTCCCACTCCCCCTGCTTGTGTTCCCTCTCTCGCTGTGTCTCTCTCTGTCAAATAAATAAATAAAATCTTAAAAAAAGAAAGAAAGAAAGAAAAGAACTGTGATAATGACTTTATTTCACACAAGACACCATGGTAATGGCTTTGGTCCCTAATGACATGACATCTGCTGGTTTCAGATCAGTGATCCAGAAATGAAAATTCTATCATGTTGTCCAGCGTTTTAAATTTCGTATGCCAAAAACTAATTTAGGGCTTTGTTTTTTAAATTAGAATTACTTAAGGTAATTTCTGCCTTCCTTGTTTATCTTTGATTTTTTTTTCCCTTTCTAATCTTCTGGAATATGAATAACAAAAACAGGCTCCATACCTATAGATATCAGTGACTATTATATGCCAATTTAACTATTTTCACTTAGTCTGTAAATAAATATAAGATAATGTGGCTTGGTTTTCTTTATTCTTCTCTAACTAGAATCTGTTCTTCCTTGAGATAAGTGAGGTAATTTTTTTATATACATAATAGCATTACTTAAGTGAGTTTTCAAAATATTGCCTTAATATATTTTTTATAAATAATTGTGAAATATCTTTTTTTAAGGTTCTGTTTATTTATTTGTCAGAGAGAGAGCATGTGAGCACAAGTGGGGAGGGGCAGTAGGAGAGGGAGAAACAGACTCCCAGCTGAGCCAAGAGCCCAATGCAGGACTCAATCGCAGGACCCTGATACCATGACCTGAGCCCAAGGCAGATGCTTAACTGACTGAGCCATCCAGGTGCCCCTGTGTAATATCTTTTTATGCCAACCTTAATTTTATTAGAATTTTTAAAGATTTGTCTACAAGGTCAAATCACTTTAATAAATATAGTTTTCATCTTTCCCCAGTGATAATATAAATACATCCTTGTGTTGTAATCCCCATCGACCATAGCCATGGAGGAAATACACAGGGAAATCCCTTAATCATTTTATTCCCAGGCCAATAGCCATTGTTACTAGCAATTCAGGTTGGTCCTTCATTTTATATACTACGTGTAGCCAACTGCACTGTTATTCCATGTGAGTAAGTCTGCCAGCTCTCTCTATTCAAGCAAGAGATGTCCTGGCAGGGAGTTTGGTTTAAGTACAAAAAAAGTCATAAAAAATTTGTTTTATTGTACTCTTTCCTAATACATTATCAATAGAAAGATATCATTTTGTGGAGAAGACATGGAGAGGGTGGCCTTAAGCACCATCTCAAAGGTAAATATTTGATCTTACAATGGGCCCAGTTTCTCTGGCCTAAGACCTGTTTCAAAGTAAAATTAGAACATGTGAAAGAGAGAGAGAGAGAAACCCACACAACTATTACTCATTAACTTGCTGGTTTTATGAGAAGCTTTTTAGATTCAAATTCAAGAATAATCATTTTTATGAATTATTTACACACAGATGAACACAGATGTGTGTAAATGTGCATGTATACACACACACATCATTCACATGGTATACCTGGCATAGAAACTATCTTCTTAGTAATAATTAGTGTATTTCACAAAGATAGGTCAACTCACAATATGCCAGTTAGTCTTCAGATTGTCCACATATCCTAGATTATAGCCAGATTCAACACCCGTGTGAAGAAAGGTTCGAACTGCAAGCTAGTAATTCATGCTGCTTCTCTAATTCATAGTTTGCCTGCCTGCCCACAATCTTTGTTCAATTTCATTTGAAAGAGTAATGAAAGAAATCACTCATTACACCAAAGATTCAAAGAAACATCTCTGATGTAGAATTAAACAAATTTGAAGTATTTCAGTGAAGAGCAATGTTTTTCTGACAAGAGAATATCTCAGCTACTCATGCTATTAAACATTATGCCATTTTCCATTTCAATAAGGTCCAGGTTATCATGTCATTTTCCTTTTGGCATTTCCATTTCAGTGGTGTTTGCTTTGGTTTGCCGTATTAACACTTTTACTTAAATTGGTGCCAGTCTTTCCCAGACTACAGAGGTATTTGATAGACTATTTTGATAAAGGGTAAAGGAAATAATACAAAAACACATACTTCTACCAATTCTAGGAATACCATGCCAAGAAACTATCCACTGTATCTGGATTCGACGCTTTTTCAGCTACATACATACAACTCCCAAGTGAACTTTTCTATTAAAATGCATCTTTAGATTAAGTGGTTTATAGATAATATTAAAATTTATTTAAGTAGATGTTGTGTAACTAATTTTGGAAATTAGACTCCAGAAAGAGATTTTATCTACAGACTTCATAGGCTATTACGCATGTCAGAGAAGGTAGCTGCCAGGAATTCTCTTGATATAAAAGCTCTATGGATACACTGAGGACTAATGATCAAAACTGGGACTGATGTGCTTATAGGAGAAAGGACAAAATCTGCTCTTAATTCTCTAGATAGTACCTCAGATGGGCCAAACAAAAAAAAAAAAAAAAAGAGAGAGAGAGAGAGAAAAGAAAAGAAGAGAAAAAGAAAAGAGAAGAGGAGAAAAGAAGAGAAAATTATACTTCATTCATTCACAGAACAACTACTTGAGAACTTACCATGTACCAGGCACTGTTTTAGGTTCCAGGAAAATATCAGGAAACAAAACAGACAACCATCCCTCCATATCTTCATGGGCCTTACATTTTACAGGGGAAAGACTGGCAGCAAACATAATCAATAAGTACGTTATAGCGAATGCTATAAGTCCTACAATAGTATATGGCAAGGGACTCAAGAATGCGTTGGAGGGGTGGGTGGCAAACTTAAATTAGGTAGACAGGGTAATTCTCACTGTGAAAGACCATGACCGCAGCAGAGTGAGCAAAGGGAGAGTACTGAGGAGATGGGACTAGTTTGTCAGAGGTCAGATCTTATAAGGCTTTTTAGTCCACTATGAGGACTTTTGCTTTTACCCAGAATGAAATTGGAAGCAGATCACAGCATAGTTTAAGTTAGGTTCTTAAGGAATAACTGTGGCTGATATTTTGAGAATAGATTAGGGGCTGAAGGTGAGATGGGAGAAAGGTGAGCAGATAGGAGGCTACAGAAATCATCTTGGATGGGACAAGAGTAGAGACAGAGAAGACACTGAGATGTGACTGGATTCTGGCTATATGTTGATGGTAGAAAACCAAGAGAATTTCCAAATGGAGTGGATGGGCAGAATGAGATAAGGAAAGAAATGAAGGGTGACTCCACTGTTTGGGGGCCTGAACAACTGGGTAAGAGTTAAGATGCCCCAGGTCAGACAAGAGACACACTGTGACTACTAACACGGTAAAGAGAGTCTGGTGCATCTAACTGGTTCTATGACACATCACTTCTAAACCAGCTGCCAAGGCAACTTTTGCCACATCTCAGAGTTTCCATTCTAAGGAATCATAGAGAGTAAGGAAGGCCTTACTCTCAGGAAACTATCTAAGAATTGTAGCCCCGGAGGCTGGGGGTATAACTCCACACATAGTCTCAAGACTGCTGAAGCTAGAGATCAGAAGGATAAACATGAACTTTGAAAAACACATCAAACTGATCATTCAGGAAGCTGATAATGGTAAACAAATAAGGAGCAATGCCACTTGGGCACCAGAAGTCCTCCAGGTCACTGATGTGTGAGTCCGAGTAAAGAAGGATAGAACAAGAGAGTGCATGCTAGGGATGTAGGCTCCAGAAGCCTTGGAGAACCTTCTCCTTAGGCTCTGCCTTCCAAGAAGAAGGAGACCCTAGAAGCCTAAGATTCTGGCACCCTATTGTGAGGAGCAGGGTAAAGCTAATATGCCAAGACACCTTGATTACAATCTGATCTGATGTGGTCTTGTGTTTTGCAATTGTTAAAGGTGCGTTTGATGTGTTAAATTATTTAAGCAAGAAGCCCTTTAGACAGAGATGGCTTTAATGCCTTAGTCCTGCAGAAGCAACCCAAAACCTAAGCCTAAAATGCCTCAAGGTCAAGAAATCAAAATGTAAAGACAACCAATCAGGAACAGCCAACTAGCTTTCTCAAAGAATGCAACCACTTAAGCTATAGCCAATCAAATAAAGCCCATGCTTTGCTTCAGCCTCTTCTCTATAAAAGTCTTGCCCCTAGCTCCCCTTGGTGTAGCATTTTTAACCACTTCAGATTTGGCACTGCCCATTTCAAATCAATTTTTGCTCAAACTCTTAAACTTTTTAATATGTCTCAGTTTATCTTTTAACAAATACAATCTTTTTATTCCCACAATAACCTTTTTGAAGTAGCTTAGACAGTATTATTATTATTATTATTATTATTATTATTATTATTATTATTCCTGTTTCACAAAACAAACCATACTGAGGCTGGAAAAGATTAAGCAATTGACCAAATATCACCAATAAATTGTCAAGCTGGAATAATTCTTTCTAGACATACATTTAGACATCAATATTGTGATTTCTCTATTGCTTCTGGCTCTCTATTCTTAGCTAAAACAGTTAGAAAGCCAGGAATCATTAAGGCAATTGGTAGTTGTATTTCAACCTAGAACCAGTCTAAATAGGCAAAGAGTACCCCTGATAAGAACAGCAGTTAGGAGCTCTGTTACCTAAATGGAGAGCCACATAATCAAGCTTTCCACCTCTTCTCTTCACATGAAAAAAAGCAAAGAAAAAAATTATTTATGCTGCTGGTTAAGGCTAGCAATTTAAACAGTGTAATTGGCTTTTCATAATTCAGTTGTTAACTGTAGTTCTTATTAATCCTTGGCCTCATTAACTTTGTTTCTAATCACCACCAAATACACATACACACCCTGTGAAAATCATCTACATCACTACACATTTGTGTTTTTACTGGATATGTTATAACATGTAACAATAGTATAATATCTTAACAATGATTTTGACAGTATCAAAACATAATTAACTTTCTTTACTAAAGGAAGTAAACTGACTTATTGCTTGTTTTTCTTAGAATAAATAGCAACAGTAATTGAGTACATAGGATGCTTAATTTGGAGTATACAGTAGCAGTACAGTGGCATTTTACTGTGATGACAGCAGTTCTATAATATGATTAAAATACACCTTGTAAACATGATTTATGTTACTTGCATGGTATTTCCAAATAATTATGGCTTTTAAGAGACATTTTATGATTTGAAAGTATTGACTTTTATAACACTGTTCAAATAAACCATGAATGTTTTCATAAATATGTATATTTTATGAATGCCATGATTAATTTTTTTCTAACGAGGTTTTCCTGACAGATGAACTTTTAACATAATAGGAAACATTTTACTCCTTGTGCACTCATGTATACTATTCACAGTTAAAGGACATTTATCTGTATTGTATTTTCCTTTTAATTTCACTCTTGCCAAATAAAGCATTTGGCTGGGAAACAGTCTTTCTCTGAACTGTCTTGCTCCTCAATACATCTGTTTGACTAAAAGACCCAGTTGGCCATAGTTTTGCTCTGCTTCCAGGACTAGCTGCTCTAAAGTGTGAAAGAAGCCTGGCTGTAATCTACATGTCTGCCAGTCTAATCTCATTACCAGCAACTCTCTGCTGCAAAACTAAATAAATTGTACCTCCTCTATCTGAAATTTCAAGCTTGTAGAGTTGTTTCGAGGACACAATAAGATAATTAATAATATAGAAGCATGGACTCAGTACAGGACCTGGCACATGCATGCTCAATAAATATTAATTTTCCTTTCTGCCCTGCTTTCAGTTCTTAATGCTGAGTCTTCCAATCACCCAAATGCACACTCCTGAGAGTAGCCCGTTGATCTTAGTATAGGACACCCGTATTTGAAGTGACGATCACCATCAACCTTGTTTAGGAAGACCAAATGCATTCCTTTGAGATGATTTTAAAGAAGTAAATGGTAGTAGCCCTGAGGATGGCTGAGTTGAGGTCAACCAGAGTTATAAAATAAATAATCATAGTGAGGAAAAGTTCAGATGATAGATTAGGAGACACATAGGCAATTGATGGTTAAATTCCTTGAAAGGAAGAAAAAGAGATAGAAAGACTAGAAAAAGGTTTAATAAAGAAGCCTGACATAACCTTTTGAGATGACCACTTAATGCTTTGTTATCTTCTGTAGTCATTCTAATTTCCTTAAGCATTTTACTAGATGAAGGGAATTGAATTATAGTTGTTAACTTCTTCTCTGCTCATTCCAGTAACATCTTTTGAACACACATGTTCCTTAAAATGAAGATGCCTGAACAAGAAATAAGAATTTTATAGATACACAAAATAAGTACCTGGGATATGAGCCTTCCTAAGAAATAGTACTAGTTGAGCAAAAGATTTATAGATCAAGTTGCTGCACTATGTACAATATGTATTCTCAACCAAAGTATCCTAATAATCACATCTTATCCTATTGAATATAGGCACAGACAATATTTTGAGAAATGCTAAAAAAAGATAGTCATTCTTCAGACAGCATTCACATAGTAACCCATGTGCCAGGCATAAAATAAATTTTACTGGAGTTGATTTGGTTCTTTTTCTTTGGTTCTTTTTCTTTCACTTTCCTCTTATTTTCCTCTAGTCCCTGTGAACCTCCTCTTTCCAGGCTTGCAAAGCAAGGGCATTACTTGATTGGCTATAGCTTAAGTGGTTGCATTCTTTGAGAAAGCTAGTTGGCTGTTCCTGATTGGTTGTCTTTACATTTTGATTTCTTGACCTTGAGGCATTTTAGGCTTAGGTTTTGGGTTGCTTCTGCAGGACTAAGGCATTAAAGCCATCTCTGTCTAAAGGGCTTCTTGCTTAAATAATTTAACACATCAAACGCACCTTTAACAATTGCAAAACACAAGACCACATCAGATCAGATTGTAATCAAGGTGTCTTGGCATATTAGCTTTACCCTGCTCCTCACAATAGGGTGCCAGAATCTTAGGCTTCTAGGGTCTCCTTCTTCTTGGAAGGCAGAGCCTAAGGAGAAGGTTCTCCAAGGCTCCTGGAGCCTACATCCCTAGCAAGCCTGGCTTGCTTTGCTTCAGCCTCTTCTCTATAAAAGTCTTGCCCCTAGCTCCCCTTGGTGTAGCATTTTTAACCACTTCAGATTTGGCACTGCCCATTTCAAATCAATTTTTGCTCAAACTCTTAAACTTTTTAATATGTCTCAGTTTATCTTTTAACAAATACAATCTTTTTATTCCCACAATAACCTTTTTGAAGTAGCTTAGACAGTATTATTATTATTATTATTATTATTATTATTATTATTCCTGTTTCACAAAACAAACCATACTGAGGCTGGAAAAGATTAAGCAATTGACCAAATATCACCAATAAATTGTCAAGCTGGAATAATTCTTTCTAGACATACATTTAGACATCAATATTGTGATTTCTCTATTGCTTCTGGCTCTCTATTCTTAGCTAAAACAGTTAGAAAGCCAGGAATCATTAAGGCAATTGGTAGTGTATTTCAACTTAGAACCAGTTCAAAGATGTTACTGGAATGAGCAGAGAAGAAGTTAACAACTATAATTCAATTCCCTTCATCTAGTAAAATGCTTAAGGAAATTAGAATGGCTACAGAAGATAACAAAGCATTAAGTGGCCATCTCAAAAGGTTATGTCAAATCTCTACCTATGTTTTCCTCAAAAAATTCCCTAAGACCAACATCAGCATCTCACTCAGATAAATTATGAGTCTGACCTAAATTTACGGTTTATTTTTTTTTAGGTTAAAAGAAATCAGTAATTTCAAATAAAACGAATAGGTTGGTGAACATGTAGACACAAATTACTTTTAAGGAAGCAATGCATCTGTAAGAACAACTATCTTTTTCAACATGATGAAAAGATCTTTTGGAGAAATTTCTGAACATGTCACATGACAGTTGGTACAGCACTTTGAAAGATTATCTCAAAGGGAGCTGAGAGCTGTATTTACTACACTTAATGCGCCTTGAGATACTGACAGATTAAAAGACCATTCCATAGGCCATGGCCTTCTTTGCCAACTGCACAGATTTTCCGAGTCACTTAAAAAGCTTTTGCTTAACTAGACTCTATGTCTTCAGTCTATGGATAAATATTTGAAGCTGACAATTTTCATGATTTTATCTACTGAGATGCATTTGATGATTAGAAATTTAATACTGAACAGCAACTTCTTGAAAACTTCAGGTTTAAGGAGCCTCCTCTGTGAAATGAAGAATTCATTGAATAAAAAGTTATTGTAATTTTAACAGACTTAGAATTTAATGATTACTTTAACATTCACGCTGAGATTTTTTAGATGTTGGCTAATACATGTCCCTTACATAAGTATATTTTAGTTTCCCTAATTCTTTCTTACTGAAAAGCAAGTAACTTTTTCTTTTCCAACAGTATTTTATGCTTAGCTTCAGCAATATTATATTAGAAATTTTGCATCTCTAAGCATGAGATGGAACATTTTGTGGATTTTCTTTTTAGGATTTATACTGAATATATATGTATTCAAGTTTATGTACAATAACACTCTAATATTCAAGGTAGATACTATTCTGATTTCTTTCACCATAGATTGGTTCTAGGACTTTGTATGGATGGAATCATACAATATGTACTCTTGTGTCTGGCTTCTATTGCAAATCATAACGTTTGATGTTGCATGTATCAATAGATTGTTCCTTTTTATTTCTAGGTAGCATTCCATCATATGATTAAACTACAATTTACTCACCTGTTCTTCTACTGACAGATATTTAGATTGTTTCCAGTTTGGGCTATTATGAATAAAGGTCTCATAAACATGCTTGTGCATATCTTTGTATAGACGTATTTTTATTTCTCTTGGATAAATACCTAGTCTTGGGATTATTGGTAATATGGTTGATACATGTTTATCTTTATAAGAAATTGCCAATCACTTTTTCAAGTGGTGGTACCATTTTACACCATCACTAATAAAGTATGAGAATTCCAGTTACTCAAAAAACTTGTCACTATATGGTGTTGAGTCTTTTTAATTGTAGCCATTCTAGCATTTTAGATTTTAAAAATATATTATCTATCACATTTGCCCATGAAATACTGATTATATTTATTTTGGGGGTCATTATATTTGCCTTTTGGGTGCTCTCTATTTCTCCCTGCAGATCATTTCCTTTTAGCATGGAAACTCATTTTAACATTTCTGTGTGGGAAGGAGTTAAGGGTTAACTCAGCAGGCCTGGATTGCTCAAACCTAGCACATTTCCCTCCTGAGAGAGGAGCTCTGAGCCCTTGGAATATTCTACCTGAGTCTTTTCTATGCCTGAAGTCCTAGGTCATAAACTATCCAGTAGTTTATGCTAACAGTGTGATTTATTGTGAACTCCATGCTGAGGTCTGATTCTTGATGTGACTCCAGTGATATCTTTATGTCCAGATGCCAGTGGTCCAAACCATGAGTGATGCCTCACTGTTTTATAGCCTAAATGCCAGTTTTCTGTTGTTTTGTTTTGTTTTGGCAGCTTGGAATAACCTTCGCTTGCAGTCCTATGCTTGGTTTTCCGAGCTTCAGGAGATTTCTTTCTGCTTGGCTGCCCTGCTCTAAACTTCAACAGCTACCACCTTGGTGGATTTCTCTCAGTTTACTTACCCTGCCTCCTCACCTCTAGCAATCACTGTTTTGTACTCAGGAAAGTTCTGAGTGCCTCAGAGGACTTTTTCTCATATCCTTCCTTGCCTCTAGCTACTGGCAGCTCCCTTTTTGTGCTCAGTGAGGATCTGGAGCATCTCACAGGGATTTCTCTCAGCAAACCTAACTCAGGTTTCAGCAACTGGTCTTGCACGTGGTGAATATCTGGTATGTTTTAGAAGGTATTTCTCACAGCTGATCTGCCCTGCCTCCAGCTTTTGGTGTCCCAATTTGTGTGCTCAGGGAAGATCTATGGGGAACAGTCGAGGCTATTGGAATTCTAAATCATCATGCCATCCCAAGGGGTCTGTTAAAAGTTTATTGATTCTGCTGATTGCTTCCTCACCCATGTCTTTCCTAGATTCCTCCTCATCTTGTCATTCTGCCATGATTGAAGCAGCTCTTTTCCCCTAGAAAGGATTTACCAGTTCCTGAATTTCAGTTTACTTAGGCTTATTTGCAGCCTCAGATCTCTAAAAGATTTTTATCTAAGATTCCTTAAAACTGTGATTTTGTAACCTATCTCACTTGTTCTCAGTGTTAGGGTGGGAGCAGGGTCCCCTGCAGATTTTTACATCCCAGGTGGAAACAGAAGTCCCATATGTAAGCTTTATTTAATAAAAATAGAAGGTGTAAGAAAACAAATATTCATTTACTTATTCATTCATGAACTATTATTGAGTGGTCTCTATGTACCAGGTATTGGAAATACAGCAATGAATAAAATCATCCAAATTCTCTCCTCTCAGGGAGTTTATAGTCTACTGGGAAAAGAGATAATATACAAAAATTAAGATATATAAAGTGTTAATGGTAAGTGCTAAAGAGAAAAAAAATAAAGCTCTAAAGGAGATGTAAAATGTCAAGATGGTGTTTCATATTTCAAATGTTGGAGTCAGGAATTTCTCACTCAGGTGATTTTGAGTAAAGATCTAAAGAAAGGATAAGGGGCGCCTGGGTGGCTCAGTTGGTTGGGCGACTGCCTTCGGCTCAGGTCATGATCCCGGAGTCCCAGGATCGAGTCCCACGTCAGGCTCCCTGCTCAGCAAAGGAGCCTGCTTCTCCCTCTGACCCTCCCCCCTCTCATGTACTCTCTCTTTCTCTCATTCTCGCTCTCTCAAATAAATAAATAAATCTTTAAAAAAAATAAAGAAAGGATAATACGTCAAACCTATGACCCCTTTCAATCAGAAAACTAGATGTTGGAGAGCACTATCTGCCAACATCCTAGGAACTGCTCTAGGATGTGCACTGTTGTTCCTCCGAACTTCCAACAACACAAACATCTCCCCAGGCAATCAAGCATATACAGATATAAATTAAATAGCAACATAGATACTATCATGCTTGAATATTTACAAATAATAAGAGAAAGAATGTTAAAACACAGTTCTGTGAAAGAGTGCATATAAGAAGAGGCACTCCAATATATTGCTGTGATATTTATAAACTAATATTTTGGATCCAGAAATTTGATATTTTGGAGTTTATTCTAAGAAAGTGTAAAACACTGCAGATGGCTACTCCGTGACTGAAGCCTGGAAAGCTAGTGATCACTTTACAACTTGCTGAGAGCTGCCACCAAGTACACACACCTGTATGAGGTTAGTAAGATGAACATAATGCGGCAGAGGTATTTGCTGGCCCTGCACTCGTGGTAAAGAGATGGGATTCTGGCCTTGCGGTCTTCAAGGTGCAGGTTGTGGGACACAACATTTCTCTCTGCATTATGGCTGCGGCAATGTGGTCCTAAAGCCAATAACTATGAGCTCACTGGACCTTAGTAGAAGCACTGGGCTCTAGATGAGTAATTTGGGCAGTAGCTTCTTGAATCCTAAGCTTTCTTACCATGCAGATAGAAATGCCCTTGGAAGGTCTCTATTATCATCCTGTTCTATAAGTCATGCCTGAAAGACCTAGAGGGGGCTCCTGCGGCCCTTCTGAAAACTTTGTAACAAATAATTCCACATTAAAAACCTATTTCTACTTAAAGAAATGCCTTTTGTTACAAGCAACTGACTAGTGACTGATAAAGGAACTGATTGGAAAGAGGCCAGAAGTATGTACAACCTAATATATAGTAGCAATGTTAATTAAAAAAAAAAAACCTTTGCACAGTATATAAATGTTCTTAAAAAAGGAACTGGTTAACAAATGTTTATGTAGCTATGAAATAAAATAACACACATTAATTAACTGAATATATTATTTTGAAAAAAATTCCAACCCTTCAGAGAAGTTATAAGTGTATATATATATATATATATATTTAAAGATTTTATTTATTTATCTGACAGAGATAGACACAGCAGGAGTGGGAACACAAGCAGGGGGAGCGGGAGAGGGAGAAGCAGGCTTCCTGCAGAGCAGGGAGCCCGATGCCGGCCTCGATCCCAGGACTGGGGGATCATGACCCAAACTGAAGGCTGACGCTTAACCGACTGAGCCACCCAGGTGCCCCAAAAAGTTATAAGTATATTACAATAAATTCTCCTATACTTACTTTCATTTGATTCACTCATGTACCAAAGATATTATAATATATATATATTTTTTAATGTAAACTATAATGTTTTGAGAGGAAAAAAACTGCAGATACAGTTTCCTTTTGGTAACAATATATCTACACACATTACACAGAGGAAAATATTCTCAGTGGTTTCCTCTGAGCAAAATTATAGATGATTGATTTTACTTTTGCCCATGTAATATTTATAATTTTTCTATGAAGAGCAAAATAAATTAACGAAAGGAGCTAGATTGTCAGGGGATTCTTTGTAATGTATATAGCTCTTTATCAAATTCCTGTTTCTAGGATAAAGTAAAAATGCCAATCACCTTTGTGGATTTTCACCAAGATAGAGCCTGTCACCTCATTTTGGGATCATGCAATATCTTATTATTTTCTTAATCTATTATTATCTTAACCTATGAATATTATTGAAACTTGCTTAACATTTTGGATGATATGCCATATACAACTAGAAGATATGTCATTTTATTTCAAAGATAACTGAGTTTCATGTAAAACATAATTTATAAATTAATATCCTTCATTCAATTTCTGAAATTTTCCAACTAAATAATTTTGGATTACTTTACTTTCAAAAAGGTATACTGAGGAAAAGGGTAGCAGTTCCTTTTTTTTAAGATTTTATTTATTTATTTGAGAGAGAGAGAATGAGAGATAGAGAGCACAAGAGGGAAGAGGGTCAGAGGGAGAAACAGACTCCCTGCTGAGCAGGGAGCCTGATGTGGGACTCGATCCCAGGACTCCAGGATCATGACCTGAGCCAAAGGCAGTTGCTTAACCAACTGAGCCACTCAGGCGCCCAGGGTAGCAGTTCTGATGCTGTGATTTTAAACTATCTTTTCTTTATAATCCTCTCTAAATTCATGTCTATTTTAGTTTTTACATCTGGGCTACTGCCTTCTTTCATTCTTTCTGTGGTTACCATTGACTCTCCCAGATAAATGAGTTGGAAGTACTTCAGGGTGAGATGTTAATATATAATATATTAAATATATGTTAATATATGTTAATATATAACATATTAAATATAGCTTATACACTTAGAGCCAGAATTTGTAAAGGTTCAATATAGATAAATAAATGATCGGTATGGTGATTAACATAACATAATAAAAAAAATTTAAAAAAAATAAATGATCGACATGAAAGTTAACAACCCAGAAACTAATTGCAGGCTGTCACGTGCGTTATGCAACTAAACAAACAAACACAAACAGAGGATGAATTCACAAGTGAATTACTCTATAAAGACTGGCTGAAGTAACCACCCATAAAAATGTTCAATCCCTCTTCACAAAACCTACACAATATTTGAGCACCTTAAGATAATTCATCCTATTTGAGCATTCTTCCATGGGCTGAATTGAAATGATTTGTCTACTCCTTGGAGACATACAGAAAATTGTTATCGTGGCCCTCAGGAGTATTGCTGTTTCAGGGTTAAACGAGCTTAATTTCTTCTGCTGTTCAATTTACTTTATCACTCTGGTCTTAAAATTATAATTTTCCTACTAAAAATATAGTTAACAGCAGTTACTGTGGAGAGATTAGTGTTAAATTATAGGAAGCTTAAGGCTATAAATTTGCAGGTGAAATTCCAGATCAAAGGGAAGGAATAATCCTAGTGCCTTCAAGTCTTATCAGCACTGTATATTGAGGTGTGTTTCTGAAAAAGTGTATGTGAATTGTAGATCTTGCCGTTTGAAGAAATCCATTTTCAAAGTGAAGGGATTGAATATTTATTTAAGCTTCTGTAAAAATACCAACTTTTAGGTGCATATAGGGTGTGTTTAAAGCAGCATCTCCCCGACCATTTTCACAAATTGCCTGTAGTAGAATGGTTCTAGAACAAAACAAGTTTGGGAAAGACTGCATGTCCTATTTACCTCTGGATCTTTGCTATGCATCAGATACATACTGAAGGTTCTATTTAGTATATCTTTCACAACACACACTGGGAAATATGAGTTTAAAGCAAGATTCATTATCATGTTTATTTGTTCAACCATTCATTTAATATTATTTCATCAATTTCCATTTGCTTCAGAATTCACTTTTTTTAGCAAAGCATTTATTTCATTTGTTTTTTTGACCAAGAGCCTATTTAGATTTTTCATTTTAGAGTTTTTAATCGTTTAAATTATATATATTTAAAATGTACAAAATGATGATTTCATATACATATATGTTGTAAAATGATTATCCAGATCAAGATAATTAACATATCCATCAGCTCACATAGTGAACATAGGTAACTGTGTGTATGTGTATGTGTGTGTAATGCTTCAGATCTACTCTAAAAAACTTTGAGTATACAGTACTGTATTATCAGCTCTAGTCACCATGCTGTACATTCGTCCAGTGTCATTCTTTTGCATTTGGATATCCAATTTTCCCAGCACCATTTATTTAAGAGTATGTTCCTGATATCCTGTCAATAATTAGTTAACCATATATGCATGGTTTATTTCTGTACTCCTTGTTCTGTTCCACTGGCCTCTGTGCCTGTTTTTATGCCAGTACCATGCTGTTTTGATTTTTTTTAAAGATTTTATGTATTTATTTAAGAGAGAGAGAGTGAGAGAGCACAAGTAGGGGGAGCAGCAGAAGAAGGAGAAGCAGGCTTCCTGCTGAGCAGGGAGCTCGATGCGGGGCTTGATTCCAGGACCCCAGGATCATGACCAAAGGCAACGCTTAACAGACTGAGCCACCCAGGAGCCCCAACTGTTTTTGATTAATATAGCTTTGTAATATAGCTTGAAATCAGGGAATGTGATACTCCCAGACTTGTTCTTCTTTGTTGGGATCACTTTGGCTATTTGAGGTCTGTTGTGGCTCCATATAAATTTTAGAATAGTTTTTTTCTATTACTGTGAAAAATGCTATTGGAATTTTGACCCAGATCGCATTGAATCTGTAGACCACTTTGCAAAGCATGGACATTTTTTATAATAGTAATTCTTCTCATCTAAGAACATGAATTATCTTTCCATTTATTTGTGTCGTCTTCCATTCTTTTCATTAAGGTCTTAAAATGTTCGGTGTACAGGCCTTTCACCTCTTTGATTAAATTCATTCTTAAGTATTTGATTGTTTTCAGTGCTATTGTAAATGGAATTGTTTTTATTTATTTTTTTAAAGATTTTATTTATTTATTTGAGAGAGAGAGAAAATAAGAGAGAGAGAGTGATAGAGAGCCTGCGTGCGAGCATGAGCAGGAGGAGGGGCAGAGGGAGAAGCAGACTCCCTGCTGAGCAGGGAGCCTGCCACAAGGAGCTGGGCTTAATCTGGGACCCCAGGATCATGGTCTGAGCCAAAGGCAGATGCTTAACCCACTGAGCCGCCCAGTGCCCCAGTGGCATTGCTTTTAAATTTCTCTTTCAGATAATTCATTGTTAGTATATAGAAACAAATTATTTTGTTAAAGAACAAAGGGAGCCATTCAAATACAAAATATCAACACAAATACAAAATTGTTTGGTTAAGATGCTACTTAAAAATATAACTAACAAACAAACAAAAGGAAAGAAGTCATAATTTATACAACTTATTTGGGGTAAGCACATGCCAATAGAAACTAAAATTATTCCCGTAGTTATATTTGAAAAGGTGTTTTTATTTGTTTGTTTGTTTGTTTGTTTTTAAGTAAGCTCCATGCCCAGTATGGAGCCTAATGCAGGGTCCAAGCTCATCACCCTGAAATGAAGACCTGAGCTGAGATTACGAGTCAGATGCTTAACTGACTGAACCACCCAGGCATCCCTGAAATGATGGTTTGTTTAAAGCATGAAGCCATATCTGTTGAAATTAATTTCATTACTCATAGAAATTTTAGGTAAAATGTCATACATCATAAGGACAAAGCATTACTATTGTAATTGCTATATAGATAATTCACTGCTGACATCAGTGGTAGGTTTTTAACTAAAATATATTAAAGATCAAGTGGGGGAAAAGGACAATTAGTTCATCAGAATAAGTTTCATTTTTTTACATGGTAAAGTGCATTGGATAGGTGAAACAGTTTTATCTAACCTGCCAACAATGGTGATTCACTAATAGTTCCCTTGAGTAAATGGCCATTCTATTGAGTCCTGTAGGGATCTAGTGTCTAATACACCAATCAAAAACTCATAGACTAAAACTAACTCAGCTAAAGCCATCTAGGAACATGATATTCATTTTGATTGCATGAATGCATTCACAGTAAATTTGTTAATTTTTTAATATCTCTAATTGTTTGCACTATTCTTTGGCTACGTCATACAAATATTTAAACAGCTGCCTTCTGATTCAGGGTTTTAGCCAGAATCTGATGAAGACTTCCCTTGATATCTAGATTTAAATAAAAAAGGATTTACAAATTGTCAGCATACACGAACAGAAAACCTTGTAAAATGGTAATAAACTGGAGGGGTTGCTTGGTTTTAACACAAAGAAAAGTATTGTAAACCTAGGAGACAGATTCACCTGCCAATAGAATCACAATTTTAAATGTGAGACTTTACTGAAGTTGTAAATTAGTGTAAGATAGGATTTTAAAACAGTTTATTACTATTTATGGTCACCTCAGTTGGCTACTGGTAGTAGAAGCAGCAAAAAGGAAGATAAATTAAGTAGAATTAAGCAGAATCCAATGAAAAGAGTTGTAATGTATAGGAAGCAAGAAAACACAGAGAATTTCTCTCCTTAAAAAAATAAACAAAAGATAAAAACTAACAAGGATAAAACCAAATACACAAAAACTATGTCATGTATCACGAAAGACAAGTCAGTAGAGAATGTTTCAAAGCCAATTATACTTTTATATTTTATAGCAAGTAGAAGAGAAATTAAGCTTTGTTCCAGTACTCTCTATTAAAATTATCAACAAAAGAGAGAAAAAAAGAAAAGCCAGCTTTTTAAATTCTACCATTATACCTTTTGTACTGTACCACTCTGCATTTTGGTCAATATTATGGACTAAATTATGTCTTCCCAAAATTTATAGGTTGAAATCTAGCCACCAAAGTGACCATATTTATGGAGGTAAAACCTTCAACAAGGTCATTAAGGTTAAATGAGAACATAAGGATGGAGCCCTAATCCCATAGCATTGGCATCCTTTTAAGAAGTAGAGGAGACTCAAGAAATGAGCATGCACAGGGAAAAGACCATGTGAAGACACAGTGAGAAGGTGGCTCTCTGCAAGCCAAGAAAAGAGGCCTTAGGAACAGTTTCTCCTACCTGAATCTTATCTTGGACTTCCAGCTTCCAGAAATGTAAGAAAATAAATTTCTGTTCTTTAAACCCCCCAGTCTGTGGTATTCTGTTATGGCAGCGCTCGCAGACTAGAGCTAGTCATTTTAATTCCACAGTGCATAAGAATGAAATCAAGAGAAAAAATTTAACTAACAACTCTGTTATTTGGAAGTCAGGCTTCTAGAAACTCACCCATTTGAACCAATTAGTTAGTCCCAGAACCAATCTGGGACTAACATGTCTCCTCTGTGTTATTTCTATCCCATAGGGAATAGTGGCATGGTCAGGCTGAGTGGGAACCAGCACTGTGGCATTAGGTAGCAACTGTACAAGTACCACGGCAGACATGGCCATGGCAGTTCAGTACCCCTCAACACAAGAGAAAAAGATCAGAAGCATAACGCAGTTGCACTTGACTTGAGCAAGGAAAGGGAAATGGACATCAGTTGTGTGGTTTGAAAAGAAGCATTGGTAGATCTGGAAAAGAGCAGTTGGTTTACATGATCAAAGTATTGAGCTTTGACAAGACAGATGGTTAAATGTCTTCAAGATTCTGAGTATATTCAATGTTTTTGCCACTGTTACATAATGCATGATTCTTAATTAAACCGATTTCATTGCCTCTTTCCTGTGAACTCCAGCATAGCACACATCACACTCACCCCTATGTTTTAGCTATTTATGCATATCTGAGGTTCATGGTAAAGTCATAAGCTCCCGGGCAACAGGGGCACTTCATCTATTAATTGTGTTCCCTACAACACCTACAGGAATGTCATACACAGTTGGGTTCTTTATAAATATTTACCTTATTATAGAGCCCTGCAACAGGCTGGGGGTATTCATAATGATGTAATACCGTAGTCTGGTTCTGGGCTCAATGCTCTAACGAATGCAACTGAATTAAGATATATGTACTATTATTTCCTGGTGGGTAGTTCTTGGTAAAAAAATAAAACATGAAAAAAAATTTTTAAAAACACTATAAAACTAAGAAAATCTTTGTTACTTTTTTGCAGGGACTTAAAAAAATAACACTGTCAGGTACCTGGGTGGCTCAGTTGGTTAAGCGACTGCCTTCAGCTCAGGTCATGATCCTGGAGTCCTGGGATCAAGTCCCACATCAGGCTCCCTGCTCAGCAGGGAGTCTGCTTCTCCCTCTGACCCTCCCCTTCTCATGCTCTCTCTCTGTCTCATTCTTTCTGTCTCAAATAAATAAATAAAATCTTAAAAAAAAATAACAACACTGTCTATCCTGTGGCTTGTTTTATAATATTGATGTAATTGTTTGGTTTTGATCAGGTTTGATCAGGTTTGCCAGTGTGTGGCAGGTGTTTCAAAAATGACATTTAAGAAGAATATAGCTAGATTGACTACTTTCATATGTACGAATGCTTTAGGCTTGACCAAAATAACCTCTTAGAAATTTCCTCACTATTTACTTGAGACATAGAGCACTGACTAATATATGGATGATCAAATTCTGTTTTTCTAAAGGCAAAATCAATACCTTCTGTGAACTATGAAAGATGATTTCAAAAAATAAACGTGAAACAGCAGTATATATAGAGAGGGATGTGTGTGTTTGTACTGCATCCTAATATTTAAAATTATTATTTGGGGAGAAATCTTATTTTATCTTGAATTCCATAACTGACTTTGCATGAAGACAGTTGTGTTTCACTAACTAAGAGGACATTGATCTGTATATCCTTTATTGTACACTTAAGGATCAATGGAAATGGTTTTTAAGAAAGAGTTTTCTTCTAAAAAAGTGGATCTTATGAAGATCTTTTATTCCTTACTCATTTAGGAGGCCTAAATGAGTACCTACTTGTACATGTGTGAATTGAGAGAGGGAGAATAAGGACTCAAAATGTTTGTGAATGAGAGGATAATAAAGGTTTATAATGCTCCTTAAACATAGCTACTAAATTAAGTTCACCGTGTTTTGTATAAGATATGGAACAATAAATACTGTTTAGAAGATTTACATAAGATTAATAATTAAGGTGTTTTGCTACCAGGAAGAGAGTGAAATGTCAAGCCACGGACTAGAAGAAGATTTCAAAATACATAACCAACAAAAAACTTAAATCGAGAATATATAAAGAATTCTCACATATTGATAAGACAAAGATGAACAATTCTTTTTTTTTTAATAGGTAAAAGTATCCTTTACAGAGAAAGATATCCACATTATTCATCATTATTAATCATCAGGGAAATTAAAATTAAAACCCAAAAAGATATAGTTACATATACTGATGTGTTGATATAGGGCAACTAGAACATTCATACATTCATACAATTACACTACAAAGGTAGTGCAATTAATACTTTGGTCAATTCTTTGGCAGCCTACTAAAATTAATCACATGCCTACCCAGTGACCTACTGATTTCATTTCTAGATAAATACCCATGAAAAATGAGTGCACCCATTCTACCAACACATAAGAATAATCATAGGAATGGGTGCCTGGGTGGCTCTGTTGGTTAAGCGACTGCTTTCGGCTCAGGTCATGATCCTGGAGTCTCAGGATTGAGTCCCGCATCAGGCTCCCTGCTCAGCAGAGAATTTGCTTCTCCCTCTGACCCTTCCCCCTCTCATGTGCTCTCTCTCTCTCAAATAAATAAATAAATAAAATAAAAAAAAAAGAATAATCATAGGAACTATATTCATTATAGCTAAAAATTAGAAATAATCATACAAATCCAAATGACCACCAACCATAGAGTAAAAACTAGGAAATTCACACCAGAATCTCTGATAGTACTATGTAGATGAGATTTTAAAATTTAACTAAAAAATCCATTTATAATAGTTTACTGGATCTTATAAAAAAATTCCTAGTTTTATGTCATGGACATACTTTTTGATGTCTATAATGCACATATTAACAATACCATTGTAAGTTAAAAAAGTTATTTCACTGTATTTTTGCCTAGTAAAATGTAAACAAGAAGGAAATATTAATATGAAGTTAACATTTTTGTAAACGAAATAGGTAATTAGGTAATTGATAGTTTGAAAATATATCTGTTTCTGAAACATGGATTTTAAGAGAAATACTAATACTTAATTTTTAGTTTTTTGAATTGAGATTTTTAATTCTAAAATTTACAAGCTAATTTGAGTGAACTAATTTTTTGGGGGGTAAAAATATTGGTAGCACAAAGGAAGCAGAAATGTAGATTCAAAATATTAACAAAACTAACGGAAAAAAATCAACCACATAAAACCTTAGTTTTTGACTTTTATTTACCATTCAAGGGGTACCTCACTTCCTTTCAGAAGACAAATGAATTTATTAGTTATCAGTGTTATAATTTAGAAAAATTAAGCATTTTTTGAGGTTTTTCTTCAAGTTATACTGAAAGTTTCCAAATAAATACCAAAGAAAGGAAAGCAGTAGAATTCATTCTCATGTTCCTATTGCCTGGCTTTGGTAACCATCAGTTTTTCATTATTCTTTAGGGAATTTTTTTTAAAGTCAGTCTTTCATGAATTTTAAGAAAAACCTATAGTCACTAAGCATTTCTGCCCTAAGCAAATGCACCCCTCCACCAATGATTTAATCCAAATTTAGTAGACTAATTTCAGAGAAATGGCTTCTTTTCTTAATTCAATGGTTTAATTCCTTTTCATTTCAAAATCAAAGTTAGAGTACCAAGCTGAAGGGAGAGCTCCAGAGGTACTGCATTCGTCCCAGACATGACTGATTGTTATCCTTGTCATCCCATGCCAGATCCATGTCATTTACATGTTGTAAAACTGCTGACACATGTAATGACATGGACATATATTTTTTTTAATTTTTTTCACTTAAGTTCAATTTAGTTAACATATATTGTATTATTAGCTTCAGGGGTAGAATTTAGTGATTCATCAGCTGCATATAACACCCAGGGCGCATTCCATCAAGTGCCCTCCTTAATGCCCATCCCCCCACCCAGCTCCCTTCCAGCAACGCTGTTTGTTTCCTATAGTTAAGAGTCTCTTACGGTTTGTCTCCCTCTCTGTTTTTATCTTATTTTATTTTTCCTTCCACTCCCCTATGTTCATCTGTTATGTTTCTTAAATTCCACATATGAGTGAAATCATATGGTATTTCTTTCTCTGACTGACTTATTTTGCTTAACATAATATCCTCTAGGGACACCTGGGTGGCTCAGTCAGTTAAGCATCTGCTTTTGGCTCAGGTCATGATCCCAGGATCCTGGGATCAAGTCTTGCATCAGGCTCCTTGCTCAGCGGGGAGCCTGCTTCTCCCTCTGCCTGCCGCTACCCCTGCTTGTGCTCTCTCTCTCTGACAAATAAATAAATAAAATCTTTAAAAAATATATCCTCTTGTTCTATCCACATCATTGCAAAATTCCATTCTTTTTGATGGCTGAATAATATTCCATCGAAAAAATAAATATTTATAAATAAAATAAATATATATATGTATATTCAGCTGTAGATGGAAATCTGGGCTCTTTCCATATTTTAGCTATTGTGGACATTGCTGCTATAAACACTGGGGTGCATGTGCCCCTTCAAATCACTATTTTTGCAGCCTTTGGCTAAATACCTGGTAGTACAAGTGCTGGGTCATAGGGTAGCTCTATTTTTAACTTTTTGAGGAACCTCCACACTGTTTTCCAGAGTGGCTACACCAGTCTGCATTCCCACCGACAGTGTAAGAGGGTTCCCCCTTTCAACATGAACATATTTTAAAAATCACGCTAAGGAAAAGAAGCCACACAGAAAGGACTACATACTGAAGGATTCCATTGTTTATGCTATTCTGAAAGACAAAACCATTTTGGCAAAAATCGGATGAGTCTTTGCCAGGAACTAGGAATAAAGAGAGGACACTGAATGCAAAGGGCTATGATGGGACATTTTTGGGATAGAAATACTGTATATCTTGATTATAATGGTGTTTATATGCTTGTACACATTTGTCAAAATTCATCGACCTGTATACTTAAGAAGGGAGAATTTTAAGGGTGTCTGGATGGCTCAGTTGGTTAAGCATCCAACTCTTGGTTTCAGCTCAGGTCATGATCTCAGGGTTGTAGGATCGAGCTCCATGTGGGGCTCTGTGCTCAGGAGGGAGCCTGCCTGGGATTCTCTCTCCCCTTCGACCTCTGCTCCTCCCTTTGCTTGCATGTACCTTCTCTCTCTCAAATAAATAAATAAATTTAAAAAAAAAAGAAGGGAGAATTTTACTGTATGTAAACCATGATTTCAGTTCATCTATATTTTATTAACATATAATATATTATTTGTTTCAGGGGTACAGGTCTGTGATTCATCAGTCTTACACAATTCACAGCACTCCACTTACCCTCCCCAATGTCCATCACCTATGAAGTCTAACTTAAACAAAAAAAAATAGCATACCAAGGTCTAATGGACCAAGGATGAAATGATCATCTTCCTTAATTGGGATAACACATTAAAAATGAAACTTGAACTGGTATTTGATTTAGGGTAACCATTTCACAGTTTTGTTTTTTATCAAGCTTATAATCCATTAAAATATCCTGTATGTGTCTAGTTTTTTTAAAAAAAAATCAGTACACTGAATACTACATCATAAACTAATGAGGTACTATATGCTGGCTAATTGAATTTAAACAAAAATCGATCAATCAATCAATCAATGCAGTACTGTAGCTTAATCTTTTTAAAGATTCTATCTGATATATTTATTTCTACCACATGAATCTAGATCTTTTTTATTCTGTACATTGCTATACAAGAATATACTCTGTATAATCTTAAGTCATCCACAATTTAGTCAGCATGCTTTGTAAAAAAATATTGTTCTTTGTAGAAAAATAATTTTTAATTTGTTTTTGTTTGGTTTACACTAGATTATATGAAACATGTATTTGTATATGGTAACAGAATCTAAGTAAACTGATGAAATATAAGGGTCCTGAAGACTGATAAAATGTTTTCTCAAGTAACGTTACTTATGTTCTGTTATAATCAGTTCCTTTTAAAAAAAAAAGATTGATTGATTGATTTGATGAGGGAGGGGCAGAGGACGAGGGAGAGAATCTCCAGCGCACAGCTGAGCATGGAGGCCAAGGTGGGGCTTGACCCTAGGACCCTGAGATCATGACCTGAGCCGAAATCAAGAGTCAGACGCTGAACCAACTGAGCCACCCAGGCACCCCAGTTCCTTTTATTTTTTCAAGGAAACACTTTAAATCTTTCTTTTATAAAAGGCCACTAGTGTTAAATTATTTTAAATTATATAAATTACTGTGAGGTTTTATTTCCTTCAGTTCTCTTCACCTTTATATTTTTAAGTGTATTTATGTATTTTAAAGAAAAATATCTGGCATTAAATAATTGTATGCAAATATATCTTAAATTACTATATATGTATTTGTTTTGTGTTAATAAAATTCAATATAGTTAAGTAATTCCCATTTTTTTAAATTGCATATGCTTTTGTTTGAATTTGTGATAATCCTACCTTTCTAATTTGTCCTATAGAGCACATATATGCTCTCTCTCAAGTGAAAGGAAATTTTCTTTGAGTAAATTAGAATTTATATACTAATTCTTAGATTAGTACAGAAACATTTTCAACTACCTAACAAAAAGATTCCTCCCCCAAGCAGATAAGAAGGTACATCTTCCATGTCACTATTCATTATTGATAAACCATGCTGTCCTTTTAGATAATTAGGTTTAAATGCTAATATTTTACAATTCTCTATTACAAGATGTACAAAGATATTTTAAAAAGCAGTATATTCTCAGACACTTCTACAGATAGATATTTCCCTAGATTTGATAGTCCTTAATAATTGTTTGTTATTTCTATTTGCTTATGAATTTCAATGATTACTTATCTTCCAAAGTTCTCAAAATACAAATATTGTAACATGCAAGAAGGAAAAGACAAATTTTAAAATAACCCTCCCCAGTTGCCGGATACATGAGCTCATACTTTTTTCCTGATCACTCATTTGGACAGAAATATCTTAACTTTCTAAGAGAGATATCTGCAGCTGATTTTCCTCTTTTGAGTTTTTTCCAGGCAGGTAAGAGAGTCAGAATGCAAAGCAGTACAAAGCACATGAGGAATTCACTTACAGACCTGGATATAATTTAAGGCATGCATACTGGGGTTTGGCTGATCTCAAATGTACAGATTTATCTATTTCATTTTTCATAATGTCTTCTTTATTATACTACATATGGAAATGTCAATGAAAACTATTAAACTAGAAAATACTTTATGAAAGTCATAAAATGTTAGTTTGCATTACATTTCAATCAGGCATCATGGCTAAAGTAAAGCACCGTTCATTATCTAGTTCAGTTTCTATGATGCTCACTGGAAACTCTGTGGGTATCTAAAAGGTCATTTTTAATATACACCGATAACCCTTCAGGTTGAGAGAAAACCACCCCCAGTGGTGACATTATTACTTTCATTCTGAGAAATAACACATATCATTTTATCTGTAGTATAAGTCATAAAAAGAATGCAAAAATAAAAATGAACTCAACTAATAAACAGGAAAGATGTTCTGAAAAACTTTTTGAAACAGGCCAGAAATGACAAATTTTTTTTTAATTTTATTTATTTGTTTGTTTATTTATTCATTTGAGAGAGAGAGCAAGTGAGCTCGAGCAGGGGGAGGGGCAGAGGGAGAGAATCTCCAGCAGACTCTGTGCTGAGGGGAGAGCCTGACTTTGGGATTAACCTCAGGACCCTGAGAACATGATCTGAGCAAAAATCAAGAGTCAGATGCTTAACCGACTGAGCCAGCCACCCAGGAGCCCCCAGAGTGACTAATTTTTTTTTTTTTAATAAATAACTCTAGTGAGACATTATCACAAACTACATGTTTTTTTTTTTCAAGTTACTATAGGAAAATGCACGCTACCCTTTCCCCTAAGTATTTTTCAAATAATATTTTCTAAATATCTTGGAATTAGTTACCACTATATTCTAGAAACTAGACACAAATCCTGCTTTTACGGGACTTACAATGTTGTCAAAAAGATAAGGCAGGTCTTATATTTGCTCAAAACATGAGTGAGGCGGAAGAAGTCTAAAAGTAAACAAGTTTACCAAAAAATGTCAAGATTCACAGAATTAGGAACTTGAGAGTTAAATTCAATTTTTAAGAAATAAATTTACATTTTTACATATGTTCTCTGTAACTATAAAATTCTATCTACAAGTATCACCATGGGAAGAGCAGAATTGCAGAACATAAGAAACTGGTTAAAGGAATATTGATAAAAGAATAAGCAATAGATTATTTCTTAAAATAGATGGTTTTGTGCATATTAAAAATAAATGAAAACATCAAAACATATCAAATTATAGAGAAATAGGCAGTTTTGTCTAATCATTTTATTAAGAAGTAGTTCATCTTACCTCTATTACCAGTTGCCGAAGAGATGGTGAAGCTATGGAATGTAGACTTGAGTTACCCCTTATGGGACTATGGAGACTAACGTAAGCCACAACATTTCTCTGCAGAACCTTCTTGAAATCCTGAAACCAAAACAAACAAACAAATAAAAAAAAAAACATTAAGAAAAGTAACATATTTTACTTTATCAGTTATGGGTTGAATAATAGACGCTCCCTACTTAAAATCATTACATGACACAACTACTGTTTTAAAAAAATGTACTCTATTAGAAAGTACAAGGGTCACAAAAGGATTTTAAATAAAAGGGATAAGAAGTTACATATCACACATGACAAAATATTTCTAAGCATGTTCCTGAAAAAAGTCAAATCTTAAAAAAGAATGTTCTTAAATGGTTAGCCTAGTAGAAGATTCAGCTTTGGAGTACAGAATGGAAAGTTTGCTCTAGCCACAGCACTTAAGTTTAGAGTTACTGAGTTAGAGAACAGACATGGGTAAACTACTAGTGTGATTAATCAAACTAGGCCTTTCCTTTGAGACAATGAGCTAATTTTTACATGCAGTAGCTCTTTATTCTGAGCAAAAATGGGGCATAATACACCTTTGTCCCTGCACGTATTACCTGAAATAAAACCTGATACATTTTATGCAAATGAGTAGCAAAAAAATGATTTCAGCAGAATAGTTATTCTACTTCTCTGCTGAGCCCTATCCCCCCAAACTGAAGACCACTGAGCCTATTAATAAGGTGCTGCTACGAAGGCCTGAGGTTATATTCCCCCTTTTATGCACAAACATTAATGACTAATCATCATGGTGACAATTGTATAGAAATTTCCTAAAATCCATCCTACTTCATGTCTTAGATCCTTACCTTTCTTCCTCCAACACTATGACATGGAAGACCGCAAGAGCCTGTCTCCCTAGCAAATCAGTACGTGACTCCTATTTTAAGTTGAAAATTCAGCTACACCGCTGTAAGATAGGTGAAGACATTCCATTTAAAATTAATAAATGTTTTAAATGGACAGGAATCATGAACTGAAACTTAAACACTCTGCTTTGCACATAATGTTATTTTTTTAAAAAGTCCCTTTTTTCGAAAAAAAATGACCCACAAGTGCTGTGGCAAAACAACTTCCATTTACACACTAGCACAGAGACACTGTCTATGTATTAGTCCATTTTACACTCATGAGAACCTCACATTAGTATACATGTGGCAGAATCAAGTCTTGGAGAAAGTTAATCTCACCTAAGACCACAACGTTTTATGGTAGAAAGAATCTGAAGTCAGACTTTCTGACTGTAAATTCTGTAATATTTCCACAGTAGCCTGTGAAAAATGAAGAATCTTCAAAAGAAGAAATGGTACTTTTCATTTAGTAAATGGTACTATTTTATTTAGAAACTTTACTACTTATTTAGTAAAATGTGGTAATTTTCCTCAAGGATCGAGATCAGTATTGAGTCACGTCTGTAATAATTCTATCACCATAAATTTCAGTTTTAAGTTTATTGACCAATATCACCTGATCTTTTTACAGCTGTGGGTTTCAGGGGTTTCCTCTGCAAGCAGAATTAAATACGGCAATATGACATGTCAACAAGTGCTTTCCGCATTCGTCTTCACTAGGAAATCAGGTTAGAGCACAAAGTAAATGTTTCGTTCTCAGGAGTAGATTTGATAAAAGTAGACAGAACAGGAAAACCAGTAGTTTTCTAAATTCCTTCTCAACTATTTAGTTTAAAATGGCTCCATGAACAGTATTGTAATAATCTTCTGAGATAGAGTAATTTTACATGGTATATTTTATGAGCCAGTAATCAAATCTTTATGTTATTCACCATTTTCTTCACTCTTGTATCTTTGCTTACCTACTCATGGAAAAAGCCAGAAAGTGACTGAACTGATAATTAGTTGCCAAACATGCATATAGACATAAATATGTTAGGACAGAGGTCCCTACTTTTTTTGAATAGGAAGAGCCTTTTCTAACATAAATACTTTTTCCTATGGACTCCCACACTATAGGTTTTTTAGTTGTTTTAGTTGTATCTGCTGATAGAGAAAAATATAAAACTATTGAAAGATAAAATAAATTTGGTAAAACTTACAAATAAATTTATATTTTATCAAACACACAAAATAATCTCCTCAATTTGAAAGTATAATTGCCCATATACATGCAAGGCCACTTTATTGATTCAATTTACAGGCTATGATGCTTGATGGTCAAATAAATTCAAAGACTTTTGGCAATGCACTTCCCCATGCATAGGGGCTCAGGATATATGTTAGGGACTACTAATGTTGGACAAGCTGACTTTCAGAACATAGCTTAGAAATATATGAGTTAATTTAGGATTAATATAAATTTCATGTGAAAATTACTAGACAGATATGGAGAAGGCTGTATGATATAGAGGAATACATTTTTGGAATTTGAAAATCTTTAAGACACTCTTTTTAAAATGCACCCCTTAATGTTGCAAGAAAACTAAAATACTATTTTATGATGAAAAGAATTCCAAAATACTAAAATCAGCCCAGATTACAAATATATTTCCCAAATTGCTTTTTAACGTGTTTATGTCTTTAAAGTAAGTAATTTGGAATAAAAGTCTGAAAGGTTGGTTTAGCTATTACATTTTCCATCTAACTAAAAATATGTCAATTTAAAAATGTTCTTTCAGCAATAGAATTTATTCATTTGAATTAGTTCTTTTGAATATGGAACAAATAGTCACACAACTAATTTGAGTATGAAAAATATTCTAATTTGCAACATTTATATCTTGACAAATTTTACACTAAAATTTTTCCATTCTTAAGACTTCTTTTTCTTCAAATTAAAAAGACACTTGCTATTTCCTTTTGTGTATCTTTTTGATATTTCCCTTGAAGTCAATAGACATTTCATCTTTTTTTTTTTGAGTTCTTAAATAAAAAATGAAATAGAATTTCCCATTAGATATTTAGGGTTTTTTTTTTTTCTCCAAAGCTGAGATAGTAAATAAACTAGAATATCAAATAGTTTTATTTTCCTAGATAAAATTGTATAGATTTTCTCCTACATTTTCCACTAACCCTTTTTTTAAAAAAAAAAATCATAAAGCAAATAGAATATCTAAGAGTTTTAAAATGTTTTCCTTGTTTTTAATATGGCATCAATCCAATTATCAGTTGATGTATCCCATTAAAAATACAGTGCATCTGTGAAACACAGACCTATCAAAAGCATCTGAAACTTAAACATACCAGTGGTATTCTAACTGTGACCCACTGCATGCTAGATTTCATTTGGACAAAGCCTTCCTAAGGTAGTTCCGGTAGGTAGGCAGGTTAATAGATTTTTAGGAAAGAAGGAACAGAGAGATAGAAGTGTAGGACTACAAGGAGGATGGAATGGGGGGAGTGAGAAGGAAGGAAACCACTATTTTAAGCTATGGTATGATGCTAAGATAGTAGATATTTAACATAGGAGACTGTTTCCTAATTCCAGATAATTGCCAGAAAGTTAAAAAAAAAAAAAGTAATTGTATGTATCACCTGATCTTTTCTTGTCCAGTAACTATCAACCTGTCTAAGGAGAAACACAATAACCAGGTAAAAACAACTGTGGGTATATCAAAGTCTGCAGGTCTGATAGCATCAAGAGTAAGATAGTAGCAGATCATACACAGTTCACGGGGCTCTAATTCCCCCTCAGTCTTATGGGTGATCTCAGCAAGTTAGAAGACAGGACAACTGGGTTGAAAGGCACATTCTTATCCCTGGCTTCAACAACTTTATTTTGTCAACTTAAGTCTAAAAGAGAGAGAGAGAGTGCATGAGAGCATAGTAATTAATGTACATTTACCTCTCCCCATTCATATGAGCCAATGTTGCCAAAAGCTGTTCCTCCCCATGAACAGAAAACAATTGTGCGGTCTGGTCTCCACCCTTTCTTAACTCTTAACATCAAGGCCCGGATAAAAGCCGTGATTACGGCAGTGCTGCTAGCCCATTCTTGTCCGTAAGGACCATATGCGGTATGATGGTGGCTGCCAACTATGATATACCGGTCTGGAAACAGAAGGAAACAAGGGCCATTAAAACAAAATATAAACCTTAACAATAAATTTAATGACATTTACATAATCCTGTTGCACAACTGAGCACCAATTATGTAAAATTGTCCTAATAATTAAGACTACTTTAACATTTTTCACCCACTGTCTTGATTCACACATCTGTGTATATCAAAGCAGAGGCAGCTGCTGAACTCAGTTATGATTCCAAAGCCTAGATCCATATTACTGTCCTTTGCAACATGCATATTAATTAATGAAGTATACAAATATGCCACAATGAAACCTTTAACATTTTCCAGAATCATAGTGGGAAGTGTCCTATAAACAATGTGTGTATGCTCAGTAAATATTAATGAACTATTAATACATATGAGGGAGCAGTTATTCAGTAGCTGTAAATATTAAATAATGTGGTAGTCATATATGGATTTTGAAATAAATGAAGTATTTAGGGAATTAATTATAGCTTCCAACTTAGAGTTTTAGTTCCTCTCATTTCCCTGAAGGAAAAAAAAATCAACATCAAAAGTCATCCAACTACTGTAAAAGTTTTCTTTTCACATTATTTCATATAATCATACAAAATTCATTAGACATAACATAAAAAGATCTCCATGACACATGGATGGGGCCTGCTCAATGTACATTACTGACTATTGTCAATAGGTAGAAAAAACTCTTATCTCCAGAGTTTCCTCTGATTTGGTTGCCACTGAATGTTGCTGATATAGAACTCTATTTCACCAAGAAATCCTATACATCGATGTAAAAAGATTTCTTCACTGAGTGTCATTTTATTTGGAGATGTTCCATAGCTCAATGGTGCAGACTCTGAAGCCAAGCCTGCTTGGGTTTGGATCCAGACTATTCGATTTACTAGTTGTGTGACCGTGGAAATCTTATCTAAGCTCTTTATGCCTTGATTTCTTCAAGTATAAAATGAAAATACAAATACCACATACATCATTCACTTGGAGTTTTAAATGAGTTACTAAATGTAAGGCACTTTAAACAGTGTCTGACACATAATAAGTACTACCTGTGTGTGGAATAAATGAATTGCTCCTTTACTTCATGGCATCAAAAAGTTATCTGACGGGAAATCATTGCATGGAGTTATTTTAATTTTCTACACTGATTTTAGAACCAGCAATGAATCTGATCTGCCAACATTTTATCAAAATTTAATTAATGGTATATCCAGGGTGGATGCAAATGTTGAAACTCAGGGAATTTATTTACTCATCTCCCGGATACGTGTGAAAGTTCTGCTTGGGATTATCTGTATTCTAGATAAAACATATCCAAAAGCCTTAATGATCGTTTCTAATTTTCAGAGTCATTAAATAAGAAAATCATGTGAATGAACAGCCAATATTTTTGTGTAGAATTCAAATAAACAAAATTTGGGAAGCTTTGCTTATTATACACTGAAGAATATTACTGGTAAATTGATTTTAAGGAATTGATTTTTTTCTATATTGAATTTCAATTAGGAAAGCTCTTTTACCCTCAAGCTAGTATAGTTTTGTACAATTTGGTTTTTCCATAAAAACTTGTAAATGTAGCAATGATGATAAATATTTCTGGTGTTTCAATTAGAGATTCTTATGATGGAAATTTGTTGAAATAGTTGAAATGCAGCCATGACAACTTCCAAACTCATTTATATCTTGTATTGAAAGGCATTAAAATCAGAGGTTGAAAGACATTAAAATCAGAGGTTTTTCAACATTGCTACTGTAAAGAAATCAGAGAAAATATGAACCTTCCATAAATTTTCTAAAAGAGTTGGCTGGTAAGAAACTTGGGGAGATGTAAAACTTGATCTCAAAATTCTCTGGTTTATCAATTACAGGGTCAATTTCACTAAAGTTGTGGAGAAAAATAATTCTCCAAGGAAAATCAGAGTCAATATCCTAACCAAATCAACAGAAGTGGCACAAGACTGCCATATTCTACCCTGTATGCCAAGCACTCAGACGGCAGGATGTGGGTCAGTCTCACAATCCATTCAGGAGAATCTCTTAATTAATATATGTACTAGTTAGTTTTACTTTTTTTAGCCTGCATCATATTATCTGAAGATGCCATGAACATCCCAGAGCAAGGTGTACAATTATTTAAAATTTAGCCGGGTGATCATTTTCATAAGCATCTTCAAAACCTAAAGCCATGTAGACATTAGGCAGAACAGTCAGTGGACCAAGGTTCACAGACAAAACATAGATTAGCAATGAAAGATGAGATTTGGGAGATAAAAACTTTTATTATTTTTTATTTTATTTTTTTAAAGACTTTATTTATTTATTTGACAGAGAGAGATATAGTGAGAGAGGGAACACAAGCAGAGGGAGTGGGAGAGGGAGAAGCAGGCTTCCCGCTGAGCAGGAAGCCCGAGGCAGGGCTCCATCCCAGGACCCTGAGATCATGACCCAAGCCAAAGGCAGACGCTTTAACGACTGAGCCACCCAGGCACCCCTATTATTTTTTTAAATACACCATTAAAACTAAAATATTTTCTCTCTTAAAATGTCCTTTCTTGATAAAAGTAAAAACTCCAGTGGTTATGTTATAGTGAAGAAGAATAAACAAACAAACAAAAAGCATTGGTTTTTGTAGCTTTTCTTCATGAGGCACATGCCAATTTAACAAATCTAACCTCTGCTTTCTTTTGTTTTGTTTTGTTTCCCTTATACTCTCTACTTTGATTTATTTTTGAAGAGAGTGAGAAAGAGAATAAAGACCTGCTTCTTGGTTTCATACGGACTCACTCTGAGAATGCTATGAACTAGTTACATCTAAATTAGGAAATGCATTTAATTATGTTCCTACATTGCTATAGAGTATTTTCTTGTAATGGTTTAATAGATTATAAATACATATAGAATCTCAGCCCTACTTACCTGGAGATGTCAAGCCCTTTAAATATCCAACAACATTAGTAACTGTTTTGAATTTTGTAACTGTCTGAACTTGCATGTTGACAGTTCTTTCATCTGAAAAAAAAATTAAGATATTTACTTTGCTACATTCTGTTGTTTTTTTCTTAAACATTCAAATTAATTTATCTAATATTGCTAAAAAAAGAATTCCAAACAATTGAATTTTTTTAGAAAATCAAAGTTATACCTTGTGACAAATATCTATTCAATACTTTGTGTCAACTCTATTTTAGGTACTTGTTATACAATGATGACTAAGTTACCATTGCTGGCCTCACAGACCTGCAGAGCTATAAAGAGGCAGCTCTACGCTACAATTAAGTTCAATATGAGAGCACCCAGAAGACCTCAGGGAGATGTGGACAACTCATATTTTAAAAAAATACATATCAGATAAAAATATTTCTGAAGAAATTTAAGTACTTTTCTAGCTTCAGAAAAAAGAACATGTGGAAGCTAATTTAACCTTCCTGTATGACTCATTATTACGTTATCACATTGAAAACTGTAAAACATTGCAGAAATTAAAATTAAAAGAACAAAGGTTTCTAAAGTTAGACATATTTCCAAATATTGCAGTCTCTTGTGCCTGTTAAAATGTAAAAATAAGACATGGATACCCAAAAATAGAATACCAAGAGATACAGAACTTAGGTAAAAATGTGTGTTTACAGACAAAATATTAAAAATGAGAGAATAAACAGAAGAAACAAAAACTGGGTTAGGAAGGCCTCCCAGGGTCTGCTGGGGTGAAATATGGTTGTAAAAAGGCTTGAACATACCTGAACCCTTGGACATTTGTTCTTCTCCTCCAGTTCCCAGGGGTAGTGGGAACTAAAACCTAAGGAGACCATCTTCCCCTATTGCTCCACCTTATAACACCAAATCCCTGAAAACTGAGGCTGCCTGGGGAACTGTCAGAAGACATGAAGACTCCCATTATACAAATCCAGAAAGATAAAAATTGGGGTCTGACTCCAGTTCTGCCCTCCTATAAGTCATAAGACGGTAGCTAATAATTTCAGAGCAACAAAAACTCCCAGACTAAAATAACTAGATATCTGGTTGTGAGGTCCACAACCACACAAAAGAAACATAATGAACATATATCCTACCTAAAATAAATATATTGAAACATACAACACATGAATTTAAAAAATAAGCATCATAATTAAACACAAGAACAGAAACAACCAGAAACCCTTTTAAGAAGAAGAAATAATAGGTAAGGAAATAGAATAATTAGAAGAAATATGACAACAGATAGGATTAGTAGATAGAGATAGTAAGTAATACATATGACTGACAACTGAATTTAAGAGCTATATCAGATGAGCAATTTTTCCAGCAACCACAGAAGAGGATAAAGAGAGAAAATAGGAAAGTACAATTAAAATTCATGGTGGATAGAAATAGGATTTCTAGAAATGATATAAGAAGAAGAAGAAAAATAAATGGAAGAGAGAAAATATTTAAAGAAATAATATTTTTCCAGAAAAAGGGAAAAACACATCTATGTATTTTATTTTATTTTTGTTTTGATTTGTTTTTGTTTTTGCTTTAAAGATTTTATTTGTTTATTTAACAGAGAGAGAGAGAGAGAGAGCACAAGCAGGCGGAGCGGCAGGCAGACAGAGAAGCAGGCTCCCTGCAGAGCAGAGATTTACAAATATGGAAAGAGAAAAAATTAGGTATTGATAAGTCCTTCTGGTTTTCTAGATAGATATAAAAATAAATAAAAATATAATCTGTATGTACATACACATATATTTATCCATATTTATATTAAAATATAATATTAAAATATATTTCCCTAGTTTTGTTTACTAAGAAGTACTGAAAGAAGTAACACTCCAATAGCAATGAGCACATCTAGAATCCATGTCTCATTTTCTAGATACCTTCCTCTACTCAAAGGAACTAGGACTCTTTGGAGAAATGGCTGATAACAAGGTTGGGGCCGGGAAGCACAAAATGATTTGGTATCTCAAATTTTTGCTATCTCAAAAACAAAGGAAATTTCCAAAGAATAATGAGAATACACCAATAGATGGAACCTAGGTCAAAGGTGATATTTTGGGCTGACCTGGGACAATTTGAGTATCAAAAAAAAAAAATAGTACTGAATTATAACCCATTGAATAAATTAGGGATATAAATCCTAATTACATATAATAAATTGATACTCTATCTATAAATAAACACTCAAACAAATAGGAAGAGAGCTCTTCTTTACAGTAGAGTGCCAACTAATAAAAGCAGAAGGGATGATGAACTTGGAAGGTCACTGTTGGCATTATCTTGATAATGGCTAATTGCGCATAAAGCATAAATAAACATTTGAACTAGTGGGTGGACATAAGAGGGTGTGGGAACAGGATCTTTGCATGATTTCAAATGATTATTAATTGTAAAAGAAAAAAATTTAAAAATAGTAACCTCAAAGAGGAGCCCTCACAGATTTTTCATTATTTTAATTGAATTATCAAAGTTAGCATTACCAGTAATGGGACAAACTGATATCAGTAATGGGGAAAAAACAGTCTCACTCTGTAATATTGCTGTCAAAGATGCAGAGACTGAAATTATTCATGGGAAAACATCAGCTAAACCCATACTGGGGAACATTCTGCAGATAGCAGGCATGTAAGCTCCAAAATTGATAAAGCAATGGAAGTCAAGCAGAGACTGAGACTATTCCAGGCTTAAGGAAATAGGACACCTCATAACTCACAACACGTGACCCTAGTTTAGATCCATTTGCTATTTAGGTCATTACTGAAACACCTGGCAAAATTTGAATGGGGCCTTTGGAGTGCACGGTAGTAACGTATCAATGTCTCATTCCTGATTGTGATGGTTGTGCCGTCTGTATAGAGAAAATGTCACCGTTTGTGGGAGAATTCAGATGTGATGGGTCATCATGTCTATAGCTCGCTGTCAAGTAGTTGAGAAAAAAATATTCCTTGTACTATTCTTGAAACTTTTCTGTAAGTTTGCATGTACTTCAAAATTTTAAAAAATACATCTGAAATTAGAAAATTCTGGATAACATTTAGACGCTGTTTGTTATTTAAGAAGTCAGTGCATGTGTATGTGTGTATATATTGCTACTTTAAGATAACATTTCCAACTCACATTTGCCAAATGTTTTCTGTCTTTCATGCCTCAAAGTTTGATGGCAGCTTTAAATTTGATGTGTGAAGTTCAAAAGATTTCAAGATGACAAAAATGTGTTTCACTCAGAGAACATTTGTATTCAAATAGGGTGAGGAGCGTCAGAGCTGAAACATAAAAGTAGTTGCCTCTCTCTAGTCCTTAACTTCATCACGTGCAGAGAAAAATACTACAGAAATTATTTTCCAGTGATAATTCTGTCTTGCATTTTTGTTGTTATAATGAAGACTCGACTAGTTGTCTCCTTCATCATAGCTAACAAGGCTTCATCTCCACCTGCACTGTGAGTAAGCATGACCCAATAGCTAGGAAAAATCCCAACCTTATTTAGAGAGATTTGAGGTCTAAAAACTGCTGCTAACTCTGAGTCCTAATTCTGATAAATAGGCTTTTGTTGGTTTCGTAAACATAGTTCTTGCTTGGATTCCTAATTTTAATTGAGCATTTCTCTCATTCTGTGTACCTGACTCTCTTTTTAGCTACCTGACTCTAGAAAAGAACTTCTAGGATTGGGGCTATGATTTGTTTTCTTTATTTTTCAATTTCCCTACACCCTAGGGACTGGAATCTACTCTAGAATCATACTTTTGATGATTGGGACTCTATAAACTGCTAGCATCTTTCCTAAATGACAACTGCTTCCCTAAATATCTGAGTATAAACTGCTTCTGGATTCTATGTCATCACAGCTTGTAGAGCTTTCTGAATGCTCCATTTTTCCACGTGACATCTTCCCATCGCCAAATGTTTTTTTGACCCAATATTATTGATTGACATCATATGCTCTAGACCGAGGATCTTATTCAAAATATTTATCAAAATAGTTATCAACTGATACAGCATACATGCTGACCAGTCAGAATGCACTGGCAGCAAGTAATTGGAGTGCCCACACCAATGGATGCAAACTGATATCATCAGACCTGCCCCGGATACTATGTTCTTCTTGCCATACTGTAATTTTCTCAGGGGCTCCATTTCAGTCTACCCTGCAGGGAACATCACATTACACAAGAGTTCTACACAAGCAAGGGGTGCCTGGGTGGCTCAATTGGTTAAGCTTCTGACTTTGGCTCAGGTCATGATCTCAGGGTCCTGGAATCGAGCCCTGTGTCTGGCTCCACATTCAGCAGGGAGTCTGCTTTTCCCTCTCCCTTTCTCTCTGCCTCTCCCTGCCCCTTCATGCATGCTCTCTCGCTCTCTCTCTCTCAAATAAATAAAATCCTTTTTATTAAAAAAAGAGTTCTTTTTTTAAAATTTTATTTTATTATGTTATGTTAGTCACCATACAATACATCATTAGTTTTGGATGTAGTGATCCACGATTCATTGTTTTCGTATAACACACCGTGCTCCATGCAGTACGTGTCCTCCTTAATACCCATCACCCCCATTCCCTTCCCCTCTAAAACCCTCAGTTTGTTTCTCAGAGTCCATAGTCTCTCATGGTTCGTCTCCCCCTCTGATTCCACCCCCCTTCATTTTTCCCTTCCTTCTCCTAATGTCCTCCATGCTGTTCCTTATGTTCCACAAATAAGTGAAACCATATGATAATTGACTTTCTCTGCTTGACTTATTTCACTTAGCATAATCTCCTCCAGTCCCATCCATGTTGATGTAAAAGTTGGGTATTCGTCCTTTCTGATGGCTGAGTAATATTCCATTGTATATATGGACCACATCTTCTTTATCCATTCATCTGCTGAAGGGCATCTCGGCTCTTTCCACAGTTTGGCTATTGCGGACATTGCTGCTATGAACACCGGGGTGCATATGGCCCTTCTTTTCACTACGTCTGTGTCTTTGGGGTAAATACCCAGGAGTGCAATTGCTGGGTCATAGGGTAGCTCTATTTTTAATTTTTTGAGGAATCTCCACACTGTTTTCTAAAGTGGCTGTACCAACTTGCATTCCCACCAACAGTGTAAGAGGGTTCCCCTTTCTCCACAACCTCTCTAACATTTGTTGTTTCTTTCCCTGTCCATTTTTGCCATTCTAACTGCTGTAAGTTGGTATCTCAATGTGGTTTTGATTTGAATTTCCCTGATGGCTAATGATGATGAACATTTTTTCATGTGTCTGTTAGCCATTTGTATGTCTTCTTCAGAGAAGTGTCTTTTCATATCTTCTGCCCATTTTTTGACTTGATTATTTGTTTTTTGGATGTTGAGTTTGAGAAGTTCTTTATACATCTTGGATACCAGCCCTTTATCTGTAGTGTCATTTACAAATATCTTCTCCCATTCTGTGGGTTGCCTCTTTGTTTTGTTGACTGTTTCCTTTGCCATGCAGAAGCTTTTTATCTTGAATAAGTCCCAAAAGTTCATTTTTGCTTTTGTCTCACTAGCTTTTGGAGATGTATCTTGAAAGAAGTTCCTCTGGCCGATGTCAAAGAGGTTACTGCGTATGTTCTTCCCCAGGATTTTGATGGATTCCCATCTCACATTGAGGTCTTTCATACATTTTGAGTTTATCTTTGTGTATGGTGTTAGAGAATGGTCGAGTTTCATTCTTCTGCATGTGGCTGTCCAATTTTCCCAGCACCATTTATTGAGGAGGCTGTCTTTTTTCCATTGCATGTTTTTTCCTGCTTTGTCAAAGATTATTTGACCATAGAGTTGAGGGTCCATATCTGGGTTCTCTATTCTGTTCCATTGTTCTATATGTCTGTTTTTGTGCCAGTACCATGCTGTCTTAGTGATCTGCACAAGAAGTTTACACAAGTTCTAGTCCTAAGACCCAACTAGGTCCACTATGTCCCACCTCACCTGATATGATACATCTTACCATATACTGAATACTGACAATAACACCAGCTACCAAAAGAAAAGTCTTTTAAAACTTTTATCCACTAATTACAATAATGAGTTTTCTAATAGGAACCTTAAGAATTAACTTCAAGTTTATTGAAAATAAAAAGGACAGAGGAACTAGTTAAATAAAATCATGAAGAAGCATCCCACAAATCTAGAATGTAGGACATTCAGGACAATACACTTGATCCTATAGATCTCAGTGTTAAGAGAAGAAAAAGAAGATGGTGCTAGATTAGAAGGGATGTAATTTGTAGGCCTGGCTTGGATTTTCGTTTGTATAAACACACTGTAAAAAACTGGGATGACTGGTAAAACTCAATTTAGTTTGCATATTAAATAAGGTAAAGTTTACTATCATGAAAAAGTGGAGATACTTAATTAGATAAATGCATTCCAAAATAATACATATAGTATGATCTCCTTTTGGTAAAAAAAAAACAAAAACAAAAACAAAAACAAAAAACCTCTAAATGTGTATATAAAAATCTAGAAGGATTTATATTAAGTATGGATACTGATAGTTACTGGGTGATATAGGAATGTATTCTGGACTGAACCATTTCTCTTCAAAATCGTATGTTGAAGCCCTAACCCCTAGTTTAGCTGTATTTGGAGATATGGCCCTTAAGGAGATAGGGTTAAAAGAGGTCTTAAGGGGTGTGAATTTAATCTGATAGGACTGGTGTCTTTATAAAAAAAGAGAAAGAAACACCACAGGTTTCTTACTCTCTTTATGTGTGCACAGAGAAGGCCATCTGGAAGCCAGCAAGAGAGCTCTTATTAGAAAGCATATTTTCTGGCACCATGAGCTTGGAGCTCCCATTCTCCAGAACTGTGAGAAAAATAAATGTCTGTTGTTGAGGCCACCAGGTCTATGGTATCTTGTTATGGAAGCCCAACATGACTCATATAGAATGTTTTTGCTTCCCTGTTTTTGCTCATCTCTCTTTTCTAACTCTTAGCAAACATCAACTGCTTTTGCAATAATAGAAATTAAAGAGAAAAGTCAAATCTCCAAATCTGTGTTAGTACTGTAAAATTTTTGTTCTAAAAAAAGTGAGACTAGCATAAAAATACTGAACAAAAACTGTTTGCTTGGTCATTTTCACCACTTCCTTTCTTAGTTTAACAGCTATCCCTGAGCCTACACACACACACACACACACACACACACACACACACACACACAACCATGCATGTATGATGTATTCTTATGAACTTACATGAATTTTGGAAAAAATAGTTGAAGTTTAATATTATTATTTCGAATTAGTAAAATTATGTAAATAGGAAGATGTTTTAAAAAATATGAATCCCAGAAAAAAATAACTTTTCTCTTCTTTGTATCCCTTAGAAGAGTGAAAATTGATTAACAGATTTTCCACATCTTTCTACCAAACCATTCTACAAATCACAAATTATCAAATCCATCAGTAGACTAATCATCTGCAACACTACCTGGACTGCATATTTCCCACCTTTCCATCCAGATCTATTTTCACCCTTCACCTAGTTCTGTGCCTCAAGAAGCTGACCTCTATAGAGAATATCTACCTGGTTCCTCTGTTCTTGGCTTCAGGTTGGGTTTAGCCAGTAGAAGATATCAACAAGTGATCAGCAGGTTGAGTAAGAGAAAGACTAGAGCATTTGTATTCCATCACCCTCCCTGGCGGGTCACTTGCTGGCAGTGACTGCATTCCTCGACTGAAAGCCAAAGCTCCTAGCAGACCGCCCTCTCCCACCTCTTAAGGACTTGCCAGTTTCTATAACTCCTCTCCCTTCTTGAACGTTTAGTTTTATAGATAGTAACAATTACTAGCCTTGGGGTGGTTCACCATCCTCTTTCTTTTCTTTTTTTTTCTTCTTTTTTCTTTAAGATTTATTTATTTTACAGACGGACAGAAGGCAGGGGGTGGACAGAGGGAGAGGGAGAGAGAGAAACTCAAGCAGACTCCCTACTGAGCGTGGAGCTCAACAGGCAGGGCTTGATCTCACAACCCTGAGATCATGACCTGAGCCAAAATCAAGAGTCGGCCACTTAACGGACTGAAACACCCAGGCACCCCTCATCATCACTTTTCCATTTTCCTTTACCTATCCACACTTAATGCATCGGCCCTTGGCCAAACTCCTTGAATTGCACATTTTTAGTGTGGGTGTCATTGATTTCCTGATGGCAACCTGATTTATATGTTGACCAACTTAGATATATTTACTGAGTCATCTATATGTGTTTCCAGGAAATGAATAGGTGGTGAGGAGGAGAAGAATTTCTTTTATAGTAAGAGGGCAGGCTAGGATGTTCAGACCAACTTTCCCACTGAAAGTAATTTACAACGTTGAATTAAATACAAAATGAATTTTGTTAACAGCATCTAAGAACTAGAAGGTAAGGAATTACTAGGTCAAAATTTAAGTTGTGATACGAACCCAGATAAGTAACACAATAAAGCTGCTTTCAATTTGAGGGAATTTACTGAACCTGGAGAATCTTTTAATCTTGATGGCCTTATGAGATGCAAAGTTTAGAAGAAAAAGCCCTGGGCCTGCACAAATTGGAGAGAAGGGAGGTCCAAAAAGAGATTCTTCCTCATAAAGTAGAATCCTAAATGACTCCCCACTCCCATCCAAGAGATAGCAAAGAAAGTTGTCTGGCATGGAACAAAGCAGGAAAAAGGATCTTTAAAAAGCTATAATTCTAGGGTAACTCTAAAAGAATACAGAAAGTATTTATAACTTCTAAAGTAATAAAGGGAAAATATAATGACAAAATAATCTAAATCTAATGAGAGAAATAAAACAAAAGGAAAACATGTGGTATGAGGAAGAAACACAAATTCAGATAAAAATATATAAGCATAAATACATTAATAATCATATTAAATGTAATGAACTAGAGGTTTCAGCTAAAAGATAATCAGATTGTATTTAAAATACAAATTAGTTGTTAGGTGCCTGGCTGGCTCATTTGGTAAAGCATGTGACTCCTGATCTCAGGGTCAGGAGTTAAGTAGAATTTAAAAAATACAAACTAGCTGTTATGAAGAAGAGATGCTAAAAGAGAAATATATAGAAAGCTGGATAGTAAAAAAAAAAAAAAAAGATATAGCATAAAGACACTGACTACAAAAGAAAAAAAAAGCCAGTGAGGCTAAATTAATATCAAGCCAAATCAAATTCAAGACAAGCATTAAAAATATAAAGATCACTTCATCTGATAAGTGTTTCAACTGACCAGGAAGACATGATGTATTTGAACTTATAAACATCTAAGAAATGACCTTAAAATATATGAATCAAAAACTGACAGAACTACAAGATAAAACAGACAAATCTATACACATAAAAGATTTTAACAATAATAATAAGATGTAACTATTTGAATGACCTGATTATGGTACCTAGTTTAAGTGGGCATAGAACTCTACACCTGACAACCACACAGCACACAGTCTTTCCAAATAATCAGAGAACACTGGGCAATAAAGGAAACCTCAAAACACCACATGGAAATAAAGCTAAAATAACACATTCTAATGAAAATTGAAGGGGCACCTGGGTGGCTCAATCTGTTGAGCGTCTGCCTTTGGCTCAGGTCATGATCTCGGGATTCTGGGATCGAGCCCTGAGTCAGGCTCTCTGCTCAACAGGGAGTCTGCTTCTTCCTCTCCCTCTGTTCTTTCTATCTCTTTCTCTCTCTCTCTAATAAATAATTAAAATCTTTAAAAAAAATTGAAGTTGCTTATACTTCTAGCTCGGAAGAATATCATATTCTTCCAAGTAGCATACAAGTGCCTAAAGAATGGCAGAGAGAGTCAGGAGATGCTACTTCCAACTTGAGGAACATGGCATTTGCATGGAGCTTTAAAGGACTGAGGCTTTTCAACTTAGAGACACAAACTTGAAGACATGTTTGGATAATACTAAATAGAATGATATGGAGAAATATTGGATATATGAAGGAAATAGCAGGATGTACCACCAGAAAGGCACTGAGGACTCAGCCCATTGCAAAAAGTGATCATCAAACTATAAAGATAGGGTATGCTCTAACAAAGTTTATCACATACATAAACTACAAAGTTTAGTTGAAGCTTTCTGTAATTTGAAAGAAGCGACAGGTACTTGAGAAATGATGGGACAAGAATACAGGAAACTATAAAAATTGCTGAGAAACATTAGAAATTGGAAAACATTTGTTAAAGTAATTCTGCCTAAGAGTACATCTCAGGTTGTCTTTATATCTTTTAACAAACAAACACAACTCTAAACTGAATCTAAGTTGAATAATTTCTGAAAATCAAAACTGTCAAGACAGAAAGCTGGAAACGTGAGAAGTTCTGGGTGAATGACAGATCTGTGTCACCCTTGGTAAACCCAACCTGCACTCCCCAGGAAACAGAGAATTGACTGTACTTTCTGCGGACTTTGGACAATAGGTTTCCCACCTATGTTCACTCTGTTTAAGACCCTTGATGAGTAGTCCTTCAAAGTCATTTCTGAAGCTTTTTTTCCTTTTTTCCAAGAACTTCAGACTGGCAGCTCATGAAGGCTGATCTTTAGTTCTACAGATTACTCTGTTATCAGCTTCCAGTTCCAACTCCTAGGTTCACTATGCAACTGGCTGTTTGAAGAGCCATAAAATTGGGGCGTCACCATTGCACAGTTTAGTGACTCCTAACATTTGTCATGACACTGATTGCAAAAGTATTCTAGCTCACTGAATTTTTGTAATAAAAAGTGGCCACTGTATCTATATGCATACTATATAGAAGTTGTTTAGACAAACTGAAATTTTCACATGTTCTTCTGGATATTTTCCTCCACATTCGTGGCTGGAAGTTATTTAAGCCTACCGTTCCCTAAAACAAGTTTGCAATTCTCTTATATCTTCTTTTCAGGCCTTCTGAGGAATTCTCTTTCTCAGGGCCCAAAAAGGGCCATATCATATCATTTCCACACCATTCTATTATCTACTTGATGTATCTATGGAGACACTTTTTAAACAGAATAACATAATGTACTCCTGGATCTTCTCACGTGTACCAACGTTAGGGCTACTCTGCACACGTTGATTAGTTTCATAAGTAACAAAAAATAATGCTGAATTCAACTGCACTAATAACATTCCTTGTTAATGAATATTTCCTGAAAAGCTAAAATTTACTATTGGCCAATAAATTTTGGTTTAACCTCAACTTTTAGACAATATGTTTAATACATCTTTTTAAATTTCTACTCAAGAAATGATAATAATGAATACTTATAAGTAGCTGTTAACAAATTAGAAATATAAATCTTCAAAATACATATGAAATATGTAAAGCTATAACTGACCTCACTATATTATTTTAATTAAAGTAATTTTTATCAAAGAATATATAAAATTGTGAACAGGGAAATTATATATATATAATATATATAACATATATTATATATATATATTTCTCCATTTGAAGAGATGATCCAAACTTACTTATGTAAAAACTTGTCATCACTGACATTTTATGTAACACAGAAACAGCCATTTTTCTATTCATCAAAAATGACTCATCAAACATATTAAAATGTTTCTTTTAACTTGATTCATTTATATTTTTTGCTTTAAATTAAGTTAATGGATTTTAAACTTCCTCCTCTCCTTTTTCCACTATATTCATGGTTTTTAACCACAAACTCAGGCTGATAACCGAAAATTCAAATTCCCATATTTTGGTTGATTCTCAAGGACAAAGACTGAAAACATATTAGATCAACAGGTAAGGCCTATAAAAATAAGACAAGACCGTAGAAAATAAAATACAGTCAATATGCAATTATCTAATCAACCCATTTGTATACATATTGTAAGACCTTTTTTTCCTGCTTCTTTTTCTATTCCTCAAACAATTCTTAGTTCTCTCAGGACTTTCCATATAAATACCCTGCTCTCCACTTCATTTTGCTGAACCTATTTCACGAATGCAGATATTAAATACCTTTGTTTAGTTTAAGTTTCATGGTCTGTTTCAGTTAGGTCCAACATAGATCGACTGAAAAAAAGGGGGGGAGGGGGTGTGTTGACTCATATACATGGCCAGTTCAGTAGATTTGGCTTCAGACAAAGCTTTAAGGCTCAAATGATGTGGAGAAGATTTTCTCTCTCTTTCCCACCCCCGCCCATTATTTACTTGTACCTTCCTTGTGTTGGTCCATTTTCAGGTAGGCTATACTCTCAAGGTCCCAAAAAGGTTACCAAGCGATCCCGGGGCTACAGGCTTTTTTGTTCAGCTATAGGGTTAAAGTGAGTCATGGCTCAAATAAATTCCAGAAACTGAGTCTTGGCCCTGTTTGGTCAAGATCATCCTTGAAGCAACCATTATAATATGGTTGATGTGATATGCCAATAGACTTGAGCTAAGGAGGATCTATTTCTAGAGCTTGGGGTGTGGCCAAACATATTCATACTATATTGCTGGGAAATGTTGGCAACAGTTCAAAAAGGGGGAAGGGCATATGGATGCTAAGAAAGCAAATATGATAGGTGAATTCCACTATACTCTTGTCTGGATTGTAGAGAATTTGGATTTGTTATATACAAAGGATTAAATGGGTACAATAAATAATTAGTTGATTTGTACACGTATTTTTAATGTACTCCTGCCTAACTTCTCTGTGAAGATTTTCCTATGCTGAGGCTCAAGACAAAGAAAATTCCACAATAAGATATAATTGTAATATGCTTCAAATTAATTTTTTATTCTATAAACTATAAGCATCACTCTTATTGCCCCAAAATATAGCACTTCATTCTGTATCCTTTCCCTGTCCCATCCTGATATATATCACAATGAGCAAATAATGTGTTTATGTGTTTATGAGAAAACATAAAAGTTAATTATTGTGGCTGTATCATAAGTACTATTATCCAAAACACTGGGGGTAGAAGCTTGTTACCCTACATTTAAGACTAGTTTAAATTTAACAACTCACAACTCACTCAGACCGCTCCATCACTATTTGGGAAATCTAAATGTACTTAAAAAGATGATGAAAGGAGTACCCATTATTTCATTATCACATGAAATATCTACATCTACAAATTTTTCTAAAAACAATAATAGCTACTATATCCATGAGGAAAACTTGATATGGCATAATTCCTTACAAAAGCAGACCTATCTTGTTGCTTTTTTAACAGTGTTTTTCTTAGAACTAAAATATTATTATAGTGTTCTTTACATATTTTAACAAATAGAGCCCACAATCAATTTGTAGGGCTCAGAATAAAAGACAATAAAAAATGAAAAAAAAAAAAGAAGATCCTCAAAGACTTCTTCCTTCCTGCTTTGAGGACCTAGACAGTGTTTTCTATATTTCCTACTTGCTCAATCAATAATCAGTTTAGGAGGCACTCAGTTGATAGGGTTTTGAAAAGTGTATATGTGTCTCTAACAGAGGGCAATCCCATATGTATTCAGGTTTGGGGTTTCTCTTTAGGTGTCTTCAAAACATTTTTTTTTTAATGCTTTTGTTGTCAAGAGAAAAGCAAATGAGATAAAACATGGGTCTTTGAGCCTCCAGATCTGGACACAGAAACAGAGTCCTCACGTTGAATTTTACAACTAGATACAAATTTAACAATATGTAAAGAGAGTCTCTTTAGAATTCTAATGCTGAGGCTGGAGGCAGAAATAAGATGCAGCCTGTGGCTCGCACCCCACCGCAGGTAGCTTAGCTACTTCAGTTTTATCCAGTGTGTTCCAACAAGGCCTCACAAACTGCACTGAGGTTCAAGAAGCATCTCTCAGGCGATGATGCATAAAGACACAGGGATTTTTTTAGTCAATCGCAGGGATTAGGCTTTAATGCTTTCTACTAAAAGACTTCATACGCCAGATAGCTGACTGCTATCCACCGAATCTTGGCAGCCCATAAGACTGCTGAAGCTGAAACGAGGAAGCTATGTTAAGCAGATTTTCGTGAATGTACAAAATGCTTTATTTGTAAAGCTGCTTTTCTTTGTTGCAATTTAAAATTCTTTTTGCTTCCCCCCCTTTTTTTTGATCTCTCAGTTTGATCAACTCTCAGTCTTTATCAAAATTACTTTCCAAAAATGTCCCTTAAAGAGCCACAGGAGAGAAATAAATGCTTACCTCATCAAAAAATAAACTTTTTTAAGGAATAATTCAAAACATGTCAATTTAAGAGATTAAAAATGATCATGGTCCTTACAAAAACTACACAATACACAGAAAGACATGAAATACTTTACCATTATCTGGAAGTTCTAGAGGGCTACAGACACCATTTTTGGTTCTGCTGTTTGGTGAAGAGATCAGTTTCTCAGCGAGAAATGCCGAGATGGGCTGAACTAGCAGAGACGTGAGGTTTGATCGGTTTTGCCTAAAGCTTCCATCTGGATCGAAAAGAGAAGGGAAGAGAATCCTTAGCAAACAGAAATTAAAAACACTTGAAGAGACATTTTTTGTAATGAGTATTTAAAATATGAACCATATGTTTATCTTAGTTCATTTGTTTAAAACACCTTAGTTATACTCTACTTATTAAAGATGATTTGAGGTACTTCAGTCCAAATACTTATGTATCCTAGTTAATGATGGCAGATTATACACATGCATCTACCTCCATTCTCCCATAGAATTCCACTGAAATGACAATAAAAGAATAAAAAAGCATAAATCCACAGGGGCTGACCAAAGAGAAGGGACAGTAGCAACAAAATTTTAAAAAGCTAGAAAGCAGATGCATAAGTTGTCAACTGATGTAACAAACCCAGGGAGACCAAAACCTAAGCCAGCAGAGGGTAAGCTGAGAAGCAATGCAGTTTGTACCACAGAACCCAGAAAGGCTTAGGAATTGACCACAGCACCTACCTATTAAAACATGGGTAAAGGAGGGCGCCTGAGTGGCTCAGTCGGTCAAGTGGCTGCCTTCGGCTTAGGTCATAATCCCAGGGTCCTGGGATCAAGTCCCACATTGGGCTCTCTGCTCAGTGGGGAATCTGCTTCTCCCTCTACCCTTCCCCCTGCTCATGATCTCTCTCTCTCTCTGTCTCAAATAAATAAATAAAACCTTAAAAAAAAAAAAAAACACATGAGTAAAGGAGGGGGAAAACAGGAGAATTTGATGAAATTCTGATTGTGAAGGTATCTCTCCTCCTGAAGTGGTGATTCATGTCTTCAATCAAAAGAGTGTCTATTCCTCCCCCACTCCCTCAGAAAAGTGAAAGGGGATGCTGAACAGGGAGGAAGACACCAGACACAGTGAAGGGGGGGCGGTATCTCATATTTAAAATGGGATGGTCTTATAATTGCCAAGACTTGTCAAATGTTTTACTGTCTTGGTGCCCAGAATCCTTCCTTCCAGGTAGGGCAATAGGAAGTTCACTTGTAGTAAATAACCAGGTCAATGGAGACTATATAAAAATACTGAAAATCTGGAAGTCCACCAATAAAACACCTCACCAGAGACATCCTATGTTAAAGTCCATCAGTCAATAAACCCCATCCTTATACAGAATTTCAAATCAACTCAATTTTGCCATTCTTAAGTAGGTGCCCTCAGTCAAGGACAATCCTAGAAGGCACACATGCATCAGAGCTTATAAGGAGAAGAGTAAGGGGGTCAGGAGGCTCAGGGAGGGAGGTCTCCAGGAAGACAAGGAAAATGGAAAAACCAGACGTGTGCTAATGTATTGAGAGAATATTTACAGTAGAGCTCAGAGGGTTAGCATGTGAGGAGCTTCTAGATACATAGAAAAATAAGAAATCTAACCATCAGACAACCTTTAGCTTCAGAGGGAGCAAAGAGTTGTTCAAGAAAGAAATGTAATCATCATACAATGTAATAATATTTACATAGTCATATTCATATAAATAATGACTAACACACACACAAAATGATACTCTTGGAAAAAAAAAGAAAAGGGCAAAAGTCAGGGGTGACGGCCCATGGACACTTGTGAAAGCAAACTAAATCTTTATCTTCCATACTGGTAATGAATAAAACTGAAAAAATGAATTCAACTGATAAACATGTTTTGAGAGACAGAGAGATAAATATAAAATGTAGGGAACAAATGAAACTACTGAAAGAAACTGAGTGTTTGCCTTTGGGTGAGAAAGTAAAGAGAAAACATAGGGAAGGAGGGGAGAAGATGAGATTTTTGTAAACTAACTTTGTAGAATTATTTGAATATATTTATTTGTAACTTTGAGGAAAACAAAAATTAAATAAAAATAAGGAGAGAAAACTATGTGACAGAAGTAAAAGAAAAATCCACAAGTACTCAGAGTAAAGAGGATGGAGAGAATAAACTGTGCTTAAGAACTAAAAAGTACGTATTCAGTTAACATATTTATACTGACTCAGAGAGGAAATACACAACGGAATGACTCTCTCTAGCAGCCAAAACATCTGTGAACACAGAGCTTTATTTTTCAAAGCTTTTGTTAGGGAAAATGATTGTCAAAGGTTTTCTCAGAATTTAATTTGATAGGACTGCAGGGGGTGCAGAACTCAACCATACTGGTATCCAGGCTCCAGGAGGCAGATTATAAATGAGAAAATATGTTACAGAAGTGTTTCCTTAATTTATCATCTTGAAAACCACAAGACTAAAAAAAAAAAAAAAATGATATTTAGCTTAGGCCTATGGCAGCCATAGCAGTCATAACTTTGAAGAAAAAATAATAAAGATACAAGCTCAGGATCAGGTTTATGATGCAAACACAGTGCTGGTTGCATAATCCAGGAACCCTTTTTATATGGATATAGGACAGTGCATTTTGACCACAGTGTAGTTCATTGCTTCCTAGCAATTTTCATGTCATAGGACCAAGAGTGGCTGTATAATTTGCAGGTCCCAGAGCAAAATGACAATGTGGGACTTCCTGTTCAAAAACCATGAAGAATCTCAAGACTGTAACAGCAGAGCATTAAATCAAGTGTGGGCCCTTCTGAGTGGGGGCCGGTGCGACTGTGCACACTGCATGGTCGTGAGCCAGGCCCTGCAGGGCTCATACAGCACAAGAAGCCGTTCAGTGCACTGAGACAACCTGAAGGGAATGCTCACATCTCAAGCAAGCTGCTGTCAGCCTCAGGTGACCAGCCCTGAGTCTCTGCTGCTCTAGGTCACATCCGGGACCAGAGCGGTTAATATCTCAAGGCATAGATGGTGCCCCTCAGCACACCCGCTGGGAAGCCCCGATACAGCCCTCTTACTCTGGTTCCCCAGAATGGATTTTCTCCATCGGCCATTACCTTCAGGATTTCTAGCGTACATGGAACAGTGAAACAGTATTTATGAGAAATGTGTGATCTGTTGTTTTGATCTTTTCATGGACGTTAGGTGCTGACACATTACCAACACAAAATGAAACTTTTTAAAATGCTACATGATCTCACCCCTCCCCAGATCGAATGCCGAACTCTTTGGTTTGCCATTCAAGGCTCTTCACAATCTCAGACCTTGTATTTTGAACGTTATTTCCGATCGTTCGTCTCCATACATTTTATGCTAACCGTTAAGATGTCCACCCACGCGTTCTGCACTGTGCGTCCTCCAGGTTGTTGCTACAGCCGTTCCTTGAGCTTTCAGGGCTATTCTCATGCATCACACTATCTGAACTTTACACTTTCTCTAAAACCCAACTCAAAAGTCACTTTCTACGAGAAGCTTTCTCTGTTGCCCTCATCTGTGTGCTATTTCTGCGCTTTTTTGTAGTGTTTGTCATTTCTAATTAACATTATCATTACATTTCATACTTATCACTTTATCACTTTGTTTCTCCTCTTTAAACTCTTAAATTCCTTGAAGAAAAAAAAACAAGTCTTCTCCATTATTGCATAACACACAATTCCTAACACAGGGCCAGGACACAACAGGATCAGCAATTCTTTGAAAAATAGTTTCAATGCCACTATCTCACTGGTTTTCTGAATGCCTTCAAGATGGAACAAGGGTACAACTAAAGAATGAATTAAAATTTTATTAATCCTATGCTTGCTACACATTTGTGCTTTTTCTCCAGCTAACTGCCTCCCACAGCAAACATATTACATAGACTTTCAAAACCCATCTATCCCCATCAACTCACTGGTTAACCTTGCTGTAAACTTACCCTTTACGTGTAAAAAAAAAAAAAAAGACTATCTCCCCCCCCCCCATTCTTCCCCTCCTGCTATCATGGAACACTACATCAAAAACTAATGATGTCATGTATGGTGATTAACATAACAATAAAAAATTTTTAAAAAGACTATATAAATAAAATAATCCGAGATGTATTTATCTGTTAATGAAAAAATCAGTAACTGTGTTTCCTTTTTCCCTATAATGCTCTATCAGGCATATGAAGCAATACATTTAAGAGTTAAATATGAGTGAACCCTAAACCCTAATTGAACACATTTAAATCTTTGATTTTTTTTCTGCATGACTAATAGACTTGCATTAGTTTTGAAATATCTAAAGTGGTTCATTAATTTTTCACCTTAAGCTTAATGGAAGTTTGACAAACAGTTCACTTCTGAGAGCAGATAGTAAAAGCAGGACTTTACAGTATACTAAGATTAAATTATGGACAAATGTTATTTTTTTTACTCATTTATTGAAGAAGAGCTGAGAATTTTATTTTCTTACATTATTAAGAGGCTTTGGATAAAACCAAATAATATACCATTTTTATTCATTTATATTTTAAAACACATTTATGAACTATAAGGTATGTGTTGAAAATCAGGCATATTGTGTGCCTGATGGAAAGGGCACCATACAGAAAAGATGTTGACATTACCTCCTAGCACTCCAGCTTTTATTTTTATTTTTTAAAGATTTAATTAGTTTGAGAGAGAGAGAGGGAGAGCACAGGAGGGGGGAGGGCCCAAGGGGGGAGGGGCAGAGGCTCCCTCCCTGAGCAGGGAGCCAGATGTGGGGCTGGATCCCAGGAACCCAGGATCATGACCTGAATCAAAGGGAGATGCTTAACCTATTGAGCCACCCAGGCGCCCCATGACTCCAACTTTTAGATTATAGCATAGATATCGTGCCCGGTTCATTGTTTATGTTCAGTAAAGACTGACACTAACTTTTTTTTTTTTTTTACTAGATAGGTAGTTCTCTCTTCACCTTATGCACTCCTTGCAATCCAGATAAAGATCCAAATCAATCCATGCTCTCAATTATCCAGTCCCTGACACAAAGCCACATGCATGTAGGAGAAAGAGGAAAAAGGACATAGAGTTCCAAGTTTGATTTCATCACTGACTGAATCTGTGAAATGTAATGTATAGACAATTTCACTATGCCAGTATTGTCATCCCATCTACTATACTTGAATAACCAAGGTGACACTGAATGGCCTTCACTATTCTGACTTCGTGAAATAAAAATGCATTACCTTAGAGGCTGACAGCCTGAACCACAGTGGATGAAACTTAGGAGAAATGAGGTCAAAAATAAGTGAAAGGGTTTTCTAATTGTACATATCTAGGAGGCTTTGCATTATGCTTTTTCAAATTGTTGATGCCCACTTCAATCATATCTGGTTAGGTGTATACAGAAAACATGAACACTCTGTTATCTGCCAGCTACTCTTTTTGTATGGCAAGACGGAATTCTTTTAAGCTCAACTGAAGAAGTGTATATAGCAAGCACCGATTACCCAAAGAATATTAATAAATAAATAAGTACATAAATAAATAAGCCTTCAGAAACCAGAAATGCACCAAGAAGTAAAATAAGGTAAAAAATAATAATAATAATGCTGGTAAATAAAGCAAGAGGAGCCTTGTATGGATCAGTGATGATAATGTGCTGCCATTGGAGAGGATAGTACAGTTTCCAAGCTGAGGACTGTAACTCAACCCTCAGCACCTGTGTGTGTAAACGTAAGATCCTGCTACATGATATAAGCATAGATCTTATAGACTCTTTTTATTCAATGTGTGTAGTCCTTGGACAAGCAGCAGGGGCATAATTTAGGAACTCATTAGCAATGCAGAATCTGAAACTCCACCCCAGACCTTCTGAATCTGAATCGGTAGTTTAACGAGATCCCCAGGTAATTCACAAGCACATTAGATAAGCACTGGCCTAAATCATTGTATATTTTTCCACAGCACAATTTACATAATTTTCACAGCAAAGAAGATATAAAAAGCAGGATGAAGCAGATAAAAAATAATAGCCTGTGTTTGCTCACCTTCCCCAAAATTAAAGATGACACAGGCTTTAACCGTATCAATAAACCCCAAATCAACAGTTTTTCTCAGAGGCTCTTTCAAAATGGGAAACAAGGCCGCTCGTATGCTATCACTAAATAACAAGTTTAAATTGGACTCAGAACACTTATTTTTGTTTTTGTCCTTTCCCCAAAGATAAATTTGGTGACTCCAGATCAGAATTACATTTACAACACTTTATTTCAGCCATGAATACATATTAGAATAGCTAACTGATTTGACTTCTTTTTTCTCCCCCTTGGTTTTCAGGTATTATAATTCATTATAGTAGAAGACTGACAAACCTAAAATGTAAATACTTCCCACTTGCCAGCGAACCAAGCAATCAGAGAGCTTAAAAAGCAGAGATTTTTAAAAAGACATTTTGTGCTGCACTTTTATAAAAAGACTCAAATAGCAAATGAACAAGTTGATATCAGTGATGTTATCCCAGAATACCTGATTTGACTTTCTCCAGAGAACTGCCACTTTGACAGAAATCAGACCATTAAATAACTGGCGCAAATGTTTTTTCATTTTTATTTTAGCTCACTAAATTTACAGTTATTTTCCAGAAATGACCAGTGCACTAAATTGGCTAGTCATTTTGATGTTCTTGTAGATACAGCTGATCCTTTATAATTTCAGCATCTCATAACCTGCTGGTTATGAATAGCACCATCCTCCCTCAAGCTAGTCAAATTCAGTACTGTGTTGTTCAGGTTATTATTAAAAATGAAATTGTTAACACTTAAAAACGCTTTGTGCTATGCAGTCTTCTTGGAGCTCATTTGTGTTCTGTGTCTCTGTATGTGTATACACACACACACACACACACACATTTATTTTTGGCATATAGGATGTTTTTATTGGTGATTGTTTTCATAACTAAAATGAATTATGATTTCTTTAATTTACATGATATTTCCTGCCTGCCCTCAAACTAATATAAATTGTAGGTCTAAAAACTGGCTGGTATTGGGGCTTCTGGGTGGCTCAGAAGGTTAAGAGCCTGACTCTTGATTTTGGCTCAGGTCATGATCTCAGGGGTGTGAGATCAAGCCTCAAATCAGGCTCTGCACTGGGCTTGGAGCCTGATTAATATTCTCTCTCTCCCCTCCTCCCACTCCCCTCCCCCAGCTCCTTCACTAAAAAAAAAAAAAAAAAAAAAAAGCTGGCCAATGCCAGGTACCCCACTCTTATAGGTCACTTATTCTGGGAAGCTTACTTCTTGCATATGCCCCCATATAAATCCTTGTTTAGACATTTAGTAAACACTGCTTTTTTCTAATTTCCTTTTTATTTTCTGCTCATTGACCAGAGTGTAAGCTTCTTGGGGACTGATTCAGTGCTGTATTCCCATAGTAAAAAGCAGCATCATTTGGATGAATGATCAGACCAATGTTCAAGGGAATAATTTTGTTCTGTCTGACCATAAACCTAAAACTCATGACTCATGATATAAAACTTGCAATCACAAAATCCTAAAACTAAAGACACAGATGGTCTCATCTCCTCATTTCATTGGTCCTCTCTTAAGCTAAGCATCTTGCCATATTCCGTAGTAATTATTACAATATTCTAATGCTTAACTCATGTGTTGTAAAAAGTCACAAAGGGAATAGGAAGTAACACACTCATTTATAAAGCAAAGTGTCTGTATAATCTGAAATTAAAAGAGCATACAGCTTATGTAGAGTACAATTTTACTTAAAAAATAGTATACAAGAAAAATCTGTTAATATTGTTAATATTTATATTAGTATTTGTTAATTCAATTTGGACTCTCTCTTTCCAGTTAGCTTATTCAAAGGTATTGATAATGAATATGAAGGAGCTAGACAACTCTTCCCATTACTAAAGACATTTTTCTTTACTGTTTAGATATAGAAGTTCAAGATTTGTATTGGTAAAGTGAAATTATTTGGAACAAAGGACGTTAAAATATAAATTACCATCATTTTCTCACCCCAAACAGATGTGCTCGGATCATCTGCATATTTGTGGCTATGCAACAAACATTCAATTAAAGAAGAGATTTTACTATTGTACTAAAAAGTTTTGATTAATATGCAGTTAAGTGAGGTGATATACTTCATTTTGGCCAGTGTACAGGACATAAGCATAATATTTAATTAAATTGTTAGTTGAAATCTGGTGTGTCCTGTAATTGAATTTATTATTTAGAGAACCATGAGACTATATTTTTATAAATACCTTACAGGGTTTTTTGTGACTTTACAACACACTGATAAATTACTTCCAAATCCATTCATATGTTTCAGGTAGACGGTGGCCATCATTAACAACATGCTCTCCAAAGCATTTTTAAAAATTTTTTATTGTTATGTTAATCACCATACATTACATCATTAGTTTTTGATGTAGTGTTCCATGATTCATTGTTTGTGCATAATACCCAGTGCTCCATGCAGAACGTGCCCTCTTTAATACCCATCACCAGGCTAACCCATTCTCCCACCCACCTCCCCTCTAGAACCCTCAGTTTGTTTTTCAGAATCCATCTTCTCTCATGGTTCATCTCCCCCTTCAATTTCCCTTCCTTCATTCTTCCCCTCCTGCTATCTTCTTCTTCTTCTTTTTTTTTCTTAACATATATTGCATTATTTGTTTCAGAGGTACAGATCTGTGATTCAACAGTCTTGCACAATTCATAGCGCTCACCATAGCACATACCCTCCCCAATGCATTTTTGTAGTCTGATCCTTACTACTCAAGAAAACAGGACTTCCTTTGGCATAGGGTTTTATCCCACTGAATTTATATTTATAAGTTTGTCATTTTTAAGTGAAAATTTAGATGAACAATGGCAGTGGTAATATTCAGATGTTGACAAATATTTTAATTCTATTTCAGAGGAATAATTGTTTATATGAGAACTGATTTCCCATTCCCTGAAAGTCTAAATATTTCTATTTCTTTGTATTTATCATTTGTCTACTCTAAGACTATTTCATTCCCTAGAGCATACCAAGAACCTGAACATTTGGAAATAAACCATAAACTATATCAGAAGAAAAGCAAACTAAGAGACAGATAAAATGTCTAGTTTGTTCTTCACTTCAAGGAGAGTAGTCTAGATTCATAACTGGAATAAGTGGCCATCTACACATTACATATAATATAAGCAAAGAAATCCTCTTCAGGGGATTCCCCTGAGAAGCCTCCCATCTCAAACTTGAAGGGTATGAACATCAGAATGATTTGTAAAGTTTCTCATTTTAGAAAAAGTGTAGTTTGCATTTTTCAAAAGATAGCAAATAAACTGTATGGATGGGTTTTTGTTTGTTTTTTGTTGTTGTGAAAGTATGCAACCATGAATTTACAATAAAATTCTCCATAACAGATTGTAATGAGAACACATAATTTTATGAGGCTGATTAGACGAGCAGGCAGAAAACCAATGCTTTATGTCTGGGTTTACATAGTTTTTTAGATGTTTCTGACAATAAAAGAAAATAATTAACCCTCACTATCCTGATATGGATGTTAGATTAAATGAGCTATCACATATGCAGTGTTTCCAGGTCTTCTTGGTTTCTTGTGAATCTTCTATTTTTGACATGGAAACACTGACACAATAAAGGGACTCTGGCCTTGAGTCCAAAGACCAATATCTGGTCCTTATTCTGCCTCTAAATGGGAAGTGACTCTGGGAAAGTTTTTCACGTCTTTTGCAGTCTTGAATTCATCATATATACAATGTCTAAGGACTTCCGTTTCTAAGGTTTCAATTCTAAACTTGTCCGTGAGCAGTCATTTAAGTAAGCTGATCGTTCCCTCTCCAAAATGTGTTTCAAATGGCCATAGAGTACTTTATAATCCTGACAGGAATTTAATAGAAATATTTCTCATCTTAATGTTGAAAGAGGCTCTTTGTATTTAGATGGTTACATCTAACTTGGAGGTGAATATCCCACTATAATAACAGAAAAGTCCCTCATATGTGGAATGGGTAATATGAAAGATTTCCATTAATTCTCCTCCTGGCTTATCATTTTTCTTACACTATAATTAAAATTATTTTTACGAATAATAACACACAGAATTATGACTTGAAAAATATCACTCTATTATCCTACTGAAGTGATGATATATACTGGGAAAAGATAAACCTGGAAGGAGAAAGTAGAGATTTTAAACATACACCATGGAAAAAAAAATCCCCACTGTCAATAAGCCACAGATTGGTCATCAAAAATTACCTCTACCCAGAGCTCTAGTCAAAAATTCTATTATTGGGGCACCTGGGTGGCTCAGTCAGTTAAGCCTCCGACTCTTGATTTCAGCTCAGGTCATGATGCCAGGGTCCTGGGATCGAGCCCCAAGTGGGGCTCTGTGCTCGGTGCAGAGCCTGCTTGCCCCTCTCCCTCTGCCCCTTCCCCTTATTCTCTCTTTCTCTTTATCCCTCCATCTCTCAAATAAATAAGTAAAATCTTAAAAAAAGAAATATTCTATTATTAATTCTTCTTCTGAATTTATATATGTGAGAATTTTCTTACTCAGAAGCCCTATAATTTGGTGAATGTAATTTAGCAATTGGTTTTCTGTGTACATTTCCTGAAGGTATTTTATGAAATGAGACCAAAATTAACATTAAAAAAATACTAAAATAATGCTTCGCCTATTTTCTTACTAAGGTAATATTTTTCTTGTACTGAAAGGTTATTTCACTAAATAATAAGTCTTCTTTGAAGTCATAGCACAGGCTGTAATGACACAGCGAGAGCCATGGCTATGCTTTGTATAGTATAGTACTAATGGTCCAGTTCATAAGCTCAGGTGCTCTGTAAGGACAGAAACAGTGTCTTTGTTAGTTCTTGTGTGTAGGACTTCAAATAGCACTGGGCACAGTCATCTTTTAAAAGCTTTTTTATGATAATGGAGCATGAACAAAATTCAGAATTATTCAATTTGGCCTAAATTTTCTTTCTAGCTTCTTCATTCAATCTTCCTAAAAATCCAATGATGTCATATTACACCCTGCACTACATATTAAGTACGTTTCAGGTCATTCTGAGTCAACGTCATGAATGTTGCTTAGAAAAGGTAGAAAATGAGTGGGATCGTAAATAACTGGAAAAGGAAAAAGTCCAGAAGTTATTCCAGAGCAAGAACAGATCCCTGTCGGCAACTCCATTTCACTGCATTTTTGTGGCAGTTGGGTTGGGATTGGGATGGAGATCCCAGCAGATCTGGGAGGGGACAGAAGATCCAAAATGTCTGGCTTCATGACTGGAACTCTTCTGTGATTGGAAGAGTTTCAGGGTAGCCAGAAAACCCGTGGTCTTTATTGGGGTAAGTGAAATGAAGAAGGCTTCAGCAGGCCTGAAGAGAATAGGTATACCAGAAATCAGGGAGAGACCGGTACCTGAAGAAGACAGTGATGAATTCAGTGGAAGCAAAAAACACACTGTTAATGGGTGAGTGGAAAAGCAGGGTCCTGTGACTGGTCCCTGGTCAATATGTTAGAGTTCGGCCCATGAAGCCAATCTCCTTGACTCCTTATAAGGAAATAGAAGTAGTAGCGAGAGCACTAAAAAAACAATTACTAGAACTGTTCTCTTTAGCAACATCTGGTGTCCAATGATCCTGGCTTTGACCTGATTTTTAATACAATACGTAAGTTTCAAACTATAAAGAAAATGTGTATAAGGGAGATAATTCTAGGCAAAAGAATCAGCATGATTAAATGGGCTGTGGTAGGAAAAAAACAGGTGTGCAAAGGGAATGGCAAGTGGCCAAGCTTAACTGGAGGTAACAGTATGTGTTGTAGATTAAGGCTAGTATTATAGCGTCCTTGTTGAGGTAGTGGAGGAAGCAGCGTGGGGAATTAGGGAAACCCTAGGGATTTTGATAGGGTTTTGAGCAGATAATTGGTACCATGAAAGTGGATTTAAGAAATATTGATCTGAGAGTGATCTGCAGAAAAGAACATACCAGGAAAAGGGGACACAATGAAAACAACAAAAATCGATCCCCTTTTTTGCCAGACACAGAGCTTGTATTCAGCATATAGCATCTCATTCCCTTTCCACACTTTATACACGATGATACAATTTTTCAACTTAGTTATTGTGATTTCTTTTTCACTGAAATGACTCTAAAGCTCAGAAACTTTGAGGTGCTTAAAATCACATTGCTAGTAAGCAACAGATGTGGGCTCAGTCGGCTTCTTTTGGACTCTGGAATTAAGGGTCTAACGCACAAGTGTCAGAAGCTATAGCCCTTTCTCAAGAAGAACTAACACCTGCACAAACGAGGATGTCTCTAGAAGAAGAAAGGTAAAGATTCATGTAAAAAACTTGGAAAAGTAGAATTGTCAACACTTGGCAACCCACTGAACAGAGTAGAGGCAATGAGGTGACAGAAGCAGCAAGTAAGGTTTCAATCCTGGATGTGTGGAAGAATGAAAGTCCTATTAATGACACAGATTCTTCAGGAAAACTGTCCCGGAGGTAAAGAGGAGTCAGAATATTTTAAATAATTATATATAGTGCTTGGCTTCACTGGACAACTACTATTTATAAATAAAACATAAATAAAGTAAAAAGTCCTAGTCAACAGTTCATATTACAGTTAACCCTGTTGGTTGTTTTCTGAACACTTTGCAAATGGTTGCACAATGACATCCTTTAAACTGCTGTCTCCCAGGCCATGAAGTGAGGACAAAAGCTGCCAAATACCTAGCTCAGGCTTTAGGATTAATGAGAGTGCCCATAAAGTGCTTTGAGCTCCACAGAAGAATAGGTACAATATAAACGAGCCACATTATTCCAGTGACAAATACTATCCATATACCGTCCAATAAAACTGAGAAAAATGCAATCTCTAGTTGTTCCTTCTGATAGTGTAAATTGTCTTGCTGTCACTTCTTTTCATTCTTTTGAGGTTCCCATAGAGAAAAAAAATATAAACATTTCTACTTCATGCCCAGTTTGTGGAGTGTACTGAGATACACAAATCAAACAGATAATAGGATATTCTATGCCTACTTTCTCATAGTACCTTTGGTATAAAATGAAGAAAAAGAGCAATGCACTTACAAGGTTGTTTCAAAGAAAATATAAATCATATGAAAGCAAAATGGCTATTTTTAGAATGTTATGTTCAAGTCAAGTTCATTTTTCAATACAAAAGAAGACATCAACTACTTTCTGCATTCATTCAGGATTTATTTGTACTAACTGAAATTTCAAAATTATTTCACATTTTAATAAAATATCAATGACATGCTATTTATAATATCACATATTATATATCTATACAACCTAGATTTATATTAAAATTCAATAGTTCTCCATAAGTAATAAGACATTCTAAAAAATTAACTAATGTCACACTAGCTCCATATCATAATATAAAGATTCAGCATTCCAGATTTCTGCTTTAATTATTGACAGAAAATGCATAGACCTTTTAAATATAGTTACAGCAAATTTTCATGAATCCCCCTCTAAGCTAATCTTATATATTTAGCAATGTATGTAATATTGAGATGGGGAAATCTCAAAGGGGAAAAATAATGTGTAGAGAAAAAATTAGAGTTACTCATTGAGGCTACCTCTGGATAACAAAGATGTAAATAAAATATAAGTAGGATGATAACATCATCCTGATGTGAGACTCATACTGACGTCAGCTAGAAGACAAACAAGAATTACAAACAATTTAGTTAATAATATGAATAGGAATTAGAGCAAAAATACTAAAGATTCTCTTTAATAGTGAGATAGAAATGTCTAAGTTCTGTACTGAATACTTTCAATTAGAGTATATTTCAAAATAAAACCATAGAGGCTTTTAAAATGTCTTCATTGCTTTCAAGTTCCCAAATTAACACACATATAAATGTTACCACATACACACACACACACACACATATAACTCAAAGAATAAATAACATTTATAGTTATTCTAAAATTTGCAGGTTAATTAGTAGAAAATAGGTTAATTTAGATTGGGTTGTTCTCAAGCCATGACTCAAAGACCAAAGAATATAAAATCAGAATATTAAAAATGAAAAGATCATAATATAATAATCTATATTTCTCTTTTGTTGGTGGTAGGGACTTTTATTACTTTTTAATTATCTAAATAAAATACATTAATGCAATTTTATTACAAAAACAGGAACATTGCAAATAAAGCTAAAGGTCATCTGATCATGCTCCACTTTCAGGCCCCCATACCATCATCCCATATATCTTAAACTTTATATTCCTTTCATATATACAAAATTTAAAAAGAATTTTCCTTTAATCAAATAATATTGCAATACACATATACATGTGGTATTTCTTTTCACTCAACAAATATGCCTTAAAGATTATTTTTCATGTGAATTTGCAGAGATCTGTTTTATTTTCTTCGGGTACTGCATAGTATTTCATAATTCTAATAATCTATAATTTATTTGGTCAATTCTAAATTTTGCTATTGCAGTCAAAACATTCGTGAATATCCTTGTTCATACATCCGCTAGTAATTGTGTGAGGATTTCTGTAAGGCGGCTATGGAGAAATAGATTTGGGGTGAGAGAAAATGGGAGTTTTTAATTTTAATACTTACTGGTACATTGTCCTCCCAAGTGACTGAAACTATTTTCACTACCATTAACGCTACAAGATAGGACCCATATTCCCTATCCTCCCCAAACCTTCTAAGCAAGAGAACCACATATGTGAAGGTCCTGAATTAAGAAAGAATATGGTGTATTTGAGAAAGCAAAAGAGGTCAACCACGACTGGAACGATATAAGAGAAGGTCACAGAATCATGAATAAGATCTTAGGGCCTGGAAAGATCTTACCTTTATTTTCAGAGCAATTTAATCAATTAGGTCTCTCTGTTCCTCCAGAGGATAATGTACGTAATAGTCTTATCCATATTTGTACATCTCAGAAGTCTTCTTAACCATCTCCAACTCTATTGCCCCCTCTCTCCCTGCCTCTCCAGAGGGAACTAATATCATGAATTTGATTTGGTTAAGCCCTTTCAATCTATACTCTGTATTTTAACATATCCCCTTAAGCAATCAAAATAGATCTCAAAACACTCTGAGTGTGGAAAAAGTCTTTTGGAAACATATAGAGCTATCATGAATGCAATTCTTTTTTTCTTTTTTTTTTTAGAGAGAGAGTACATATGCGTGGCAGAGGGAGAGAGAGAGAGAGAGAGAGAATCTTAAGCAGGCTTCACACCCAGCGTGGAGCCTGACCCCCCTGATGCCGATCTCAGGACCCTGAGATCATGACCTGAGCCAAAATCAAGAGTCAGACGCTTAACTGACTGAGCCACCCAGGTGCCCCCGAGTATGCAAAATTTAAAGAACAACAATAGCACCATAAGTTTTATATAGATGAGTGTAGCATGACCAGATTTGGAGGTTTAAAAGTTCATTTATAATATATCAGCGTGGATTGGCAGTTGTAAGAGACAAAGCAGTGAGACCACTCAGGAGGCAGCGGCAGTTTTGCAGGTGAGGATTAATGCTGGCTTTGACCAGGGCAGAGACAGTGGAGATGGAGAAAAGCAGAAGCACTTAAAACTCATGCAGGAGGCAGAATCACTAAGACTGATTACAAAGTGGTAGGAGTTGAGATAGTAGAGGGAGTCTAGGAAACTTTTGGATTGTGAGTGCTGGTCAAATTCTTCTCACTCTCCACATGCTCACTTAACTCTGGGCTGAACTCCTCAACATGACTCCCACACCTAACTGTCCACTCAGATATCTCTCTGCCTTTCTGACCCAATATAAAATTTCTGAACTGAGAGAAGATTCTGTTTTGTGATATGACAAGCAGTAGTAATTGGTCTAGTGACTGGGCATTTGGTTCTTCTGAAAAGAAATGAAGTCTAAGATCTTTGAGAAAATGCATAATTTTATTCTGCAGTAGTTAATTTTTCATTTCAGTATTATATAACAGAGTCTTTCTTTCTCATAAAAAAATTTTTGTTGAGGGAGCCTTGAATGTCTCAGTTGGTTAAACAACTGCCTTCGGCTCAGGTCACAATCCTGAAGTCTTGGAATCGAGTCCTGCAACGGGCTCCTGGCTCAGCAGGGAGCCTGCTTCTCCCTCTGACCCTCTCCTCTCTCATGCTGTTTCTTACTCTCTCTCTCTCAAATAAATAAATAAATGAAATATTAAAAAAAAATTGTTGAGTAACTCTTATCTTCCAGCTCTATGCTAAAGCTACAGTAGTGACACAAGTCAAGCAATATGCCACCATGGAGACTACGGTCGAGTAATCAGGCAGTTTCTAGAAGTATAAGATGCAAAAATGGGGTTGAAAATTTGGGGGATGCTGGAAATGTTCTATATCTAAACCTAATTATCACACTGCTATAAACATGAAACATTTAGTCATCTATACATTTCAGATGAGTGTCCTTTATGCTCTTCATTGTATGCATGATTTCTGGGGGGGGAAGTAGAAAAGATTGGGCAAGAAAAATAATTCTCCATGAAAATACAAACAGTTAATATTTGAATGTGAAGGGATTATAAGTCCATGTTTCTACAACTTCCGCTCTACAAATCTAAAAATGTATACAATACTATACAAAAGTATGAATCTAATAGCATAAAGAACTTTAAGCAATATTTGGGTATATATGAAAGTAAACTGAATTACTTGAATGTTTTCTCTCTGAGATGAGAGGTATAAAAGCAGATAAAATTAGAAAATAGGTCTACTGGAAAATGCTAGTGAAATGTTGGTCATTTACTCTGAAAAACAAGAAATCTAATATTTTTAAGGGTATGAAATATACATCAAATATAATGATGAGCTATTGAAAGACAGAAACAAAACCATTTTGCATTATGAATAACAAGGACATTCTTGCCTGCCAGTGTTGTGAAATCACATTTGTGTCACCCTATAAGTTTGGTGACATGTTTCATAATTTTCTCATCTGAAGGTAATTTTTTAATATATACATATATATTTTCAATATATACGACATGTATCTCCCATAGATCAGCACTTACAACAGTACGTGGAGAAAGGGTAGGGAACCATTTACTATGTGTATCATTGTTTCAGAAAGAATATATGAAAAGAAATTCATTTGTTTAGAAAGTTTTTCATTTCCCATTTCCTAAATATAAGGTGTTCAGTGTGCTTAAATTGTTGGAAGCACAGTGCATTAGCAGTATGTTATGTGAGAAATAATCCCAGAAAACTGCTGGAAATAATAATAATATAATAATAATATTCCAATCATCTACTTCTTTCATATGCTAATGTTTCATCACTGTTAATTTCTAAAAATAATATTTCAGAGCTTGTTCAAAGTTGATTCAGCAGCTTGATCCCTTCTGAGTCCTAAAAATGATAAAGTAACTGGAAAGCAACATATATTTAAGAAATAACCTACCCAGTCACACTTTTTCTTCTGCCATAAGACTTCAACGACCAGAAGTGAAGTTTTCCGGCCTTAAATATCAGACAGAGTTCAAAAACAGTCTGGCAATCTTTCAAAAATAATTACCTACTAAAACTCATCACAGGTCTGAATAAGGTACCATGTCATAATGAGGTGGCTCAGGTCTCTTAGTCGGCACATTATGTTTTTATTCATTGCAAAACCAGGGACAGACACATCTCCTACAAATGTGGCACCTTCCCTGATACCCTGTCAGTTGCACAGGTGCCATTAAAAAGATTCAGCTGCTGATCAGCTAATCCTTTTTTGTAAGCAGCAAATATGTATAAAGTGAAAATAAATGAGAGAGAGCGAGCATGAACTGGGGGGGGGTGGCTAGGGGTAGAGGGAGAAGCAGACTCCCCACTGAGCAGGGAGTCAGACATGGGGCTCAATCCCAGGACCCTGGGATCATGACCTGAGCTCAAAGCACAGGCTTAACTGACTGAGCCACCCGGGTGCCCCGTATGATGCGATTTTATAAGATTTTATCTGAATTCTTATGATCTGCCATCTTAAAATCACAGGTACAAATAGAAATGGGAATCACAGACTCCAAGACCTGTGGTGTCAACTGAAAACAAAATGTGTAAATGAGGGCCTCTGTGGAACTAACAGAAATGGTGGGGCCATGGCAACTCAAATCCAAACACCCACTACCACATTCAAAACAACAACAACAAAAACAATAACAACATATTAACAGTCAAGCAAAGCACCTCTGTGGATTAGATTTGGTTTTAAACTGACTAATATGAGGTAACATATTTTTCTAATGAATGTGTTTCTTACAGTTTTCCTATAGTAACCAAACACTCGAAGGAAAAAAAAAAAAACAAAAACAGAAACAAAAAAACAGAAATCCCGAGGAGCTAGTCATTCACACTGCTCTACAGCAGTCAAGGCTGAGGGCCAGTTATTTTATCATGTGAATTGTCAGACACTGTTTCTGACAATGGGTTTGCAATTTCTTCACTTGAGTGGATGGTATTTGCCAACAGGAATTTTAACCAAGTTGTTTCAATCAGTGTCATCACTCTCAAGCAAGGATCAAGCTGCAAAGGTACCACAAAACAGATTGCTGGGAGCCTGGGTGGCTCAGATGGTTAAGCGTCTGCCTTCAGCTCAGGTCATGATCCCAGGGTCCTGGGATCGGGTCCTGCATCGGGCTCCTTGCTCCTTGGGAGCCTGCTTCTCCCTCTGCTTCTCTCTCTCTCTCTCTCTCTCTGTCTCTCATGAATAAATAAATAAAATCTTTAAAAAAAAAAAAAAACAGATTGCTGGATGAGTATGTTACCAAGATTTATTAATTTGCTCATTATCCAAAATTTCACTGCACTTTCAAACACAGGGGTCACCATCCCTTTGCAAAAGAAGATTCAAAATGAAGTAAACATTGCTAAGAGAGTCATTCAAAACAGCGCTGAAAGAGCACCGAGGAAGTAGGGCCTATAGCCTCTCCTGTTTCAATTCTTGGAACACCATGAACTTTGACTTTTGTCACCTGCAACTTGACCACCTCCTGGAACACATCTTTCTACTTTGCACTGAAATTGAGATAATATAACACCTGTTAGCTAAATAGCTACTCGTGTATTCCATAGTCAGTTTAAACTCTCACTTCAAGTCTGAACCAATCATAATTCTTTCAAAACAAGTTATGTAACCTTGTGGTTTTTTGCCTTTATAAGCCTGCACTGTCCATTTGCAATTCCAGCACACTTTTGATTTCTGTGGACTCTTTGTCTCTTAAATTGCAATCTCTTATACCCCAAATAAGCTTTACTGTCTCTTCTTGATCAACACCTAAATACCAGTGGGATTCATCTTCACATTTATCTCAGCTGTATTATAAGAAAAAAAAACTTCATGGCAGATATTTGTTCTAGGTAAACTTATCCTTTTGTTTAATAGGAATATATTGTATTGCTATGATGAATAAACTGTTTCATTTTCAACTGTATTCAATAATGCAACTTCAGAAAACATTACTACTTGTTGGGAGCAGGGAGACTGAGGGACCAGGAGAAGTAACAGAGGGGTAAAGTTAACACAATAGCCTATTTTAAATATAGAACATCTTGGGTAGATAGGAATCACAGAGACCATCCTCACATCTGTACATTTATTTGTATGTCCTACAGAACCTTCACATCAACTATTCGAAGCTCATCTTAGTTCTCTACTTTACTCCTTCCCTTATTGAACCTGCCCCTCTTCTTCTACCATTTCCATATCAGTGAGTGGCTCCATGATGCTCTTAGCATCCAAATCAGAAATGTCAATGTCATTGTTTGATCTATGACTTTTCCGCACCCTTTACATCCAATCAATTCCCAAGTCCAATAGATTCCATATCCTAAATATCTATTGAACCCGTTTACTTCTCTCCACCCTTAGAGTAGTTAGACTACCACTGTGTATCAGCTGGATACCGTATAATCACCTCCAAAATCTAGGTTGCAAAAGAATCACCTTGGTGTCTATCTAAAATTACAAGCATTCTCCTCAACACATATGTAAAGGGAGGTGGGATTATTGGTAGACCTTCAGCTACTTAAGTGGCAGCACTTAGCCTTTCCATACTATTCTGCAATTAAAAGTATAAAGGCAAGAACAAATTAAAAAATAAGAAAAAAATAAATTCTCCCTGGTATGAAAAGGGAAGGAGACCTCCCTCTCCCTTTTCTTAGAATACTTACCTTTATAATACTTGTAATTGTGAATTATTTTCCTGTCCCTTTGAAATGTACGTCCATCTTTTTAAAAGCTAAATAAGCCCCTTGCAAGTTTTAGAATCCTGGGATTCTGCAAATCTACCTCTTGTTATAAAGATATGAGAAATGGATTTTCCCTTTGGATGAAGATGATTAGCAAACACAGGTGGCCACCCTAAATAGCAGGTGAATTTAGAATGAACTAGGTGTGACAAATGGTGCTGTCAAGTCCTCTTATTTGAGGACTAGATATTGTTTACCTTGAACAAATGCATGCAATGTGTTATGTCTGCTTAGCTATATAAAAGGGTAAAATTTATTTCTGTCTTTGCAATCTCTTCAGCAGATTGCCTGTGAGGCACATCACATTTTGGTTTAATGCTTATTCAATAATAAAATAGTTTTCTTTCTATCTTTGTGGAGGGGATTTCTAGGTTGGCAGAGGATTTTGTTTTTAATTATATTTATTTCCCCAATAAGATACAGTCTGTGTAGGGTTATTCTGCTACTTTTAAAAGCTAAATTAACTGAAGGGTAGTGGTATATATAGAATGGAAGAAGCACTGTAGTTTAATGCCGGTATATTGGAACTGTTTCAAAATTATTCATTCCATGCATCATACATTCCTGGGACAAGAACATGTTTTAAGGTGTGATTCTCAACTAATAACCTTCTCATCCCTCCTTCTGTAAAGACTTAATTACAAAATATTTTGATTTTTTTCTTTTGTACTTGTAACTCCATAAGGTCAGAAACATGATTTGCTGCCTTTTTATTCATTCTTAGCTTGCTGCTATACCCAATTTAGATTCAAATCTTTAAATATTTTAGTGTTAGAAGGAATCTTAAAAATCATCTACAGAAACCCTTCATTTTACAGAGTCCTACAGAGGTTAAAGGACATGCAGTAAAGATCTCTAGTCTTCACCATGGCCTATGATGAGGTGCATCCTTCCCACTCTGACCTTATTCCCTACTACTTTTTCACTTTCCTCCAGCCTTGCTTGACCTTTTGCTATTCCTCTATCATAGCAGACAAGCTCCTGCCCCAAAGTGTTTGCATGTGTTATATCAGGCCTAGAAATGCTTTCTTTCAAATAGCTGTGGGTCACTCACTCATTTCCTTCAGTTTTTTTCCCCTCATGGTTCCTTCTCTATCAAAGTCATCCTCAATAATGCAATAGAAATATATATACAACACCCCCTCCCCCCCCCACACACACATTCTCTCTCTTTCTCTTTATCCCCTTACTCTGCTTTAGTTTTTTTCATAGTATTTATCATGATCCTAACTTGTACTTAGTTGCAAACGAAAGAGTGAGTGATACTGTAACTTTAGGGTATAATTATTCCAGAGTTACCCTGAATGTTTGCTTAAATTCTCTATTTTCATTTGTTTGAACTTTTGTGTACTCCTTCCCAACACATAAATTTCTTTCAAATAAAATCAAACAAGAGCCCAAGAGTTAATCCAGGAGAAAACTAAAGTTATATCTAATTCTAATTAAGGGTATAAAAGGATGATTTGGAAAAAACAAAAACAACCTTTCTGCTATACCCATTCAAACCTCATAGGCTTCAAATAAATTCTAGTGGATAACAAACACCAGGAAACAGACTTGGCCCATTCTTTGGTCCTCAAAAACTACACCATTGGTCTTAAACTTTAGTGTGCATCATAATTAGCTAGAAGTTATATTAAAATATAGATTTCTAGCCACGCAACCAGAGCTCTGATTCAGTACTTCTGGAGTGGGGCCTGAGAATTTATACTTTGAACAAGTTCCCAAGTGATGATGCTATTGTTTTATGAACTACACTTTGAGAACTATTATAAAGGTAAAGCCCCTATCACTTGGTATTTAGTATATATAACCATGTCACCTACCCTAGGAAATGGGTCTTACATGGAAGTGTTACCTGTGTCTGTACTGTATATGGATTCAAGCAATCACAATAGATACAAAATTATTTAAGAAAATATTCTTTTTTAAAAATATTCTTGATATTTTGAAAATATATTTTACTATGCAAAGAAAGCTAAAACAATAAATGCTGAAATAAAATAAGGCATAATTTATCCCATATTTATCCCTAAATATACTATAATTTCTTATTAAATACCTAAAACCTAAAGGAATTTTAACAAATCATATTGTCCAAACACTTAATGTTCAACTTGAGAAAAAGGAGGTGTTTAACTTTACAATGTTTTTCCAATATGGCCATTAGGAAGTGAGTATATATTAACTTTTGAAATAATTACACTTGCAAAAATGCTTTAAAAAAGCTTTTTATTTATTAACTTTGGCTATTATGCAAAAGAAGTTTTGAAATTTGGAATTCATAGATTATATATCCCAAAAGAATCTCCAAATTAAAACAACTGTTGACCAAAACTGTACATCTACCACCTTACCTTGTTTTAATGAGTATCTCAACTCTGAAACACTCCACAATTTTAAAAGGAGGTTGTGATCATTTACAACACTGTATTCTACTCTGTGACCCTTTCTGCATATAGGAATTTAGGTTCGGGTACCCAAAGGGTATCATCCAACAAGTTCTCCCCTCGGCAAAGACAGAGGATGAAAAGCACTGTACTCCACAGAGCTGTAAAGAGATAAGAATCAGGTGAAGGGGATCAGAATATGCCACACCAACATATTCCATTTTGACATAAGCACTGTTTTGAACTGAAGGCAATGAGCTCTTTGTTCTGCTCCTTTCGGTCTAAAAACAGGATAAAAGTTTCCCTTTGTAAAGATAATAATTTCACTTGCAAAGGGATCTCCCTTTCCCATATCAGGAAGACAAGGGTGATTCTTAATAACCAACATGAGTCTGCAAAATAAATATCACTAAACAACCCTTCTCTTGCACTGGTTTCCTCTAGTTTACCATCCCTAGAAATCCAAATATCTCCCCCTTTGTCTAGTTACTTCACAATGTATTGCTCTATTAAAATCATACATAAGCCCCCAGGTTTAACCTCATCTTTGGATTGTTTACTCCTTCTCTGTGAGATTCCCACATGCATACAAAATAAACCTTTTCTCCCATCAACCTGTCTTTCATCAGTTTGATTCACAGACCCTGGGCACTGAAACTAAAACAGACAAGTTGCGTTTTTGTTTTCCTCCTCTATACATGCAAGTACTTTCAGAAGATGGGTATTGCTTATTTTAATGATAGTAAAACTGTAAGAAATCTCAGGAATCATCTAAATGCTGGCCTTTGTGTCTTTTTAAAAAAGATTTTATTTATTTGAGAGAGAGAGAGAGAGAGAGAGACAGCAAGCATGCATGAGCAGGTGTAAGGACAGAGGGAGAGGGAGAGAGGATATCAAGCAGACTCTATGTTAAGCACGGAATCCACTCAGGGCTCAATCTCACGACCCTGAGATTATGACCTGAGCGGAGGTCAAGAGTCAGATGCTTAACTGACTGAGCCACCCAGGCACCCCTGGCATCTGTATCTTTATAAGGCTCCATGAGCGGTGCTGATGAGTAGCCTTGGTTGAAAGACATTCCCTGGGTTACGCTAACATCTGGATTTTGTACATGATGAAATCAAGGCCTGGAATGTCTACTCCATTCCTTACCTCCCGTGAAAAAAGTTCAGAAGTTTTTTTTTTTTTTTTTAATTTTTCAAATGGCTCTTGCCTGGCTCCTGGTGGTTCTGTATAATTGGGTCTTGGGGGCGTTAACTGTAACTGCGTGTTTTTTTTTTTTTTAAAACGTTTTATTTATTTATTTGACAGAGAGAGACACAGCAAGAGAGGGCACACAAGCAGGGGGGGTGGGAGAGGGGGAAGTAGGCTTTCCACTGAGCAGGGAGCCTGACACAGGACTCGATCCCAGGACCCTGGGACCATGACCTGAGTCAAAGGCAGATGCTTAACGACTGAGCCAACCAGGCGCCCTAACTGTAACTGCATGTTTTATTACTTTATCTTTCTTTTAATTGGACATTGGAAATATTATCTCCTCTGTGAGGCATCTTAATATACTCCCTCATCTCTTAACGCTGAGGTGAGTTTTGTTTTCCTTCCCTTGTGCCCCATTAATACTTTTTTTCATATTTCTATATATTATAAAATTGGTAGCAAATTCTCAAAAATACCAGATTATAATGGAAAAAAAATCCAGATCATAAGGGGGAAAAATAGACCAAAAATTGATTTAAAAACATCCAGAGGAGGCACAGAAGAACAAAATGGGAACATGTTGACATTTTGACATTATTTTGTTTCATAATTTTCATCAGGCCTGTTTAAGAATATCCTTGAATCAAAGTGAATGTCACTAAGAGTCCACATCATACTGGAAGAAGGAAATCGCTGGATAATTTTCTCCAGGAGCTTTCCAATGCATGAATCCTACAGAATCACTTCATAATTTAACCTGCCTTTAGGCCTTCTGATTGTGTTAGTTTTTTAAATTTTATTGAGAAATATGAAACAGAGGAATGTAACTGAGTTATTGGAATACTTGCCATACTGACTTGGTTCCAAGATAAGTCTAATTCAATTCACTTGTGCCTCCTCCTTCAAGACAAGAATTTCAAGAATCCTCTTCGCATGGAACTGAGAAGAAGGCTGCTTGAGCAGAGCTAGCCTGTCCGCACAGTGAGTTCTTTTTTCCCCAGAGGCAATGCGGATAATGGTTATGAGAATTCACTGTGAAACTAGGATGTTTGGGTCTGAATCCCAGCTCTGACACCACTGAGCAGCTGTGTGACCTAAAGTAAATTATTTAATCTCTCTGTGCATCTGTGACTTCAAATCTTTTTAAAATGAAATTTAAAAAAAAATGGTGATCACTAGAGATGTTAAGGTTTAGCCCATTTGCTACTGGTGAACTATGACAGACAGGCTCTCAGTTACCTGCCATTGCTCTCAGTGTGCAAAACTTCAAGTGTCTTTGGTTCTTAACACAAGCTACAAAACTATAACAATTAAATTTGACTGCCTGAAGCTGAACTATTGTAGAATCTCTTTTTCAAAGCAAAATTAAACCAAGTGGAAAAACAGACTACTCTGATCTGTGTTCTTCTTCCCTCCATTATCTGCCCTCTCCACTTTAAACATCACTGTCATTGACCCCACGGTTTTTCATCAACCAGCACCAATTAGGCTATTATGCATCAATCACTTCTAAATTCAAAATAAATGCTAGCATGCCATCTTCCAGGGGAAATGAGAATGGGAACCACCTAAGCAACAATACAGATTTTATACTTATTTCTCTTGAGGCTCTGCATTGCTCAGAGAAAGAAAAATGGAACTTACCATTCACTCATAAAGTTCCCACTTATAGGAACATTAGTGAACAATGTCAACATTCAGCACTTTAGAAATATAATCCAACCACATATTATTTGTATGAGAACTTACACTGAATCCAACAAACACGCATTGGATAATAACCTGACTGACAAAAGTGAAACTTTTTTTTTTATTATTTAGCTGAGTAATTTAGCAGATGCTTCACATTAGAAAATGTGTACTTATTACCCAGTATAGCATTCATGCTCCTGCCTTGGGGCCCACCTACTTGAAGTCTGATGTTCAACAGACAAAAACAAATTCAATCTTTACTAAAACCTTTCCAAAATATGAAAGGTAAATTTGTATTCATAACCTCAAAAATGCATGTTAATTTTAATACGCTCTTCATTTATTTCTCTATTCTTGTCTCATGTACTTCAGCTCTTCACCTCTCCTGATTGCCCCAGCCTTCCCAAACCCAACCAAGACAGAACTCCAAAACCCCTTGCTCATCTTCCCTCTTACCCTTCCCATCTAGTTTACTTCCTTTCACCATAAATCCCCACCATTCCTGATGTAAATCAAGCACGGGTCTGAAGCTTTCCAAATATTCTGGTTCATCCATTAGGCAGATCTGCATTAAAAGGTTCAGGAGCCCATGAGGCAAGAAACATTTTTCCATAACTGATGACAGGTAGCAGAACATGCCATCCTAAATTATACCAATTTGGCATAAGGATTATTTTGAATGGAATACAATTCAGAAGCAGATAATAAGAGAAATTCTCTGCCCTCCCACTATTTGCCTAAAAGCAGGACATAAATTTGTAAAGGTGTCCTCCCTCCCCTCTCTATCAAGGGCAAAAATTAATCACCAGGAACAAGTCTAAATCTTTATCAGCCCAGAAAGTCACCAGAAGAATCTACATAAGGAATTTTACTAGATGGCCCTTAACTTTCATTAGTTCCCCATATATTTACCATTCCACAATGTGCTGCCCCTAGAAACTCGGTCTTTTTCCTTTGTCGCAATTTATTGTTCTTTTGTTAAGATGCTATATAATCCCAAGTTCTAACCACCGTTTTGAGTAACTCACCAGTCCTATGTGTAGGCATGATACCCGTGGTAATAAACTGTTTTCCCCTTGTTTATTTATTTATTTATTTATTTAAATTCAAGTATAATTAACATAGTGTTATCTTAGTTTCAGGTGTACAATACGATTCGATGACCCTACACATTACTCAGTGTTCATCATAAATATACTATTTTTTAAAGACTTATTTATTTATTTGAGAGAGAGAGAATGCATGAGCAGGAGGGGCAGAAGGAGAGAGAGAATCCCAAGCGGACTCCACACTGAGCGCAGAGCTCATCCCACGACCTGGAGGTCAGACCTGAGTTGAAACCAAGAGTTGGGAGCTCAACCAACTTCGCCACCCAGGCTCTTAATCCCCTTCACCTATTTCACCCATCCCCCCAACCCATGGTTTTCTCTTGTTAATCTATTTTGTGTCAGTCTAATTTGCAAGGCCCTAAGCAAAACTAAGAGGTAGAGGATCAAAGTTGAAAGTATTCGCCTCTACACTAGCTTTGAATATGAAGATGTTTTTGTCCAGTCACAGTATTTATAGGCTTTTACTTGTAAACATCAGGATTTTTGATAACAGGTAAAACTAGATACATATTACACAGTGAATATTTAATTTTTTTCCTGTCAGCTCTAAAGTGCCTTTATAAAGAACTGATATAATCTCATTCTACATATGTTCCCTCTTCCTTATTTCAATACTCCATTTAGAACTTTTTAAATTATAGTGTCAACGAGTTAGAGCTTCTGTGGGGGTGTGGAGAGCTACTGGGTTTATGTCTAATAGAAATTCTAGAACTGAGATAATTACTGAATTGGCTTTCTTAAACTCATTATCCTACTCAGTAGAACTTAATGTATCCTCACAACATTAATTGAACCAAAACAGATTAAAAAAAAAATATTTGAAGGCATCATATATTCCAGCTGACAGCATTATGATGATGAGTTTTAAATGCAAAAGTGACTATAATACTAATTTTTCTTCCAGGATTATTGAATTAAATAATTTATGGCCAATGATTAATGGTGCTAATTATGTCCACTCTCAGAATTACTTCAGTAATTATTTATTCTCTTCTGTTTCTGAGTAATTAATTAAGCAGATGCATCTTAGTTTACATTGCCTTGTCTCATAAAAAGGAGTTAGTACTATCCTTTGGACATTTTAGAAACCATTATATTTTGGATAGTTTTGGTGACTGGCCAGACTATTTTTCTTTTTTCCTTTGCATTCTGCCTGCTGGTTTTCTAACTAAACTTCTTAACTGACATTCATTAGTCAGTGAGGTTCCAATTGTAACTGAATTTATATTCAGTGAGGTTCCAATTGTAACTGAATTTATGAAGGTCTTCATTACTTAATTTATCCTGAAAAAAATTGTTTATCACTCTGTAAACTCCAACTTAACACTGATTTGCCCCTCAGTTTTATATTTTCAAATCTTTCTATATTTCAAAGATAATAGCACACAATCATTTAATGTGACAATTTAAGTGGCTCAGCCTCGTATTCTTTGTTTTCACACATTATCATCCATGTACGGTCATTTTCACTGAGTCACAAGCAGAATTTTCACACGGTGTTTTTTTGCAGTCATCTCATTTAGCGCATTCTCTCCCGCATCACTAAAGCCTGAAAATATTTTTTTTTAATTATGTAATAAGAACTGCTTGAATGGAGAAAGGAGAATTAGGAGTAGTTTTCATGCTAGTGATAACTTTGTTCTTGAGTTTAATAACTCTGTGTGTACAGTTATGAAACCCAAACATCACTGAGAAAATCTAGTATTTTTGTTACATGTTAGTTTTTTTCAAAAAGTAAGCAAGACTCTCCTTCCCCTTAACATTAGTAATCTTGAAACTAGCACAATACCTCCTATATTATAAAACCTTTATCATTAATTGTTACAATAAAGTCCAATGCTACTTTATACAAAGATGTTTCCAGTAACCAACTGCTGGTTCAGTTACAACCAAATGCAGTCTTCAGGTGCAAATTATGTTTCAAAATTAATTAATTTTGCTACACCTAATTGTGAGAACTAGTGCGTTGGAAAAAAGCCCACATATATACACTTAAAAAAACTGCATCGGCAAGATTTTCTACTTTTGACCACAATAATCCATTGTACATATTACTCCATTGCTCAAGTATTAAAATTTTGTTCCAATTTATATGCCATTTTAGAAAGTCATTGGAAAAATATTTGTACAATATCTCTGCATTTATTGATGTATTTATTTGAAATATATTTCTATTTAGAATTATTTTCCTACGGGGAACATCTTTATGTTCCTTGCTCTGTATTGCCTTACCTTTAGTATTCTGGAAGGGCTGAATTTATTTATAATAAGAACAACATTGATTTAGTGTACACATTTTATTTTATTTTTTTTAATATTTATTTATTTACTTGAGAGAGAGCAGCTGTGAGTATGCACCGGTGGGAGGGGCAGAGGGAGAGAGAGTCTTAAGAAGACTGTGCACTAAGCAAGGAGCCTGAGGTAGGGCTCAGTCTCAGGACCCTGAGATCATGACCTTGAGATCATGACGTGAGCTGAAACAAGAGTTGGGCACTTAACCAGCTGTCCCTTCCAGGAGCCCCTGATTTAGTGTACACATTTCAAAACCACTTTACCAGGATTTGGTGTTGAGGTTTTATTCTTTGGTTTTGTATTATGTTGCACCATTTTGGTAGTTTTTTAAAAAGCTGTTTCAAGGCTGGATAACATTGTATGAGTTAATGCTTTGTGAGGGTGTTTGTTTCATCTTTAGTTTGTTTTAGTCTTAGTATGTCCCATTATGTTAATTATTTTCTCATATTCTATATTTTCTGTATAAATTGTGGTTGCGCTATTTCACTGTTAGCAACATCAAATGGTCTTTTTCATTTTATCTTATCATTAAAATGATATGTATGTGTAAACATAGGTGTATAGACCTATGTTTGCAGATATATGCAGAGGAAAGTCCAAGAAAAAAGTCAAGAAGGAAATGTTTACTTTATAGCTGTAATCCCATAAGGAAACTTTTCTACTTAAAAGTGCTTCCTTTGATCAGTTTTAACATTCCTCATTTGTTCTAAATTTACTCTACTCAGTGTCCCAAAAGAAGAACTCATCAATATTCAATCTCAAAGTTTTCCCATACCTTTTTTTCTTAGCCAAGTGAACAGTAAGCATTTTCTTGCATAATATATATATATGTATAAAATCTTGTAACTATATATAGTAACATACTATATATACTATATATATATATATATAAAATCTTATAACTCCATAGACTCTTTACCTTCACCAATTTTGAACTTGGATCTACACTAAAATCAAGACTACTTTAATGTTTGCTCTTTTGATATATCTGCAACTATCGACCTGTAGTTCGGAGTTGAAGCAACATGAATACGTTTCAAAGTCACTTTTGAATAATGTACTTTTGACTAAAACCTGTACTAAAATTACTGACATGTCATGATAAAGAGAAGACTTTTGGCTTTAAGTTTTGGAAAAGGCTTTGCTTTTGAGAATATTCGATTTTATTTTAAAAAGGACATTTTAAGTTTTTGTTCAGAAAACATAAGCAAAATGTTTCAAGGTATGTTAAGTATGGATAAGTCGTTAGTAAGTAGATCAGGTTAAACACAGGCAGCAAAAAGAGATACCAAATATTTAACAGGTATTAAATACACATAAGGCACCTATGCACTACATACTCGTATACTAAAAATATATGAGCATCTAATGTTCGTTAGGCCTTCATCCTACCAGCCATTGCTGACAAGGATTCTGGCTCCATGTTTCTTCTGCCTGAGAAACACAAATAAAACCTATGTTCAGCGGACTGATTGGCAAACTACACCTGTTGACCAGGCACCCTTTCCCCTGTCTTTCCTATCGGACAAATGTCTGTTGTTGGGCCCGAGTACGTCTCGCTCGATGGACCCCTTGCTCAAAACCACACTCTGGACCTCGTAACTACACAACCACGGGGGAAAGTTGGTGTGACAGAAAGAAAGGATATATGAATGTTGCATGCTTCAGCATTCAGGTGTGGTCTTTCCAAGCTGACTTCTCCTACCGTGGGCATGTTAACCTGCCCCATCTCTCCCTGCTTGCTTCTCCCTATGTGTTTTAGATTGACTCAATAAGCCATGTGATTGAGCAATTTAATTGGATGTGCAAGGCTCTCTGTTTCATAACCTCTGGGACAGCTTGCCTGGTAGCATAGTTGGAGGCCACCTTTGCATCAGGGTGATTTTCTAAAAGGCAAGTTCTATTTCAGTCAGTGATCATACCCTAAAAATTAGCATATACCCCATGTTACGGTTTTTAATTAAAAATTAATCATTTGATTACTAGGTATACCAAGAATTAAGTAGTGACCCCCACAAGTCCTAAACTACTTGAAATGATCAGTTGGAGAACTCGGCAATGGCTAAAGTTTATAAAGAATTTGACAAAAGAAAAATGAAAATGGTTTTTGAGAATTAATTGGGGTCTTTTTTTTTCTGTTTTTGAGATAAGCACTCATTTAAGCTTATGTAGTGAAGAAACTGACTCATCAATAGGAATATTCACAACACCATCTGGGGAGTTTTCCCTTTGTATTTTTTATGTTTAATAATGATAATGCCAACCAATGGTATTTAGAAATGGCTCATTTTTTGGAAAGAGTAATTAATATCTAAGAAATTACCTAAGAGAATGAGCAAAACTACCACTCTGCTTGGCTGAATCATTCTTTTGCAAACAGCTATCCAAATACTAAAGGTTTATTTTTTCCTCCTTTATTATATAACATACATTAAAAACCTTCCTTATAATAAAGCCCCATTTAAAAAATGCCCAACATCCGCTTACCACTGAATGTCTTGCTTACTTGGAGCAATGTAAAATCCAATACAACAAAATGGTATCACCAGACACACACAATCTCTTTTGTGTCATCCTTAGCATGAAAAGGAAAAAAGACTATAAATTAGTAAAGGGTAGTCTAACACTTGTTTAGATATCAACTGAAAGGACAAGTTGAATCTGGTTTAATACAAGGAAAATGTTGAATTCAGACAGTCAAATAACATTTGCCAGTACCAGGATTCAGAAAGATTTTGAGCAGAGGAGAGCAGAGCCTTGAGCATGTGGAAGAGGCTTGCTATCATAAACCCATGTTTACAGAATTTGTCTACTCTTTTAGAATCTGGCCATGTTAACTCATTATTTGACTCTGATCTCTCCTGCACATGGGGTTTGCTGATCAACCTCTGGCTTCTTGCCCACAATTGCTCATAGCCCCTGCCCAGTTAATCCCCCGGTGGCTTTGACAACTTGCTCTTCTGCTGTTGAGCAGAAACATTGACCAATGAGTTAGTGATATTACATAGTTGTTTTAAGAATAAATTATTAAATTCAGCCACTTTTGTTCCTGATTTTTGGACATCATCGCTTGTGAATGCTTTTTAGACACAGTCATGTTCTACCCCTTCCTCCGCATCCCCCCACCCCAGTTTTACATCTTCAAAATACACTGCTTCCCATGAGTCAGTCTTTCATCATGAGCACTTCTCTTTCTGGTTTGCTTATTCATCTTCTTCCGTATACATTTTTATCACATGCTGGAAATCCCACAGTTTTCTGTTTTAAGCCTATTTGCATTTCACTTCAATTTTTTTTCCCTAAAACATCTCATCCGTATCCAGTCCTTTAATTTCAACATACATGAAATTTAAAATTTCATCCCTAGTCCACACACCTTCTGAATTCCAGACTGGCATATCCAACAAACCCCTTAAACTCTCTTCCTGAATATCTGCAAGCATCACACTATACCAAACCAAGTGAAGGAAGAACATAATCCAAAGCTGCCCCTCTAGTATAATGACCTCTGAATCCACCTACTTATGCATGCCAGAAACAAAGCAATTACAGGTTAGCTCTTATGTCCAATTTAACAGAGAATGCCGCTGTCTCTTCCCAATATGTATCTGGTAATTCCATCCATTTGTTTCCATCTCTACTGTTGTCACTGTGTCCTGTAGACCAGTATCACTTTCGTGTGCTAATGACATGATCTTCCACCGCCCTTACTGGGTCTGTTCTTCTGCTCTTCTAATTTGTCTTCAACACTTCATCCAAAATTACCTTTTTGAAACGTAGATATGATCCTAGTAACATTTCAATGGCTTCTCATTGTACTTATGTTAAAGACTAGAATCTTAAACATGCCAGTAAAGTCTTTCCACTATTTCCTACCCCTGTTCTGCCATATAACATCCTTTCTCCCACTCTGCAAACAGAATACAGAGGACTTGTTTAATTTACTCCAATTTTCCTTGTTTGTTCCAGCCATAGGGTGGTCACCTATTCCATTTATTCTGCATCTGAAACACCTGCTAAGTTCTCTAAGTTAAGGTCAGCTTAGGCTTCTGATGACCCATTGACCTTTTCTCAGGAAAGTTCTCCCTGACTTTGCCTTTCCCATCCAAGTCTAGGTTGGAGACACCTGCTCTATGTGCTCACTACACCATGTCATTATGTTACAATTCTACATTTATTTGAGAAATTATTTCATTGTCCATCTTCTTCTCTAGACTAGAAGCCCCATGAGGGAGAGATGTGATGCGCTCTAGCCCACACTGTTTCCCAGTGCTTTAACATAATGTCTAGCACGAATAGGTGCTCCATAAACACTTGTGAAATAAACCAGTAAATGAGTGTAGGGAAAGAAGACTGAAGTTCTCTGAGTTTTCTTTGGTAGTACCTGGTCCCACATGCAGGGTTTCTCTGTTCTTCTTTCTAGTGGCTTACAACTCAGCCATCTGGGATATTTAAATGAAACAAGAGATAATTTCCAAAGATACTAAACTTGAAAAAATATCATTATCAGAATAGTGTATACACATGACAATAAATGAAAAGAACAGTTGAGTTTATGATGAAAAAGAATTGACTTCCATCCCTTCTCTTTGTACCTCAAGTTGGCCTCCCAGAGGTACTCTCTTTAAGTATTCCTCCTTTTAGTGTTTCTAATAATTATCTTCATAGCACTAGTCCAGATTTATCAACATATTAAATAATGTAAAATGATACCTTGGTATAAGAAAAAAATGGGAATTTAACTTATGCTTCCCTCCCCCATCTCTTCCCAAAGCTTAACACTTATATAAGTACATTTAGCTCCTTAGTTGGTTGTTTTTTCTACTATTAAATAGCATCTGGCCCTTCACATTTTAGGAACATCCCCTGAATTTTCCCTTTGAAAGATGACTTTTATTTTTAAAACTTTGCAGTCTATGCTTTTACTCTTATAATTTGCATATTCCCCCAAAGAGTATGTTAACAAATGCATAATCTGATTATGTCACAGTATTCCTTCTGCAAGTTTACACATTATTAAAATACGCCTAAAAACAAGAAAAAGAATTGTTCCCAAAGTAAATTGGTTAAAATGTATTCAATAGCTCATGCATATTTATTTTTTTATAAACGAAAAATGTTGAACTATGTAAATTAATGAATTTACCAAACAATTTGGTAGTTTCTTGGGGGCAGAGAGGTTGAAATAGAAGAGGAAAAACTATTCACTTTCTTAAATAAGTTAAATTATGGCTTGATTTTCCATAGTTTAATAGTTATACATTACACTCCAAATAATTCATTTATAATAAATTCCACTTGAATTAAAATTTAACATAGATATAGAATTTTTTACATGTTAGATGAGACTACAATCTCTAGGTGAGATTCACTCCACCTAAGAATTTACTGAATCAAATTAAAGTAGTGGTGGCAAATATTCTTAGAAGTAAAAACAGAAGACATTCATAAATCAATGAAATCTTAGACAACTTTTGCAACTAGATAGGTATGTAGCTCAATTCACATGCTTGCCTGCCTGCCTGCCTGCCTTTCCTTCCCTCCTTTCCTTTCTTCTCTTTTCTTTAAGAAACAGGGAAAAAAAAAATCCCTGAGACTTGGAAATTTATCCATCAATACCTCCACAACTATGGAGTTCATGGTTTGATAAAATTTTGCATTTATAATTAAACGTCTAAAGTTGATATTCAGAATATACAGAAGAGAAAATGACTTAGAATCCATGTGGACAGAATATCTTCATGTGTAACTAAGTTATTTAAGAAAATAGAATATTAGATATATACATTTTAAAATAAGAAATTTAATGTAAATAAGATGGAAAACTAAGTTCTGATTGACAAAGATATGTTAGTAGGTTGTAAATATCTGTAAACAAAATCAGAGAAAACAAATGAAACTTGTTCTAGTTTATGAATACATCTAGGCTTCTATAAAAACTCAGCAATCCATTAACCTCAATTTGTCCAATTCTTTTAATTTACTTGACTACTTATTCTACCATAGGATTATTTGGTACTTAACATAAAGTATCCATTGATAGTTATTTATTCAAACAAGGGGGGAAAAGTAGAAGCACATTTTAGAAAATTGATATGGGCATTGCAAGGTCATTGGGAAAATAATCTTTTTTATATTCAAATAAGTAAACTGGAACAATTCATTTTACCATAAGGTATTTTCTATGACTGTTCAAATGACATCATTGCCTTATTCATTCTGGAACATTCTGTACATTCCCAGTTTCTTTAATCTTCTGAAATCTATTGGAATGGGTTCCAAGTGTTATCTGGATCTTTTGTTATTTAAAAGAAAAGTGTCAAAGAAATGGTAACCCCATACCAGTTAGAATGTTATCCTGGTTATGAGATTTAAAATATTTATGTTAGTTTTATACTTTTAAAGCTTCATGGCTGACTATACAAACTTGAGGGAAAAAAGTCATAAATCAGATATTATTTAAAATAATGTTTAATCATCAAATCACTAGCAAGTAAATTAAAATTCTTGGCAGACCACTGCAAAAACAACATCTTATAATAAGAAGTTCCTAACACACCTCTTTTAATTCCCATTACCATACCAAAAAACAAGACTGACAGACAACCTATTTCTAGGCTGTAAAGACAAAACCAGTGGAATTTAATCACGAAATCAGTTGGAGGCTCACTATGGTTTACTAGCAGAAAATAAACCAAGTTGCCCAATTTTATGAATTCAGATTTAGAAATCAAATCTATTATCCAAAAACCATCCCACAGTTCCATGTCTCTGATTACTGTCTTCTAAAGCAAGAAGGGTGCTTTTCTTACTTTCTCTTTCTTACGATCTCTTCCTCTATATTTATTTGGGGAATATAATTCCTAAAACATGAGTAAATGAAAAGGAAGGGAAACCATACAGCTTAAGAAAATATATGTTTCCCTGTGCAAATATACAGGACAAATAGGGAAACATCATAGAAGCAGTACATAGTAATGTTTGTAATGTAGAAGTACGTATATGAAACATACAGAATGCTTTCTTTGGGATAAGAATGTGTAAACACCAAGCAGATAGAATATAAGAAAATTCTTCTTTAAAATGAACCCAGCTACACTATAAGAATGTAGATGCTAAGAATGTGGATATGAACTGGGCATCCATCAGCTATCAACCACATAACCTCTCCTTGTGTCACTCTAAGTGAAGAAGAGGAAACATGATTTAATGTAGAAATCAGAAGAAAATTTCAGAGAGCCGTTGGACACATTTAATAGAAGATAAAATCTATAATTTTTATTAAAAAAAAACATAGGAAACTGTAACAAAAAAAGAGGAAAAAGAATGCACCAAATGTGAAGGAATGGCAGGATAATAAAGAATGAAAAAAGTCTTAAAGATGCATTAGGAAATTAACTTCAAGAAGAAAAGACAAGGAAGTCAACATAAGGTTAAATGGTATATAGAAAGGATAGAGAATGGAGGCCCAATATTTATGTAAGTGGTTCTTGATCTAGGACCAGATCATTTTCAAAAGAAGCCACAATTAAGACATCTTTAATAATAATGGTACTAATAGTAATAATCTGTGTTAAAACAAAAAGTAATGGGAATTTCACCCTGTTCAGATCTATTGACGATGGAAATCACTTAAGCAGCTATAAGGATGGTCCCATCATTTTACTGAAGAGAGAAGAAAATCACCTCAGCTTATCAGTTTTCTCTACATTAACTTCCAACTTTACAGAGTTGTAAAATGTGCCTTAGTCAGGAATGAAAGTAACCAAACAGGGATAGAGATCACACAGTTGTAATTAAATCCAAGTTTTGGATAATTGTCCTTAACAAAATGAGTCCAAACTCTAAAGCTAAAATTTATAATTTGCTGACTGATTGGCTTCCTGCCCAACAGTCTGACACCATTTCATACCATTCTCTTTCTCATTCACCTTGTTTAAGTCACCATAGCCAATTTTGTTTCTTGAAAATAACTAGTTCATTCCTACTCAGGGTCTCTTCCCATGCTTTCCACTCAGACACCCTTGCTGTGTCTGCTCAAATGCTGCATCTTTAGACAATCCACCCACGACTACTCATCCATAACTGCACCCCTTACTCCACGTCGTTTTTCTCCAACAATTATCTCGCTTTATTTTCTTCATGCTACCAATCAGTACCTGGAATTAACATATTATTTGCTATATGCTTAGTGTCTGTTCTACAACTTTAGAATATAAGCTCTGTGAGGGCACGCACCCTACCTGTTCTGTTCATTAATATATCCTCAGCAAGTGCTTTATCCCCTGGCACTGCCTGGATAGGTATTCAATAAACATATATGTGAATAAGCAAAGAAATGTGCAAATAATCTTCAGTATCAAGAATAAACTATGTGAGACTATTGCTCACTAAAATCACTAAGAAAATATTAAAATATAATTATAGTATAGTACTTACTTCAAAGGATTATCGGCAGATCAAATGAGACAATGCACACAGAGGATTCAGTACAAGGCCTGATAGCCTAGCATGTAGAAGGTGCTGATTATCATTGTTGGTTATTATTTCTCCAATAAAATGGGTGTAAAGAAACTCCTAGGGCATTAGGGCTGATAAATTTTAATGAATGCAAAATAGAAATGTGTTAATATTTTCTTTCTATTTAATTATGCATAGGAAATTATCATGAAGAAATCCACAGATTTTTAAATAACAATAATTTATGGCAAAGTTTAATATTTGCAAAAATGTTATGCTATGTAAGACTTAAATTCATCTCACCAACTTACAGTTTTGGTATACTTACTAATGATCAGGAGTTAGATTATTGTTACATGTCTTACTGAAAATAAGCTTAACAAAGTGTGCATGGTTCCCCCCTCCTTTTTTAATTTAAAATTATATATTTCCTTGAACATCACTTAAAAAATATTTGTTACATTAACTGGCAAAAGAATCATAAAAATAACTTGTCATAGAAATAAAATTATAAATCAAAGCCTAGGAAATGATCACACAAACAAGATTTGTCCAAGTTAACATTATTTTTAAAAGGTGCTTAAAGTTGTATTTTAAATCTTGAAGGATACTACTTTATATTGCTACCACAAACATGTTGTATAAGCTTAAAAAGAATAAAAATGTTTGTATGTATATATACATGAGTTACAATAAAATTAAGCCTCACAAGATAAAGTTGTATTTAGGTGATTGTGTAGATTGCAATCTCAAGTAATAACATGTTTGAAAATCCGTTTTTATTTCAAGTCATCTAATTTGTGTGGTAAAATTATAAAAGGCACAATAAAATTACAAGATTTTCCTGGAAACACATTTCATTCAAATATAAATTTAAGTGATTAATTGCTATTCTCAGTAAATATGATGTTCCCAGAAATGTGTGTTGTCAAAGTAATTTATTCTAGTGCATGGATAGTAGTGAAGTGCTGATGGTGCTTGATATATGAGGCCATCTTCTACTTGGTTCAGGTGTGGCTTGGAATGCAATTCCATTTAGAAGTATAACCTGAGATTTTCGTCTGCAGTTTATAGAATCAGGGATAAAAGATTTTGCATTATGCATTTCCCTTATTCATCTTATCTATTGCTCTTACTTGTACATTGAAGGTTTCACGATATTTGGTAAGAACTTAAATCTAGCTACTATTTTATACATACAGCCCATAACAGATTATGTGTACTGCCGGTCAACAAATACACTCTGTGACCCTCTAAATTACTTTTCCTTGACTATGCCTTTGTTTACAGGAAGGCTTAGTCTTACATGGCCTCTGCAACTGATCTTCCTTGTAAGTTGTTGCCATTACATGTTTAGGAATATAGATGAGGTGACAGTTATTAAGTGATTACATGGCACTTTTCATTAGCAAATTAGTAGATTCTATAAGCAGAGTCATGGACAAGAAGCACATTTAGGGGAAAACCTAATTTTATTCAATGAAGAACAGGAATATCCGGCCACTAATCTGGAATCCCACAACCAGCTTCTAGTAGGGTGGGTGAGGACCGGACACCAGGTATTCTTGCTCCAAAGCCAGTGTTTGCTGTTTACACTACTCTGGATTCAGGTAGTGCCAGAAAGTAGCCCACAGAGAATCGTGTGAAGAATTGTGGTTTTATATCATTCAGACAGGGTCCCAGAAACCAACTCAAGATATTTTAATTCACACTGTCTACTCCCCAAAATGATTTGGGAATATATAATTAAATTCATGAGCATACAAAAATATCAAAATAAAACTGAGAGAGCCTGTAGTTAGTTAGTTAGTTTATGAACAATAAGCTTTTCTCCTATTACTGCTATTCCCAGGACCTAAAAGAATGCTGGACACATGTGTGACACTTCGTAAATATTTGTTGTATGAATGAATAAATGAAGTTTAAAAATCAGTGAACTAGTAGGACAGACTCCAATTCTGATTCAGTTCTGAGTTTGGGAATTCTACATAACTAAATTTTTATGACAGCCAATTTTTCTTACGTATGTCAATGACGTCTGGTAAATTCTTTAAAAATTACTCTTCTCCATAAGATTTAATAAAAGTTAAAACACACACAAAGAGACAAATACCATATGATTTCACTCGTGTGGAATTTAAGAAACAAAGCAAATAAACAAAGGGGGGGAAAAGGGAGAGGGGGGTAAACTAAGGAACAGACTCTTACCTATAGAGAACAAGCTGATGGTTGCCAGAAGGGAGATGGGTGGAGGTTAAGCAGGTGATGGGGCTTAAGCAGATGATGGGGCTTAAGCAGGTGATGGGGCCTAAGCAGATGATGGGGGTTAAGCAGGTGATGGGGCTTAAGCAGGTGATGGGGGTTCAGGAGCGCACTTGTGATGAGCACTGGCTGTTGTATGGAAGTGTTGAATCCCTATAGTGTACACCTGAAACTAATATTACACTGTATGTTAACTAACTAATTAAAAAAGAAAAAACTTTAAAAATATCCCTCATCATTAGTGCTTTGAGTAAAGATTTACTTTTTTTGTCAAAAATAACTCAAATGTTTCTTTATTTCTCCTATGTTAATGATTCTCTGTAATTTTAGAGGAAACCTACTAACAAAATGGAGAATATAGAAAAATTATATTTGGTCACCAAGGTAATATTCATTTGCTGATGAGATATTTATTTTAGTATCAAAAGTTTCAGTGTTCCTTTGTTTGTTTGTTTGTTTGTTTGTTTGTTTGTTGGCACATCTACCCGGTACCCACTCAAAGGATTAAATGGATACTTAGACACTGGCCTGTCCTGACATTTTCTGACAACCAAATAAAGGCACCTCCCGAACTTCTACAGAAACAAATAGATCATCTAGCTCCAAGGGGCAATACATTTCTGGATGCCTCTCCTGCATAAGCTTCAAAGGAAAGATTCAGAGACTGTAAAGGGGCCAGCGTAGGTCAGACAGGGCGGAGAGAGTTGTGGGGTACACACAAAAGACTTAGAACAAAACGAAAGGAAAAAAGGCAAAGAAAATCTCACAGAAGCCACCCGAGGGAAGTAATTCATTTACACCAAATCTTTTATCCTGCTTCCCCATTCTGTGTTACGAGGACATGCCCTCTCTCTCTCTCTCTCTCACACACACACACACACAAGCAAAAACAAATCTAAACTAAAATTAAAGCATAAGCCAGAAATGGCATGTGAGGTAATTTTATATGAGTGTGAGCTCTTCATTTGTTCATTTCAAAACTATTTATATAGGATTTGCTAGTTTCAGGCTCTGCTAGGTGCTAGGGATATATAAATGACATTGTCCTCTCAGAAAGCTTACAAATAGAGTAACCAGGCATTTACAGCACAGGTGGTAAGTCTAATTAGAGAGGAATGCATAGGGTGCTGGGGGAGCCAATTTATCCAAAGCCAGAGCAGGAGTGGGAGCAGCATACAACGAAGGGTTTTCTAGAACATGCTCAAACCCAATCCTAAAGAAGTGACCATAAGCTCATATAAACTCAAGTTATGGTGGGAACAGCATGTTGGAAAGACAAAGAGAGGAACAGGTGACATCTTTGAGGATTACAGATACTTATTATAGTACGGCTGGAACAATTAATATGGAAGTCTATATAATTATAGACTATTATCACATAGATGAAACTAAAGGTAAGCAGGACTCAAATAAAAGGACCTTGTTTACTAACTTGAGATGTTTGAGTCCTCCTAGTAAGCAGTGGGGAGACATTCAAAGATTGAAAACATATCCTTTACAATGATCACTCCAAAAGCAGTTTCTCAAAAGAGATTGAAGAAGATCCAGACAAGAGGCAGGCAGAAGGATAGGTCTGGTTGGCTCAAAGAATTAGCTCATGTTTATCATGTGAATATGATTTGCTTTCTTAAAATGAAATCATCTGCCATTTGCAACAATGTGGATGGACAACGTGGATGGAACTAGAGGGTATTATACTAAGCGAAACAAGTCAGAGAAAGACAATTATCATATGATCTCACTCATACGTGGAATTTAAGGGTCATAGGGAAGAGAGGGAAAAAAATATAACAAGATGAAATCAGAGAGGGAGACAAACCATAAGAGACTCTTAATCATAGGAAACAAACTGAGGGTTGCTGGAGGGGAGGGGTGTGGAGGGATGGGGTAACTGGGTGATGGGCATTAAGGAGGGCATGTGATGTAATGAGCACTGGAGGTATTATATAAGACTGATGAATCACTGACCTCTACCTCTGAAACTAATAATACATTATATGTTAGTTAACAGAATTAAAAAATAAAGAAAAAAAATGAAATCATCTGTTGTATTAAGTTGATTTTGTTCTTTTGCTTTTTATTGGCTTTGTAGTTTTTTTTGTATCTAATATGTAAATGATGTTTGGTTTTATGTTTCACAACTGGCTTTCATTAAGTGCCTCATGTCATACACATACCTATAAGTTAAATATTAACTGGACCTGAAAGCTTTACATATATTAAGATACAATATATTTCTCATCAACATATTAACTCAAACCAATTTAGCTCCATGATTATAACTGTCCAGAAATCACAGGATGGAAGTATAGCTGATTTCAATGAAATAGAGAAATTGCTCCATGAGAGGCTTATCTCAGTTACATTTTATAGTATCTTCTGCCACCAAAATAAACCAGATTGTCAGACAATGCTCCTTCAATACTCATGATTTTCTACTGGACCTTTATGCTTAGAATACCAGGAGCTGCACCAAGAAATATCTTTGCCCTAGTAAAATACAACACATAATAATGTATTCCTACTCCAAACAGAACCAGTTACATCTCAAGACGGGGTATGTATAGTATCTTTTTTATTCTATTTTTAAATATAAATCTACAAAAAATCATCTCTTTGTTGTGATGATTTAAAAGAAATAATTCTAACATGTTGAGGCCAGATTGTTTTTATTTTTTATTTGTTCATTTATTTTTTAAAGATTTTATTCATTTATTTGACAGAGGGAGAGAAGGAGTGGGAGAGAGAGAGAATAGGAGCCAGGGGAAGAAGCAGAGGGAGAAGCAGACTCCCCACTGAGCAGGGAGTCTGACGTGGGGCTTGATCCAGGAACCCTGTGATCATGACCTGAGCCAAAGGCAGATCCTTAACAGACTGAGGCCCCCAGGTTCCCCCAAGGCCAGATTTTTTTTTAAGGAATCTTCTAGGCACTAATAAATGCCTCTGGCTAGGATAGGATTGGGTAGTCTAAAATTTAAAGCAAAACTTTTCATTTTTTCCATAATAAGTATAAGAAAATTTGATATCAGCACATTGGAATAAACAGTTGTGGCTGCTTATGGCCAGAGGCGACAACTGTGGATTTCTGGAATCTTAGGTTCCAAGTGACCCACTAAGTGCTGGGAGATCAACAATTCCTATATAGGCACTCATTTTGCCCTACTACTATGCTCTGGTATTCCAGTTGAGAAGCTCTCTCTTAAGGGACACTCAAGAGCTGACAAAGGAGACCATGCTAGGAAGATGTTGACTTTAGGAAAAGGATCAATTTGTTCCCTACAAGCAGATTGGCTTGTCTAACTTTAAGTTGATAAAACTGCATATGCCTCAAGCATGTGGGATGGGATGACAATAATTTTCCATTCATATGCCAACTGCTTGATTGATAATGGCTACTTGGAGAATTTTGTTGAGAAACATTCTAAGGCTTTGCCTAGGCCCAATCAGAAATAATCCTGAACTGATTAATGGCATATGGTTCAGTAGGAGAAAGTAGCATTATTAGCTGACTTAGACCATAAGGTTGATTGTACAATGTGCATATATTCTCTGCATCTCTTTCTGTAAAAGTATTTTAGGAATTGAACCACGGGCTTTATATCCTCAATTTGTGGTACTCTTTCGGTTATAAATAATTTAGATGATGATCCTACTTTAATCCTCTGTTGTAATTTTGTCTGGCTCCATGCTTTCAATGAAGTTGCCTGTTTCTATTGTTTTATCTCTTCTTATTGATCAAGTAATCTCCAGCTTATTTTATTCCCATTCATCTTTTACTTTCAAATAGAGATTAAGAAGCAACTTCAGAAGAGGATACAGATGGACATAGTCTCCATCCTAGCGGAAGCTGGATGCTTGCACTTTTCCTGTGAGCTCTACACAGAAGTTACTCCAACACAAGAGAGATCACAAGCCGAGTGTTGATAAACCCTTCATCTAGAAAGACTAACAGTAATACCTTGAAAATCGCTCATTGCTGGGACTTAGGACAAACAGATCAAATTATCAATGACGAGATATAGCCTATGAATATTTTGGGAATTATGCAGATTCATCAGATTTTTTTCTCTTTCCCAAGTTCACATGTATATCTTTCTTTTGAGTATTTGTTTAGTGCTTAATCCAGACCTTTCTCAAGTAGAGATGGGGAATGATGTTTTATTCGTTCAAAAATATGAAATATCAGTCCCTTTATCTTTCAAAATAAAAATAACTTTGCTCCCAACATGCTTGGCAGCTGGAACATATGAAATGAAAGCCCAGAATGACTTCACTTTAGAGATTTATCATTTTTCACGTGGAATTATCTGTCAGGACATTACTGCAAGAGCCAGATGAAACAATACAAAAGATGGATACACCAATTGGAAAATGGGCAAAATATGAACAGTCTATTTATAGAACAAGAAATATAAATGGCTAATAAACTTAATTCAACTTTCTAGTCATCAAAGAAAGGCATATCCAAATGAAACACCTTCGGAAATGTCTAGAATAAAGTAGTGTTGGAATCAGAAAAACAGGTGCTCTCCCGCAGGGGTATAATCTTCCTGGAGGTAATTTGACAATATGTATCGATACCTTTAAGGGCCATATACTTCAACCCAGCAGTTCCTTTACTGAATATGTATCCTAAGAAAACTTTCTGTAAAGGCTTTGCTTGTAGTTTTCTTAGCTGTCTCTTTAAAAGGAAGTTAGTCTTAAAGCAGGTAGTAGAGCTTAAAAATAATACAAGTGAACTGTTCAGTGCTGTCCTCCAGTGAGTACTCTAGCTGAGAAGGGAAACTGGAGGATTGCAGAGGACATGGGCAATGAGTACATGGAACAGACAGAAACAATAAAGGTAGCAAAAGCATTAAAAATTAAGAATGAGAGAATCCCGTACATCAACCTTCTGATCATCAACATAGTCCTTCTGAGTGTCTGGTCTTTTTACAACCTTTCCTGTCTCTAATTCATCAGGGTTTCTCTTGTTCAGGTGCCAGGAAGTCTCATTTGCGTAGGCTTCTGCTGCACAGAAGTGGTCCTCAGCTCCGACTACGTCGTCTTAAACAACCGTCACTAGTTAAATACTGCCCCTCACACCAACTGAACAAACTTTCTCATGCAAGTACTTATCAAGACGTGAAATCATTTTGTTTTTGTTTGTTTGGTGGGGGGATACCTTCAAGAACACCCAGTTCAACACTTTAACACTTCTGTGAGTAAGAAACAAGACCAAGAGGTAAGCCAGCTTGTCTGTGGCTACACAGCTAGTTGGTTGTTAATAATTTGGCAGAAACTCACAACCTGAGTGTTTCAGGAAACTCCTAGTCAAATCCCCCCATGAAGAACTAAAGCCCTCGCACCTTCACCATACGATCAATGTATTCCCCATTTCTCATGGGCTGTGCGACTATGAACAGAGAATTGTGCCCGCTGTCCCTTATACTTACATAAGTCACATGACATATATGTGCACCTTGCCTGGAAAATTAAAGTGCACATATTACAACAAAGGAACATGTGATGTCCACAGAATTCTCATGAGGATGTCTATATCCCAGAACAATACTTGCTTAACATTTAATGTCTTTGTTAGAGAATGAGGACTTGTCCTGCCCACTGAACTTGCTTTTAAGCAGATAACAAAATTATGATTGGATGTTACTACTGTTCAGCTTTTCCTTCCCTAGGGGAAATCAACAGGATCAGAAATACACACATAACCCACGAGGCTATGACTCTGACCCTACTGGGACCTTCAAGATTGGTTGCCGGCTGTCTACAAATACCTCTGTTACAGCTGTGTCCTACACACACCTCTCCAAAAAAGAAAGAATTTCTAACTGTTTAGAAATGGCGGGAGAGAAAGAAGTAAAAAGCATCTCACCAACAGAGGATTGAAACTAGAATGGTCAATAAATATGACTTAGCACTGTCTTGATAAAGAATAATACAAAATAGTCATTGGACTAGAATCTATTTCTTTGTGTGTCTCACACTTACATCTCAGTGCTTATTCTAAGGATTCAAAAGTAGACCTGTTTTTCCCTAGATATTTACAACTGCTTTGGGTCAGTAGGTTTGGAAGAATAATTCAAAATATAGTTAATTCATATTAAGGTTAGCTGGCAGTTGGGGACCGTCTCTGAATTTTGAAAGGTCCACGATGGTATTTCCATGTGTAAGTAAAACCTCAGCACCATGATAGCCTCTCATCAGGTCTCCACGATTGCTTGTCCTTCTCGCTACGCATATACACACACTCCGACGCACACTTCAAAGCTCAAGGAGGTAAGGAAGGCAAGAAGTGTACGTCAGAAGTAGCTCAAATACAGTAAAAATGCTGAACTAGACTAAATAGATAATTGAGGTTTCTCCTTCAGGAGGTGGTGACCACCCTGGTGATGACATAGTAATATAAAAATGTCATTGGGTGGCAAGGTATTATAATACAGATACATAATGTGAAGGTAAAACGCTCTCAAATGCAGTCAGTTAATATAATCACAGGACCAGATTTCAGGCTCCTCCAGTGCATGACAACAGTTGTTTGGGGATTTAGTGAAAGAAAAATATCTGTTTGGTCAAGCTTGCTTCAATCTACCTGGTCCCATAACTGTAGGTCCCAGTGCAAATTCGTATTGAAGTATTATCCAGAAGAAAAGAAGGTAATAAAAGGTTAGTGATGTATCTTTCAATAACAAAAAGGAGACACAGAATTTATGTGCTTTTGTGTGTATGTGTACGTTTCCTAAACGCTCTGAAGATTACTTATCAAGTAGCAGTCATATTAAAATCTTGGCATTTTGTAGCAAGATTGCAATAAGTAAGATACACAAATCCATTAAGAGAGTAAGAAATTAGATACAGAAATGCCTCTTAAATTGAAGTTCTGCAAATGATATGATGAGGTATAAGTTGGTATACAGAAAGCAACCGTTTCAACCCAATACTCTCAAAATAAAAGAATTCATCATAAAATATTTATTTCAGTTGTTCTTGTTTTGATTGCCTGGGGCCCAAAAGAGTTAACTTCCAAAATGAAACTATTCCCTAACTTCTTATCAGGGGGCAAAAAGCGAATTCCATCCACTAAATTTTGGGGAGGCACAAATTTAGCGGCTTTTCTTCCATCTCAGAAGGGAATACTTCTTCTGCCAGTGACAGAAAAGCACATATCAAAACAAAAACAAAAACAACAAAAAACAAAAATCCCCCAAACAAACAACTGTTCAATGACTGGGTAACAGTCTTTAAGTTGAAGATACTGATTTTCAGATTAAAGTCATAACTGACTGAAATTCATAAAATCAAGGCAAATTAATTTGAAAAAAAAATGTATTAATCCCCCGCTGCGTGTCAGGTAATGGGCTAGACCATAGTCTTAAAAACGAGTAGTCACAGGTTCAGTAGTTAAATACTATTATACTCTGGAAATAGTAGACCTCTTTGTTTATCTGAGTCTCCTCAAGATCTTAAGGTCCTTAGAAAGAAAAAAGAACAAAATGCTACATCAATTTGAAAAACATAGTTAGAATTTGCTTGTCCAAAGATCAAAAACCACTAAAAAATACAGCTGTCACCAAAATTATGCAGTCATAATTATACTGCCGACACTAAGGGTTTACTATCTGTTAGATGCCAAGCTAAAGGCTTTATAGGATTTATTTCATTTAGGCCCCACATTAACCCTTTGAGTAACACTTTGAGTCATGTAATATTAAACATATAATATATACCTAAAACCATATGTAGCACAAGAGATTTTTCAACCAATAATGAATGGATAAATTATCCCCACTTACAAAGAAGGAGACTGACTTAGTGGTTTCTCCTGGTCAGTCACTCATCTGTCAAGGGTTCAGCCTTTAGTGTGGTGAACAGCATGATAGAAATAAACACATATTTACATAGACTACGGAGAAAGGCTCTCTGACTTAGGCTGGGGAGGAACAGGAGATTAGGAAGATGATGAAACTTCATATTATTTCTTCCCATTCGGGGAACCTGTGCATTTATCACCCTATGTTCTGATGGTCTGCTGATACGTCATCTTCTCTAATTAAACTGTCAGTCCTCTGAAGGCAATAACTTGCCTTAATCCATCTTTATTTTTCCAGTGCTCTGGGTCATGTCCTGGACAGTGTAGGTAATAGATAAGAGTTTGTTGACTGAATAAATGACCAAAGAGAGAGAGTCTTTGATTAACGGATAGATCAGATCTGCCCTGAACAGCGGCCTAGTCTTAGGAATATTTTCTAAAACTTTACTGAAAATAAACTATATTATATGAAGATCATGACTTACAACATCATGGTATTTTATCCCGCATGCATAAGGTCATGAGACATATTCATCTTTCCAAAAAATATTCATCTTTCATTATATATATGATTACTTAGGAAGGTGGTCATGAAAGAAAAGATATTTGTCACATATATGGGTTTTATTTTATGATTTAACTGCAAGATTCCATTGCTATTCATCAGCAAATAAAATGTACCTATCTATTCACAGTGAGTTGTTTACTGAACAGAGCAAGATTGATTTCAGCCATTTGGCAGGTGAAAATTAAAACCAGGCTTGCTTTGTCCTAATGCCTGGTACATTGCAAGGCAACAAAGAAACTAGAACAACAGAAACAGTTCATATATTTCTTAGAACTCAAAGGTCAAGGACCAGGTCAGAGTGCCATTTCTTTGTCCATAAAGTTTAGTATAATACAGGGAAGTTCAGTCTGAGACTGGAGGGTGTTATTACTGCCGCGACTTATAATACTTGGAAACAGTGACCTCTCTTTTCTAGAGATGGGTTTAGCTGTGACTGTTATCTTCTATAACTAAAGATTATGCACAAATCAGTAATTTATACTTAATAAGATTAAATGGAAGTGGCATCTGGAGTTCTTCCTTAATCTTTTCTGAATTTACAAGGTGGTCACCTTGAATTTTTAACTAACAATAATGGAACAGTTTCCTAAAGACTAAGGGCTATTGTTTGGATCTGGGAATCCCTAAAGGCATAAATACATCCTGAATGTAATTTACCTCTCTGCCATCCCTTTACTTCAGTTTGCCAAAGGATAACTACTGAGAAATCTGACTGTACTCACCTACAGTAAGGCATTGTGTGGGAATGAACATCTCTTCAGGGCTTGATGAAAAAGATAAGTACAGTACGATCTGGGTCTATAAGACTATAGAAAACATAAGACAACACAACTACCAGTTTATAGACGTGCACAAACCTAGTTTCTGTTTCTTAATATATTGTGTAAAACACAATGGATCTCGTTCGGTATCACAGCTCATCGGGGTTTTTTTGTCTTTATGTATGTGTCTGTGTTTTGTTTTCTGCTTTTGTAAGAATCATAACAGCTTTCAAAAAGAAACAAAGTGTAATGGATTTGTTTAAAAATCTAAAGTAATATTCACTACTTTTCCTTTTCCTCAGGAATAGCAAACAGAAAATTGATTATCCACTTCTTGAATATCTTCAAAAATGGCTTCAGAATTCTATTCTAATAAATTTCCCTGCAGATATATAAATTAAGATACTACAGATGGACCAATCAAGGGATAGTCGATAGAAGAATCAGCTTGTACTCTTAAAAAATGTCAAGATCATGAAAAACCAAAAACATTTTCAAAAGGCTGACAGTCCTCTCCAAGAGAGTGGCTGGAATGGGGAGATAGCTATAAAATACATTTTTAGGACAACTGTCAAAATTTAGGTAATGGTCAGTGGGCTGAACAAGAGCATTAGATCACTACTAAATTTCCTGATTTTGATCACGGCACTGTAGTTATGTAGAAGAATGTCATTGTTCTTATACATTGAAATATGTAGGATAAAAAGCTGATGTCTGCAACTTACTGAAAGATTACTGAGATCATTAACTCTCAGATAATTCAGAGAGAAAGCGTGCCTGAGAGAGTGCACAGAGTGAGCATGAAGGGGCTAAATAAATGGGACAAACTGTTACCAACTGGTGATTCTAAGTTAATGGTGTGCATTTTTGCGACACTCTTGCAAACCTCTTTGAATAGAAAATTATATTTATAAAAAAATTTTAAAAAGAGACAAATTTATAGTAGTAAAATTTAAAACAGTATTACTCCAAGAGTAATCATAATAATTAAGGGAATACCTTGCATTTGTATATTAACCATCAATAAAGCTCCTAAATACGTTTATTTGACCATATCGTTGAAACAAATCTAAGATGGCAGATGTCCTTATTCCCATTTTAAAGATGGAGAAACCTGGAAACAGAACTACTTCACTTCTTTGGTTTGAAAGACTTTGATTTGATGTCCTGTCTATGGTAACTACACCATAAACTGCAAATTGCCCTCATTTAGGACATGAAGGCAAGCCTGTGGTTTGTCCTATGCTCACTAACCAGCTGTCAAGCTCTAAGAATTTGGGTGGTTGCAGATCAGTAAGCATCTCTCTAATTTAGAATCAATCTTCTAAGCTGTTTTGTCTCTATTCTCATAGCATGTTATTGGTTTTCATTCCGAAGTTGTGTCTGCTCTCCTTGGCATGATCGATGATGCAGGTGCACAGTTTTAGGAAAGAAACAATAGGAAACCCAACTGGATTATTATGCATCACAAAGAGAAAGAGGGGGCAATCAATGTTAGACAAGTAGAATTGAGAAAATTATTAGGGAAATAAATTTCAATTCCATGCTTTTAAGAATTACATCAAAAAATTCGCATTTTACTTGAAAAGGTGTACATGTTCCTTGGAGAGAGAAGGCAAGACAAGGGAGGAGGGCCTAGAGATTCACATTTCCAGAATTCTTATTTCACAAGAATACAAGGCTTGCCTTCTGAATTTAGGATACTTTTCTTTATTCACTATTATTTGATCTACCTCTGATCCCTTGTGTATGAGGGCAGAAGGTGTGAGAAAATAAAATTCTCTATTAGCCCTTTAAAAAAATGTTACCACATTCTATTAAGTAGTAGTCTTCAAAGTTGAATGCAACTGAGTGGCTATACAAGAGGATCCACTGTGTTCTGGGTAGAAAAAAGATATATATCTAAGGTAGATAGATGGATAGAAACTTAGGGTTTAGTTTTAGATGATATGTTAATATAATAGCACAGTAGCACTGATATACAAAGTACATATTAATGTAATATTGTTATGTATTTATTTACATAAATAAATACACATATTGAGAACACTTGGTCAAATATTTAAAAAAAAAAATGGTATGTTCACAAAAGTAGTTTGGAGATCATAGCTTTAGTGATCCTAAGCAGTGTTGGTTATATATCAAAGGGAAATAAAGGACATTAAAATTTAAGTATTAAATATGCCACTGTGTCACATCGATCAACTGATTCATTCTTTCATTCAGCAAGTGTTCATCAATTCATCTAGAAGCAGCAAAATGTGATGGCTAAAAGCACTGTATTCTGGAGTCAGACGACTTGGGTTCAATTACAAACTCTCTGCCATTAAGAAGTTGAGTTCTCTTGGGCAAGTTTCTTAACCTCTACAGACTTCAATTTCCTTGTTTGTAAAACAGGAATAATGACAGGGCTGTTGCGATGATTAAAGGGTAAATACCTGTGAAACACTTAAAGATGCTTGGCACATTGTTAGCATTCAGTAGATTTTAATTGTTACTATTCACTGAATTAATCTGACAAATATTTATTGAGAATCTGGTACAATCCAGGTACTGTGGTAAGCATGGGATTATGTGGTTGTCATGTGCAAAGCATTAAATTCTGCATTAAATTCTCTTCTATGGGGAATAAAAAGATGATTCAGGAAAAGATGCTGTCTTGGTATTATCTGCTGCTGCTATTCTTGAAAGCATGGGATTGAAATTTATTCCAATAAACATTAAACAATAAACATTTATTATCTCACAGTTTCTGTGGGTCAGGAATTGTGACTTATCTAGGTGCCTCTACCTTGAGGTCTTTCATTATATTTATTTATATCTAATAAACTGTAAAAGACATGCAGTGGATTCTACTAATTAATACTCTCCACTTCTTTCTCAATAACCAATTGGTAATACATTTTTACCACTATGACCACAGTCATAATTCCGGATCTGTTTGAATTTTATTGTGTGGTTCACATCATCCTTGTTCCACATAATCCCATTTTCACTTGGATGGCCGCTTCTTGCCCCATGCCCTTAAAATTAATCAGATATTCTTATTCTTTATCAATTTATTTTGATAATAACTGAGTAATGTTGAGTCTGTTTTCTCTCCTAAGTGCTCTGTGGCTGTATTTATGCTCTGAGAGCTTGTCTCTAGTGAAGGAATTCTCTCCATGAGAATGCCCAAGTGAATTCTTCTTTTTACTATATGGTAAATATTCCTATTCTTTATATTCTCTTATTTACTCTAATGGTAACTTCTTGTTTTATTTATTTATTTGTTTTGTTATTTGTTTTATTATTATTATTATTATTATTATTTTGAGAGAAAGAGAGCAGAAGGAGGAGGGGCAGAGTGAGAAGGAGAGAGAATCTGAAGCAAACTCCACGCTGAGTGTGGAGCCTGACACGGGGCTCAACCTCACAATGCTGAGATCATGACCTGAGCCAAAACCAAGAGTTGGCTGACTGTGCTATCCAGGTGGTAATGTCTTATTTTAAATCTGAGGTGGAAAAAGGGCTTCACTGGTGTCCTAAACTCTCCTAGATTTTACTGATGCCATCAATTTTGGATTCATTTGAGGAGTCATCTTGGAACGTTACATTGGAATATTTGAAGACTACCCATAATTTGAGAAATTGCTTTGTTTTGTGTCCTTGCATAATTTAACTTCATCATTATAAATTAGTTTTTGTTCCTCAGTTAACATAAGAGTGAGCAATAATGCCTTATATTTTGTACAAAAATAAATTTTTCCATGCATGCATGGCAGATTACATTGGAATTAATCATATCCTCACTGCTATATCATTATCCCTCCTAAGTTGTTTGCACAATGAAATTTCATTGTTATCACCAAATTTATTTTCCACAGGAAATTAGAAATAAGTATGGGAGTGGGGAAAGCAGTTTTCCTTTCACCGTATAAAAGAAAAACAAAACAAAACAATGAGCTACTACTCCAAACCTCATCTAATTCATATTCAACAGACCATGGTGAAGGACACAGACTGTGTCGAGCTGTGGATCTCCTATCAAGACACATCTATTCATAATCAGGAGGACACTCAGAGTGTGGTCACTGAATGGACATTTACTAATCTGATGAATTTTTCAAGATGCAAGCTCCTACTTCATTTTACTTAAAAGCATATTAAGAGAGAACATTGATGTGTATAGGTAGATCACATTTGTATAAATGAAGTCCCAAAAAACCAGTTTCTACTCAAAGTGTAAGGAAAATACAGAAAGTAAAAAAATATATAACATCATTGTCATAAATGCTACTCAAATGACCCCAATTCTGCTGGTAAATTTGATTCTTATCTACCTTGAAATGTAAAGAAAGCCTTCAATAATAGGTTTCATTTTGATATTCTATATTATTTGTATCTTATCTTACTCTAAGTTTTTCTCTTTTTCAGGGATATACAATCATACAGACTTATAAACTAATTCACCTCTGACTTTAGCCAAAAAGAGATATAAGATAGTATGTATCTGTAATGCAAATATATATGTGATCACTGTGCAAATTTATTCACCATATAATTTCTTTAGAGAGTTCCTTATGGTTATTTATATATTGTTAAATGAATTAGAAAAAGAGGTACATAAACAACTCCTCCATAAATCAGGTTAATTTAATATTCTGAATAAAATAAAATATAGTCACTAAACCAGCTTGGGTAATCATTCACAGAGTAAAACAATTCCATACCTAGATCATGTCTTGTAAATAAATCTTATCTTAACAGGCTATGAACATGTAGCTTCAGCATGACATATGAACCTTCACTGACCCTATGACAGGTGTGAAATTTAGTGTTATTTCATATTTATAAAAATTTTATTAAGGCTTTATTTATTTGACACAGAGAGGGAGAGAGAGCTCACAGCAGGGGGAAAGGCACAGGGAGAGGGAGAAGTAGGCTCCCTGCTGAGCAGGGAGCCCGATGTGGGGCTCAATCCCAGGACCCTGGGATCATGACCCGAGCCGAAGGCAGATGCCCAACTGACTGAGCCACCCAGGCGTCCCTATAAAATTTTTATAATGAAAGTTTTCCATGTACAAACAGGTAAAAGAGAATAGAAAGATAAAACCTCAGGTATCCAACACCCAGCTTTGAAACTCACCAATTTAAGGGAATTCTGTTTTTCATCTACACTCCTAAGTAATTGGATTGTTGAAGCAAATCCCAGATGTTATTTTATTTCAGTTGTAAATAACTCACTATGTATCTTTAAACAAAACATGACTTTTTCTATATTATACCTGTAATACTACTATTCCTCGGTGAAAAATGTAAGATAATCCCTTATATCTTTTTTTTTTTTTTTTTTTTTTTTGGTGTAACTGTTAGTTTGATTGAATCAGAATTATGGAAACCGGGTAGGTCCACACATTGTATTTGGTTGACAGATCATTTGTCTCTTTTATCCCACAGGCCCCCTCCCTCTATTCCTTCCTTGTGATTTGTTTTTGAAGAATCTAGTCATTTGTGGAGGTTTTTACAGTATGTATGCTGCTGCTGCCTTTCTCATGGTATCATTTTAAAATATTCACCCAACCTTTTTTTCCTTATAAACTGATAGTTAAATCTAAGGTCTTAATCTAAGTAGATTCAGATTTTTCACCAGAACACTTCATAGGTATATTGTGTAGTTCCACTGAGGCACATAATACCTGTTTTTCTTTCTCTCTCTCTCTCTCTCCATTTCTCTCTATTTCTCTTTCTTATTGATGTCTATTGCTGCTTATTGCCTAGATTCATTATTTCCATGGGGGATTATGAAACCACGATATTTTAATTCTGTCATTCCTTCTTCATGTATTAGGTAGAACGCTTCTATAAAGAAAAAATTTCCCTGTCGTATAGTTTTTATAAGAAAGTCAGGTTAAATGGTTAACTATTTCTTTTCTTTACCCATTTGCAGACTGATGAATTGGTTCTCTAGGAACTTCCTATGGTCCCTAACAGATTTTTATTTTAGTATCATTATATACTCCAGGATTATTTCACTTTTGAATATGTGAAACGCATTCAAATTTAGTTATCTTATGGCCAAGAAAAATATTAAACCAAGACACTACCCATAGTTGAAAATATAATAAAAGCATAAAATTAAAATACTAGAGGAAGATTTGTCCAAGATATTAAACGTGTAATTTGTGTTTAAGAACAAACATTCCCCAGTCCTTATAATGCCAAGAGTACTAAAACATGGGGAATAAAATAGAATGATATAATTCTATCAAATTTTATTTCTAAATATCTACAAAGTATTGTTTGCTTACTATATGCCAAAGTATACTGCAAACACTTTACATGATTTACCTTGTAATATACTCACAACATCATGAAGATATTATTACTACTGTTTTACATTTGAGGATCCCTAGCCCTGTTGAATGTCTGACTGACATTTAATTTTAGAGTTATGCCCTGTTTTACCTGTGTTCCCAAAATCCCTAGGGAATCTGTGAATGGCTCCGGGAGATCCACCATCCTTCTGAACTTATCTGTGTCCATGTACACTTTCCTGGAGGCACTTGGCATGGTTTTAACCAAATTTGAAAAGAAACCATAATCTCTCACCTCTCCCCAAAAGTCAAGAATTGATGCAACAGGTGAGTTAATCAAGGAGAGTATGATGAAGACACTGGGAATTGAGGATTAAGAATCTGGCCATTTTTATTTACACAAACATTCCATAGATCTACCTGATATTAGAGGTACCACCTAATAGCTAGCCACCTTCCTTCAGATGTATTTTTCCAATATATATGACTTTATATCTAAAAACTTATAGAAACTGAAATATTTCTCCTACCTAAGCTTGAATATGTTTTTCTGATGCCATATAAGAATTAGTCATAAACATGGGCACCTGGGTAGTTCAATCGGTTAAGTGTCTGACTCTTGATTTTAGCTCAGGTCATAATCTCAGAGTCCTGGGATCTAGCCCTGCGGGTTGGGCCCCATACTCAGTGGTGAGTCTGCTTCTCCTCCTCTCTCCTTCTCCCTCTGGCCCTTACCCCCGCTCTTGGTATCTCTCTCTCTCAAATACATAAATAAATCTTTAAAAAAATAGCCATAAACATTATTTTGCACCCTTGTCTTAACGGTTCAGTAGGTATACATTTGCCAATGCCATGAATACAAAAATCTGTGTTGCATTTAATTATAAAAGAAATGCTTACCACTATTTTAGAAAACAAAGATCTCTAAGGAAAATGCCACCATCATTAAATAAAATACAAAGATTGCAAATAAATGCCATTCATTTTAACAGATGCACTTGGCAAGAGTGACAGGAATGAACCTAAGACTAATTTCTACCCCCATCCCTAATAGTAAATTTCATAATAATTGTAGACACACAAGACTGCCAGTGATTTTCTCATATAACTTTCGACATTGCTCATATGGATATTAGTTTCAGCAATATTATTGGTGCTATTTGAAATGTTTTTCACTGGATATGCTGTTTTTTAGGATAACTCTGTGTCCTTCATCCTGGACTCTACCTTTATTTATAGAACTAAATCACAATATCAGATATTTGCCATTTCAAAGATACATTCTTCACTTTATTGGTAGTTTTCAATACTGGATTCTAAGCACAGATCATTCTTTTATGGAAAACAACAACAATAAATTGTTTTTAAAAAACCTTTTTGCCCTGATAGGTATTCTATTTCATTTCTGCTTAATGGTACTTTTCATCACCCTGTTCATTAGGATAATCATCCTGGAACCATAAACACACTAAATGAAATGCTACAGGGGACAGATTACCAATATTTCTAATTAAAGATACTGTTGACCATAAGCTAATTAGAGTAAGCAACATTTGCAGCATAGCACAGAAACTGTACAAATATAAATTACTGAGATTAAAAATAGTGTGTTAGTTGAAATTTTATCAGGCTATATAAGGTATTTTTACATTGAATTCAAGATAATATTGGGTTGGATTTGTTTCAGTGAAATTTCATTTTTAAAAAAATATCTAAAAAATAAATAATATTAAAAAATTAAAAAAAAATCTAATTACAGGTAAAGACCCCACTTGGCAGAGTCAATATTTAGACCCAACAAGGAATAGACACTGCACACTGCACATACAATTCCTTTTTGTTGTTGTTCTGGCTCTGTAAGTTAGTTGGAAAACTGAAATATTACTTCACTGATATAAGCAAAGTTCAAACCTTCAAACCTTCACCTAAATAACTCAAGTGGAGATTTTTTTCCCCTGCTTGAATTAATTTATTTTGTTTTGTGATGAAGAGGTCATTGCTCATGTCCAGAGGGAGGGGTAACATTAGCAAATGAATGAATTACCATCTCTTACATTTATGTAAACAAGATAACTGCGAAAAAAATTTTCCTGTTTTACCTTGGGAATGCAATTCTATAATGCATTAGGTCTTAGGTTGGAAACTAGAAGTTAACTTTTGGAAAACAGAAGGATAGGAGAAGGGCAATCCTGGCTCCAGAGGTCAGGTCAAAGAGCAGGCTTTTTTATCAGGATCATACTCGGTGACATCAAACACTGGCTCTAGGGAAGAGAAAAAATGTTTCCTACAAAACAGTAGGAAGAATATGTTTGTCTGAAGCTAAAGTCAAAAGGCTTTAATAGAATCCTAAAGCAGAATGAAACCTTTGCGATTTAACAGTAAACTCAGAACTATATAGAAAGCAGAACAGAAGTGGTTACTAGTAATTCTCAAGTTAGTAAGGAATTAAGGAATGACACTATTGAGTTCAGTCTTTTGTGCCAATATATAGAAAATGGTACAGACCTGAATCAGAATTTTTAATATAAGACATGAAAGTATGTAAGTAATATTAAAGGAAAAGAATACCACCGCCCACTCCAGAGGGGACCACTTTAAAAATATATATATATTGGGGCCTCTCTTCCTTGATTACTTTCCTATTTTATACATACAGACTCACATACACACATATACATATCTATTACGTGTATACATGTATGTGTATTTCACTTTAAAATTATAATGATTCTCAACTGTTCTTAAGACTATACCATGAACATATTTCAAAGTTAAGAAAGAATTAGTTCTTACTCTGTTTAATAGCTGTTAGTATTCAACAGAATGGCTAACAGGAAATTTTCCCTCTGATGGGCATTTAGTTTAGTCTTTCCAAAGCACATGGAGTAGAAGAAGTTTTTCCTGGTCCCTGTGTGTGGTGTTACAAGTACCTGTGGGCTTTTCCCAGGCTGCAGGAAGCAAGTGGGTGAGGGTTATTCCCCTAGGAATGCTGTGGAGATCCACTTATCTCAGAAAACGCCTTAGGCAGTAAAGCCACCTAACTTCTTTGCCCCAGGACCTCCCAAGAAGCAGAGGCTTTTCTAGGATTTAGGGTCTTCTTCCTCTCTCATAGAATGGTAAAGAGATGGTACTGTGTCCTGAGAAACTTAAAGGTCTTCTTTGCAAACTGTGTCCTCTTCTCCAGTTTGGTAATTCCAGGAGAGAATTCTGAGGGAGAGGGGGTAATGAATACAGACTCAAGACATCGTCTTCCCATCATGCCCGACCTAGATTTTAGAAAACCAGATTTCGTGAAGTTCAGAGGAAAATTAAATGAAGAAACTCCAAAAGAGAAAACTGCTCATTAGATATAAAATTTCTTCCAAGTAAATGAATTAATCTGTGGGGAATAATTCCAGTGGAGGGGTGAGAGAGAGGCTATAGATATTCATTTGAACAAATAAAACCAAATATTTGAATTTTCAAAGCAATAAAACCAATACATTAAGGAAACTATATTCTGAGGAAACTATTTATCTTCAGAAAAATCCTAGACACATATTTAAATATGTAATGTGTAAGCATTTAGAGGAATATATAAGGATCAAAGAAGCCCAAACTGGCTTAGTAAATACAAGGCTGGATAAATTCCTTCCTCTCTGCCTCTCTCTTTTCTCTTTCTTTTCTTCTTCTTTAATAATAGTAATAATAAATATATTTGTTTGGTAGATACATGCAAATTAAAATAAAATATTAATTTTAGTTATTGTGAATGAAATGGTTAAACATCAGCTAGAAACTCACTGAACAAAAATATATCAAAGTTGGTTAAACAAAGATATTAAAAGATTACTGTGAATAAAATAAGTGTAATATATTGAATTCTAAAGACAGGTAGCACAGTACTATTAAGGGCAATGTGCTGAAACACATGAAACAAAGAAGGAGAAATATTTATGACTTCCTGCATTTAGGTTACAAAAAGTCAATTACCTAAGTATGGGAGAGGGAAAACTTGGTTTGACAACAGTTCAGTAAAAGAGAAAAGAAAATAAGCACTCTATGGATTATAGTTTTCCATCAGCTGTTTATAGATCAATGGGGAGGTGGTGAACACAGACTGAATTATTGCAGTCTGAACAAGGGTGTTGATGGCTTCTTTTCACTCCTCCAGCTCAGCTACTTTGGGGAAATATCTTTGGTATTCTTTTATAAAGATTTTATTTATTTATTTCAGAGAGAGAGAGAGCACAAGTTGGGGGGAAGAGGCAGAGGGACAGGGCGAAACAGACTCCCTGTTGAGCAGGGAGCCCATTGCAGGGCTCCATCCCAAGATTCCATCATGACTTGTGTCAAAGGCAGATGTTTAACCTACTGAACCACCAGACACCCCTATCTTTGGTATTTTTAAACAAATACGAAAGAAATGAACACAATGACAGGGCTGGATTTAGTTGAGAGAAGCATCATGCAAGTTCTCCAGTTTGTTGCAGTTAATTAAAAAATAATTTGCTTGATTCCCCCTTATTGACCTTGGTTGATTTCATACTCAAGAAAGTGGCATATTTATTACACATTACTTTTATAAGCATAACTTGGTTTTCTTTTAGCAATGATCACAGAGAGGTTATAACATAGGAAATTTGTTTTTTTTTTAAGATTTTATTTATTTATTCAAGAGAGAGAGTGAGAGAGATAGAGCAGGGGCTGGGGGGAGGGGCAGAGGGAGAGGGAGAAGCAGGGTCCCAGGGAACCAATATGCATGGGGCTTGATCCCAGGACCCCAGGATCACAACCTGAGCTGAAGGCAGATGCTTAACCAACTGAGCCACCCAGGACCCCAGGAAATTTGTTACTATTATAAAAAGGAAAGCATTTGGCCTAATCATAGAACTTCTTTCACAAATTTGTCCTGTTGATATTTTCAGCATAGCAAAAGGAAGCTTAAGTCAACCAACATTCACTGATACCTTGCTAGGTGCAAGACATTTTGAGAGAGTCTTTATGGTCAAAACAACTCTTGCAAGTCATCTCTCCATGGGTCTCCATGGGTCTCTCACACGTCCAAATATCTTACAAGTAGATGCACTGACTGCCTTTGCTCTGGGCTATCATTTCAAAAATGGTAATACAGTAAACATCCATGGAAGATAAAAACAGTATCTTGCTCTCGAGCTTGAGGTCCCTCTTAGGTGACATGCACAGTGTGTGCTGATGGCACCTGCCTCTCTTCAGATCATCTTGAACAAATTGGGGATTGGAAAACGGGCACAAGAAAATGCTGATAATCTGGCTATTGCTATTGCAGTAACAGAGTTCTTCGTGTGACTGAGGAGCCCTGTGTCTTCTGCCAGCATCCATGAAACTGTGGCATGCTAATTTGATAGCTAGACCCTTCACAGCTCTTTAAACACATAAATAGAGCTACTGTCTTTAAAAAGGGGTCAATCTACTTAGGGAGACTACTGATGGAATAAATCAGTGCATATGTATGAAAACCAAAACAATTTTATCCAAAACATATGAAATATTAATTTGAATGTAATCCTTTGAATAAATTAATAATGTTATATTTTTTAATTCTAAGATGACTTACTTGTTACAGTGATTCTTCAGCTCAGTTGTGTAAATCTTCGGATAACTACATATATTGAAAGGCTATTGTCAAATGTATATTCTTCTAATTTAAAAATAAAAGTTCATCTCTAGGAACCCTTATTCCCAGGTGAAGATAATATTTACATAATTAACCATAGCTTCTTATAAATACATATCCATAAAATAA